>NC_053024.1:531944084-532544084 GCF_003073215.2 Triticum urartu
CATAAACCCACAATTCGTCGGTCTCAACAAACACACCGCAAAAAGAAGATTACATCGAATAGATCTCCACCAGAGAGGGGGAGAACATTGTATTGAGATCCAAAAAGAGAGAAGAAGCCATCTAGCTACTAACTATGGACCCGTAGGTCTGAGGTAAACTACTCACACTTCATCGGAGGGGCTATGGTGTTGATGTAGAAGCCCTCCGTGGTCGATGCCCCCTCCGGCGGAGCTCCGGAATAGGCCCCAAGATGGGATCTTTGCGGCGGTGGAATTAGGGTTTTGGCTCCGTATCTGATCGTTTGGGGGTACGTGGGTATATATAGGAGGAAGAAGTACGTCGGTGGAGCAACAGGGGGCCCACGAGGGCGGAGGGCGCGCCTGGGGGGGGGGGTAGGCACGCCCCCTACCTCGTGGCCTCCTGTTACGTGACTTGACGTAGGGTCCAAGTCTCCTGAGTTGTATTCGATGAGAAAATCACGTTCCCGAAGGTTTCATTCCGTTTGGACTCCGTTTGATATTCCTTTTCTTCGAAACCCTAAAACAGGCAAAAAACAACAATTCTGGGCTGGGCCTCTGGTTAATAGGTTAGTCCCAAAAATAATATAAAAGTGGATAATAAAGCCCAATAATGTCCAAAACAGTAGATAATATAGCATGGAGAAATCAAAAATTATAGATACGTTGGAGACGTATCAAGCATCCCCAAGCTTAATTCCTGCTCGTCCTCGAGTAGGTAAATGATAAAAACAGAATTTTTGATGCGGAGTGCTACTTGGCATAATTTTAATGTAATTCTTCTTAATTGTGGTATGAATATTCAGATCCGAAAGATTCAAGACAAAAGTTCATATTGACATAAAAATGATAATACTTCAAGCATACTAACTTAGCAATTATGTCTTCTGAAAATAACATGGCCAAAGAAAGTTCATCCCTACAAAATCATATGGTTTAGTCATGTTTCATTTTTGTCACACAAGAATGCTATCATCATGCACAACCCCGATGACAAGCCAAGCAATTGTTTCATACTTTAGTAATCTCAAACCTATAAACTTTCAGGCAATATATGAGCGTGAGCCATGGACATGGCACTATAGGTGGAATAGAATATAATGAGGGGGGTTATGTGGAGAATACAAAAAGGGAGGAGTCTCACATCAACGAGGCTAATCAATGGGCTATGGAGATGCCCACCGATTGATGTTAATGCAAGGAGTAGGGATTGCCATGCAACGGATGCACTAGAGCTATAAATGTATGAAAGATCAGCAAAATAAACTAGTGGGTGTGCATCCAACTTCCTTGCTCACGAAGACCTAGGGCACTTGAGGAGGCCCATTGTTGGAATATACAAGCCAAGTTCTATAATGAAAAAATTCCCACTAGTATATGAAAGTGATAACATGAGAGACTCTCTACTATGAAGATCATGGTGCTACTTTGAAGCACAAGTGTGGCAAGGGATAGTAACATTGTCCCTTCTCTCTTTTTCTCTCATTTTTTTCTTTTTTGGGCCTTTTCTCTTTTTTTATATATTCCTCACTTGGGACAATGCTCTAGAAAATGATGATCATCACACTTCTATTTATTTACAACTCAATGATTACAACTCGATACTAGAACAAAGATGACTCTATATGAATGCCTCCGGCGGTGTACCGGGATATGCAATGGACCAAGAGTGACATGTATGAAAGAATTATGAACGGTGGCTTTGCCACAAATACTATGTCAACTACATGACCATGCTAAGCAATATGATGGATGTGTCATGATGAACGGAATGATGGAAAGTTGCATGGCAATATATCTTGGAATGGCTATGGAAATGCCATAATAGGTAGGCATGGTGGCTGTTTTGAGGAAGATATAAGGAGGTTTATGTGTGAAAGAGCGTATCATATCATGGGGTTTGGATGCACTGGCGAAGTTTGCGCCCACTCTCAATGTGAGAAAGGGCAATGCACGGTACCAAAGAGGCTAGCAAGGATGGAAGGGTGAGAGTGCGTATAATCCATGGACTCAACATTAGTCATAAAGAACTCACATACTTATTGCAATAATCTACAAGTCATCAAAAACCTCGGTACTATGCGCATGCTCCTAGGGGGATAGATTGGTAGGAAAAGATCATCACTCGTCCCCGACCGCCACTCATAAGGAAGACAATCAAATAACACCTCATGTGTCAAATTTGTTGCATAACGTTTACCATACATGCATGCTACCGGACTTGCAAACATCAACACAAGTATTTCTCAATTTCACAACTACTCAACTAGCACGACTTTGATATTATTACCTCCATGTCTCAAAACAATCATCAAGCATCAAACTTCTCTTAGTATTCAACACACTCATAAGAAAGTTTTATTATTAATCTTGCATACCAAGCATATTAGGATTTTAAGAAAATTACCATGCTATTAAGACTTTCAAAATAATCTAAGTGAAGCATGAGAGATCAATAGTTTCTATAAAACAAATCCACCACCGTGCTCTAAAAGATATAAGTGAAGCACTATAGCAAAATTATATAACTCAAAAGATATAAGCGAAGCACATAGAGTATTCTAACAAATTCCAAATCATATATGGCTATCTCAAAAGGTGTGTACAGCAAGGATGATTGTGGTAAACTAACAAGCAAAGACTCAAATAATAAAAGATGCTCCAAGCAAAACACATATCATGTGGCGAATAAAAATATAGCTCCAAGTAAAGTTACCGATAGAAGTAGACGAAAGAGGGGATGCCTTCCGGGGCATCCCCAAGATTTGGCTTTTAGGTGTCCTTAGATTATCTTGGGGGTTCCATGGGCATCCCCAAGCTTAGGCTCTTGCCACTCCTTGTTCCATAATCCATCAAATCTTTACCCAAAACTTGAAAACTTCACAACACAAAACTTAAAGTAGAAAATCTCGTGAGATCCGTTAGCAAAAGAAAACAAAAGACCACTTCAAGGTACTGTAATGAAATCATTCTTTATTTATATGGGTTTTATACCTACTGTATTCCAACTTATCTATGGTTCATAAACTATTTTACTAGCCATAGATTCATCAAAATAAGCAAACAACACACGAAAAACAGAATCTGTCAAAAGCAGAACAGTCTGTAGTAATGTGTAGCTAGCGCAAGATCTGGAACCCCAAAAATTCTAAAATAAATTTCTGAACGTGAGTAATTTATCTATTAATCATGTGAAAAAATAATTAACTAAATATCACTTTCCAAATAAAAAGGACAGCAGTTCTCGTGAGCGCTAAAGTTTCTGTTTTTTACCGCAAGTTCAACAAGACTTTACCTAAGTCTTCCCAACGGTTCTACTTGGCAAAAACACTAATTAAACACAAAAAACACAACCAAAACAGAGTCTAGATAATTTATTTGTTACTAAAAAGGAGCAAAAAGCAAGAAATAAAAATAAAATTGGGTTGCCTCCCAACAAGCGCTATGGTTTAACGCCCCTAGCTAGGCATAAGAAGCAAGAATAGATCTAGGTATTGCCATCTTTGGTAGGCAATCCATAAGTGGATCTCATAATAGATTCATAAGGTAATTTAATTTTCTTTCTAGGAAAGTGTTCCATGCCTTTCCTTCATGGAAATTTAAATCTAATATTTCCTTCCTTCATATCAATAATTGCACCAATCGTTCTAAGGAAAGGTCTACCAAGAATAATAGGACATGAAGGATTGCAATCTATGTCAAGAACATTAAAATCTACGGTGTCGGTGTACTAGAGTAGGGGTACCCTTGTACCCCGAACTTGTGCACGGGCAGTCGCAGCGTCCCGCGGCAAGGCCTGCCAGGTCACCGCCAAGATTCCTTGTGGTCCCTCTGAGGACCATTCAAGAACAAAGTACTCAAGACAAGACCCCGGCAAGAGGAGCTTGCCGGGAAGAAGGCAAGACCCCGGCAAGAGGAGCTTGCCGGGAAGGCCATCAGAAGCGTCCCAAGGCCCCGGCAAGAGGCGCTTGCCAGGAAGGCCGTCCGAGGCATTCCAAGGAACTTGCCGCGGCGCGCTTCGCGCCCCGGCAAGGCCCGGTGAGCGACAAGCTCCCGGAAGCGACAAGTCGACGGCTGCGGCAAGGCGCTTGCCGCGGCAAGCTTCCACTCCTCGCCCGCGCTCCAGCACATCCACCCACGTGTTGCTCCGGGGCCCCTCCTGAGCGCACGTGGCAGGAGGCTGTGTAGCTAGGGGCGTGCGGTGGCACGCAGGCACTGACAAGACAACCATCGTGGCAAGACAGTGGCGTCCCTAGCGGTCCCTTTCGGTGCCGTCTAGGCGACATAGACGGGCATTTAATGCCCTTGTCCCCTGCCATCGGGGTTAGGTATGATAACACTGTAGCAGCTAGCTGTGCCTACTACAGCACCTAGCTGTGCCTACCCACGGCACCCTTTCCATTTTTGCCCTTGGCCCCCGTTGCTCTATGTCGGTAACCCCTTGAGTATAAAAGGAGGCCCGTGTGCAACGTGGAGGGGGTCAGCCACCTCGAGAGCCCTCGTGAGGTTCAGCATTTCCACACACTCACGCTCGCTCTCGCTCCCGAGCTTGAGATCAATACCAATCCACAAAGCAGGAGTAGGGTTTTACGCATCCTTGCGGCCCGAACCTGGGTAAATCGCTCGCGTGCTTCACCTCGGTTTACTCTTCGCACGACCAACCGCCCGCTTGCTTCGCCTCGATCTGCTCTTTGCGCAACCTCCGCCCCCCGCAGAACCAAAAGGGACCCGGTCCGCCGGTCCCATAGGTGCCCGTGGATCAGAAACCCCGGCATCTCTGGCGCGCCAGGTAGGGGCGTCGAAGTTGTGCGAATCAGATCCGGCGTTCTTGCGGGCTAGATCTTCATCGATCTTCACCATCTTCATCAACATGCCGCCGAAGAAGAAAGTTTCGGGGGCAGCTGCTCCGTCCGCGCCGAGCCACCCACCGCCGGAGCAAACGGACGATGGGGCAGGCGCCGGCGGAAGGGCACGCATCAACGAGGGAACTCTTGGTGCTGCCAGGTCCCAGGACAAGGCTGCGCTGCCCATCGGCGGTGTGGCCGGCTCCCACAACGACCGGGCGCACTCCAAGACCTCGGCGTCCGTGCATGCACCGCGCCCATCCCAGGAGGCGCGGGACCAGCAGCGCCATGGTACTCACGGTACCATGCGCTCGCTGGACCAAGATCGAGCTGGTGGACCCCGGAGCGCCCAGGACCACCATGCGCGTCAACAAGCCGGCGCGAGCGAGACACGGTCGCCTGGACGGGATACTGCTCCTTCTAACGTGGTTAGGAGTCCGAGCGTATCCCGCTCTTCGCACCGTTCGCTACCGCTGCCCGCCACCGCAGCGGAAGCTCTGGCGCGAGCTCAGCTGCTCCTAGACTACCCTCCAGCGGCGGACAAGATCGACGACTGGAGGGCCACTATCCAGAGTCTCATCGGCTTCGCCAACGGCGACACTCCTCGGCAGCCAAGCACGTTGCAGCCGCAGCGAGTCAGCCAGGCGCAAACCGGTGGAGACAAGACTGGTGGGGGTGCAACTACTGTGCACTCCCCACCCCGAAGGCCAAGATCGCCGACCCGCCGGATCCGCCACGACAGCGACTCCACCGCGTCGTCGGATCCGCGAGCTCGTCGCGACCAATGACAAGTTCTTCAAGAACGGCAGCGGGAAGACGCTCGTACACGCATCGAGCGCCGGAGAGAAGCGCGACGTCAGTCAGACCAGCGCGCTGGGCCCTCTGTCGACATGCATGCGCCAGGGGAACCAGGCGACCTGCCGTACCCGGTAGGTTGCCCTGCGTTCACTCGTGAGCTGCGGCAAGTCCAGTGGCCCAGTACGAAGAACTTCAAGCCCGATGTACCAGAGAAGTACGACGGCAAGTTGCATCTGTCGGAGTTCCTCAGCATCTACACCATCGCGGTGCAGGCTGCTGGGGGGCGGGACGACAAGATCCTTGCCAACTACTTCCCGTTGGTACTCAAGCCCAACGTCAGGTCCTGGCTCATGCACTTGTCGGACAACTCCATATCCTCCTGGGCTGAGCTATGCCATCAGTTTGTTGGCGCCTTCACAGGCGGCCACAAACCTCATGGCCAAGAGAGCGATCTTCATCTCCTCGTCCAGAAGGAAGGAGAGCCCCTGCGCCAGTATACCCAGAGGTTCAGCCGTGTACACCACAACATCCCAAATATCCACCCTGCCGCGGTAATCAGCGCGTTCCATCAGAACGTGCGTAACCGCAGGATGTGGGAGGAGCTGGCGATGTGCAAGATTCGGGACGTCAGCGAGCTTTATGCCCTGGCCGACAGATGTGCACGCGCTGAGGAGGGGAGGAAATTCCCCGGGGAAAGCACTGGAGCAGGAGGATCTGACAGTGAGGATGCCGCCCCGGCAAAGAGAAGCCGGCGGCCCAACAACAGGAAGAAGCAGAACAACGAGGTGCTGGTCGTTGAGCAGTCCGGCAATGAAGGTGACACCACGAAGGCTACAGTTGGTAGCTCCGGCAAGGAAGTTGCCGCGTGCACCAACTGTCAGGCTGTGGCGGTCGCCGACAAGCGGGACGGCTCCGGCAAGAGGTACTGTAAGATTCACCGCACCAAGGGCCATGACCTCCAGAACTGCAAGAAGGTCGAGCAGCTCGTCCAGCAACAGAGGGCTGAGTACGAGCGGCGCGACAAAGAGAGAGCCCAAGGGGGTGCCGAGAAACCTGGCCAGAAGCGCACCGGCCAGGAAGGACGCCGCGGCAAGGCCAAGCAGCGGCAAGGAGACAGACCTCCCCGCGGTCGCGACAACGACGACGACGACGGCGAGGATGAAGACATGGATGACGTTGAGACCAGTGAGCAGGAGTTTCAGAAAGCCACAGAGGTCTTGTGCGTTGACGGGGGTGCTTCCCTGCATACCTCGCACCGCCAACTCAAACAGTGGGTGCGGGAAGTCAATGCAGCGGAGCCACCCATCGAATCGCGCAAGCTTCTGAAGTGGTCCAGCACGCCTATCATCTTTGACATTGAGGACCACCCTGATCGCACAACCGCGGTCGGGTGTCTGCCGATGTTGGTTTCACCAACCATCTGCAACCTCAAGGTCACCAAGACGCTAGTCGACGGCGGGGCCGGCTTAAACCTGATCTCCTCCGCTGTGCTCCGAAAACTCCAGATCCCTGACGGCGAGCTCGAAGAGACCGGCACATTCCAAGGAATCAACCCGGGAAGGAGCAAGCCGAAGGGGAAGGTCACGCTGCCGGTAACATTCGGCAGCAAGTTAAACTTCAGGACTGAGAGGGTCACGTTCGACGTTGCCGATATCCCGTTGCCTTACAATGGGATAATTGGCCGTCCAGCGCTCGCCAAGTTCATGGCGGCCTCTCACTACGCGTATAACATGCTGAAGATGCCAGGCCCGATAAGCGTCATTTCTGTCCCCGGCGACAAGAAGGACACTCTTATCTGTGCCGACAAGATCTACCGGGAAGCAGCAGCCACGGCAGACCGCGATTCACTTGCCGCTGAAGCTCCCGGGACCAAGAAGACCAAGTCCGGCAGGGACTCTGGTGCCCACTCCGGCAAGCGCACCTCTTCGGGGTGCTGCGCTGCCATCGAGGACGCGCCATCGAGCTCCACCGGCAAGAAGACCAAGTCCGGCAGGGACTCTGGTGCCCACTCCGGCAAGCGCACCTCTTCAGAGTGCTGCGCTGCCGTCGAGGACGCACCATCGAGCTCCACCGGCAAGAAGACCAAGTCCGGCAGGGACTCTGGTGCCCACTCCGGCAAGCGCACCTCTTCGGAGTGCTGCGCTGCCGTCGAGGATGCGCCATCGAGCTCCACCGGCAAGAAGACCAAGTCCGGCAGGGTCTCTGGTGCCCACTCCGGCAAGCGCACCTCTTCGGAGTGCTGCGTTGCCGTCGAGGACGCACCATCGAGCTCCACCGGCAAGAAGACCGAGTCCGGCAAAAGCTCTGGTGCCCACTCCGGCAAGCGCGCCTCTTCGGAGTGCTGCGCTGCCGTCGAGGACGCACCATCGAGCTCCGCCGGCGAGCACAAGAAGACGATGGCGGCTCCGCCAGAGACGAAGAAGGTGTCCGCCAAGGAGGATGGCGCTGGTGGTACCTTCACCATCAGTGCCACGCTTGACCGTAAATAGGAAAGCGCGCTCGTTGCTTTCCTGCGGGCGAACGTCGATGTGTTTGCATGGCAACCGTCTGACATCCCTGGTGTTCCCAGGAAAGTGATTGAGCACCACCTTGCCGTCTGTCCTCATGCGCGGCCCGTCAAACAGAAAGTCCGGAAGCAGGCGGTGGAGCGCCAAGAATTCATTGCGGAGGAAATCAAGAAACTGGAAGCAGCAGGCCTCGTCAGAGGAGTGCTCCATCCCACGTGGTTGGCCAATCCTGTAGTCGTGCGCAAGGCAAACGGGAAATGGAGGCTTTGCATCGATTTCACCGATGTTAACAAAGCTTGTCCCAAAGACCCATTTCCTTTGCCGCGCATTGACCAGATTGTTGACTCCACAGCTGGGTGTGATTTGCTTTCATTTCTTGATGCATACTCCGGGTATCATCAGATCTTCATGGCAGAGGAGGATGAAGAGAAGACCGCATTTATTACTCCATGTGGCACGTACTGCTTTGTACGAATGCCTTTCGGATTAAAAAATGCCGGTTCAACATTTGCAAGAGTAGTCCATATTGCTCTTGAGCCACAAATACACAGAAATGTGGAAGCCTACATGGATGATATAGTGGTCAAGAGCAAGGACAGAGCAACCCTGATCCAAGACTTGGACGAGACTTTTGCAAATCTGCGCAAGATCAGCCTCAAGCTCAACCCAGAGAAGTGCGTGTTCGGAGTTCCCTCCGGCAAGCTTCTCGGGTTCTTCGTGTCTCAGCGGGGAATTGAAGCCAACCCCGACAAGATCAGGGCCGTTGAGCAGATTGAAGCCCCGAAGCGCATCAAAGATGTTCAGAAACTTGCCGGTTGCGTGGCTGCTCTCAGCAGGTTTATCTCTCGGTCTGCTGAGCGCGCCCTACCATTTTTCAAACTATTGAAAAAGGCAGGTCCAATGAAATGGACTCCGGACGCGGAGGCTGCGCTGCAAGACCTGAAGAGATACCTGTCCTCCCCTCCAATACTTGTCGCGCCTAAGCCACAAGAGAAGTTGCTGCTGTACATAGCGGCAACCAATCAAGTGGTTAGTGCTGCGTTAGTGGCAGAGAGAGAGGCGGATGATGAGCCAGCAACCGCGGCAAGCGCATCCAGCGACAAGCAGGGGGCTTCCCCGACAAGCTCTGGTCCCGACAAAGATGAACCCGCGCTGATACACGAGGAGATACGGAAGAAAACAGTGCAGCGCCCAGTTTACTTTGTCAGTTCCCTCTTGCAGGGGGCTAGGTCAAGGTACTCTGGTGTGCAGAAACTGCTTTTCGGCCTTCTCATGGCCTCGAGAAAGCTGCGCCATTACTTCCAAGCACATGAGATCACAGTGGTCACTCGCTTTCCGCTGAAGAGGATACTGCAGAATCCTGAAGCGACAGGCAGGATTGTTGAGTGGGCACTGGAACTGTCAAGCTTTGGTCTCAAGTTTGAAAGCACTTCAACTGTCCAGAGCAGAGCATTGGCAGATTTCATAGCGGAATGAACGCCAACTCCGGATGATGAAATCCCGGAGACGAGCATCCCCGACAAAGAAGCGAGCAAAGAGTGGCTGATGTACTTTGATGGTGCTTTCTCGCTGCAAGGCGCCGGCGCCGGTGTGCTGCTTATCGCGCCCACCGGAGAGCACCTCAAGTACATAGTCCAGATGCACTTTCCCAAGGAGCAAGCAACAAACAATACTGCAGAGTATGAAGGGTTGCTTGCCGGTCTCAGGATCGCGGCAGACCTTGGGATTAAGAAGCTCATTGTCAGGGGTGACTCACAGCTTGTCGTCCACCAAGTAAACAAGAATTATCAGAGTCCGTTGATGGAAGCTTACGTCGACGAAGTGAGAAAGCTAAAAGAGCGCTTTGACGGCCTGCAAATGGAGCACGTTCCGAGAACTCAGAACGCCATTGCTGATGGCCTGTCAAAGTGCGCTGCACTTAAGTTACCTGTGGAACCAGGGACCTTTGTGCTCAAGCTGACTCAACCGTCCGTAACACCATCAACTGGACAAAGCAAGAAGAGGAAGTTGATTCCTGGTGACTACCTGCCAGCAGAGCTTCCCGAAGCCGCCGCCAAGAAGGTCCCCAAGATCAACACCGAAGGCGCTGGTGGGCCAGATGCTCCGGCAAGCCCTAGGGTTTGTTCCGTTGAAGCTGAAGCTCCCGGCAAACTTGTCGCGGGATGTCACGCTCCGGCAGAGACACAGCTTCTCGCCGTCGAAGCAGATATTCCCGCAGCAACCTCCAAGATCAACACCAAGAGCGCCGGTGAACCAGATGCTCCGGCAAGCCCTAGGGTTTGTTCCGTTGAAGCTGAAGCTCCCGGCAAGCTTGTCGCGGAACGTCAAGCTCCGGCAGAGACACAGCTTCTCGCCGTAGAAGCGGACGTTCCTGCAGCAGCAGAGTTGCCTTTAGTCCTTGCTGTCGAGCCACAGGCTCCAACATGGGCGCAGCAGATTGTCCGTTTCCTTCAGACAGGAGAACTTCCCGAAGAGCAAGAAGAAGCCGAAAGAGTAGCCCGGCAGTCAAGTATGTACCAGTTCGTCGACAAGACGCTGCACAGAAGAAGACTCAACGGTGTGAAATTGAGGTGCATTCCCCGGGAAGACGGACAGAAGCTGTTGGCAGAGATACACGGAGGCATATGTGGTCACCACATTGGCGCAAGAGCACTCGTTGGCAAAGCATTCCGGCAAGGTTTCTTCTGGCCAACAGCCCTCCAGGATGCAACTGCACAAGTAACCAAGTGTGAAGCGTGCCAGTTCCATTCCAAGCAGATACACCAGCCAGCTCAAGCTCTCCAGACGATCCCTTTATCCTGGCCATTTTCGGTCTGGGGGCTCGACATCCTCGGCCCCTTCCCCCGAGCTGTCGGGGGCTTTGAGTACTTGTACGTCGCAATCGACAAGTTCACAAAGTGGCCGGAAGTGGAACTAGTGAGGAAGGTGACCGCACAGTCAGCCGTCAAGTTCTTCAGGTCGATTGTTTGCCGCTTCGGGATCCCTAACCGGATAATCACCGACAACGGCACACAGTTCACGAGCCACGCCTTCATGCAGTACATCCAAGATCTCGGTGCCAAAGTCTGCTTCGCCTCTGTTGCTCACCCAAGGAGCAACGGTCAAGCGGAGAGGGCAAACGCCGAGGTGCTGCGCGGGCTCAAGACCAGAACTTTCGACAGGCTGCACAAGTGTGGAAGAAACTGGATCGAGGAGCTACCGGTGGCTCTTTGGTCGATCAGAACGACACCAAATCGAGCCACTGGACAGACACCCTTTGCTCTAGTCTATGGAGCAGAGGCAGTTACCCCCATGGAACTCGTATACGGGTCACCTCGAGTGCTCGCTTATGATGAGCTTGAGCAAGAGCGGCTGCGGCAAGAGGACGCGCTGCTCCTTGAGGAAGATCGTCTCCAGGCTGCTGTGCGAGCTGCTCGCTACCAGCAAGCTCTGCGCCGCTACCACAGCCGCAGAGTCAATGCCAGGAGTCTCGAGGAAGGCGACCTTGTTCTTCGGCGCGCTCAGTCCGCCAAGAATTCCAACAAGTTGACGCCGAAGTGGGAAGGCCCTTACCGGGTGAGACGAGTCACCAGGCCTGGCGCTGTCCGCCTGGAGACCAAAGACGGTATTCCAGTGAGCAACTCCTGGAACATCGAGCATCTTCGCAAGTTTTACCCGTAAGGCGCAGTTGTCGGACCCCGTCCGGCAACCACCTCTCTGTGCAAGTCTTGCCGCTGCTGCATGTAATCCTTTGTACAGAGCCAGGCGCAGACCCTGGCGCAGAAACAGATATCCTCACGGAACTCGTATACGGGTCACCTCGAGTGCTCGCCCATGATGAGCTTGAGCAAGAGCGGCTGCGGCAAGATGACGCGCTGCTCCTTGAGGAAGATCGTCTTCAGGCCGCTGTGCGAGCCGTCGCTCCCAGCCCGTGCCAGAAGCTTCGAGGAAGGCGACCTTGTTCTTTGGCGCGTTCAGTCGGCCAAGATCCAAACAAGTCGACACCGAAGTGGGAAGGCCCTTACCGGGTGAAACGAGTCACCAGGCCTGGCGCTGTCCGCCTGGAGACCGAAGATGGCACGCCAGTGAGCAACTCCTGGGACATCGAGCCTCTTCGCAAGTTTCGTTCGTAAGGCGCGGTTGTCGGACCCCGTCCGGCAACCACCTCTCTGTGCGAGTCTTGCCGCTGTTGCATGTAAACCTCTGTACAGAGCCAGGCGCAGACCCTGGCACCAGAAAATGAAGCGCTGCATACCCCGAGGGCTATAGCATGCATGCTAGATTGAGTCTGAGTCTCGTCCTTGGTTAGGGTCGATAGTCCCTAACAGCGGCTAACCCCTAGCTTAGAGGTCGAGAGTCCGTCCCTTTGCTTTTCCTTCATTCGCAGGGCTCGCACGTCCTAGCCAGGCCACCTGGAGACGAAAAGGAGAGGAAGGGCACGCCGGCACCTGGGCTCCGGCAAGAACGCCGGGGGCTGCGAATGCCAAGATGTCACCCCCGGCAAGCCAGAGTTGCCGGGGGCTGCGATATCAGATAAGTTTTCATCCCTCTTCATGCATCCTCCTATGGACTGGGGAATGTGAAACCGCGTTCCTTCCCGGAACTGCCGTGCTCCCCCAACTCTAGGCCCTGGAGCGCGTTCCCGGGGCCAAGTTTGGTCGTAGCCGCGACAGCTAAGGGATGAGACAAGGAGGCCGCACCCACCTCGTTCCCGCCTCCGTCAAAGGCGTGAGGAAGGTCGAGCGGCGTGGGAAGGCGGCAGGGCTTGTTGTCGGGGAATGGAATGCCTGTCCGAGAGATACCAAGGATTTGTTCCTTGGCGTGGGTTCAACCCGCGAGGCGAATAACCCGGCAAACATCCCCTTTTTCATTAAAAAACATCCCATACAGGTACAGTCCATAGAGGATGAAAAACATGAAAGAGAGGATTACAAGATACAGCTAAAGGCCCGAAGGCTTACAATTAAAAAGATAAGGTGCCCGTAATCCTTTTCCTGTCCCTCTCTTCAGGAGGTAGAACAAGCAGGCGAAAAGGAGAAAGGGACGCCAAGGCGAGCTACAGGTGCCAGAAGACACCAAGAGAACATCCGGGGGCCGGACGGTGATGGTGACGCCGGGAGAAGGGTGCGAAGGAGGGGCGGCAGGACGTCAGCACGCTGTCGAGGGCACCACGCCCTCGTACTCCGACCTAACGGCCATGTCGCCAGCCCTCTTCCCCTTCCGCGACCTCCCTACGCCAGCTGCCCAAGGAGACGCCCCCGGGGAGTTCAAGAAGCCGGCGCCACGGATGATAGGGTCGCCGGTGCCGCACGAGACGGCGCCCGACACCTAGTCGGAGCCGCCGTCCTGCCGCCCGCCACCCTCACCATCACTGCCGCTCTCCTCCTCGTCACTCTCGCTCGAGGAGGAGCCTTCGCTATCGAAGGAGCTGTCCACGCAGCACTTCGCCCGGGTGCCGAAGCACCCGAAGACCTTGACGGAAAGGAGATCGCCCTCCGCCAGCTTAAAATGGAGGGTGAGTCCCCCCGTCAAGCTGTGGATGCGGGCGAACGTCTTCCACCCTCGATCGAGATACATCACACCAGGGGCTAGGAACGCCACGCGGACTCGCGTGCCGCTGATCCCACAGCCCCTCATGTGTAGTCTCAGAGTCTCGGGCGGGTCCGACTCCATCGTGCCCGCGAACGGAGCCGGAAGCCGGAGGCGACGACGAGGCGCCCGGCGCAGCTTGACGAAGAACTCGCAAGGGTTGTCCCCTATATGGACCGCCGCGGGGGGAGGAGCCGCCGGCGGAGGCGAAGCTGGCGCGTCGCCCTGTCCGCCTCTTCCCCGAGCGCCTCGACCTCGTCCTCGACCTCGTCCACGACCTCGCCCCCTCCCTCTTCCCCTTACGGCTGGCTTTGCCACCACAAGCGAGGAAAAGGGGAGGGTGCGCTGTCTGGCGGCGACCCTCGCCGCCACCGATGAAGGCCCAGGATTCCCTTTCTCCATGGCTAATGAGAGAAAGGGGAGCAGAAGCTGAAGAAAGGAGGAGACGGGAGAGTGCAGGCTTCGGTGCTCCCTTCCCGCTCCTTATAAAGGAGCGAAGTGGGAGCCCGGCCGCCCCGCTCAGCGAATCAAGGCACAGGAAGAGCAGGGAGGCGGGCCGACCCATCCCCTCTGCTCGCAACGGCCCAGGTTCCCGCTCCCGCCGTCTGCGATCCTGAATGCATGGGAGCCGCGTGGCGGCGATGCAGAACTGAGGCGACGGATGGGGCGGCCTCACCCTACCCCGTGATCTCGGGGAGTGGGCGCTTCGGAAATCGCGCACCGGCCCCGTCCAGTAAATGCGCCACGCCCCCATGCCTACCTCCGTTTGGAGAAGAGGGCGTGGGCCGTTCCCCTTCATCATGGCTTGACGCATGCTCGCGGGGCTTAGCCCCACGCGCGCGCGCCGCCCGCGTCACCCACGACGCCGCGTTCGACGCGCGCCGTTACGGGCGTGCGCGATGGAAGCGGAGAGATATGCGGCGCGACCTAGGCCGCGCGTGCCCGTGCACTGTTTTGGGCCTGGCCCAACAGCGCTTGGCACCATGTCTGGCCCAGGCCCGGGGGATCCTGTCGGTGTACTAGAGTAGGGGTACCCTTGTACCCCGAACTTGTGCACGGGCAGTCGCAGCGTCCCGCGGCAAGGCCTGCCAGGTCACCGCCAAGATTCCTTGTGGTCCCTCTGAGGACCATTCAAGAACAAAGTACTCAAGACAAGACCCCGGCAAGAGGAGCTTGCCGGGAAGAAGGCAAGACCCCGGCAAGAGGAGCTTGCCGGGAAGGCCATCAGAAGCGTCCCAAGGCCCCGGCAAGAGGCGCTTGCCGAGAAGGCCGTCCGAGGCATTCCAAGGAACTTGCCGCGGCGCGCTTCGCGCCCCGGCAAGGCCCGGTGAGCGACAAGCTCCCGGAAGCGACAAGTCGACGGCCGCGGCAAGGCGCTTGCCGCGGCAAGCTTCCACTCCTCGCCCGCGCTCCAGCACATCCACCCACATGTTGCTCCGGGGCCCCTCCCGAGCGCACGTGGCAGTAGGCTGTGCAGCTAGGGGCGTGCGGTGGCACGCAGGCGCTGACAAGACAACCATCGTGGCAAGACGGTGGCGTCCCTAGCGGTCCCTTTCGGGGCCGTCTAGGCGACACAGACGGGCATTTAATGCCCTTGTCCCCTGCCATCGGGGTTAGGTATGATAACACTGTAGCAGCTAGCTGTGCCTACTACAGCACCTAGCTGTGCCTACCCACGGCACCCTTTCCATTTTTGCCCTTGGCCCCCGTTGCTCTATGTCGGTAACCCCTTGAGTATAAAAGGAGGCCCGTGTGCAACGTAGAGGGGGTCAGCCACCTCGAGAGCCCTCGCGAGGTTCAGCATTTCCACACACTCACGCTCGCTCTCGCTCCCGAGCTTGAGATCAATACCAATCCACAAAGCAGGAGTAGGGTTTTACGCATCCTTGCGGCCCGAACCTGGGTAAATCGCTCGCGTGCTTCGCCTCGGTTTACTCTTCGCACGACCAACCGCCTGCTTGCTTCGCCTCGATCTGCTCTTTGCGCAACCTCCGCCCCCCGCCGAACCAAAAGGGACCCGGTCCGCCGGTCCCATAGGTGCCCGTGGATCAGAAACCCCGGCATACGGGCACATAATTCCTATTTGCAACAATAAGAACATCATTAATTCTTCCCATAGGTTTCTTAATAGTGGAATCCTCAAGGTGCAAGTTTAGAGAGCAATCATCAAAATCACGGAAACCCAACAAATCACACAAAGTCTTTGGAATCGTGGAAACACTAGCACCCAAATCACATAAAGCATAACATTCATGATCTTTAATTTTAATTTTAATAGTTGGTTCCCACTCATCGTAAAGTTTTCTAGGGAACTTCCAATTCAAGTTTTTCTTCATAAGATTGCATCAAGGCATCAATGATATGTTTAGTAAACGCTTTATTTTGACTATAAGCGTGAGGAGAATTTAGCACGGATTGCAACAAGGAAATACAATCAATCAAAGAGCAATTTTCATAGTTAAATTCCTTGAAATCCATAATAGTGGCTTTAGCAACATCTAGGGTTTTAATTTCTTCAATCCCACTTTTATCAATTTTAGCATCAAGATCAAAAGATTCAGGATTCTTGGAACGCCTTCTAGGTAATGGTGGATTATATTCAGTCCCATCATTATCAGATTCATATTGCAAAACAAAGATTTAATAGGGGACACATCAATAACTTTTAGATCTTCATCATTATTTTCATAGGAACTAGAAGAACACGCTTTTATAAAGGCATCTTTCTTAGCATGCATCCTAGCGGTTCTTTCTTTGCACTCATCAATGGAAATTCTCATGGCTTTGAGAGACTCATTGATATCATGCTTAGGTGGAATAGATCTAAGTTTCAAAGAATCAACATCAAGAGAAATTCTATCAACGTTCCTAGCCAAATCATCAATCTTAAGCAATTTTTCTTCAATCATAGCATTAAAATTCTTTTGCGAAGTAATAAATTCTTTAATATTAGATTCAAAATCAGAGGACATCTTATTATAATTTCCATAAGAATTGTTGTAGGAATTACCATAATTATTAGAGGGATTACTAGGATAAGGCCTAGGGTTGAAATTTCCTCTATACACGTTATTACCAAAATTGTTCCTACCAACAAAATTCACATCCATAGATTCATTATTATTCTCAATCAAAGTAGACAAGGGCATATCATTAGTATTAAAAGAAACACTCTTATTAGCAAATAATTTCATAAGTTCATCCATCCTTCCACTCAAAACATTAATTTCTTCTGTCGCATGCACCTTTTTATTAGTAGATCTTTTAGTATGCCATTGAGAATAATTAACCATAGTATTATATAGGAGTTTAGTAGCTTCTCCTAAAGTGATTTCCATAAAAGTGCCTCCCGCGGCCGAATCTAAAAGATTTCTAGAAGCAAAATTCAATCCGGCATAAAAAAATTGTATAATCATCCATAAATTTAAACCATGAGTAGGGCAATTACGTATCATTAATTTCATTCCCTCCCAAGCTTGTGCACCATGTTCATGATAAAGTTGCTTAAAGTTCATAATATCATTTCTGAGAGAGATAATCTTAGCAGGAGGAAAATACTTAGAGATAAAAGCATCTTTGCACTTGTTCCATGAATCAATACTATTTTTAGCCAAAGACGAAAACCAAGCTTTAACACGATCTCTAAGCGAAAAAGGAAATAGCTTCAATTTAACAATATCATTATCCACATCTTTCTTCTTTTGCATGTCACACAAATCAACAAAGCTATTTAGATGGGTAGCGGCATCTTCACTAGGAAGGCCGGAGAATGGCTCTTTCATAACAAGATTCAGCAAAGTAGCATTAATTTCACAAGATTCAGCATCGGTACGAGGAGCAATCGGAGTGCTAATAAAATCATTGTTGTTGGTATTGGTGAAGTCACACAATTTAGTATTATCTTGAGCCATCGTGATAAGCAAGCAAACTAACACACAAGCAAGCAAAAAGCAAGCGGGCAAAAAGAGGCAAATAGAGGGAGGATAGAGAGAGAGGGAAAATAAAACGGCAAGGGTGAAGTGGGGGAGAGGAAAACGAGAGGCAAATGGCAAATAATGTAATGCGGGAGATAAGGGTATGTGATGGGTACTTGGTATGTTGACTTTTGCGTAGACCTCCCCGGCAACGGCGCCAAAAATTCTTCTTGCTACCTCTTTTAGCACTGCGTTGGTTTTCCCCGAAGAGGAAGGGATGATACAACAAAGTAGCGTAAGTATTTCCCTCAGTTTTATAGAACCAAGGTATCAATCCAGTAGGAGGCTACGCGCGAGTCCCTCGCACCTGCACAAAACAAATAAATCCTCGCAACCAACGCAAATAGGGGTTGTCAATCCCTATAGGGCCACTTATGAGAGTGAGATCTGATAGATATGATAAAGATAATATTTTTGGTATTTTTGTGATAAAGATGCAAAGTAAAATAAAGGCAAAGTAAATAGCAAAGTAAATAACTAAGTAGTAGGAGATTGATATGATAAAGATAGACCCGGGGGGCCATAGGTTTCACTAGTGCTTGGGTACTGCCCTTACTTGAACAAGGATCCCACTTATGATTAACCTCTATTGCAAGAATCTGCAACTACAACAAAAATATTAAGGTAAACCTAACCATACCATGGAACATATGGATCCAAATCAGCCCCTTACGAAGCAACGTATAAACTAGGGTTTAAGCTTATGTCACTCTAGCAACCCATCATCTACTTATTACTTCCCAATGCCTTCCTCTAGGCCCAAATAATGGTGAAGTGTCATGTAGTCGACGTTCACATAACACCACTAGAGGAGAGACAACATACATCTCATCAAAATATCGAACGAATACCAAATTCACATGACTACTAATAGCAAGACTTCTCCCATGTCCTCAGGAACAAAAGTAACTACTCACAAATCATAAATATGTTAATAATCAGAGGGGTATTAATATGCATATAGGATTTGAACACATGATCTTCCACCAATTGAACCAACTAGCATCAACTACAAGGAGTAATTAACACTACTAGCAACCTACTAGCACCAATCCTGGACTTGGAGACAAGAATTGGATACAAGAGATGAACTAGGGTTTTGAGATGAGATGGTGCTGATGAAGATGTTGATGGAGATTGCCCTCTCCCGATGAGAGGAGCGTTGGTGATGACGATGGCGATGATTTCCCCCTCCGGGAGGGAAGTTTCCCCAGCAGAACAGCTCCGCCAAAGCCCTAGATTGGTTCCGCCAAGGTTCCGCCTCATGGCGGCGGAGTTTCATCCGAGAAGATGGCTTATGATTTTTTTCCCATCGAAAGACTTCATATAGCAGAAGATGGTCACCGGAGGGACATCAGGGGGCCCACGAGGTAGGGGGCGCGCCCAGGGGGTAGGGCACGCCCCCACCCTCGTGGGCAGGGTGTGGCCCCCTGGTGAAGTTCTCGCTCTTAGTATTTTTTATATATTTGGAAAACGTCTTCCGTGGAGTTTCAGGACTTTTGGAGCTGTGTAGAATAGGTCTATAATATTTGCTCCTTTTCCAGCCCAGAATCCCAGCTGCCGGCATTCTCACTCTTTATGTAAACCTTGTAAAATAAGAGAGAATAGGCATAAGTATTGTGACATAATGTGTAATAACAGCCCATAATGCAATAAATATCGATATAAAAGCATGATGCAAAATGGACGTATCAACCCCCCCAAGCTTAGACCTCGCTTGTCCTCAAGCGAAAATCCAAAATCGAAAAATATGTCCACATGTTTAGAGATAGAGGCGTCGATAAAAATAAAATACAGACATGAGGGCATCATGATCATTCTTAGAACATCAACTTATATAATTATTGTCATATGATTTCTTATGCTAGAGTAATAATGAAATCACAATATCAAGTATGAATCGTAAACTTCATTGAAAACTAACAAACTATAATGTCAGTCATCGAAGCAATTGCAATTTATCATAACATAGGAAAGAGTCAATGTATAAGAGCTTTTCAGCAAGCCCACATACTCAACTATCATATAGTCTTTCACAATTGCTGACACTCACGCAATACTTATGAGTATGGAGTTTTAATTGGACACAGAGAAAGATAGGGGCTTATAGTTTTGCCTCCCAACGTTTTACCTCAAGGGTAATGTTAACAGTAATAGTTCATGAAAACTCACATCCAATTAGCCATATATACCAGGATCTTTCCAAAATATTGTGCTTGCCAAAGGATAAAGTGTAAAAAGGACACCATGACTCTTATGCAATGTAGGAGATAAAAGTAAAAGATAGGCCCTTCGCAGAGGGAAGCAGAGGTTGTCATGCGCTTTTATGGTTGGATGCAAAAAATCTTAATGCGAAAGAACGTCACTTTATATTGCCACTTGTGATATGGACCTTTATTATGCAGTCTGTCGCTTTTATTACTTCCATATCACACGATCGTATAAAGCTTATTTCCTCCACACCAATCAATCATACATATTTAGAGAACAATTTTTATTGCTTACACCGATGACAACTTACTTGAAGGATCTTACTAAATCCATAGGTAGATATGGTGGACTCTTATGGCAAGACTGGTTTAAGGGTATTTGGAAGCACAAGTAGTAGCTCTACTTGGTGCAATGAATTTGGCTAGCATGAGGGGGAAAGGCAAGCTCATCATGTTGGAAGATCCAAGACAATATAATTTATCTGAGATGTAAGAAAACATAACCCATTACATTGTCTTCCTTGTCCAACGTCAACTCTTTTAGCATGTCATATTTTAATGAGTGCTCACAATCATAAAAGATGTGCAAGATAGTATATCTATATGTGAATACCTCTCTTTCTTTATTACTTCCTGTTAATTGCAATGATGACCAAAACTATGTTTGTCAACTCTCAACAACTTTTATTCATCATACTTTTTTTTATGTGAGCTCATTACTCTCCATGAGATCCACATGATCTCTTTGTTTCTTTTTATTTCTTTCTCTTTTCTTTTATTCACTTAAGATCATGGCAAAAGAATCAAGCCCTTGACTCAACACTAATCTTTATTATATAGCTCACGGACTCGATTATATAGAAGAATTATAAAGCAAAACGCACAACTTGATCATACTATGAACTTTTATTCTACTAGATCAAGATATTACCAAAAGGATAGAACTAAGAAAAACGGTAAAGATAAAAGTGATGGTGATACGATACCGGGGCACTCCCCCAAGCTTGGCAGTTGCCAAGTGGAGTGCCCATACCAGATAATCAGTTCTTCTTTGTTGGTGGAGACGGTGGTGATTTTGTTGATGGCGTAGGCTTCTTCCTTAATTTGCGCTTGAGGATAGAATTTTGGTCCCTTAGGTCCTCGATCTCCTGCTCCAAGCTCAGTATCTTTTTGCATAGTTCCTGCTTGTTCTCCTGCAAGAGGAGAAAAGGGATAAACTCGATCATAGGTTTCTTTACCCTATCCGGGAGGCTTGACTTTTTGAACTCCACATGCATGTCCCCAGGTTGAGCTAGTGGGACTTCATCTTCATCTGAGCTCGTCTCCTCCTTTCCCTTGGGTTCAAAGTCCTCTTCTTCTTCCGTAGTCCAACTGCAATGCTCCCCATCCCCATAGACCTTAGGATCTTCAAGGTAATCAGCCACGTAGCTTTCTCCTTCCGAGTCCTGGGACGACATGTTGCTTTGTCTGCAGCAGGACAGCTCAAAACAAAGACAAGAGATATTTGCGTGATACGGGAGTCAAAACCCCCGGGAGATTATATAATGAATTTTTACTGACCAAAATACGTGTCATGTACGAAAATGGAGTCCGGAGAGCACACGAGGTGCCCACGAGGTAGGGGGTGCGCCCAGTAGGGTAGGGTGCGCCCTCCACCCTCGTGGAGGCCTCGTGTCCTTCCCGGACTGCTTCTTATTTTTCTATTTTTCTAAATATTCCAAAATGGAGAAATATTGCCTTAAAACTGTTTTGGAGTCGGTTTACTTACCGTACCACATACCTATTCCTTTTCGGAGTCTGAAACGTTTCAGAAAGTGTCCATTATGTATTCCTCCAGAGTTACGGTTTCAATAACATTGGTTTCAACATTTATGGGATTACCTGAGATATAATGTTTGATTCTTTGACCGTTCACCACCTTCGGATTTGTGCCTTTGAAGTTGTTGATTTTTATGGCACCAGAACGATAGACCTCCTCGATAACGTAAGGACCTTCCCATTTAGCGAGAAGTTTTCCTGCAAAAAATCTTAAATGAGAGTTGTATAGAAATACATACTCACCTACATTAAACTCACACTTTTGTATCCTTTTGTCATGCCATCTTTTCACTTTTTCTTTAAATAACTTGGCATTTTCGTAGGCTTGGGTTCTCCATTCATCAAGTGAGCCAATATCAAATAACCTCTTCTCACCGGTAAGTTCGAAATCATAATTAAGTTCTTTAATAGCCCAATAAGCCCTGTGTTCTAGTTCGAGAGGTAAGTGACATGCTTTTCCATTTGCCATTTTATACGGAGACATACCCATAGGATTTTTATATGCAGTTCTATAGGCCCATAATGCATCATCAAGTTTCTTGGACCAATTCTTTCTAGACCTATTAACAGTCTTTTGCAAAATTAATTTGAGTTCTCTATTACTCAATTCTACTTGACCACTAGACTGAGGGTGATAAGGATATGCAATTCTATGATTAACATCATATTTAGCAAGCATTTTACGGAAAGCACCATGAATAAAATGTGAACCACCATTAGTCATTAAATATCTAGGGACTCCAAATCTTGGAAAAATAACTTCTTTAAGCATTTTAATAGAAGTGTTATGATCAGCTATACTAGTTGGAATAACTTCTACCCACTTAGTAACGTAATCAACAGCAACTAAAATATGTGTATAACCATTAGAGGAAGGGAAAGGTCCTGTATAGTCAAAGACCCAAACATCAAATGGTTCAATAACAAGTGAATAATTCATAGGCATTTCTTGAGTCTCCTAATATTACCAATTCTTTGACATTCATCAGAAGATAAGACAAACTTACGAGCATCCTTGAAGAGAGTAGGCCAATAAAAACCAGATTGCAGTACCTTATGTGCAGTTCTATCTACAGCACGGTGTCCTCCGTAAGCTTCGGAGTGACACTTGCGTAGGATCTGTTCTTGTTCATGCTCAGGTACACAACGTCTAATAACACCATCTAATCCTTCTTTATAAAGATGTGGGTCATCCCAAAAGTAATGCCTCAAATCATAGAAGAACTTTTTATTTTGCTGGTATGTGAAACTAGGTGGTATAAACTTAGCAACAATGTAATTAGCATAATCAGCATACCATGGAGCAGTATGAGAAGCATTTATGACATTTAATTGCTCATCAGGAAAGCTATCATCAATAGGTAGTGGGTCATCAAGCACATTTTCTAACCTAGACAAGTTGTCTGCAACGGGGTTCTCAGCTCCTTTTCTATCAGCAATATGCAAATCAAATTCTTGTAGCAAGAGAACCCATCTAATAAGTCTAGGTTTAGCATCTTTCTTTTCCATAAGATATTTAATTGCAGCATGATCAGTGTGAATAGTTACTTTAGAATCAACAATATAAGGTCTAAACTTATCACAAGCAAATACAACTGCTAAGAATTCTTTTTCAGTAGTAGCATAATTTCTTTGAGCATTGTCTAGAGTTTTACTAGGATACTGAATAACATTTAGTTTCTTATCAACTCTTTGTCCTAGAACAGCACCTACAGCATAATCACTAGCATCACACATAATTTCAAAGGGTAAATTCCAATTAGGTGGCTGAACAATAGGTACAGAAATCAATGCTTTCTTAAGTATTTCAAATGCTTCTACACACTCATCATCAAAGACAAAGGGTATATCTTTTTCTAATAAATTAGTCAGAGGCCGAGAAATTTTTGAGAAGTCCTTAATGAACCTCCTATAAAAACCGGCATGACCAAGTAAACTTCTTATACCTTTGATGTCCTTGGGACATGGCATCTTTTCAATAGCATCAACCTTGGCTTTATCAACTTCAATACCTCTTTCAGAAACTTTATGCCCCAAGACAATACCTTCATTGACCATAAAGTGGCACTTTTCCCAATTCAAGACAAGATTAGTTTCTTCGCATCTCTGCAAAACTCGATCAAGGTTGCTTAAGCAATCATCAAAAGAAGATCCATAGACGGAAAAGTCGTCCATGAAAACCTCACAAATCTTTTCACAAAAGTCAGAGAATATAGCCATCATGCATCTTTGAAAGGTAGCAGGTGCATTACATAAACCAAAAGGCATACGTCTATAAGAAAAAGTACCAAAAGGGCATGTAAAAGTAGTCTTTGATTGATCTTTGGCTGACACAAGTATTTGAGAGAAACCAGAATAACCATCTAGAAAGCAAAAATGTGTATGTTTGGATAATCTTTCTAGCATTTGATCGATAAAAGGTAAGGGGTAATGATCCTTTTTAGTAGCCTTATTTAATTTGCGGAAATCAATTACCATCCTATAACCTGTAATAATTCTTTGAGGAATCAATTCATCTTTATCATTAGGAACAACAGTAATAACTCCCTTCTTAGGGACACAATGGATAGGGCTTACCCACTGACTATCAGCAACGGGATAAATTATACCTGCATCAAGGAGCTTTAGTATCTCCTTTCTTACCACTTCTTTCATTTTAGGATTCAGGCGGCGTTGATGATCACGAATTGGTTTAGCATCTTCTTCCAAATTAATTTTATGTTGACGTAGAGTGGGACTAATGCCCTTAAGATCATCAAGAGTATACCCAATAGTAGCACGGTGCTTCTTCAGAGTTTTCAATAATCTCTCTTCCTCATGCTCTGAAAGGTTAGCACTAATAATAACAGGATACATATATTTTTCTCATCAAGATAAGCATATTTAAGAGTATCAGGTAATGGTTTAAGCTCAAACACGGGATCACCCTAGGGTGGAGGAGGATCCCCTAGGATTTCAACAGGTAAATTGTTTTTCAGGATAGGTTCCTGTTTAAAGAATACTTCATCTATTTCCCTTCTTTCATTCATAAACATGTCATTTTCATGGTCTAGCAAATATTGTTCTAAAGGATCACTAGGAGGTACGGCAATAGAAGCAAGACCAATAATTTCATCCTTACTAGGTAATTCTTCTTCACAGTGTTGTCTACTAAATTTAGAAAAATTAAATTCATGAGTCATATCATCTAAACCGACAGTAACAACATCCCTTTTGCAATCTATGGTAGCATTAACAGTATTTAAGAAGGGTCTACCAAATATAATGGGACAAAAGCTATCTTGGGGGAACCAAGAACAAGAAAATCAGCAGGATATTTAGTTTTCCCACACAAGATTTCAACATCTCTAACAATGCCCATTCATGAAATAGTATCTCTATTGGCAAGTTTAATTGTAACATCAATATCTTCCATCTTAGCAGGTGCAATATCATGCATAACTTCTTTGTATAAGGAATAAGGTATTGCACTAGCATTGGCACCCATATCACATAAGCCATGATAACAATGATCTCTTATTTTAACAGAAATAACAGGCATGCCTACAACAGGTCTAGGTTTATCTTTATCACGGGGTTTACCAATTCTAGCAGTTTCATCACAGAAATCAATAACATGCCCATCTATATTATCAGACAAGAGATCTTTAACAATAGCAATATTAGGTTCAACTTTAACTTGCTCAGGAGGTGTATATGTTTTACTATTGCTTTTACGAACCATAGTTGAAGCTTTAGCATGATCCTTTATCCTAACAGGGAAAGGTGGTTTCTCAACATAAGAAGTAGGAACAATAGGATCATTATAAGTGATAGTCTTTTCTTCAACTTTAATAGGTGCAGCTACTTTTACTTCTATGGGAGGATGATATTTAAACCACTTCTCCTTGGGGAGATCAACATAAGTAGCAAAAGATTCACATAAAGAAGCTACTATCTCAAAGTCAAGTCCATATTTAGTGCTAAATTTATGAAAAATATCGGTATCCATAAAAGACTTAACACAATCAAAACTAGGTGTCATACCTGACTCCTTACCATTGTCGAGGTCCCAATCTTCAGAGTTGCGTTTAATTCTTTCCAATAAATCCCATTTGAATTCAATAGTCTTCATCATAAAAGAGCCAGCACAAGAAGTATCAAGCATGGTGCGATTGTTACCAGAAAGCCGAGCATAAAAATTTTGAATAATCATTTCTCTTGAGATCTCATGATTGGGGCATGAATATAACATTGATTTAAGCCTCCCCCAAGCTTGAGCGATTCTTTCTCCTTTGCAAGGACAAAAATTATATATGTAATTGCGATCACGATGAACAAGGTGCATAGGATAAAACTTCTGATGAAATTCCAATTTCAATCGTTTGTAATTCCAAGACCCCATATCATCACATAGCATATACCATGTCGATGCATCTCCCCTCAAATATAAAGGGAAGACCTTCTTTTTAACAACATTTCCAGGTACACCTGCAAGCTTAAATAACCCACAAACTTCATCCACATATATCAGATGTTCATCAGGATGTTTTGTTCCATCTCCTAAAAAAGGATTAGCTAGCAGTTTTTCTATCATACCTGAAGGAACTTCAAAGCAAGCATTTTCATTTTCATTTTCATTTTCAGTAGGTTCAGTAGGTTGAGGAGCAACTCTTTGCTCTACTGGTCGGGGTGAAGATACCCCGAACAAGCCCCTCAGAGGATTACTTTGCATGGTAACAAGTGACAGTAAATTTCAGCACACTATATAAATTTTTCCTTACCAAATTCCACCTACCAAAGGCGCTTCACTCCCCGGAAATGGCACCAGCAAAGAGTCTTGATGACCCACAAGTATAGGGGATCTATCGTAGTCCTTTCGATAAGTAAGAGTGTCGAACCCAACGAGGAGCAGGAGGAAATGATAAGCAGTTTCCAGCAAGGTATTCTCTGCAAGTACTAAAATAAGTGCTAACCGATAGTTTTGTGATAGGATAATTTGTAAATAAGGTGCAGCAAGGTGGCCCAATCCTTTTTGTAGCAAAGGACAAGCCTGGGCAAACTCTTATGTGATGTAAAGCGCTCCCGAGGACACATGGGAATATCATCAAGCTAGTTTTCATCACGTTCATATGATTCACGTTCGGTACTTTGATAATTTGGTATGTGGGTGGACCGGTGCTTGGGTACTGCCCTTACTTGGACAAGCATCCCACTTATGATTAACCTCTATTGCAAGCATCCGCAACTACAACAAAAGTATTAAGGTAAACCTAACCATAGCATGAAACATATGGATCCAAATCAGCCCCTTACGAAGCAACGCATAAACTAGGGTTTAACACTACAAAAAAAGACACATCCGTGACATTTTGGGCCGAACGAATTTTTTTTCTGTCATACATATGACACTTCTATGACGATAATTGTGACAAAACCCGGTATCATCATAGATGTGGTGGGCTTCTACTTCTATGACAAAAAATCATGACAGAAGGCTTTTCGTCCTGGGCGGGCCGGAGACGCAGCTGCATGACATTCTTTGGGCCGTCCATGATGGAAAAAACCGTTGTAGAAGCGAGGGGGAGGAAAATTTCGGGGAGTTCCCGGTTACGGTGGGAGGTCAGGGGCCGAGCAATGCGCGTTTCTCTCGTACACGTACGCGCGTGTGTGCGAGGCGTTGGCTCTAACTGAACCCGAGCGAGGCGTTGGGCTCTAACTAAACCCGAGCGATTGCACTGCAGGCTACGCATTACTGAACCCGAGCGATCGATCGATGGCTGTTAACTAAACCCGATCGAGCAATTCCTTCGCTACTGCTACTAACTAAAGCCGATCGATGGGATGAACAATGAGCTTTGCGGGGGGTTTGGATGAACAGTGAGCGATGGCGTTGCCTCTGGATGAACAGGACCCCGTGGTGTGGTGGAGGGCTGGATGAATGGTAGATGGTGGAGGGGTGCCCGTGGAGGGGTGGATGAACAGGACCCCATGGTGTGGAGGGCTGGATGAACAGTAGACGGTGGAGAGGTGGTTGAACAGGACCCCGTGGTGTGGAGGGCTGGATGAACAGTAGACGGTGGAGGGGTGCCCGTGGAGGGGTGGTTGAACAGGACCCCGTGGTGTGGAGGGCTGGATGAGCAGTAGACGGTGGAGGGGTGGTTGAACAGTAGCCGGTGGAGTGATGACCCACAAGTATAGGGGATCTATCGTAGTCCTTTCGATAAGTAAGAGTGTCGAACCCAACGAGGAGCAGAAGGAAATGATAAGCAGTTTCCAGCAAGGTATTCTCTACAAGTACTGAAATAAGTGGTAACAGATAGTTGTGTGATAGGATAAATTGTAACGAGCAACAAGTAACAAAAGTAAACAAAGTGCAGCAAGGTGGCCCAATCCTTTTGTAGCAAAGGACAAGCCGGAACAAACTCTTATAATAGGAAAAGCGCTCCCGAGGACACATGGGAATATCGTCAAGCTAGTTTTCATCACGTTCATATGATTCGCGTTCGATACTTTGATAATTTGATATGTGGGTGGACCGGTGCTTGGGTGCTGTTCTTACTTGAACAAGCATCCCACTTATGATTAACCTCTATTGCAAGCATCCGCAACTACAACAAAAGTATTAAGGTAAACCTAACCATAGCATGAAACATATGGATCCAAATCAACCCCTTACGAAGCAACGCATAAACTAGGGTTTAAGCTTCTGTCACTCTAGCAACCCATCATCTACTTATTACTTCCCAATGCCGTCCTCTAGGCCCAAATAATGGTGAAGTGTTATGTAGTCGACGTTCACATAACACCACTAGAGGCTAGACAACATACATCTTATCAAAATATCAAACGAATACCAAATTCACATGACTACTCATAGCAAGACTTCTCCCTTGTCCTCAGGAACGAACGTAATTACCCACAAAGCATATGATCTGAACATATGATCTTCCACCAATTAAACCAACTAGCATCAACTACAAGGAGTAATCAACACTACTAGCAACCTACTAGCACCAATCTCGGACATTGAGACAAGAATTGGATACAAGAGATGACTAAGGTTTGGAGATGAGATGGTGCTGGTGAAGATGTTGATGGAGATTGCCCTCTCCCGATGAGAGGAGCGTTGGTGATGACGATGGTGATGATTTCCCCCTCCCGGAGGGAAGTTTCCCCAGCAGAACAGCTCTGTCGGAGCTCTAGATTGGATCCGCCAAGGTTCCGCCTCGTGGCGGCGGAGTCTCATCCCGAAAAGTTCCTCTTATTTTCTCATCGAAAGACCTCATATAGGAGAAGATGGGCATCGGAGAGCCACCAGGGGGCCCACGAGGTAGGGGGCGCGCCCTAGGGGGGCGCCCCCCACCCTCGTGAGCAGGGTGTGGGCCCCCTGGCCTTCATCTTTGGCGTGGATTTTTCTTTATTTCTTTTAAGACGTTCCGTGGAGTTTCAGGACTTTTGGAGTTGCGCAGAATAGGTCTCTAATATTTGCTCCTTTTCCAGCCAGAATTCCAGCTGCCGGCATTCTCCCTCCTTATGTAAACCTTGTAAAATAAGAGAGAATAGCCATAAGTATTGTGACATAAAGTGAAATAACAGTCCATAATGTGAATAAATATCGATATAAAAGCATGATACAAAATGGACGTATCAACTCCCCCAAGCTTAGACCTCGCTTGTCCTCAAGCGAAAAGCCGATAACAATAAATATGTCCTCATGTTTAGAGGTAGAGGCGTCGATAAAAATAAAATACGGACATGAAGGCATCATGATTATTCTCATAACAGCAACATATATAGATTTTGTCATATGATTACTTATGTTCAAGTGATGATCTATTCACAATGCAAAAGTATAAATCATAAACCTTATTGGGCTCCAACAAACTATAATCTCAGTCATTGAGCAATTGCAATTTATCATAACATCGGAAAGAGTCTATGTCAGAGCTAAAAAGCAAGTCCACATACTCAACTATCATTTAGTCCTCCATAATTGCTAACACTCATGCGATACTTGTGGTTACAGAGTTTTAATCGGACACAGAGAAAGATAGGGGCTTTATAGTTTTGCCCCACAACCTTTTACCTCAAGGGTAATGTCAACAATAATGGTTCATGCTCCCCTACATCCAATTAGATATATATATATCATGTTCTTTCCAACATGCTGAGCTTGCCAAAGGATAAAATGAAAAAGAAAAGGTGAAGATCACCAGGACTCTTGCATAAGGTAGAAGATAATAATGAAGGATAGGCCCTTCGCAGAGGGAAGTAGAGGTTACCATGCGCTTTTATGGTTGGATATATAAAATCTCAATGCGAAAGAACGTCACTTTATATTGCCACTTGTGATATGAACTTATATGCAGTCCTGTCACATCCCTAGCTTCTGGCATTGCACTAGGGTAACTTCATGTGTGCATCATGTTAAACTTTGAAAGAAACTTGAAATGGGGATTGCCTAAACCCTAGCATTAAAGGAATTCACTAGGTTCAAACCAAAATATTTCCAGTAAAACCAAATGGCTTTCAAAAATGTTCATCATTCTTGGAAAATGCTGGAAACAGTAACCAGAGGTGATGCACATTTTTCCATGACATATTTGGGCTCTGGATTAAATCATACTCTATTTGCATTTGGGCATTTAAATGATATTAAATATTTTAAATGCTCAAATAATCATAAACTAAAATGTTTACTGTAGGTTATATTCCCAACAGTGATCATGAGTAGTTTTATGATTTTTGGAAGTGTCTAAGTATTTTTAATAAAGCCCTAAAGACTACAGACTAATAGAAAACAGAAACAAATAAAAGAGAGAAAAGGAATCGTACCTGGCCTCACTTGTGCAGCCCACCAACCGGCCCAACCCTGGGCAAAGCCAGCCCAGCCCACCAGGGGCTCCTCCTGTCGTCTTCCTCCCCTCGCCCCAAAGCTGCTGCTGTCGCCGCGAGAGAGCGCCCGCGCAAGCCGCAGGCTCCAGCTCCTGCTTGCCACCTCCTGCCTCTCCCTCGCTCCTGGAGACGCCCAGAGACCCCTGACCTTTCTCTCCCTCGCCCGCAACCTCTCCCCTCCCCTCTGCTCTCTCTCCATGGCCGATCGAATGAGCCGGAGCGCATCGACGCCGTTCGCCGCGGCCACAACCACTCCCTTGCTCCCTCTCTGCGACCCCGAGCTCCGCATCTTCGCCCTCCTCGTCCACGCCGAGCCAAACAACCGAGGGAGCATCGCATTGCCGTCCCGGATGCCTTCTTCAACCTCGGTGCCGGCGATCCCCGCCGCTTGATTTGTCACCATCAGGCCGTCCCCGAGCCCGCTGAGGCCGCCGTCCGACTCCCTGTGAGCTCCGCCGTCGTTACCCACTCTTCCCCATGTCATTTCCTTGCCGTAGCGCCGTTCTCCGCCATGACTGAAGCTCACCGCCACCTGGCTTTGTCGCCGCCGTGGCCTAAGCTCAAACCACCCGCGCCCTTGCACCGCACCGCGCTCCTGGTGCCTCCAGGAGGCCGCCTGGCCCCTCTACTCGCTCGCCTGCTCGCTGCAGCCCCGCGCCCGCATCTAGCCGAGCTCCGGCCGCCGCCGCGAGCTCGTCTCCGGCGAGTATAGGCCACCCCAGCCACTGTCGCTCGCCCAGTTGGATGCGCCGCCCCTTCAGCTACCCGTAGACGCAAACCACGCGCAAAACCGAGCCCCGTAGTTGTTTTCTGGCAAGTTTCCGCCGCAGTTGAGGTCGCTGCCGGCCGAACTCCGGCGGGCAGACGTGGTCGCTTAGTTAGGCGCTAATCACCACTAATCCCTCTCTAACAAACACTGATAGGCGGGCCCCGTAGTGGGTCAAATCCCAGTTAACACGGGATTAACTCCCAGTTAACAGTGAACCAATGACATGTGGGACCCGGTCGCCAGGTTTGACCTGGTCAGCGTCAGTTGACTCACTGACATCATGCTTGCACAATGCTGACGCTATAAATCATTTTCTAGATTTAAGTCTATTCAGGAAATTCCAAAAAATTCCCAAAACTTCTAAAAATCATATAAAATCAACCGTAACTCCAAATGAAATAAATTATATATGAAAAATTATCAGAAAAATTCAAGGAATCCATCTGTACCATTTTCATGCATGTTAGAACAACTTAAGGCCACTGTTTAGGACAAATCAAATGAATGGTATTTAAATAACCACATGTGGAGTTTGAATTTGAACTTTGGGTTCAAACCAACTTCATTTAATTGTGTTGCTAGTTGCATTAGCTCAATCGACAACATATTGCCATGTCATTATCATGCATCATGTTGTGCATTGCATTGATTGTGTTCCTTCTCTGTTGCCGGTGGTTGTCCCCTCTCGATAGACATTGTACCAACGCTGTGATCGTTGACACTGATGAAGACCCAATGATATCTTCAGAAGTGCCAGGCAAGCAAAACCCCCTTGTTCATTCCGATACAATCCCACTCTCTCGCTCCTGCTCTCTTTTACTGCATTAGGACAACACGATTTCTCTGTTACTTATTGCGGTAGTTGAACCCCTTATCCTCTGCATGACCTGTCATTGCCACAGTAAATAGATGAAGCCCACTAGCATGAGTAGGAGTTGTTTGAGCCTAGATGTGACTACTCATTCATGCTTGTTTGTCATGCCTGCTACTGCTTAGAGTTGAGTCAGGTCTGATTCATCGGGGATGAATCGGAGGTGTGTAGACATGTCCTACTATTGAGAGCTAAGTGTGTGAAGACGAATTGGTAAAGGTAGCGGTGAGAGGCCATGTAGGAGTACATGGTGGGTTGTCTCATTGAAACCGTTCTTAGGAACTGAGTTCTGTGTCTGTGATCCATGAACAGCTACTACCACTCATTGGGATCCTTAATTGACCCTCTCGACTTCTTAATCACCCTAGTACTCTGTCTAGGAGTTGCAACTAGTTTCTGGTGTTTGTAGGATATGTGTTGGCGGCCGTGCGTAGCGCTGACCCCAGGGGTGGGCTATGTTGCGGTAGATACACCGTGGCCGGGCATGCCGGGCGGCCGTTTGGTGTCTCGGAACCCTGTACACATCGGTCGGGGCCGTATGTGGAAACCTCGACTGGACTCCCTGCGGATGGAACCTGGATAGGCGATAAACCTGGACTAGAGACTTGAGTGTTTAGGTAGGCCGTGGCCGACACCCTCGTTGGGCTTCCGCTTGAAGGTTGCCGAGTACATGTCGTGTAAACGACGGTAAGTGGTGGGAGCGTGTGTGAAGAAGTACACCCCTGCAGGGTCATCATTATCTATTCGAATAGCCGGATTCCTCGGATATGGAAACTTGGACCCCTTGCATAGTTCATAGACAAGTGAAAGTGGATACTCTAAAATGCGCAAGATAAGCGTGAGTGCTATGGATGGCGTTCTTGTAGGGGGACGGGAGCGGATCCATAGTGGTGTATTGAATGGTGAATATGTGGACTCGTGTGCGCCACCTCAAAAGAGTTGCTTGCAGTCGTAGTTTAAGATAGCCATCGAGTCAAAGCTGGCTTGCTGAAGTTAAACTCCACCCCCCCTATTGATACTGATGCATATGTAGCTAGTTCTGATGTAAGTCTTGCTGAGTACTTTTGTACTCGCATTTGCTTAATTTATGTTTTGCAGAGAGACTTCAGTCTCGCTAGTAGTTTCGTGTGGACTTCAACTATTAGCTTGATACCTCAGCTACGATCTTGTGCCCTCGGCAGGATCTGGTAGATAGTCAGGCTTCTTAGCCTTTTTCATTTGTAGATGTCTGTACTCAGATATGTTAAGCTTCCTCTTGTGCCTTGATTTGTATGCTATGATTGTTGGGTCATGAGACCCATGTTTGTAATATCTCGCTCCTCAGAGCCTAATAAATAAATACTTGAGTCGTAGAGTCTTGTTGTGATGCCATGTTGTATTTACACATATCGAGCATATTGTGTGTATGATTGAAATGCTTGGTATGTGTGGGATCCGACAATCTAGTTGTTTATCCTTGGCAGCCTCTCTTATGGGGAAATGTAGTCTAGTGCTTCCTTGAGCCATAGTAGTCCACTACAGCCCGGTTCACCGAAGTCCTGCTAGCCCAGCACTACTGCTCAGGACACTTGACTGGCCGGCATGTGTTTCACTTTGTTCCTATGTCTGTCCCTTCGGGGAAATGTCACGCGGTGACATCCGGAGTCCTGTTAGCCCAGTGCTACAGCCCGGATTCACACGCTGCTGACCGACATGCCCAATATGATTCATGTATGCCTGTCCCCATAGGTTGGTGCTGCTTTGGGTTCACGACTAGCCATGTCGGCCCGGGTTCACTATCATATGGATGCTAGCGACACTATCATATACGTGAGCCAAAAGGCGCAAACGGTCCCGGGCCATGGTAAGGCGACACCCGTGGGAATACCGTGCGTGAGGCCGCAAAGTGATATGAGGTGTTACCAGCTAGATCGATGTGACTTGGAATCAGGGTCCTGACAGCTTTGGTATCAGAACCTGACTGCCTGTAGGATTACCAAGCCAAGCTGGTCGAAGTCGTGTCTAGAAATGCTTTAGTTATGTAAGGGAATTGATTGTGGAAGGGAATGTAAGGCTGTTTTTACTCCTTTACCCTATGGCCTTATAATCTGAGTCATCCTCTTCTCTTCTACGGGGATTAAGAACTAGGCTTCTCATCTTTCTATCAGGATCACGTGTTACTAATCCGTAGACTCTTAGGATTGTTTGTTTCAAGCCTCAGTTCAGTTCCTACTACTTCCATATGTTCATAGCTGGCCTCAGAATCTTGATATTGCGCTTCTGAGTGGTCATGCCACTATTTGCAGGATGTCTAAAATCTTTTTGAGCATTTACAGTCGTTATGCTGTCCGAGTCATCCCAGGTTTCTAGATAATCTGATGCATTTGCAATCCTTTCTTTCCGTTCCCAATGTCCTTTATGGTGAGAATAAGCACACTAACTGGTGCGTTGAGGTAATTTATTGTCTCGACATATATGTCGGAGCTATTATTATGACCGTAGGTGTTCTAGGGAGTCACCTAGTAATCTAGCAATGCTTTGTATCCCCAGTGTGATGATTCTGGCCACCATTCTCGAAAGCATTCCGATGCCATTTAGTAGTAGGTATTCTACTCCTGGGTTCTTGACCCCAGATCCACTCTACTTACCTCGTGTTGATAGTGTTGCTCATACATTTAGGATATTAGTAATCTTTGTGATAGTCTTCGAGGTCCGTGGTATATCATTCTTCCAAATACCATGAACCATCCTTGGCAGAAATTCGTTTGAATCAAAAGATCACAACCAGAGTGCTCTTAATGAGTTCTCCATTCTACATTGTGAATCTACCAGTTCTACTTTTCTGCATGGGTTATCCGGGAGAAATGTTAAGCTTTGCTCAACATTCTAATCTATGTATCCACAACTCAGAAAGATATATGTTCCCTTGAGTTGTCCCTCTTCATTTGTATTCCAACCATCATCTATCAATTGATAGTCAGGAGTAATTGTGCATCCGTGTTATCAATGCTATCATTCTTGTGGTCCATTAAGCCATTCTATTTCAGAATGACTAGGAGAAACAAACTCCAGTACCTCGTCCACATCTAGGATTGGGTCAAAGTAGTTGTATCCCGCAGATCAAAATGCCAATCCAACTTTTGTTCTTTTCTACCACGGAGTATCACCCTCTTTCATAACAAGAGTATTGTGAGAATTGCACACACCCTCAAATGAATTCTTGACGCAGTGATACTTCTTTCCATCATTGTTCATTCCTCGGTTCCCATGTTATTGTAACTGGAATGCCGACAAGTGAACCATGATGTGTGAAATCAATACTCCTAGCAACTGTTTTGCTTGGTAGTTATGGACATTATTATCATTCTTAGCGTGTTGCTTATCGAATCACTATTCTAGGATTGATCGTGCTACCTTGTCCTTATTCCTGGTGCACTATTTGATCTTGGAGTTAGGATTGAATTCCTTGCTTATTTGATCATATCGTCTTGCCCTGAAAAGCAAGATTGTTCTCGAGCTTAGTGACATATCGGTGGTTCGTGATTTTCCGAATATCTTCTCGGAGGTATCACCAGGCTGTCACCTGATCGCTATGTTGAGTTCGTGATCAAATTGGTTTCTTGTAGCCACCCTCTTCTCCAAGAATCTGTGTTGGATACCCCTGAGCTAGTTGGTTAAGCTTAACAACAACTTGGAGAGTTGGAAGATAAAAGCTTGTCCTACCATGCTCATCCCTAAGGGATATCTTTTATCTGTGTTGAAGAAAGATAATATCTTCATCGATTGATCCACGTGATCAATTGTCGGCGCTATTGTCTTATCAATCCTTTGATTTGAGTGTGGGCTATCGTCAAATCAAATCAGAACCAACGATGTTCGTAATGTTGTCTTACTCATGGTTGATCCCTCGAGCATACACCATTACATCTTTTGGTCTGACCAATGCTATCACCGTGTTCACATGATGGTGGAAGTCCAGTGATATGGAGATTCCGATGAGTTGCTGTTGAGCCCATCAGCAGCATTTTGTCTCCCCCATGATTCATGTTGAACATTATACTAGTGTTGGAAACTTTATAAGAATTGCCCTCATGTCCCGTTCATGAAGCATATGTCCGGTTGAAATATGTGACTTCCTCTAAGTCATGTGCATCTGATGCAAGTTGCCTCCGTGGATTCGAGAAAGCTTGTTTTGCTTCCTTTGGATTCATCCCAAGTTAGTCATGCATGTGCGAAGTATTCTATGGTTTGATAGGCTCGCTACCTCCAGTCCATATGTGTCCCTAGCACACCAAGCCACTGATTGATTTGTTCAAGGAGAAGAAGTTTCTTCTTAAGAGCTAGACTTACGCAAGGACTTCGATATCCTCGTTGATGGTTCCCCCTGAACTCGGTAGTGTTTCATTGTAAGACTACCAGGTGACCATGCTTGTCTAGGACAGCGTGTTCACATGCTTGTAGCAGAATCGGCTCATGTTTTGGAGCTTACTACCGTAGTTCATTCCCCGAGAGTCTCGCAACGTCATCTCGTCGATTTGTGTTGCAAACTTTTATTATTCTTTCTAGACTTGATGAATCTGGAATATCCTGACACCAACCTGATCTGAATCTCAGGCAGATATGATGGTTGGAACACACTCCAAAAAGTATAATATTGCTCTCTCTATAACCGGTAAAGTGGATGTCGTGGCCAACACACCTAGCCGGAAGACCTATTATTGTAGTATCTTGATTGAGGAAGTTGGCCACCTCCCCATAAGGATTTCATAGGATTTACTCCAGAAGTTGTTCCTTATGGATCTATTGTATTCCGAAGTCCGACCACTACTTGATGGCTATGTTGATGCTTTAAAGCATGACCGTGGTAACCAGTACATCAAGGAGAACATTAGAAGCTAAGTGCTAAATGTCTCTGGGTCGATCATCCAGATTTCATTCCCTTGGCCTTGCTAAGGTGAAATCTGAGAAAGGGTTGTCCTTCTATGCATCTACATTGTCCATCACTATTCATCAAGGTAGTAAGATGTGTTGCCAGGATCCTCGACTCGGATGTTGGTAGAACCTTGATGAATATGGAAATGCTCAAGTTCTTGAGAGCATGCGAAATCACTAGGATTTATCGTCGGCATTAATTGGGATACGCTTTCAGTTTCCTCGGTTATGCTATAACCTTTCCGATAGTGGAATCTCTCTCTACTGTTGGGTTCTCCCCAGTTACTAGAATCAATCCCAACATTTGCATTTTGTCCCCAGCTTCCACCCACCATTGTGCCCTTTCACTATGATCCGCCTTCTCAGCAGTTGTTGTCCAAGATCATCTTCAAAAAGTGGACCTACCATGGGTCCCATCCATTTTCGATGATAAGCAAAATCATCCATTGCGTTGTCTCCAACCAGGTAGTCCACATCATTCATCCTAGTCCGAGTATGCCATTTCTTCGAGCTCTTTCAAACGATCAATTGAAAATTGCTTTAAGTTGGTATGAAGAGTTTCAATGATCTATGGATCAAAAGTAATTCTTTTGCCACTTAAGGGAACAATCCAACGAGTCACCTTTCCCAAGGTGCCCCGTTACGGGATCATGGCAATTATTTCCTCGCCACCTTGACACCATCCACCATCTTTCTAAGCATGGAATTGCTGCCCACAAATCAAACCTCGTAGTTTGTTCTTCCATCCCTCTCGATGTGTTTTGTGTCTCAACTCGAGATGTTTCGACATCTCATTCCTCGAGTTGATCTTGTATAGCTCGATCTTCGAGAAGATCAATCCTAGTAAAGTTTCTTTCCATCGTCATCGCATGGATGAAGATCTCAAAAGCGAGGATATCAAGATCAATGTATGCAACGAATCAACAACCTTATGAGGTGCAGCTTGGATCGAGAAGACTGTGATAGTTTGTGACCTCCTTTCCGCATACCTCACGTCTTGAATCTCAGGAGGAGATTCTTGTTTAGTGGGGGTGAGTTGTCACATCCCTAGCTTCTGGCATTGCACTAGGGTAACTTCATGTGTGCATCATGTTAAACTTTGAAAGAAACTTGAAATGGGGATTGCCTAAACCCTAGCATTAAAGGAATTCACTAGGTTCAACCAAAATATTTCCAGTAAAACCAAATGGCTTTCAAAAATGTTCATCATTCTTGGAAAATGCTGGAAACAGTAACCAGAGGTGATGCACATTTTTCCATGACATATTTGGGCTCTGGATTAAATCATACTCTATTTGCATTTGGGCATTTAAATGATATTAAATATTTTAAATGCTCAAATAATCATAAACTAAAATGTTTACTGTAGGTTATATTCCCAACAGTGATCATGAGTAGTTTCACGATTTTTGGAAGTGTCTAAGTATTTTTAATAAAGCCCTAAAGACTACAGACTAATAGAAAACAGAAACAAATAAAAGAGAGAAAAGGAATCGTACCTGGCCTCACTTGTGCAGCCCACCAACCGGCCCAACCCTAGGCAAAGCCAGCCCAGCCCACCAGGGGCTCCTCCTGTCGTCTTCCTCCCCTCGCCCCAAAGCTGCTGCTGTCGCCGCGAGAGAGCGCCCGCGCAGGCTACATGCTCCAGCTCCTGCTTGCCTCCTCCTGCCTCTCCCTCGCGCCTGGAGACGCCCAGAGACCCCTGACCTCTCTCTCCCTCGCCCGCAACCTCTCCCCTCCCCTCTGCTCTCTCTCCCATGGCCGACCGAACGAGCCGGAGCGCACCGACGCCGTTTGCCGCGGCCACAACCACTCCCTTGATCCCTCTCTGTGACCCCGAGCTCCGCATCTTCGCCCTACTCATCCACGCCGAGCCAAACAACCGAGGGAGCACCGCATCGCCGTCCTGGATGCCTTCTTCAACCTTGGTGCCGGCGATCCCCGCCGCTTGATTCGTCACCATCAGGCCGTCCCCGAGCCTGCTGAGGCCGCCGTCCGACTCCCTGTGAGCTCCGCCGTCGTTACCCACTCTTCCCCGTGTCGTTTCCTTGCCGTAGCGTCATTCCCCGCCATGACCAAAGCTCACCGCCGCCTGGCTTTGTCGCTGCCGTGGCCTAAGCTCAAACCACCCGCGCCCTTGCACAGCACCGCGCTCCTGGTGCCTCTAGGAGGCCGCCTGGCCCTTCTACTCGCTCGCCTGCTCGCTGCAGCCCCGCGCCCGCATCTAGCCGAGGTTCGGCCGCCGCCGCGAGCTCGTCTCCGGCGAGTATAGGCCACCCCAGCCACTGTCGCTCGCCCAGTTGGATGCGGCGCCCCTTCAGCTACCCGTAGACGCAAACCACGCGCAAAACCGAGCCCCGTAGCTGTTTTCCGGCAAGTTTCCGCCGCAGTTGAGGTCGCTGCCGGCCGAACTCCGGCAGGCTGACGTGGTCGCTTAGTTAGGCGCTAATCACCACTAATCCCTCTCTAACAGACACTGACAGGCGGGCCCCGCAGCGGGTCAAATCCCAGTCAACACAGGATTAACTCCCAGTTAACAGTGAACCAATGACATGTGGGACCCGGTCATCAGGTTTGACCTGGTCAGCGTCAGTTGACTCACTGACGTCATGCTTGCACAATGCTGACGCTATAAATCATTTTCTAGATTTAAGTCTATTCCGGAAATTCCAGAAAATGCCCAAAACTTCTAAAAATCATATAAAATCAACCGTAACTCCAATTGAAATAAATTATATATGAAAAATTATCAGAAAAATTCAAGGAATCCATCTGTACCATTTTCATGCATGTTAGAAGAACTTAAGGCCATTGTTTTGGACAAATCAAATGAATGGTATTTAAATAACCGCTTGTGGAGTTTGAATTTGAACTTTGGGTTCAAACTAACTTCATTTAATTGTGTTGCTAGTTGCATTAGCTCAACCAATGACATATTTCCATGTCATTATCATGCATCATGTTGTGCATTGCATTGATTGTGTTCCTTCTCTGTTGCTGGTGGTTGTCCCCTCTCGATAGACGTTGTACCGACGCTATGATCGTTGACACTGATGAAGACCCAATGATATCTTCAGAAGTGTCAGGCAAGCAAAACCCCCTTGTTCATTCCGATACAATCCCACTCTCTCGCTCCTGCTCTCTTTTACTGCATTAGGACAACACGATTCCTTTGTTACTTGTTGCGGTAGTTGAACCCCTTATCCTCTGCATGACCTGTCATTGCCACAGTAAATAGATGAAGCCCACTAGCATGAGTAGGAGTTGTTTGAGCCCAGATGTGACTACTCATTCATGCTTGTTTGTCATGCCTGCTACTGCTTAGAGTTGAGTCAGGTCTGATTCATCGGGGATGAATCGGAGGTGTGTAGACATGTCCTACTATTGAGAGCTAAGTGTGTGAAGACGAATTGGTAAAGGTAGCGGTGAGAGGCCATGTAGGAGTACATGGTGGGTTGTCTCATTGAAACCGTTCTTAGGAACTGAGTTCTGTGTCTGTGATCCCTGAACAGCTACTACCACTCATTGGGATCCTTAATTGACCCTCTCGGCTTCTTAATCACCCTAGTCCTCTGTCCAGGAGTTGCAACTAGTTTCTGGTGTTTGTAGGATATGTGTTGGTGGCCGTGCGTAGCGCTGCTGGGCATGCCGGGCGGCCGTTTGGTGTCTCGGAACCCTGTACACATCGTTCGGGGCCGTATGTGGAAACCTCGGCCGGACTCCCTGCAGATGGAACCTGTATAGGCGATAAACCTAGATTAGAGACTTGAGTGTTTAGGTAGGCCGTGGCCGACACCCTCATTGGGCTTCCGCTTGAAGGTTGCCGAGTACATGTCGTGTAAACGACGATAAGTGGTGGGAGCGTGTGTGAAGAAGTACACCCCTGCAGGGTTATCATTATCTATTGGAATAGCCGGATTCCTCGGATATGGAAACTTGGACCCCTTGCATAGTTCATAGACAAGTGAAAGTGGATACTTTAAAATGCGCAAGATAAGCGTGAGTGCTATGGATGGCGTTCTTGTAGGGGGACGGGAGCGGATCCATTGTGGTGTATTGAATGGTGAATATGTGGACTCGTGTGCGCCACCTCAAAAGAGTTGCTTGCAGTCGTAGTTTAAGATAGCCACCGAGTCAAAGCTGGCTTGCTGCAGTTAAACTCCACCACCACCCCTGTTGATACCGATGCATATGTAGCTAGTTCTGATGTAAGTTTTGCTGAGTACTTTTGTACTCATGTTTGCTTAATTCATGTTTTGCAGAGAGACTTCAGTCTCGCTAGTAGTTTCGCGTGGACTTCGACGTTTAGCTCGATACCTCAGCTATGATCTTGTGCCCTCGGCAGGATCTGGTAGATAGTCAGGCTTCTTAGCCTTTTTCATTTGTAGATGTCTGTACTCAGATATGTTAAGCTTCCGCTTGTGCCTTGATTTGTATGCTATGATTGTTGGGTCATGAGACCCATGTTTGTAATATCTCGCTCCTCGGAGCCTAATAAATAAATACTTGAGTCGTAGAGTCTTGTTGTGATGCCATGTTGTATTTACACATATCGAGCATATTGTGTGTATGATTGAAATGCTTGGTATGTGTGGGATCCGACAATCTAGTTGTTTATCCTTGGCAGCCTCTCTTATGGGGAAATGTAGTCTAGTGCTTCCTTGAGCCATAGTAGTCCGCTATAGCCCGGTTCACCAGAGTCCTGCTAGCCCAGCACTACTGCTCAAGACACTTGACTGGCCGGCATGTGCTTCACTTCGTTCCTGTGTCTGTCCCTTCGGGGAAATGTCACGCGGTGACATTCGGAGTCCTGTTAGCCCAGTGCTACAGCCCGGATTCACACGCTGCTGACCGACATGCCCGATATGATTCATGTATGCCTGTCCCCATAGGTTGGTGCCGCTTTGGGTTCATGACTAGCCATGTCGGCCCGGGTTCACTGTCATATGGATGCTAGCGACACTATCATATACATGAGCCAAAAGGCGCAAACGGTCCCGGGCCAAGGTAAGGCGACACCCGTGGGAATACCGTGCGTGAGGCCGCAAAGTGACCTGAGGTGTTACCAGCTAGATCGATGTGACTTGGAATCGGGGTCCTGACAGTCCGTCGCTTTTATTACTTCCACATCACAAGATCGTATAAAGCTTATTTCTCCCACACCAATCAATCATACATATTTAGAGAAATTTTTATTGCTTTGCACGGATGACAACTTACTTGAAGGATCTTACTCAATCCATAGGTTGATATGGTGGATTCTCATGGCAAAACTGGTTTAAGGGTATTTGGAAGCACAAGTAGTATTTCTACTTGGTGCTGAGAATTTGGCTAGCGTGAGGGGGAAAGGCAAGCTCAACAAGTTAGAGGAACCATGACAAATACTTTATCTCAGATATAAGAAAGACATAACTCATTACGTTGTCTTCCTTGTCCAACATCAACTCTTTAGCATGTCATATTTTAATGAGTGCTCCCAATCATAAAAGATGTCAATGATAATATATCTATATGTGAAACCTCTCTTTCCTTATTACTTCCTATTAATTGCAACAATGACCAAAGCTATGTCTGCCAACTCCCAACAACTTTTAATCATCATACTCTTTCTATGCGAAGTCATTACTCTCAATAAGATCAATATGAACTTTTTTGTTTCTTTTATTCTTTTCTCTTTTCTTTTATTCACCCAAGATCATGGCAAAATAATCAAGCCCTTGACTCAACACTAATCTTTATTATATATAGCTCACGGACTTGATTACATAGAGAGATCATAAAGCAAAACTCAAAACTAGATCATGCCATAAACTTTATTCTACTAGATCAAGATACTACTAATAGGATCGAACTAAGAAAAAAACGGTAAAGATAGGAGTTGTGATTGTGATACGATACCGGGGCACCTCCCCCAAGCTTGGAAGTTGCCAAGGGGAGTGCCCATACCCAGATACTCAATTCTTCTTTGTTGGAGGAGATGGTGGAGGTGACAGATAATCGCACATCGAGCGTGAGAGGTCCTCCAGCTTGCGAATAATGGCCTTGAGTGTGACAATATGCTCCTTCAACAAAATATTTTCTTGTGTGAGATATTTGTTTTGTATACGAGCTAACTCAATCATCTTGAAAGCTTCGATCTCAGTTGGGGTAAGAAGGTTATGATCAAGTTGAAGGATGTCCTTTGCTACCAGAGCTTGATCCTCCGTGGCCTTCTTGATCCTTTCATCCTTGTTGACCCTCGTGGGTTCTTCCCTCTTCAAATCTATCCTCATTAGCCAAGCATCGTTGTCACCATTGTTGGAGGAGGGATACGACATGATGCCTAGCCTGAGAAACCCTGACAGAAAATAGCTCGAAACAAGAATAGAGGAGGTTTATGTGATACCAGAGTCAAAACCTTCGGGAGAATATATAATGAATTTTTACCGACCAAAATACGTATCGTGCAAGAAAATGGAGTTCGGAGGGCACACGAGGCGCTCATGAGGTAGGGGGCGCGCCCAGGGGGGTAGGGCCTGCTCACCACCCTCGTGGGGCCCTCGTGTCCTTCCCGGACTGCTACTTCTTTTTCTATTTTTCTAAATATTCCAAAACGGAGAAATATTGCCTGAAAAATTGTTTTGGAGTCGGTTTACTTACCGTACCACATTACTATTCCTTTTCGGAGTCTGAAACATTCCGGAAAGTGTCCCTTATGTATTCCTCCGGGGTTATGGTTTCAATAATATTGGTTTCAACATTTATGGGATTACCTGAGATATAATGTGTAATTCTTTGACCGTTTACCACCTTCAGATTTGTGCCTTCGAAGTTGTTGATTTTTATGGCACCGGAACGGTAGACCTCCTCGATGACGTAGGGGCCTTCCCATTTAGAGAGAAGTTTTCTGCAAAAATACTTAAACGAGAGTTGTATAGCAATACATAATCACCTACATTAAACTCACGCTTTTGTATCCTTTTGTCGTGCCATCTTTTAACTTTTTTCTTTAAATAACTTGGCATTTTCATAAGCTTGGGTTCTCCATTCATCAAGTGAGCTAATATCAACTAACCTCTTCTCACTGGCAAGTTTAAAATCATAGTTGAGCTCTTTAATATCCCAATATGCCTTGTGTTCTAGTTCGAGAGGTAAGTGACATGCTTTTCCATAGACCATTTTATATGGAGACATCCCCATAGGATTTTTGTATGCAGTTCTATAAGCCCATAATGCATCATCAAGTTTCTTAGAACAATTCTTTCTAGACCTATTAACAGTCTTTTGCAAAATTAATTTGAGCTCTCTATTGCTCAACTCTACTTGACCACTAGACTGTGGGTGATAAGGAGGTGTAATTCTATGATTAACATCATACTTAGCAAGCATTTTACGGAAAGCACCATGAATAAAGTGTGAACCACCATCAGTCATTAAATATCTGGGGACTCCAAACCTCGGGAAAATAACTTCTTTACGCATTTTAATAGAAGTGTTATGATCAGCACTACTAGTTGGAATAGCTTCTACCCACTTAGTAACGTAATCAACAACAACTAAAATATGTGTGTATCCATTAGAGGCAGGAAAAGGTCCCATATAATCAAAACCCCAAACATCAAACGGTTCAATAACAAGTGAATAATTCATAGGCATTTCTTGACGTCTACTAATATTACCAATTCTTTGACATTCATCACAAGACAAGACAAACTTACGGGCATCCTTGAAGAGAGTAGGCCAATAAAAGCCAGATTGCAATACCTTATGTGCAGTTCTATCTCTAGCGTGGTGTCCTCCATAAGACTCGGAATGACACTTGCGTAGGATCTGTTCCTGTTCATGCTCAGGTACACAACGTCTAATAACACCATCTACTCCTTCTTCCTAAAGATGTGGGTCATCCCAAAAGTAATGCCTCAAATCATAGAAGAACTTTTTCTTTTGTTGGTATGTGAAGCTAGGTGGTATAAACTTAGCAACAATATAATTAGCATAATCAGCATACCATGGAGTACTATGAGAAGTACTTATAACATTTAATTGCTCATCAGGAAAGTCATCATTAATAGGTAGTGGGTCATCAAGAATATTTTCTAACCTAGACAAGTTGTCTGCAACGGGGTTCTCAGCTCCCTTTCTATCAACAATATGCAAATCAAATTCTTGTAGCAAGAGAACCCATCTAATAAGTCTAGGTTTAGCATCTTTTTTTCCATAAGGTATTTAATAGCAGCATGATCTATTTGAATAGTTACTTTAGAATCAACAATATAAGATTTGAACTTATCACAAGCAAATACAACTGCTAAAAGTTCTTTTTCAGTAGTTGCATAATTTCTTTGAGCATTGTCTAGAGTCTTACCAGCATAATGAATAACATTTAATTTCGTATCGACTCTTTACCCTAGAACAGCACCTACAGCATAATCACTAGCATCACACATAATTTCAAAGGGTAAATTCCAATCAGGGGGCTGAACAATAGGTGCAGAGACTAATGCTTTCTTAAGTATTTCAAATGCTTCTACACAATCATCATCAAAGATGAATGGTATATCTTTTTGCAATAAATTAGTCAGAGGCCGAGAAATTTTTGAGAAGTCCTTAATGAACCTCCTATAAAACCCAGCATGACCAAGGAAACTTCTTATACCTTTGATGTCCTGGGGACATGGCATCTTTTCAGTAGCATCTACCTTGGCTTTATCAACTTCAATACCTCTTTCAGAACCTTTGTGCCCAAAAACAATACCTTCATTAACCATAAAGTGGCACTTTTCCCAATTCAAGACAAGATTAGTTTCTTCACATCTCTTCAAAACTCGATCAAGATTGCTCAAACAATCGTCAAAAGAGGAACCATAGACAGAAAAGTCGTCCATGAAAACCTCACAAATATTTTCACAAAAGTCAGAGAATATAGCCATCATGCATCTTTGAAAGGTAGAAGGTGCATTACATAAACCAAAAGGCATACGTCTATAAGCAAAAGTACCAAAAGGGCATGTAAAAGTAGTCTTTGATTGATCTTTAGCCGACACAGGTATTTGAGAGAAACCAGAATAACCATCTAGAAAGCAATAGTATGTGTGTTTGCATAATCTTTCTAGCATTTGATCAATAAAAGGTAAGGGGTAATGATCTTTCTTAGTAGCTTTATTTAATTTGCGGAAATCAATTACCATCCTATAACCTATGATAATTCTTTGTGGAATCAATTCATCTTTATCATTAGGAACAACAGTAATACCTCCCTTCTTAGGGACACAATGGACAGGACTTACCCACTCACTATCAGCAACGGGATAAATTATACCTGCCTCCAAAAGCTTGAGTATTTCTTTTCTTACCACTTCTTTCATTTTAGGATTCAGACGTCGTTGAGGATCACGAACTGGTTTGGCATCTGCTTCCAAATTTATTTTATGTTGACATAGAGTGGGACTAATGCCTTTAAGATCATCAAGAGTATATCCAATAGCAGCACGATGCTTCTTCAGAGTTTTCAATAATCTTTCTTCTTCATGCTCTGAAACGCTAGCACTAATAATAACAGGATATATCTTCTTTTCATCAAGATAAGCGTATTTAAGATTATCAGGCAAAGGTTTAAGCTCAAACACGGGATCACCCTTGGGTGGAGGAGGATCCCCTAAAATTTCAACAAGCAAGTTGTGATGCAGAATAGGTTCCTGTTTAAAGAATACTTCATCTATTTCCCTTCTTTCATTCATGAACATATCATTTTCATGGTCTAGCAAATAGTGTTCTAAAGGATCACTAGGAGGTACGGCAATAGAAGCAAGAACAGTAATTTCATGCTTACCAGGTAATTCTTCCTCATGATGTTGTTTACTAAATTTAGAGAAATTAAACTCATGAACCATATCGTCCAAGCCAACAGTAACAACATTCTTTTCACAATCTATCTTAGCTTTAACAGTGTTCAAGAAGGGCATACCAAATAAGATGGGGCAAAAGTTATCTTGTGGGGAAGTAAGAACAAGAAAATCAGCAGGATATTTAGTTTTCCCACACAAGACTTGAACATCTCTAACAATTCCAATTGGTGCAATAGTATCTCTATTAGCAAGTTTAATTGTGACATCAATATCTTCTAGCTCAACAGGTGCAATATCATGCATAATTTCTTTGTATAAGTCATGAGGTATAACACTAGCACTAGCACCCATATCACATAAGCCATGATAACAATGATCTCCTATTTTAACAGAAATAACAGGCACGCCTACCACAGGTCTATGTTTATCTTTAGCACAAGGTTTAGCAATTCTAGCAGTTTCACCTTCGAACTGAATAACATGCCCATGAATATGATCAGACAAGAGATCTTTAACAATAGCAATATTGGGTTCTACTTTAACTTGCTCAGGAGGTGTATATGTTCTAATATTGCTTTTACGAACAACAGTTGAAGCTTTAGCATGATCCTTTATTCTAACAGGGAAAGGTGGTTTCTCAATATAAGAAGTAGGAAAAATAGGATCATTATAAGTGATAGTCTTTTCTTCAACTTTAATAGGTGCAGCTACTTTTACTTCTATGGGAGGATGATATTTAAACCACTTCTCCTTAGGGAGATCAACATAAGTAGCAAAAGATTCACAGAAAGAAGCTACTATCTCAGAGCCAAGTCCATATTTAGTGCTAAACTTACGGAAAATATCGGTATCCATAAAAGATTTAACACAATCAAACTTAGGTGTCATACCTGACTCCTTACCTTCGTCGAGGTCCCAATCTTCAGAGTTGCATTTAATTCTATCCAATAAATTCCATCAGAATTCAATAGTCTTCATCATAAAAGAGCCAGCACAAGAAGTATCGAGCATGTTGCGATTGTTTTCAGAAAGCCGAGCATGAAAACTTTGCATAATTATTTCTCTCGGGATCTCATGATTGGGGCATGAATATAACATTGATTTAAGACTCCCCCAAGCTTGAGCGATGCTTTCTCCTTCGCGAGGCCAGAAATTATATATATATAATTGCGATCACGATTTACAAGATGCATAGGGTAATATTTTTGATGAAATTCCAGCTTCAATCTTTTATAGTCCCATGATTTCATATCATCACATTGCCTATACCATATCAATGCGTCTCCCTTCAAAGATAAAGGGAAGACCTTCTTCTTAGCAACATAATTGGGTATACCTGCAAGCTTAAATAATCCACAAACTTCATCCACATATATTAAATGCTCATCAGGATGCTTTGTTCCGTCTCCTGTAAAAGGATTAGCTAGCAGTTTTTCCATCATAGCCACAGGAAATTCAAAAGGAGTTTCATTTTCAATAGGTTCAGTAGGTTGAGGAGCAACTCTTTGCTCTACTGGACGGGGTGAAGATACCCCGAACAAGCCCCTCAGAGAATTACTTTCCATAGTAACAAGTGACAGTAAATTTCAGCACACTATATAAATTTTTCCTTACCAAGTTCCACTTACCAAAGGCGCTACACTCCCAGGCAACGGCGCCAGAAAAGAGTCTTGATGACCCACAAGTATAAGGGATCTGTCGTAGTCCTTTCAATAAGTAAGAGTGTCGAACCCAACGAGGAGCAGAAGGAAATGATAAGCGGTTTCCAGCAAGGTATTCTCTGCAAGTACTGAAATAAGTGGTAACAGATAGTTGTGTGATAGGATAAATTGTAACGAGCAACAAGTAAAAAAAGTAAACAAAGTGCAGCAAGGTGGGCCAATTCTTTTGTAGCAAAGGATAAGCCGGAACAAACTCTTAAAATAGGAAAAGCGCTCCCGGGGACACATGAGAATATCGTCAAGCTAGTTTTCATCACGTTCATATGATTCGCGTTCGATACTTTGATAATTTGATATGTGGGTGGACCCGTGCTTTGGTGCTGTTCTTACTTGAACAAGCATCCCACTTATGATTAACCTCTATTGCAAGCATCCGCAACTACAACAAAAGTATTAAGGTAAACCTAACCATAGCATGAAACATATGGATCCAAATCAGCCCCTTACGAAGCAACGCATAAACTAGGGTTTAAGCTTCTGTCACTCTAGCAACCCATCATCTACTTATTACTTCCCAATGCCTTCCTCTAGGCCCAAATAATGGTGAAGTGTTATGTAGTCGACGTTCACATAACACCACTAGAGGCTAGACATCATACATCTTATCAAAATATCAAACGAATACCAAATTCACATGACTACTCATAGCAAGACTTCTCCCTTGTCCTCAGGAACGAACATAATTACTCACAAAGCATATTCATGTTCATAATCAGAGGGGTAATAATATGCATATAGGATCTGAACATGTGATATTCCACCAAATAAACCAACTAGCATCAACTACAAGGAGTAAACAACACTACTAGCAACCTACTAGCACCAATCCCGGACTTTGAGACAAGAATTGGATACAAGAGATGAACTAGGGTTTGGAGATGAGATGGTGATGGTGAAGATGTTGATGGAGATTGCCCTCTCCCGATGATAGGAGCGTTGGTGATGACGATGGTGATGATTTCCCCCTCCCGGAAGGAAGTATCCCCGGCAGAACGGCTCTGCCGGAGCTCTAGATTGGATCCGCCAAGGTTCCGCCTCGTGGCGGCAGAGTCTCATCCCAAAAAGTTCCTCTCTATTTTTCCTCATCGAAAGGCCTCATATAGGAGAAGATGGGCATCGGAGAGCCACCAGGGGGCCCACGAGATAGGGGGCGCGCCCTAGGGGGGTCACGCCCCCACCCTCGTGAGCCGGGTGTGGGCCCCCTGGCCTTCATCTTTGGCATGGATTTTTATTTATTTCTTTTAAGACGTTCCGTGGAGTTTCAGGACTTTTGGAGTTGTGCAGAATAGGTCTCTAATGTTTGCTACTTTTCCAGGCCAGAATTCCAGCTGCCGGCATTCTCCCTCTTTATGTAAACCTTGTAAAATAAGAGAGAATAGCCATAAGTATTGTGATATAAAGTGAAATAACAGTCCATAATGTGATAAATATCGATATAAAAGCATGATACAAAATGGACATATCAACTCCCCCAAGCTTAGACTTCACTTTTCGTCAAGCGAAAAGCCGATAACAATAAATATGTCCTCATGTTTATTGGTAGAGGCATCGATAAAAATAAAATACGAACATGAAGGCATCATGATTATTCTTATAACGGCAACATATATGGAATTTGTCATATGATTACTTATGTTCAAGTAATGATCTATTCACAATGCAAAAGTATAAATCATAAACCTTATTGGACTCCGACAAACTATAATCTCGGTCATTGAAGCAATTGCAATTTATCATAACATCGGAAAGAGTCTATGTCAGAGCTGAAAAGCAAGTCCTCCATAATTGCTAACACTCACGCGATACTTGTGGTTACAGAGTTTTAATCGGACACAGAGAAAGATAGGGGCTTATAGCTTTGCCCCACAACCTTTTACCTCAAGGGTAATGTCAACAATAATGGTTCATGCTCCCCTACATCCAATTAAATATATATATATATATATATATATATATGATGTTCTTTCCAACATGCTGAGCTTGCCAAAGGATAAAATGCAAAAGGAAAGGTGAAGATCATTGTGACTCTTGCATAAGGTAGAAGATAATAATAAAGGATAGGCCCTTCGCAGAGGGAAGCAGAGGTTGCCATGCGCTTTTATGGTTTGATGTATAAAATCTCAATGCGAAAGAACGTCACTTTATATTGCCACTTGTGATATGAACATTTATTATGCAGTCCGTGTCACATCCCTAGCTTTCGGCATTGCACTAGGGTAACTTCATGTGTGCATCATGTTAAACTTTGAAAGAAACTTGAAATGGGGATTGCCTAAACCCTAGCATTAAAGGAATTCACTAGGTTCAACCAAAATATTTCCAGTAAAACCAAATGGCTTTCAAAAATGTTCATCATTCTTGGAAAATGCTGGAAACAGTAACCAGAGGTGATGCACATTTTTCCATGACATATTTGGGCTCTGGATTAAATCATACTCTATTTGCATTTGGGCATTTAAATGATATTAAATATTTTAAATGCTCAAATAATCATAAACTAAAATGTTTACTGTAGGTTATATTCCCAACAGTGATCATGAGTAGTTTTATGATTTTTGGAAGTGTCTAAGTATTTTTAATAAAGCCCTAAAGACTACAGACTAATAGAAAACAGAAACAAATAAAAGAGAGAAAAGGAATCGTACCTGGCCTCACCTGTGCAGCCCACCAACCGGCCCAACACTGGGCAAAGCCAGCCCAGCCCACCAGGGGCTCCTCCTGTGTCTTCCTCCCCTCGCCCCAAAGTTGCTGCTGTCGCCGCGAGAGAGCGCCCGTGCAGGCCGCAGGCTCCAGCTCCTGCTTGCCACCTCCTGCCTCTTCCCTCACGCCTGGAGACGCCCAGAGACCCCTGACCTTCTCTCCCTCGCCCGCAACCTCTCCCCTCCTCTGCTCTCTCTACACTGCGCCGAAGCCGATCGATGGGATGAACAGTGAGCGTTGCGGGGGGGTTTGGATGAACAGTGAGCGGTGGTGTTGCCTCTGGATGAACATCACCCTAGTGTGGTGGAGGGCTGGATGAACAGTAGATAGTGGAGGGGTGCCCGTGGAGGGGTGGATGAATAGGACCCCGTGGTGTGGAGGGCTGGATGAACAGTAGACGGTGGAGGGGTGGTTGAACAGGCCCCCGTGGTGTGGAGGGCTGGATGAACAGTAGATGGTGGAGGGGTGCCCGTGGAGGGGTGGTTGAACAGGACCCCGTGGTGTGGAGGGCTGGATGAATAGTAGATGCTGGAGGGGTGGTTGAACAGTAGCCGGTGGAGTGATGACCCACAAGTATAGGGGATCTATCGTAGTCCTTTCGATAAGTAAGAGTGTCGAACCCAACGAGGAGCAGAAGGAAATGATAAGCAGTTTCCACCAAGGTATTTTCTGCAAGTACTGAAATAAGTGGTAACAGATAGTTTTGTGATAGGATAATTTGTAACGAGCAACAAGTAACAAAAGTAAATAAAGTGCAGCAAGGTGGCCCAATCCTTTTTGTAGCAAAGGACAAGCCGGAACAAACTCTTATAATAGGAAAAGCACTCCCGAGGACACATGGGAATATCGTCAAGGCTAGTTTTCATCACGTTCATATGATTCGTGTTCGATACTTTGATAATTTGATATGTGGGTGGACCGGTGCTTGGGTGCTGTTCCTACTTGAACAAGCATCCCACTTATGATTAACCTCTATTGCAAGCATCCGCAACTACAACAAAAGTATTAAGGTAAACCTAACCATAGCATGAAACATATGGATCCAAATCAGCCCCTTACGAAGCAACACATAAACTAGGGTTTAAGCTTCTGTCACTCTAGCAACCCATCATCTACTTATTACTTCCCAATGCCTTCCTCTAGGCCCAAATAATGGTGAAGTGTTATGTAGTCGACGTTCACATAACACCACTAGAGGCTAGACAACATACATCTTATCAAAATATCAAACGAATACCAAATTCACATGACTACTCATAGCAAGACTTCTCCCTTGTCCTCAGGAATGAACGTAATTACTCACAAAGCATATTCATGTTCATAATCAGAGGGGTAATAATATGCATATAGGATATGAACATATGATCTTCCACCAATTAAACCAACTAGCATCAACTACAAGGAGTAATCAACACTACTAGCAACCTACTAGCACCAATCCCGGACTGAGACAAGAATTGGATACAGGAGATGAACTAGGGTTTGGAGATGAGATGGTGCTGGTGAAGATGTTGATGGAGATTGCCATCTCCCAATGAGAGGAGCGTTGGTGATGACGATGGTGATGATTTCCCCCTCCCGGAAGGAAGTATCCCCGGCAGAACGGCTCTGTCGGAGCTCTAGATTGGATCCGCCAAGGTTCCGCCTCGTGGCGGTGGAGTCTCGTCCCGAAAAGTTCCTCTCTATTTTTTCTCATCAAAAGGCCTCATATAGGAGAAGATGGGTATCGGAGAGCCACCAGGGGGCCCAAGAGATAGGGGGGCGCACCCTAGGGGGGCGCCCCCACCCTCGTGAGTAGGGTGTGGGCCCCCTGGCCTTCATCTTCGGCGTGGATTTTTCTTTATTTCTTTTAAGACGTTCCGTGGAGTTTCAGGACATTTGGAGTTGCGCAGAATAGGTCTCTAATATTTGCTCCTTTTCCAGACCAGAATTCCAGCTCCCGGCATTCTCCCTCTTTATGTAAAACTTGTAAAATAAGAGAGAATAGACATAAGTATTGTGATATAAAGTGAAATAATAGTCCATAATGCGATAAATATCGATATAAAAGCATGATGCAAAATGGACGTATCATGGAGTAGCGCGGTGGAGGCTGGATGAACAGGAGCCCTTGGAGGCTGGATGAACAGGAGCCCGTGGAGGCTGGAGGAGGTCGATGGTGGAGATGAACAGTATCTCATGGAGTCCCGTTTTGCGGTACGCCACACCCCTCCCGATGAACAGGACCCCCGTTTTGACCGTAGCGCTCCAACACAATTCCTTTTCCTCCGTTTTGCGGTACGCCACACCCCTCCCGATCAACAAGACCCCCGTTTCGACCGTAGGAGGTCCGTTTCCTCCGTTTTGCAGTACGCCAGACCCCTACCGATGAACAGGATCCTGTTTCAAACGTGGCCGGTCGAACACAAGGCCGTTTCCTCTGTTCTGCGGTATGCCACACCTTGTTTCCATCGCCTGTTCCGTCCAAGCCCTCCCGATGAACACGACGCATTCCGTTGCCTCCCCATGAACATGACGACGACGCTGTTTCTCCGTTCCGACCCATCCATGTACACGAGCCGTCGTCGTACGTATGCGCGAGTAGGCATTCGAGACGCCGCCCGTATGTACACATACGTGGCCGTATTTTCTTTCTTGCACCCTGGCCGCTGTACGTACGTGTAAATGCTACGTGCGCGCCTCTACTACGACACGTGCGCGCCTCTACATCGACCAATATGTACATACACGTTCGCGACCAGAATGACAACGCTACGTATGCTTCGACTAGGTGGGTCCCGACTGTCAGGCACTTCCTTGCCTGCGAAGATGTAGCTGGTCGGCCCCAGCAGTCAGGGGTGAATAGTTTTTTTTCCCGGACGCACTTCCTTGCGTGTGAAGATGTAGCTGGTGGGTCCCAGCAGTCAGGGGGAATCATTTTTTTCACGAAATACGGTGGCCCGTCCGATGGGTCCCGCTGTCAGGTGGAGGAATAATTATTTTGCACGTAATAAGGAGGCACTTCCTTGCTACGACCGTGGACCCAGTTGTCAGCCTCTCCACGTACAGTCCACGTCCGATGGAAGCCGTTCCTTGACCATGTTGACCACGCCGCGCCGAGAGCACCAGGGCGGTGGACGACGGCGAGGCCTAGGAAGGGGACGACGCGGAGCCGGGGAAGACGCGGCAGTGGATGCCCACGCGTAGAGGAGTACGAGGGTTCACTGGTTCGCTGCGGTGTGACGCTGTCGTCGCCGCAGAATAACAGGGGGTGTGGGTGAGTAGAGGGATGGCATGGCCAGCGGTGGGAGTAGTAGGGGGCGGTGAGGCCTCCGCCGCATCGCAGCCGGCCACGGGAGGCAGGAGCACGAGGCACGACCGACACTGGTTTGGGTGGCTTGATCAAGAAGACCAGAGGTTGAAGAAGCACTACGGCCATTGGATGGACATCATACGGTCACTGGAGCTAGAATCGTGCATATTGACTAAGTTGACAAAGCCGTCCGTCCCCGTCAACTTAGTAGGCCCACAAGTCAGCCTGCCATTATACTGGGTCCCAGCTAACAGGGGGAGTATTCATTTTTTTTGTGCGTAATAAGGAGGCACTTCCTTGCGTGTGAAGATATAGCTGGTGGGTCCGAGCTGTCAGCAGCGGTAACGTTTTTTTCGTGAAATAAAGAGGCCCTTTCGGTGGGTCCCTGATGTCAGGTGGAGGAATCATTATTTGGCGCGTAATAAGGAGGCATTTCCTTGCATGTGGCCGTGGACCCAGCTGTCGGTGTCGGGTGGTTGGTGCGACATATGCCAACGGGTGGCTTATCATTGTGGGACCCAATAAAACATCGCCGGTGCCTGGAAACGGGATAAGGCAAAGACATGCACGCCGGCGGATCTTACCCAGCTTCAGGGCTCTCCGTGGAGATAACACCCCTACTGCTGCTCTGCAGGGTCTCCGCATGGTCACTAGATCGATAAGTAGCTACAAGAGGCTCCATGAGCTGTTCGGTGAAAGGATGAAGAAGGGCAAGGCTAGCTTGCTTCTCCTCTCGATGTGGTGTCTAAAACTACTGAAAAGGATCCCCCCTGCATGGGTGCCCTGGGGGGTTTATATAGGCCTACCCCCTAGGGGTACAATGGTAATCCGGCTGGGCGTGGGCCCTAGCCATCTGTGTCTACGCTCGCCGGCTTCTTCGCCGACCGATGGGGCCCGCCGACTGGTGGACCCCGCCAGCTACCGGCCTTCTGATCGATAGGCCGGTCCCACCGCTCGGGGGTCTTGTCGGAGGCTGGTTACTATTGCCTCGCCTTTGGTGACAAGGGCTTTGTCGTGGTAAGCATGGCTACAGTCCTACCACCGGGCGGCTTATCGCTGTAGCCTTACCTCGTCTTATCTCCTTAATGAGGCGCGTCCTTCGAGGGAGTGAACTAGCCGGCTATTGGGAGTCGGCCATATCCCAGGCCGACTGGGGGCGGCCCGGCCGCCTTTAGGCGTCTCCCTAACTGAGGGGGCCCGCCACCCACGGGTCGTACTGACAGCTCGCCGTGGGTGACGTCATGGTCAACATGGCAACAGTGCCGCGTCGGACGGGTGATGGCCGCCCCATATGGCGCACTGTGGTCATGCGCGTTCCGGGATTCGGGGGTGGCAGGCTTCACTGTAGCCACGCCCTGTCTCATCACCGTTATGTGGGTGCAGACTCTAAGGGCACGATCTTGGCCGCCTGCTGGAGGGGGGCCGGCTTCTTGGAGTCAGCCTTCTCACGGCCGGCTTCTTGGAGCCGACCCTCTCGTGGCTTTCTTTATGAGGTTTTTAGGGCTGGGCCACCTTCTTGCAGCTGGCCTGAAAGGTAGTCGGCTGGGGGAAGGCGGCCCCATGCCTTAGATGCTTGAAGGCTCGATCGGCCTATAATTTTGCTGAAGAGCCAGGGGGAGCCGGCTAGGCTACCCGTGGTTATTACTCTGACAGTAGTCCCCGAAGCTGGTTGGGCTCCGAGGCAGAAAAAAGACGAGAAGCTCAATCAGCTTCCTATCTTGAGGAGCCGGAAGCTGGGAGCCAGCTTTGATCAGGTGCGCCATTTTCTGGAGGGCTTCGAAGCTTGAAGGGGGGAACCAGGCGGTGTGTGAGTCAGGCTGTGAGCTGACCACTTGCCACCTGTGCGCCACATGGCACCCTACGGCTGGAAGGGCCTGCTAGCCCACGCGCGCGACGGGACGATGCCGCAGTCCGGGGCCCACCACCGCCGGGCCTCGGTCCACGCGTGGATCTTCTGCAGCACGGATGGACCGCGCGCCTCCCTGCGGTGGTTACCGCACGCTGTTAAGGCACAATAATCATGGGACGTGGGGGAGTGGGCGCAATTAATCCCACGTCCCCCACGCCTCGCCTCCTCGGCTTCGCCGCACGAGGCTATAAGTAGGGGGAGGAGGGGAGAGGCAGACGCTTGCACGCTCGCCCTTGCTCTGCCCCTTCCTTCTTCTTCCTCCTCTCTGTCGCCACAGCTTCCTACCGCCGCCCAGCTCTGATGCCAATCTTCTTGGCTCGCCGTTGCTCAGCCGTGACAGGGTCGCGCGCTCTCTGCCGCCGCGCCTTTCTCGTCGCCGCGCCGTCCCCATGGCACTGTCGAGCTCCTGGGATGGCTCCAACGTCCATGACGACCACGTCGAGTTCCTCCGCCAGACGTGGCGGCTGCCCGGAGCGAACTACGTGCGGGTCCGTCTTGCGCCGGAGACGGAGATCTCACTGGCGCCGGAGGAGGGCAAGCAGGTAATCTTCCGCTCGCGCTGCCTGCGGGGCTTTGGTCTGCCGGCGAGCGGGTTCTTCCGCTCCTTCCTCGAGTTTTATCATCTTCAGCCGCATCACCTCACTCCAAACGCGGTGATGCTGCTGTCGGCCTTCGTCGCCCTGTGCGAGGGCTTTCTTGGCGTCCTCCCCACCCTCGAACTCTGGGGGGAATTCTTCCAGTGCAAGCTTGGCACTGTCATCGCGGGCGTGCCCGCCCCATGCGGCGCCTTCATCTCCATGTGGAGGACGAGCGACAACAATCCATTTCCGCCCATCCCGCTGATCCAGTCGGTGAAGCTCTGGCAAAAATCTTACTTCTACGTGAAGAACGTCGCTCCGCAAGGCGACTTCGTCAATCTGCCGGCTTACATAGCTGGCCCGCCGGCCGGGAGGCAGCCCTCATGGTCCTACCGGGCCAGGTTGCTGTCTCAGGGTGGGGCCTCCGCTGTTGCACGGCTCCGGGTGATGATCCAGTAGGAGGGCCTGACCGGGGCCAACCTGGTGGCCGTCTTTGTGGAGCGCCGGGTGCTCCCGCTCCAGGGCCGACCTCACATGATCTGCCAGATGAGTTGCCGCTTCGACCCGTGCTGGCTAAGCACCAAGGAGATGCCTCACGCCGAGGTGTCTTACATGGTGAACTATATTTCCAACTGCAAGCTCATCGAGGAGTGGCAGTACGGCAAGGAGCCGTACTCTCGCGCCAATCCTCCACCTACGGTAAGTTTCTCTTCTTTTCTTCTTTCCATGTTGCCGGGTTCGTGATGGCCGACTCCTGACCAGTCGGCTTGTTTTCGGCAGAACCCCATGCTTCCACAGGCAACCGGGGTTGCAGGGGTGGAACGCCAGTTCCTCCCCGACCGCGCGGTGGACGGCGTTGACGACCCGGACCTGGGGGCGGCCGCCATGGAAGACGACGTCGTAGGGGGAGGCGGCAAGGCAGGCGGCTCTGGGCTCAGGGCTGCCTTCAAGGACTGGCCGAATGATGACGAGACCGAAGTTAATCCGCGCCGCCGACCGGCGCCCGATCATCAAGGCACGAGCCCATCTGCCGCATCGGCTGCTCATGGTGGCGCGCATAAACGCCGACAGCGTCGACCTACTTCGGTAGTCAGCCAAAGAAGCCCAAGAGTACCGCAGCGGCGACCAAGCGGGACGAAGTGGCCGCGAAGGCGGCCCGCTTCCGCAAGGTGGTGAAGCAGCCGCAGGTGGTTTCATCGTAAGTGTCATTTTTCTTACACCTTTATTTTTCTTCTTCGGTTGATATTCTTCTAAGCCCTCTTCTTAACTTATCAAACAGGGCCCCGCTTTCTCTCGGGCGGGCCTCTGCTGCCTCCATAGTCGGAGCCGTGGGAGGGTCTTCAAGCTCCCGCCGTGTGGATCCCCGTGCCAATCTCCTAGAGGCGACGGAGTGGAACACGCGGGAGGCGCGGGAGGCGGAGGAGCGGATGGCGGTTCGGGAGGTGAGGGAGAAGTTGGCGGAGGTGCGAGCCGACGCGGCTGCCAAGGCCCAGGCGGAGGCCGCGGCCGCGGAGAGGGAGGCGGAGGCCCTGCAGAACCAGCCTCCGCAGCTCGTCATCCCCCTTTGCGCCACGGCTCCCGACATCCCAGTTCCCCCAACGGAGGAGGCCGGCCGCGGCGGCCGGTGATGGAGAGGGAGGCGGTGCCGTCACCGCCAACTGGAATGGGCCAAGGTGGCCGGCCCGACGCGCCGCCCGTGCAGCCGGCCGGAGATGAGCCGACTGTGGGGGCGGACCGTGTGGTCCTGTCGCTGTCTCGTCGGCGCGCAGGGAAGGCGACTTCAGCGCCGGAGCCGCAAAAGGCTGCGGGCGCCAGCCCGTCGGCCCAGGACCCGGAGGCGGTCAGCGACAGCTTGTCCAGGTGGACGCCGGGCGGTGGGACGACCGCGCTGAATGTGGCGGCGCAGGTCGTCCGGAGCCGGCTTCAGGCCCAGGCCGCCGCGCTGAAGCAGTATACTCAAGAGTTTCTCACGACTCGAACAGTTATTCGGGTGAGTCCTCCCGCCTTTCGTTGATTGCTCCTGATTTCTTCCGTGGGGGCACGTCAGCACACCCACTGGGTGTAGTCCCCGAGTTCCGAGTCGGCTGCTGAGCAGGCGGCTTGGAACTTCTTAGTAGACTTTGATTGCCGTCTTGTTCTTACTCGCATCTCTTGTCTTATCTGCAGGAGTACCACAACCTCCACGCAGCTGCTTTCAACTCCCAAGCCCAGGAGTTGGATCAGAAGGCCGCTGACCTGACCGAGAGCCGGAGTAAGTGCTTCATCTTTTATCTCAAGTGGGGGCACGTCAGCGCACCCACTGGGTGTAGTCCCCGAGATTTGGGCCGACTGCTGAGCAGTCGGGTCGAATCTTTTCCTGACGACTTCTTTCTTCATATGCAGGGGCCAATGCTGACTTGAGGGACCAGCTAAGCAGAGCCCAGTCCGCCCTTCGCGCCAAGGAGGCCGAGTGCGCCGCCCTGGCTCAGGAGCGCGATCGCCTGACCAAGAACTGGCTGACCAGGAGGAGAGCCACAAGGTGGCCCTGACGGCGGCGCAGGGCAGCGAGGCTGCCCTCAAAGCCGAATATGAAACCGACGCGGCGAACTGGGCCAAGGCAAGGCAGGCGCTGAGTCAAGGCTACAGCCGGGTGGAAGACTTAATAGGCGGTAGGCCGCCTTCTTCTTCGTTTCTTTCCCCGCCTCCTGCCATCTGGTTCGTCTTTTGATTTTGGGCTACTGCTTTCTTCTTTGTGCAGATTACTTTCCTGGTTACTCTGTTGCCGCTACCCAAGCCATCGAGGCCTACTGCGACGCACGACGGCAGGCAGGGGCCGAGATCGCGCCGGGTGCCGGCCGGTCACTTGAGGAGCATCTTCTGGCGCTTCAAGCCTGCCTGCAGCCGGCCCACCGCATGCTCCGCCGTCTTCAGCGTGCCGGGGCACAAGTGCTGGCCGCCCTCTGGCCGGCGAGGTGGTTCCCCGCACCCCAAGTCGGACTGCCGACTCGCTGGAGGTCGCAGTCGGCCGCTTTGAGGCTTGGAAGGCGTCAGCGGCCCGGACCGGCGTTGGGCGGGCGCTGGAATTCGTCCGAGCTTGGTATCTTGGGCTGAACTTGGACCAGCTGAGCACCTGGCGGCAAGAGGCCGACGAGGAGCTGCAGGCGGTGCGGCCGGCTATCGTCCAGTGTGCCTCGGCGATCGCCGAGTACACCGACACCAGCGCCTTTGCCCCTGAGGTGGATGATGCCGGCGTCGCTCAGCCGGAGGAGTGGTTTGGGCTGAACCCGACAGAAGGTGAGGACTCGGCGGAGGAGATTACTTCCAGCGATGAGGTTAAAGAGGAAGAGGGAGAGGATGGTGAAGACGTTGTGCCAGACAGCGAAGCGACCAGCCCGCCTCAGCCTGATCATGCCTCCAGCAACGAGGCGTGTGCAAGCGCGCCGCCTGCAAGAGGTGATGATCATGCCGAGATTCGCCAGCCGGTCACTCCTCCAGCCGGCACTGCCATCTCCACCAACCTGCCCTACTCGCCCGTCGTTCCCTTGGCCTGATCCGCCATCCTTTCTTTCCTGCTTGTTACTCTTTTGAACAACTTTTATTAAATTTGCGCAGTTCCACCCACTGGGGGTGTATTCAAACTATGTTGAATGCTGGCCTTTTGAAGGTCTTTTGTGTAAATATAATTATGCATGTGTTTGGCTTCCGTTCATGTTTGCTTTTCATCCTTTTGGCTTTTTCCTTTGCCGCCTTCCCTTGGCCACCGCCTTCCCAGCCGGACAGCTGCTCTACAGTCTGTGGCTGGAGAAGGGCTTGGTCGTTTTGGGAAGACAAGTACTCGAGCTTTCTTAGATTGCAGCAAGGTGAATGGGAAGCCGGCCAGCCGGCTGCTCTAGTAGCCGGTTGGCGGGGCGGGAGGCCGGCTCGTGTTATATAAGTTCGTTAGTCCTTAGCCGTTTTTCGTGTGGGCATCCATTCCTGCCCTTGGCTCTTGCCAGTCGAACAGTCGATTCTTCGAGCTGCGACTTTTGACAAGAGGGGGCTTGGGTGCCGGCACACTACTTGTCTGACTGCAGGCAGAACTTTAGATATAACTCGAGGCGGCGAGTCCCCGGGCCGACTGGTCGAACCCGATGCCGGACGAAAAAGCAAATGTAGTAACATAATCATATGCGTGATACTCATCATTCATAGATAAAAGAGGGTAGTCCCCGAGTGCTCCTCAGGGGACCCTTTGTCTCGTACTTAGTACAAAAGGTAGCGTGCTACATACTTCTTTTTAACTGTAAAATCTTTGGAGGAGATTGGCATTCCTTGGTCGTTCCGACTCCTTGCCGGAATCATCTCTCTTGCGTGCCTTCGGCTTCTGCGCGTCGATTAAGTAGTAGGAGTCGTTGCCTAAAGCTCTGCTGATGACGAAGGGGCCCTCCCAAGGGGCCGAGAGCTTGTGCTGGCCGGCTGTTCGCTGGATCAGCCGGAGCACAAGATCGCCCTCTTGGAAGGATCTTGGCTTGACCTTCCGGCTGTGGTAGCGGCGCAAACCCTGCTAATAGATGGCGGACCGGCTGAGGGCTAACAGCCGGCCTTCTTCCAGCAGGTCGACGCCGTCTTCTCATGCTTCCTTGGCCTCCGCCTCCGTGTACGTGGTGACCCGAGGTGATTCGAACTCGATGTCAGTTGGGATGACAGCCTCGGCACCATATACAAGGAAGAAAGGGGTGAAGCCAGTTGACTTGTTTCGGGTAGTGCGCAAACTCCAGAGGACGGCCGGCAGCTCGTCGAGCCAAGAGCCGGCCGAACGCTCTAGTGGTACGACCAGTCGGGGCTTGATGCCGGAGAGGATGAGGCCGTTTGCTCGCTCGACCTGGCCGTTTGACTGGCGGTGGGCAACGGACGCTAGGTCCAGCCGGATGCCTTGTGTTGCGCAGAAGCGTGCCAGTGCTCGCTTGGCAAAATTTGTGCCATTGTCGGTGATGATGCTATGCGGCACGCCGTACCGGGTTGTAATATCTGTGATGAATGTCACGGCAGTCGGAAGCTTCTTGATCGGCTTTGCTTCAATCCACTTGGTAAATTTGTCCACAGCGACGAGCAAATGTGTCATGCCGCCGCGTGCTGTCTTGAATGGGCCCACCATGTCCAGCCCCCAGACGGCAAAAGGCCAGGTGAGGGGGATGGTCTTGAGTGTAGAAGCCGACAGGTGTTGCTTGGAACTGAAAACTTAGCACCCTTTGCAGTGTTTGACTAGTTCCTTGGCGTCATCCAAAGCAGTCGGCTAGAAGAATCCATGGCGGAAAGCTTTGGCGACGAGTGATCTTGAGGCTGCGTGGTGGCCGCATTCACCTTGGTGGATGTCCTTGAGGATTGCTATCCTTCTTTGGCTCGACGCGGCGCTGGAAGACTCCAGTGACGCTGCGCCTAACAAGCTCTTGGTTTACTATTGTGTATGCTCCGGCTCGGCGTTGGACTTGTCTTGCCGAGATCTCGTCAGTTGGCAACTCTCTGTTTACTAAGAAGTTGAGGATGGGATGGGCCCATGATGGAGCTACGACTTCTTCTACTGTCAAAACTGCTACTGTGACCAGGGCGGGTGGGCTGGGTGGTGAAGAGTTGGAGTCGGCCACCTCCTGTTGTGTCGATGCAGTCCCCGGGCCGGCTGCAGTAGCCCCCAGGCCGAGTTCCGAAGTTCCCGGGCCGGCTGCGACTATGGCAGTCCACGGGCCACCTGTAAAAGTCCCCGAGCCGCCTGCTTGGTTCCCCAAGTGGGACCTGACCGCATCGGGGTCAGGCGGCACGAAGATGGAATCAGATTCTGGAGATGGCTTGAGGAGGTGGTGAGAGAAACACCGGCTGGTACAGCTTCCCGGGTGGAGCCTACTCGTGCCAGGGCATCTGCTCGCACGTTGTCGGCCCGTGGTACATGAAGGAACTCACATCCTTCAAAATATCCACTGATTTGCTGAACGAGGAAGCGGTAGCTCACCATGTTCGCATCCTTGGCGTCCCAGTCGCCAGATGACTGCTGGACCACCAAATCTGAGTCGCCATAGCATAGGATCCGGCGGATGCCGAGCTCTTTGGCTAGCCGGAGCCCGTGTATGAGCGCCTCGTACTCGGCCACATTGTTGGAGGCGGCAAAATGAATTTGCAATGTGTACTTGAGCTTGTCGCCCTTGGGAGAGGTGAGGATGATGCCGGCTCCCAAGCCGGTGTCCATCTTGGACCCATCGAAGTGCATCCGCCAATGAGTGGAGTCGGGGGCCGGTGGCAGGTACTGGGTTTCGGCCCAGTCGACGAGGAAGTCGGCCAGTGCTTGGGACTTAATGGCGGTGCGGGGCTGGTAGAAGATCGTGTAGGGAGCTAGCTCAATGGCTCATTTTGCCACCCGACCGGATGCATCCCGGGTGCCTATGATCTCGGCGAGCGGGGCAGTACATACGACCGTGATGGGGTACTCTTGAAAGTAGGGCTTGAGCTTCTTGGCGGCGAAGTACACACCGTAGCACATCTTCTGGTAGTGTGGGTAGTTCTACTTCGAGGCGGATAATACTTCGCTCAAATAATACACTGGTCTCTGGACTAGCTGAGCTCGGTCTTCTTCTGGGCGCTGGACCATGATAACTGTGCTAACCACCCAGCTAGTGGCGGCAATGTAAAGGAGCATGGGCTCTTTCTCAGTCGGTGCTGCCAAGACAGGCGGCGTGGTCAGCATCTTCTTTAGCTCGTGGAAAGCTTGGTCTGCTTGGTCGTTCCACTCGAAGTGAGTGGATTCTTCATGAGTTGGTAGAGGGGGAGAGCTTTCTCTCTGAGCCGGCTGATGAAGTGGTTCAGGGAAGCCAAGCATCCGGTGAACTTCTGGACGTCTCGTAGCTTGGTGGGAATCTCCATTCTCTCTATGGCCTTGATCTTCACTGGGTTGCATTCGATGCCGCGTTCCGAGACCAGGAAGCCTAGAAGCTGGCCTGCTGGTACTCCGAACACGCATTTCTCGGGGTTGAGCTTGATCTGAAACCGGCGCAAGTTTTCAAATGTCTCTTTGAGGTCTTCCAGCAAGGTACCGCGCTTCTCCGTCTTCACCACAATATCGTCTACATAGATGTGGGCATTTCTGCCGAGCTGCTTGAGGAGGCATTTCTGCATGCAATGCTGAAAAGTGGCACCGGCATTTCTCAAGCTGAATGTCATAGTCAGGTAGCAGAAAGCTCCGAATGGTGTGATGAAGGCGGTTTTTAGGCGGTCAGCTGGATCCAACTTTATCTGGTGGTAGCCTGAGTAAGCATCCAAGAAGCTCAACAGCTCGCATCCGGCTGTGGAATCTATCACTTGATCAATCCTTGGCAAGGCGAAGGGATCTTTGGGGCAGGCCTTGTTGAGGCTAGTGTAGTCTATACACATGTGCCACCTGTTATTTTTCTTCAGCACAAGGACCGGGTTGGCAAGCCATTCTAGAAAGAAAACCTCCATAATGAAGCCGACTGCCAGAAGCCGGGCTATCTCTTCTCCTACAATCCTTCTCTTCTCTTCCGACAGTCGCCGGAGGGGCTGCTTGACTGGTTTCACACCTTCTCGGACGCGTAGTTTGTGCTCGGCGAATTCCTTCAGAACACCCGGCATGTCCTTGCGGGACCATGCGAAGATGTCCCGATTCTCATGGAGGAAATCGACAAGCTCGCCTTCCTATTTGCTGTCCAGGCTTGCCCCAATGGCGGCAAACCTTTCTGGGTGCTCCGGTTCCTGAGGTACCTTCTTTGTTTCTCTGGCCGGCTGGAAAGAACCTTGGGCATCACACTCCTTGGGGTCGGGGGACAGGGCTGGCTGCTTGCCAGCCATGGCCACGACTCGATCCAGTATCTTCTTCTCTTCAGCATTCACGAGGGACTCGGCCAGCCGGCTACTAGCTGCCGCACACTCGGAGGATTTCTTGTAGTCTCTGGCTATGGTGATGATGCCCTTGGAACTCGGTATCTTCATCTTGAGGTAGGCATAGTGGGGTACATCCATGAACTTGGCCAGAGCAGGTCAGCCAAGCAACGCGTGGTAAGGGCTCTCCAGATCCACTACCTCAAACCACACTGCCTCTGGGCGGAAATGATCCTTGTCCCCGAAGAGGACATCTATCTTGATCTTGCCGATTGGGGAGCAGGATAGGCTGGGTACGATGCCATGGAACACAGTCCGACTAGGCATGAGCTGCTTCGTCTTGATGCTCAGCTTCTCCATGGTGTCACGGTACAGTATGTTGATGCTGCTCCCGCCATCTATCAACACGCGGGAGAAACGGGCAGCTCGCCTTTCTGTTGCGAGGGTGGCATCCAAAACCAATGCGTAAGAGCCGGGAGACAGCATCACCTCTGGGTGATCAGTCCGGCTCCCGCTGATAGGCCTTTCTGACCAGTGCATGAACTCGGGATTGTTGGAGGCAACTGCATTGACTTCTTGATGTTGTCGGCGTCGGCTACGCCGGTCTTTTGGTTGGCTTGTAAAGACGACGTAGGCGGCATGCTCGTCGGGGAACTCGTCTTGAACAGCCCCGACTGCTGGTCGAGCGGCCGGCTGCGGAGGGGCCGGAGGCGGCTGACCAGCAGGCGGAGGTAGCGCTATCCCCTCGCCCTTGGAGATCTGCGTGAGCTAGTGGCATTTTCGGGTCGTGTGGTTTGAAGGCTTCGCGCCGCTGTGGAACCTGCAGGGGGCATCAAGTGCTTGCTCGTAGGAGAAAGCCGGCTGCCAGGCTGGCCTGCTGCCTTTCTGCTTCTTGGGCGTGGGCCGCCCTTCGGGTTGTTCGTCTTCGACTGTGGCCACCTGCCGACTAGCGGAAGGTGGCATGGGAGCCTTGCGCTTGTGGTCGTTCTGGTACGGGCGTCGGCCGGAGTCTCCTGCCGGCGTCTTGGGACTCGGAGCGAGCACCTTCCCGGAGGCGTCTACTCGGAGCTCGGTCTTCATTAAGGAATCTGCCGTGGCGTATTTATCAGCTATGACCAGCAGCTCGTCGAGGGCAGTCGGCTCGTCGCAGAGGAGTCGGTGCTTGAGGAGGGTGCCTTCTCAGCACCCGGCGGTGAAGTACTCTATAGCTTGAACCTCGTGCACCCCTTCGCAGGAATTGCGGAGCTCGGCCCAACGCGTGATGTAGTCGCGAGTTGATTCGTTGGGCCCTTGGACACACAAGGAGAGTTGTCGGGGCTTGGGAGCTCGCTTGTAGGTGCTGGTGAAGTTACGGATGAAGGCTTCTGTGAAGTCTAGCCAGCTGTTGATGCTGTAAGGCTTCAGGCTATTGAGCCAGGTGCACGCCATGCCTTGGAGCATGAGGGGGACATACTTAACGGCAACACGCCTGTTCCCGTTCGCTATGCGAATCGCTGTGGAGTAGTCGATCAACCAATCTTCCGGCTTCACGGAGCCGTTGTACTTGGGCGTGTCTCTTGGGAGCGAGAACACTTTGGGGAAGGGCTCGTCACGGATGCGGGGGCCAAAGCAAGGCGGGCCGACATCATCTTCTTCTTCCAGAGCCAGGGATCGCGCTAGGCGGTTGATCCGGTGGCGGGCATCATTCTCGCCGACTCCTTCGAGGCGGCCCAGTCGACCGCTGAGAGTCGGATGCGTGACAGGCGGCGGAGTAGGATATCTCTCCCCACGAGGCGGAGGAGGAGGCGGGTCGCCCCGCCACTCCACAGCTCGAGGGCGGCCTTCTGCGTCACGCTCGATGGAGATTCGAGTCTGGCTGCGGCTGGCAGCCGGCTCCTTTTCTTTCCTTGCGCGGGTGTTGCCCGCAGTCAGCGTTCGGGACGTCGCACCATGCTCTCGGCGTGGGGGAGGACTTTCGGCGCGGACACCAGCTTCATGCCGCTCTGTGGCCGCGTCGATAAGCTGCTGGATGCGTCTGTTCATGTAGGGGAGCTCGTCGGGCCCCAGTCCATTTAGCTCGTCTGCGGACGCCCGGGCGGCGCGTAGGTTCTCGAGAGGCGTGGCATAGACTGGGTGGTCTGCTCCCAGCATGTCGGCGATAGCCGCGCCAGGTTTCTTGATGACGCCGATGCGGCTCGGCCCGTCGGGAAGCGGTGTGCCGAAAGCGGCGCGGTCGACTTCGCGCTGGTGAGCCTCGGCGAGGCGTCTCATGGAGGCTAGCTTCTGGCCCTCCGCAACGAGGGCGAGGCGGCGCGCCTCCAGTGTCTTGGCGTCGGTGTCGGCCGGGATGGGGGCGGACAAGTCGTGCAGCGCCGTCTGCAGGGCGTCGTGGTCGTTTTCGCCAGAGGCGGCGTCGTGGCTGATGACCAGTACCTCGGTGATGGCGTTGCCGCTGCTGTCGGCTCGAGGAAGAGGGTCGTTGATGATTACTACATTGGTGGGGAAGGCGTCAAGCGACACCGTGTCAGAGTCGACAAGCATCGGGTTGGTGGAGCCAACTGACTCCAAGTCCACGACAAGCTCGTCGGAGACGTGGAGTTGGTCGAGGAGGCTGACGAGGTGGCTCTCGGGGCAGCCTGTCCCGGCGTCGGACGCGGGCTCGGCGGAGATGCGAGCCTCGCCAAGAAGATCGGCGAGGCAGCTCGCCGCGCAGGTGTCGGCGACGCCTTGCAGCGCGTCGGGGCAAGCACCATTGGGCAAGTCAGGCTGGCTACGCTCGCTGGGAAGGAAGAGGGTTCCCGTCCAGAACAGGTCTCCGGACAACGGTGCACCTGTCCCCACGGTGGGTGCCAAATGTCGGGTGGTTGGTGCGACATATGCCAACGGATGGCTTATCATTGTGGGAGCCAATAAAACATCGCCGGTGCCCTGGAAATGGGATAAGGCGAAGACATGCATGCCGGCGGACCTTACCCAGCTTCAGGGCTCTTCATGGAGATAACACCCCTACTGCTGCTCTGCGGGGTCTCCGCATGGTCACTAGATCGATAAGTAGCTACAAGAGGCTCCTTGAGCTGTTCGGTGAAAGGATGAAGAAGGGCAAGGCTAGCTCGCTTCTCCTCTCAATGTGGTGTCTAAAACTACTGAAAAGGATCCCCCTGCATGGGTGCCCTGGGGGGTTTATATAGGCCTACCCCCAGGGGTACAATGGTAATCCGGCTAGGCGTGGGTCCTAGCCGTCTGTGTCTATGCTCCCCGGCTTCTCCGCCGACCGATGGGGCCCGCCGACTGGTGGACCCCGTCGGCTTCCGGCCTTCTGGTCGACAGGCCGGTCCCACCGCTCGGGGGTCTTGTCGGAGGCTTGTTACTGTTGCCTCGCCTTTGGTGATGAGGGCTTTGTCGTGGTAAGCATGGCTACAGTGCTGCCGCCGGGCGGCTTATCGCTGTAGCCTTACCTCGTCTTATCTCCTTAATGAGGCGCCTCCTTCGAGGGAGTGAACTAGCCGGCTATTGGGAGTCGGCCATACCCCAGGCCGACTGGGGGAGGCCCGGCTGCCTTTAGGTGTCTCCCTAGTTGAGGGGGCCCGCCACCCATGGCTCGTACTGACAGCTCGCCATGGGTGATGTCATGGTCAACATGGCAACAATGCCGCGTCGGACAGGTGATGGCCGCCCCGTACGGCGCACTGTGGTCATGCACGTTCTGGGATTCGGGGGTGGCAGGCTTCACTATAGCGACGTCCCGTCTCATCACCGTTATGTGGGTGCATACTCTGAGGGCACGATCTTGGCCGCCTGCTGGAGGGGGGGCGGCTTCTTGGAGTCGGCCTTCTCACGGCCGGCTTCTTGGAGTCGGCCCTCTCATGGCTTTCTTTACGAGGTTTTTAGGGCCGGGCCACCTTCTTGCAGCCGACCTGAAAGGTAGCCGGCTGGGGGAAGGCGGCCCCACGCCTTAGATGCTTTAAGGGTCGATCGGCCTATAATTTTGCTGAAGAGCCAGGGGGAGCCGGCTAGGCTACCCATGGTTATTTACTCCGACAGTCGGCCTCTCCACGTAAAGTCCACTTCAGATGCATGTCGGTCATTGACCACGTTGACTAGGCTGCGCCGAGAGCACTAGGGCGGTGGACGACGGCGAGGCCTAGGAAGGGAACGACACGGAGGCAGGGAAGACTCGGCAGTTGTTTCCCACGCGGAGGGGAGTACGACTGTATGAGGGTTTACTGGTTCGTCTGCCGTCGCCGGAGAATAACAGCAGGTGTGGGTGAGTAGAGGGATGGCTAGGCCAGCGATGGGAGTACGGTGGGGCGGTGAGGCCTGCGCGGCAGCAGAGCCGGCCGCGGGGAGGAGGGAGCAGGCAGTCCCGTCGGCGCCTGTTTGAGCGGCTGGAGCAGGAAGAGCAGAGATTGAAGAAGCACGACGGCCGTTGGATGGCCATCCAACAGTCACTGCTTGTGCGTCAACCTTTTTTTAGGAAAGCCTCAAATCTGTGGAAAACAGCATACAACCCATTTGCTAATTCTTAAGGTTTTTTTGGAGCCCATATTCTTTTTGTTAGCATTACAACCCATATTGTGGCCACAGTTAAAAAATTATACGAAATTTTGCATATTTCGGTGCGGTCCGAACTGTTTTTAATCCCGAAATTTCGACTCGCATTCAAACTGATTTTAAAAATAAATGTATATCAATATAAAATCCAACAAATTCTCCACGCATAAAAATTAATGTAATTTAAAATCTCGAAATGAAAAAAAAGATATTTGAAACTAATTGTCGGTTTGATGTGTTTTAAAAATGTACAGCCCATTTCTCCTTACTGATGGGCCATTTTCTCGGCCAGCCGAATGGAAGCTCTCCTCGTCTTGAAATATTTGCAGCCCAACAGGCCTGACAAAGCGACTTACTTGGCAAATCACAAAAAAACTGGGTTGTGGCCGTGGACCCAGCTGTCAGTCCATTTGTTTTTTTAGTCCATTTGGTGGGCTGGGTGAAACAATGATGTAGCATCTATGCAGCCCATTTAAATCCCATTTGCATTTTTCTCGAAAGCCGTGGACTTGCTGGGCTGGGTGAAAATATCATGTTGGGCTAGACGGAGAAATGTTATAAAAACATAAACACATGATTGCATGTCAGTAAAATCTTTGCAAGCTTATGTACGCAATCACTAGGAGTTAACTTGCCAAGTTATATGTAAACAATTATTATTATTATTTTGTAAGAACTTTCAACTTAAGAAATAAAATATCATTTTAATTTGATGAGTTAATAGTACGTGGGGTATTATTATTTTTTAGGCTAGACGTGGGACAGTTGAGTTGGTTCTAGGGGAAAGTACTGGCAGAAAACTCAGTTCACATCGAAAAAGAAAGTGGGAGAAAATTCAGAGACCTGCTGGGTCCACCTGAGGAGGTGAATATGTTGGGAGGAAGGAGATTCAAAGCACGACAGCCGAGTGAACTAGTTTGTTTTACGGACAAGTGAACTAGTTTACATACATAAGCAAATTGCCACTAAAAAAAGCAATCAGGTTAATGGGTTCTTAAAAGAAATATTTCGGACAAAACAGATAATTACGACACATAGGCTAATGCATGAAACACTCACATGATAAAGGTGCTTATAAACAGATAAAGTACAACATCTAGACCTTCCTGGCACGCTTGATCATGACGTTGCGGCTGTCCGTGTACTCGTCGGTTACGGGAAGCAGACACGCCCTCATGTCCAAGATATGCATGTACATGTCGTAGCATGCGTATGCGCCCTTGGCCGCGTAGGTTATGTAGGCTAGATTCAGAGGTACCTCCCACGTGTTCAGGTCGTCTTCTTTCATGTTGGCGTATCAGGGGTCGATGATGGTCTCAGCGAGGTCAACCACGGAGTCCTTCTCCTACCCATTGCTGGTGATCTTGTATTGCTTCTGGATGTTGACAAGCTTGTTGCACCAGATGGCCGAATCATTGCGTTCTTCCTTCTCTCCACCATAGCGACGGTCCAGTCGGTGCTGCCGATGAAACGGGTGAATGCTCCAGAACCTGGTGCAGCCATAGGACTGAGGCGAGGCAGAGCTTCACCGAGTCTGTATCGTTGGTGTACATCACATTCAACTTGGTGCAGCCATAGGACTGAACGGCGAACTCAAAGGGGAACTCCTTGCTGAAGTCCATATCCAGCAGACTCACCCCTCGGATCGCCATTGGAGTCTCTTCGAGTGAACGAGTGTGTAGGCGGCGGCAGCAGTTCATTTTTCAGCTCTTGGGAAACTGGATTCAATAGTAAGCTGAGTGTGTACAAGCGACAACAGTTACTACCCCTCCCTCATCCGCTGCACGCCCGGCAGAAGATGTACCCTCGGCCACACGTCGGTTCACAAGCGAGTCTGTATTGGTACTGTAATAACAGGAGTTAGTGGTCACTTTACTTAAATTTAATTAGCTTTAATAGAAATTTGTACTTAAAACAAGCAATGCATTCGCTCGTTCTATCAGTGCCACAGGATCAAGATGCACAACAATTAGAATTATTATTCTCAGGACGCACACGATCATCACATTTGTCGCACTTTCACAAAAGATAATACTACCGAGTTTGAACTGTTTGTTATGGTTGTTGTCCTCTGCATCATCATGCCGTGTTTCCCAGCTTGCAAGATTCAGAACCAACAAATAAGATCCAAATAATAAGTACAACAAAGATGCCTACACATCTCATTGATTCCCAGCTTGCAAGATTCAGAACCAACAAATAAGATCCAAATAATAAGTACAACAAAGATGCCTACACATATCACTGATTCCCAGCTTGCAAGATTCAGTACCAACCCATTAGAGCCTTTTGATAAAGTGAATATCGGGATAAAATCCATCTTGGCTAGCCATGTCATACAATCAAAGAACTTGGCGAATGCTCTTGACCATCACAACATCTATAGTTGAGTATTCCTGTTTGCACAGCATGTTTGCACAGCACAAACAAGGAGACAGGAGAGCATGATTTCGCTTTAATAGCGGCCTCCTTGAACTCAACCTCCAGCTCTACTTGGATGAGGTCTGCCTCAAGTTCCATGATTCAATTCATGCGCCTTTTTCTGCAGTTCCCCTGAAATGAAGCAAAGATTGCATCATTCAGCTAGCAAGAACTACTTGCTCTTGTGAGCTGGCAGGTTCTTCTTTAGTAGTTGCACTAAAATTGAGGAACATTAAGGTTGGCTGTCCGGCTCATGTAAGGTGCAACTATAATTTTCTTATCCTTTTGTGCAGTTCCACTAAAATAAAGTGCCATTGTGGTGACAGTGACGGCTCCATCTTGCAAAGGCTAATAAAATGTTGCACGAGATTACCAGTAGAACTTGACGGAGATTTTGGAAACTCCAATCACCATTTTGTGCAGTTCCACCAAAATTGAGAGATGTTGCCCACGTGACATTTTAGTTGAACTGCACAAGACACTCATTCCAAAAAAGTGTTTTCTGCAGTTCACCAAAAGGTCACAATAGCAACAAGGTGAAATGGATATCCCTATGTGCAAAAAAGATAGAAAGTAAACAGTTGCTGGTCAATAAGAATATATGAAACATATACAAAATGAAAAGAAGCATCTTAATTATGTTCATGGCAATCACGCAAGGACAATAGAAATTTTAAAACGTCAGTGATGCTTCATGTTACCAGAAGCATTACGATCAACAATGAGATTCCTCAAATATGGGATTACTTTAATTGTGGCATTGCTTGTTTACCAGACACAGTAAATCAATAGCAGCTAAAGAGTTGGTTTAAGGGCATGGGACCGTGGGGACAGGAAACCAGGACACTCAGCAGCGTAAAGGAGCAACTTACTTATCATACTGGGGAAAATAGTAGGAGTGCCATTGTACTATGTGAGTGCAGCAAATCTAATCCTGGAGACCTTTTACTATGTGAGGGCAGCAAATCTAATCCTGGAGACCTTTTACTATGTGAGGGCGGCAAATCTAATCCTGAGACCTTTTACTATGTGAGGGCAGCAAATCTAATCCTGGAGACCTTTTACTATGTGATGGCAGCAAATCTAATCCTGGACATACTCTGTTGACTTGTCCACCAGCCGCCACTTTCTATCCTTTTTTCAACCAATAATAGATATGTTCCTTATCCAGTTTGTACTGCGTTTTCCCATTATTTCCCTTTTCAGCCAAGAGACCGGTTGGGTATCCGGTCTCTACTACTTTCACCATATTATTTCCTCTTTGAATCAAGTCCTAGATTCATGCTACAACTTTTCCCCCTTTCTTCGTTGTTTGAACAAAGCCCTAGATTCGAATGCATGAAGTAGCTTTACCTCTAATAATACTAAAAATTTAGGTGGCTTTGGAAGAGCTGATGGGAGTAGAAAAAGATGCACATGCAGCCACGTGGGGAGCTGGGGCAATAGAGCAAGGCCGCTTTCGAAGAACTTATACCTGAGGGTCGCCGGAATGCCGGCGGCGGCAGGTCGGATCTGCGGACAATACGGCAAGGAGGAAGAAGGGTCGGAGGACCTCCCGAGCCGGCCATGTGTCAGAGAGAACGGCATGGAAAGAGGATCGGGCCCCTCCGACAGCTATGGGTTTCCTCCCTCGGCGGCGATGACCGCGTGAACGATGCACCTTTTAGTCCTCTACACACACCGGCCAAAGGGATCCGACCGGATCTATGACCAGCGGTGAGCAGAGAGAAAATGTTGCTACCGCTATCTTGTTTATATCTGGAGAGGATGAGAGAATGAAGAGAGCAGCCCTAGTAAAGCAAGCGCTCAGGCACCTGCGTCCATATATAGTGGAGTGATTATCTTTTTTCTCTCCACAACAAGCATTTCAATTTGTGTACGTGGCATTAAAGAAAAGAAACTCTATATTTAAGGTGACTACTATACGACTCCTACTTACTACTAGTAGTACTACAGTATTGTTCACTTGTGCTCCCCGCCCCTCCATTCATTGAACAACCCCACGGGTGAATAAACATACAGTAAGTACTGTATTTATATAGAACGAACAAGCTCGAACTGTTTTCGCGTAGTTAAAAGTTGAGGGCGGGGCTTTTCCCGGGCAGTGCACGCGACAGTTTTCGGGTAGGGCCAGAAGACTATTTTAATATTTTTTAAAATCTTCGAGACGGCCACATAGCATGGAGCCGACCCCAACGATTTTAAGCTTACAGGCACGATACACGCTATCCTAGACTACTATACACATGAAACTGCCACACGAGTGTCCGGGATGCGCTTGGCTCTTCGCCTCTTCGGGAAGTCGAACAATGATGGAATACTACCGCACTGGAGGAGTACTACAGTACGCTTCTAGCCATCTGACACCGATTGAACTGCTGCATGTCCACCGCGTGTGGGAGGGAGAGCGTGTAGCGAAAGCTTCTCCTAGTCTTGCCAGCCACCACGCTCATGGGCGAGGGAGGGACGCTCCTGCCTTTGCGTGTATGACAGGTGGGCCCTACAGGTGTGTGGCCAACCTGTCATACAGCCAAAGGCATGTGCAGTTAAGTCCGCGAGGGAGAGGAATCAAACTTCTCGTTGATGTACGAGTTGACGCGACACATCAAAGCACTACACTCGATATATTTCAATAATTTGCATGTGTGACTCCCAGATGCAGAGGCCGGGGGTCATCATCCTCCTTTTCGAGAAAAAAATAGACACGTGTGTGAGAGGACGAGTGCGTGCGTGCACCTCTTCTCTTCCTTTATAACGTACTACTAAATTCAGAGTACAAGTTTTTGTGGATGGCACGATGGTGCGTGCGAGAAGTCCCGAGAGATAGGTTTAATGCATTAATTGCAATGCATCCATGCATTGGTCAATTTTCTCTTAACACTTGCATGCAATGATTTAATGCACCTTGGAATCTGAAGATGTGTTGGGGACAACCAAATTGAGCCTTATAAAATGGAAAAACTAAAATTTTGAGATAAGCCCTATAAAACCGGAAAGGAGGGAGTAGAAAAAGAAGTACTCCATCCGGGAATAGTGCCGCACTTCGAAACTAGAACCGTCAATAAATTTTGAGCTTGCGTCTCGTCACATTCCAAATTACTCCACGCTATATTGAATTGCAAACCTGTTCACACCGATCACAACCTAAACGGTTTCCCACTTAGGAGCGTATTAGTACTTGGTTATAAATACTAGTATGCCAAGATGACTGCACATTCCTCCTCAACTCGTCATCCACAAAAACAAACAAGTCATTCAGCATCCTTCCCTTGCGTCTGCCATGGCCAGCGTGAGTTCTGGGTCGAGAGATTGCCACCAGGGAGAGGCGAGCATGGAAGCGCAAGCACGAGAGATGACCCGCCTCGCTGCGAGAGCAGCCGGCATGTCCCGCCGCGCGGAAGTAGAAGCACAGAGGTCCCGCCGTGCCGCTGAAGCAGCACGGAGGTCCCGCCGCACCGTCAATGCAGCAGACTGGTTCGGCCGCACCGCGGAAGCAGCAGAGATGTCCCGCCGCGCCACGAATGCAGTAGAGATGTCCTGCCACGCCGCGGTGGCCTAGGAAAATTTCTCGCGGGCACGCGACGACTAATACAGGCGCATGCATGTGATCATCCATAGCTAGACGGATCAGATCTCCCGCTCGGCGAGGTTGCAGGACGACATGATAGCCTCGTTTGAACAGGCTACCGGCGTCATCCGGCAACTAAGGGAGGGCAATGAGAGGCTCTGGGCCGAGCACGACCTGCTGAGGGAGAAGATCGTCCGAAGTGCAGACCTGCAGGAGGAGACTAGTGCCTTGTTTAAGAAACTTATGGACGAGAATGACATGCTCCGCAACGAGCGCCAAAGGCTGGTGGAGGAATCCGTGGATGTTCTCAAGCAGCCTCTTGAGGACACGAAAGAGCTCATTGCCGCTCACCGTGGAGACTAGTTTCCTGGTTTCTTTTGATGTAATAATCGGTTTAGGATGTGGATTGTGTCGTTGGTTGTGAAATGTTGGGTTCTAGCACGGATGTTTGGCCTTTGTTGGCCTCTTGGGATGTTGCGATTTCAATCTGGTAGCTTTTAGTCCTTCGTGTTAGGCTGGAGTTGTGCTGAACTTCTTGTGAATTGTGGTGGTTTTCAGTAATGAAAATCGGAAGGGGCAAGCCCTTCTTTGATCAAAAAAATATTTAATTGTCCTTATATATTCATCAGTCTTGCTATAAGTCGTAGTAGATGCTATATAGGTCTATCGGATCTTACATCAAGATCCGTTCTTTCAGATTTTCTTTTTTCTCTCTTAAATCTCAGTCAAGTGAGACATAGCCACGCCATTAAACAGAGGCTCAGGCGCCATTAATGGAGACCTTGGGAGAGAGGTGGACGACACATGGAGGTCAAAGGGCTCTCCTCCTGATAATCACGCGCAGGGGTCTGATCGCACGCCTCTCGTACCCAAATAGCTACCCTGCACGTCGCCTCCTAGCTAATAAAAAAAGGGGACACGTGGCGGCACGTAAATGGTACTAGTAAGTAGAACGCCCACAGTTTCAATAATACTTGTGTTTCCGATTGTAACGTGACAACACTTCTTCCAAAATGACTTTGTTGATTGTTAATGTGTGCGCCTTCGCAAATCGGACTGCAAATTTACCATAGCATGTTGGTGCCATGTCATGGCACCAAGTCAAGTTTCATTATTTTCATGCGTGTTTTGGATTTACAGGAATTAAAAAACTAAGTTTCTCAATGTTTCCAACCTAGCCATGACACCCAGAATTTTGAATTTCATTCCCATTTCTTGCATGGAACCTAGAAATTTACCCGAGGACACACATGTGATTTTTCAACCAACTTTGGTGCACTGGAACATGTGCTTGTATTTCAAATTTGAATTATGCACACAAAGGTGACATGTTCTCTCCCAGAACCACGAGCCTTCTTGAGAGAAGCTCCGATTTGCAAGAAGCTTATACCAAAATTTGTTCCTATTCGGCCAATTTTTTTACCATGGCATGGTACTACCATGACATGACACCATGCCAAGTTTCATGATTTTAAAACCAAGTTTCTCAATGTTATCGACCGAGCCACGATGCTCAAATGTTTGAATTTTATTCTCATTTTTTGCATGGGACCTACTCCCTCCTTCTATCTATATAGGGCCTAATGTGTTTTCAAGACAGCCTTTGACTATTGACAAGATTAATAGCACATGAGATGTATACTATGCAAATTATATTATTGGAAGCTCCTTTGACATACAAAATTGAAGGTATGCTTTGTGTAAGTTGCATGTCATATATTATTTCTCTAACATTTGGTTAAAGTTAGCCTCGAAAAATGCATTAGGACCTATAAGCATGAGAGGAGTCGACTTCGAGAGAACGTGTTTGTTCGAGAGACACCGAGGAAGACTACTATATATCGATGGTGCATGTAGGCGGGAATTAAACTAAGGGATGGTCTTATTGGTTTCGGGGATATAGGGGAAGAGTGAGAGGCGGGGGGGTAGCTAGAAGGAGATTGTTAAGTGTGAGTGTGTGTTTTACCCATCTAGGAGGAAGTTATGTGCACAAAAGAGGAGAACGATTCGATGTGGCGTTAGGATTAAGGGTAATTAACTACGTATGGAGATATAGACACCTTGAACGTGCATGTGTGAGAGGTATACATGCATACGTGGGATGTGTGTGTGTGTGCACGCACGCATGATCGAGATAAAAGAAAGAAGACATAAGTCATAAGATCAACGACATGGGAGAGACGGATCGGTATGACAATATGCATGCATGTGAGAATGCATGGAAGAAGTCCCGACAATTGAGCATGTGTTTTTATCTTTAAGAGATAGTGGCGTGGGCTGGCGCATGCATCTATGGCGAGCAGAGGGAGTGAGGCGCAACGATTGTGCAAAAGAGACCAACCTATAAATGCATATGTATGGAGAGACATATATAGTGTGGGTGATAGGAAGCAAGACTCCGTGCGAGAAAGAAATGTTGACGGAGAAACTACAGATAGATACAGAGATGGAGATGCTAGCTAGAGGGACATCCGCTAGTTTGGGTGTTGGAGATGACCGTCGGGTGGTTCAAAGGGTGAAGTTATATATGTGTGTGAGAGGGCACTTGACTGCATGTAGAGAGAAACATATGTAGTGTGCGTGATAGGAATCAAGAGTGAGGGCGAGAAAGAAAGTTGATGGAGAAATAGATAAATAGAAAGATAAAGATGCTAGCTAGTGTGCGTTAGAGATAGGAGTCGAGTGGATCAGAAGGCTGGGTTATGTGTGTGGGTGTGAGAGAGATAGAGAGAGGGTGCGTGTGAGTCACATACAAATAGATATCAGAGAGAAATGAGATCCAGAGAGACGGAGTTTTGTGTCTGCGAGAGAGAAAGATATTTCACAACGAGAGTGATAGCTAGAGAGACATATGAGGGAACGCAAGATATCTCTAGGGAGAGAGGGTGTGTGTGAGCGACATACAAGAGAACAATGGCGAAATATGAGAACCTGGGAGACAGAGTTTGTGTTTGTGTGTGAGAAAGAGATATTGATGAGGAAGAGTCGTAGGTTCTCATATCTAAGGAGCGAAAGACATCTCTGTATGAGGGGTGTGCGAGTGGCACACATGGGAATAGTAGTGAGAAATGAGACCCCGGGAGACAAAGTTTTGTGTTTGTGTGGGAGAAAGAGATTCCACATGGAGAATCATAGTTAGAGACACATAGCAGGGAACGAGATATACTTAGAGAGAGATAGAGTGATGAAGGTCGAGGGAGAGAGTACCGTTAGTGTGTTACGAAGATAAAAGATCATTGTCGACATAAAGGTAGCACGAAAGATACCTGAGACACGATGAACGCGTTTAGGTCCAGAGAGATAGTCCTATATAAGCATGAGTGGTAGCTATATGAGACGAATATCTGGATTAAAGGGGATTCAAATATTTAAAGTAGAGATCACGACATCGATAATATCATAACGCAAATTGGTGTATCAAACATGCATATTCATTTGAATTTGGGCACACGTGTAATGTTATATAGTTTATCAATATTGGTGATCCATAGATTCTTCAATTACAAACAATGCATGGTTTATATGCAATTAATGTCTAAACGGGATTACACTATATGTTGCGTGTGTGAAACACATTATACATGTTTGAGAAGTAAAAAAACCGCATGAAACACACATTAATTGGAGACAGTTAGCGAGGAATGCATACATTGGATTTCAACATAAAGTGGTTTCAAATATTTGAAAATCCAAATTGATGGATACAACCTTATGAATCTGAGATCATGCCATTTGTAAACCATATTTATGTATAAATGGTGTTGTGCTTTTGAAAGTATATATAAAAAAATGATGTATATAGAATGTAATTCCAATTGAAAATGGATCCCGCCCGAAAAAAATAGAATACAAACGGGATTCGAATTGAGTTGGCACAGTAAATGTGCACTCTGCAAAACTTGAACGAAGCGGGGAAAGTCGCAGTAACCGCCCGGAACCAAAATCTGTGAGATGGAAATCACGGGTGTCTATCCCTGCCACGCAAAGCCTATATGCTGGATTTCTATAGGTTTCGATAGGGGTAGGTTTGTAATTTCACCCAAACGTGACGTAACCTCCTCTCACCCAGATTCATACACGATGGGCGCCAAAACACAGTGTGTCCTCGGCCGAAATCGACTCCCTCCCCGATTCATATTCATACATGGTGGGTGCCAAAAAAACTGTCGTCGGCAAATATTCTGTGTATGCGAGATTACCGTCCTATCCCCGATCGACTAGTGTTGCTGTGATGTAGTATAAATTTGAAACGGGGGCTAAGTTTGTAAATTTCCTCGCATTTGAGACAAGCGCGCCCTGAATACATGGTTCCCCCCTTCCTCTCTACCTCCCTTTTCCCCATTCGTACTCCGTGGGCGCGAAAACACCCTCTCAACCCCACCCTCCTCCGTTCGCCGCCGTCTGCCACCCCATCCACCGCCGTCCTCCTCCACCATGCCGGAGTTGATACCCCAACACCGCCGTCCATTACAAGAGATCGACCTCTCTCATCCACGTCTTCGGACCGGGATCCTTGCATCCCGTCCTCTCGCTTCATCCCCGCCGTCGTCCACCTTGTCGGCACCGCTCCTACGACCGTCTCGTCCACCGCGCCCCGCCGCCACCGTCTACCCTCCTAGATCTGCTTCCACGCCGCCGACAGCCATCGCTACCGCAGCACCGTCAAATTCTCAGCAGATGCCTACACGGCGACGCACCAGAGGCGGTACTCTTTTGTATCTGCTCAACTTATTTATCGCAGCAAGAAAATAGATCGCCACTGCTTTACTCTAATTTCTTGTCTTGGTTGCGAAGTTGCCTTTGTCTGGTTTGCACCTTCAGATCCGCCATGGCACGCTCAACACCATACTCGCAATGCTTATGTTTTTCCCTTTTTATATTCCACACTAGTTAAATCACAGTAGACTAAATTTCAAAATTGGGTCAGTCGATTTTCAGAGCTCGCCGGAGTTCGCCGGTGCGACCGAAGGGGCTCGGGAGGTTTTGGGGCCTCGCCGAACGAAGAAAACTGGGGGGGGGGGGGGGGGGGGGGGGGGGGGGGGGGGGGGGGGGCGGAGGAACACAGGCGGTGGGGGCCGGTGGTCCGGCCGGCGGCCCGCGCGGTGTTCTGTATGGGAAGAATCTGAGACGAGGAAGAAGAAGGGTTAGGAGACGCCGGACCTTCATCCAACCGCCTGAAATGGTTGAGAGACAGCTAGGAGTTGCATTCTTAATGCGCTCTGGTTCATCATGTGTGGGCACTACGCAACCAACATTTTATTATCCAAAATCTGCTTGCTCTTCTTTACCATGTTCATCTTCCGTTCTTCTTTAATATGTACTATCTCGGTTCCTAAATACAAGTCTTTGTATAGATTCCACCATGGACTACATATGGAGCAAAATGAGTGAATCTACACTCTAAAATGTACCTGGATACATCTGTATGTGATCCATAGTGGAAATCTCTACCAAGACTTATATTTTGGAACGGAGGGAGTATGATAGTAGTACAGTATGTTCCTTGTACTGAAGATGAGCAGGGACATCTGCAGTGTAGAGGTCTATACGGTCGGTTGTGATGGACACTTTGAGCCTCTTTGATTCGTAGGATCTTGTAAACATAGGAATAGGATTTGTAGTGGCCTCCCACTTGAATCCTATAAGAATAGCAAGGAAATGCGGGGACTTGTGTCGCCTTTGAGAGTTACATTGATATTAACAGTACCGCGCCTTCACTTGAAGAGAGCTGGTATCCGAAGCCTTTCTAGCCGTACCGGCAATACTAGCACATATATTCCAGCAAGTTCCACTTTGCTGATTTTACTCTGATGCTTAAGGTTTTCCCGTTATATCTACACTATGATCTGTGTAGCTGCTTTGTGTCGCACTAGCAGCAGTCCACTCTTGAAGCTAAACACTGCAATGACTTAGAAAATTGGCACCAAGGCATTGCGTGCCATTCTGGATGCAATGAAACTCATACGCTCCCCACCTGTTGATTCGTGTTCAGAATATCATCCTAATGACTATTCTAACCTCGGGGAGTTAAAGGCAGATGGCATGTCCTGTTCACCCATCAAGGTGCCTGTTCTAATTTGGCAATGTTTTATTGAGTGCGAGTATCTTGCATATGTTGTCTTGCATTTCTTCTACTTTGTTGCACCGCCATCTGCTTAGTTTACTCATCATATATGTCGAGATTCCATGCCCATCCATTATCAACACATATTCCATCTGTCATCATACCATGTTTTTCCACTCAAATGCTGTTCTTGTGCATCAGACATAAAAAAGGAAGAGGGTGATTGCCGAACCTGAAGGAGCACCAGCAAAGTCCTTGAAAAACGTGGTGGTGCCAGAGAAATCAGACAGCACCCCACTTATATTGGCTGTACAACCAGTGACACAAAATGTAGGACCGACTCCAGCAGACTGTACCCATACTTCATTGGCCACACCACTAGCCCCACCACATAGGACCTGCACTCCAGCAAAAGGTATACTGATTTCATTTGCCATAGCACCAGTTGTACCACAGAAAAATCCCGCTCCAGCAAAAAGTACAGCAAGTCCACCGGCCGAAGACTTATCCCAACTGTAAAGATGGACAATTCCTACAGATTGGAACCCCATTCCATTTATTCCCAGTTTAAAAGACAATGCTTTCAATGTTGATAGGGACTACGTGCATATATTCCCATCATGGGAAGATTATTGTAAAGACAAACACCATTTTCACATCTTCATGTCCAATTTACGTGTAAGTGCTATTATTCATGGCTATTATTTTCCTGTTATCTGCTGATTGAACACATCAATGATTTACATTACATTGTTGTAACTAGGCGAGGGTCAATCTAGATAGTCATGATGAGCAAAGCTTGCTTGTGCTTTTCAAGGAAGCATTGCAGCAGTATCGGTGTTACCTGAGGAAATCACACTTTGATGGCAAGTCTATAAACGAATTTCTGGTGAAGTCTCCTGTGCTAAATTTAGAAGACATTGAATGGAAAAACCTTGTTATGCACTGTTCTCATTCCCAGGATGAGGTACTGTCTATGAAATCACATGACAATTTGAACTTCTACTCTTCCGCATGTGCCTTACGGATCTTTTTTGCAGGAAATCTGCTCGAAGAAGAATTCCGGTTTGACAAGAACGACATGATATCTCAAATATGCTGCCCGCTGCTTTGCTCTTGTTAGTACCTATTGTCCTGTATCATTGTACTTGCATACATATCTGGTTCATTATGTGACAGCAGTATGCATGATAGCTTGCTTATCAATTGTTCGCAACAAATTAGCTGATCTGTATGAATGGTTACATTAGTGTAGAATATATCCAATGCCAATGTTTTTCTAGCTCTGCATTGTTCTTGTAAGTACATGCTGTCCTTTATCAGTGTACTTATAATGATAGGTAGTTGTTCATGTACCATCACTCTGCAGCTTATTTTCCTTTGCCCTCCATTTTCTACACATCAGATCTATATTTACTCTTACCATAAGGTTGGTACTGAAGAAGTTTAGCTGTGCATTGCTCTTGGCTGTACCTTTTGCCTGTATCGCTGCACTTACATTTATAGCTACTTGGTTATGTAGCATCACTCTTCATCTTATCTTAAATATTCTCCATTTTTCGTATATTATCACATCTATATTTACTCTTAACAAAATGTAGAATAAAGGCAATGCTTTTGAAGAAGATTCTGTGGTAAACTTCTTGAATTGCCCCCCATCAGCATGGACAAGGCCTTTATAGAGCCTGTCTTCACCAATAATGTAAGTTTGTCCATCTCAAGCCTTCAAACTTTGTTTTATATATTTGGTTAGGCATGACTGCAACAGCTATTTATTTTTGGTGTTTGCATGAAATTTCTTGTTTAAAGTTTATTATATGTAGTTCATAAACAAAAGTTCGTCCTTTCTCAATTTAAGTTTTCAGTTGTACAACCAAGTTCCTTCTTCATACCATGTAAATTAAACTATACAGAGCAAGTGATCTTCTTTTGCACTGCATGTATGCTTATGTTCTTCATCTGTAATCCAGTGGTGTGGTGAACCTACCCACTACAGCACAATGTCATATTCTGCAATGTCTTAACTATGAAAAATGTCATATCATTCTACTATTATTTAAACCATCTCTTTATTTACCAATCTGAAATGGTATAAATTGACAGCACACTAACCATTGATAATTATGAGTTCTTGATCTGTAATCCAGTGGTGTCGTGAAGCTGCCAACTCCTTCACAATGTCATTTCCTGCCATGTCTTGACCTGAACAATACCATATTGTGTTAATGCAAATTTAAACTGTGTCACTTTATTCGTCAGTAAGAAATGTGATGAATTGTCAGCACTGATAATTTTATGTGTAAAACCTGTCATCTGTCTGCTTGTTTATGTTTCAGAGTGAGGAAGATATAAGTGTTGAACAAGCGCAGTCTCATCATCTTGCTTAGCTGCTTGCGCTGCAACTCCCCAGCAGGGCTAACCTTTCTTGAACTCTATTGAAGTGCTGTCGGTTTTGTATATTATTTTGTCGGTGTGTTTATTTGCACTGGTGGCGATCTTTGATGCCCAGTGTATGTAATCTGTTGTCTGCTTGTGCTTTATTATCATAGTGGCGAACTTTGATGCCCAGTGGATGTAATATGTCGTAATTTCTTTATTGTATACTATAGGTTTTTTCTTATTCACGATGCTGCAGTTATTTTACTGTATATATATCCTCTCTTCGCAATAAACCGGCCAAACCGTAAAATTACTATACATAATCGGGTCGTCATGCAATCACGATGTAGGTTGGGCCTGAAACGTTCCGATCAGCTCACGGGCCGGCAGCAGCCCGGAATGAACCCCGGCCCATGATTGTGCGAATCAAATCACGGGCTTTTAACAGGCCAAAATTGTCTGGGTCCTTGTTTGGCCGAATCAGATATCGGCTGCGAGCAGGCCGGATGCAAACCGGGTCGTAGTTAGGCCCAACTATATGACAGGCTTTTAACAGGCCGAAATTAATATAGGGCTGAAATGTTAAACGGGGCCTTAACAGGCCAAAACTAATATCAGGCCAAATTACTAAGTGGGCCTTTAGCAAGTGGGCCCAAAAGCATAGTGTCCAGTTGACGGGCCGAATCTGATATGGGCCATAATTGAGCCCAAAGCCTCTTAAAGGGCCGGACCTGATCTGGGCCGTAATTTGGCCTAGAACATGGTAGGCTTTTAACGGGCCGGATCTCATATGGGCCACTATTAGGCCCGGAGCGTGGCAGGCCATTAATGGACCGGATCAAATATGGGCCGGCATTTGGCCCAAAGCATGGCAGCCAGTTAATGGGCCAGCCTACTAGGGTCCTCAAAATCTTGTGGGCCTACAGCTGGGCTGGCCCATTAATGTTGGCGAAATCTCGTGGGCCTTTAGTTGGGCCGGGCCATTATGACCCGCAAGAATCTTGTGGGCCTTTACCTGGGCCGGCCCATTATGGCACAAAAAAAATCTTGTGGGCGTTTACCTGGGACGGCCCATTATGGCCCACAAAATCTTGTGGGCCTTTAGCTGGGCCATCCCATTATGGTCCGCAAAATTTCATGGGCCTTTAGCTAGGCCGGCCCATTATGGTCCGCAAAATCTTGTGGGCCTCTAGTTGGGTCGGCCCATTTAAACTTGTTGGGCCGTGCCACGTGTCAACGTACCATAGGCGCCTTCTGTCCAGTGAGTGGATGACATATGTCCCGACGATGAGTCAACACGTGTTTCCTCTAGCCAATGATGATTTTACACAAGGAAAATTCCCATTGGTCGGGGCTGTTAATGGGTTATCAGATCCAAAACCCGACCTGATAGCTTAACGGCATTCCGTTAAGGTGGATGCCACATGTCGGTCACCCTTGACGAAAGCACTTCTATGACGCGCGATTTATCGTCATGGAAGTGGACACTTCCGTGATGATAATTTTGGTAATGTCATGCAACACTTCTATGACAGCACAGGTATGACTATCTTGATTCTGTCATAAATTTGTCATGGATGTACATGCATGACAAAAAAGCGACCTACTGTGACAAACACGTATCATCACGGAACTGTATTTTTTGTAGTGTAAGCTTCTGCCACTCTAGCAACCCATCATCTACTTATTACTTCCCAATGCCTTCCTCTAGGCCCAAATAATGGTGAAGTGCCATGTAGTCGACATTCACATAACACCACTAGAGGAGACACAACATACATCTCATCAAAATATCGAACGAATACCAAATTCACATGACTACTAATAGCAAGACTTCTCCCATGTCCTCAGGAACAAAAGTAACTACTCACAAAGCATAAACATGCTCATAATCAGAGGGGTATTAATATGCATATAGGACCTGAACATATGATCTTCCACCAATTGAACCAACTAGCATCAACTACAAGGAGTAATTAACACTACTAGCAACCTACTAGCACCAATCCCGGACTTGGGGACAAGAAATGGGTACAAGAGATGAACTAGGGTTTTGAGATGAGATGGTGCTGATGAAGATGTTGATGGAGATTGCCCTCTTGCGATGAGAGGAGCGTTGGTGATGACGATGGCGATGATTTCCCCCTCCGGGAGGGAAGTTTCCCCGGCAGAACAGCTCCGCCAGAGCCCTAGATTGGTTCCGCCAAGGTTCCGCCACGTGGCGGCGGAGTTTTGTCCGAGAAGATGGCTTATGATTTTTTTCCCATCGAAAGACTTCATATAGTAGAAGATGGTCACCGGAGGGCCACCAGGCGGCCCATGATGTAGGGGCACGCCCAGGGGGTAGGGCGCGCCCCCCACCCTCGTGGTCAGGGTGTGGCCCCCTGGTGAAGTTCTTGCTCTCAGTATTTTTTATATATTTGGAAAACGTCTTCCGTGGAGTTTCAGGACTTTTGGAGCTGTGCAGAATAGGTCTCTAATATTTGCTCCTTTCTCAGCCCAGAATCCTAGATGCCGGCATTCTCCCTCTTTATGTAAACCTTGTAAAATAAGAGAGAATAGGCATAAGTATTGTGGCATAATGTGTAATAACAGCCCATAATGCAATAAATATCGATATAAAAGCATGATGCAAAATGGACGTATCAGCGAGCGTCCGCCATGGGCTTGGTGGAGTGACGAAGCGTGGGTCAACGAAGAAGAAAGCTTCACCGCACCCCTACCTGGCGCGCCAAATGTCGGATTTTGGGTTCTGGCAAAACCCTTAAGGTTCGAACACTAGGGTGCGCATGAAGACATTCTCCCTCTCTCTATCTCACGCACTCCACGATCTCACGGCCTAGCTCGATGAACCGAAAGAACATGAGATACAAGATTTATACTGGTTCAGGCCACCGTTGTGGTGTAATACCCTACTCGAGTGTGGTGTGGTGGATTGCCTCTTGGGCTGAGGATGAACAATTATAAAGGAAGAGCAGCCTCGCGAGGTGAGGTGTTCTTGTGTTTGGTGTGCTTGTGTGGTTGAGGATCGGAATCAGATGAGATCGCCCCTAGCTATGGTGGTGGCTAGTCCTACTTATAGAGGCCCTGGTCCTCTCCCCAAATATTGAGGAGGAAGGGAGCCAACAACGGCCAAATTCGATGGGAGACAACTAGTACAAGTTATCCTGACAAAAGGTGGTCTTCGCCTGCCAAAGGCTCTGGTGGTGACGCCATGTTGGGCTCCACGGTGACCTCCATCTTGTTGTTCTGCTGGTCTTGGTATCGTTGCACCGATATGGAAACCTTTGCTTGACACCTCGGTACTCTTCGTCTGCGCTAGCCTCCTTAGCACCAAAGAGGAAACAAGGACACTGTGCGCTGGCGCCCGCCTGCCCTCGATCATCATGGCTCATGTCATTGGAACCTCGCGAGGTTTGCCTTGCCTTGATTTCTCCGCCCCTCGCGAGCCAGCCTGGTGAGGCCGCTCCTGAGGAGGTCTTGTGTCGTCCGCCTCGCGAGGCTTGGCCCCTCACGAGGGTATTGAATGCTTGTTGGTGAAGATGGGCCATACGGGCCCGCTTGTAGAGCCATGCCATGGGCCCTAGGCAGGCAAGTCTGGGGACCCCCGTTCCCAGAATGCTGACACCAACCGGCATGCTTCTCTTCGACATGATCCCATCATTCTTCCCATCCGTAATATCAATTATCAAATCTTCTCAACGGTGTTTCTTTCATCCGTCCCAAGTTGTCTTTATTTTTCCCCCCCCCCCCCCCTTTTTTTCAAGGACTCAGATTTCTTAACCAAGTATCATTTTATTGATGGGAAGTCTCTCCATTCTTTTCCGTCAATGCTCTTATCCAGTGATTCTCAGGATGATACTAACGAAGCTTCAAGTTCATCATCCTTCGTTGTTGTTTCTTCTTCGGTGGATTCAATTCAAGCTTTTGGTGTTGACCATATCCTTTCCTCGTTTGAAATGCCTTCTCATGTCGGTGCATATATTAATCATCCACCTCTCGCTATTCATTTGTTCCAGAGTGCTGAAGATATCTCAGAAGATTTGCGTTTCCATTCCTAATTCGTTCAAGATATCTCGAGGTTGTTATATCATTCAAGCCATTTAATTTAATCGGTGCAATATCTCTTCAAATCATTTCATCGGTATTTCTTTCGAGTGGGCCCTAACCCACAGGTCTTTTCCAGGATCTTACCTGACTCTTCTAATTTTCCCGGAGTTATTATCGAATTCTTTCAAGTATGACGTAAGAATGGATTCCATCAGTAATATGACTTTCCAAGATTGATTCCAAATTATTCTCATTGTTGGTTCAACCTCTTCGCTTTTCATTCTCCCGGAGTATCTCAACATTTTGGTGGTGTTTCTCATGGTCATTCTCGGATTTGAAGATCGAAGAAGAGTTTCTCTTCAATCTTGCTCCATTCTCTTGAAGATGTGTAGTTCAAGCTTGGTGCCATCCTCTCATAATTGTTTGTGATTGTGAGTAATTCTTTTCACCCATCTGGAGCAATTCAGGAGTCTTTTTAGTTTGATTCTCTGGAGCCCATCATCTCAGAATTATTCATTCCAGCTTTCAGCTCTCGTTCTCCAAATCTTACCGGTGCATCATTCAAGTATTCTCTAATCAGCTCGCGATCTCTTCGTTCACTTGTATCTCAATTCCCTCAAGTATCTTCATTTGTTTTCTAATTCTTCTTAGTGCTTCTTTATCTTTCTTCGTTCATTTCCAATTCTTACGGTGGTTTGTTCGAGATTCTTCTTCCTTGTTACCGGATCTATTCATTCGTTCTTCCCAAATCCCACCGGTGGTTCGTTGAAGACCTTTCTCAAGTTTATGCTATATCTCTCTTAATCCTTCCTACGAGAATAAGTAGTATGCCAAATCCGTTGCTTGTCATCAATTTAAATTGGTGAAGGATATGCATAATGCAATTCTTATTCTTTCATCAAAATGATGGATTCATTCTTTCGGAGTTTGTTCACTATGAGTAAATTCTCAGTTCAAGATGATTCATCTTTTCTTTTCCGGAGTTCCAATTTTTTCGCACTATCTTATCGCGAAGCTCCAGCTAAATCATCGCAAGGCTTCACCTTGTGTTCTCAACTTCTCTTTCCTTTTGTTACCGGAGTTCTTCATGGAGGCTCTACATGGTGGTCTGTCAAGGATTCCTTTCATTCTTCATTTGTTCTTCAAGATCTCTCTTGAAGTTAAGATCCGCCAAGCGATACTCTCAAATAAACATGGGGCTCAACACATGTTTTGTTTTGAGGAGTTCAAGTATTCTTCATCTTGCATTCCAAAGTGCAATTCTTTCTATCTAATCTGTTGAGGTGGTGTTATACCATTCTTGATAATTTTCCCTTAGTGTTTCATGATTCACAAGTTGTCAGGAATGAGATATTTAAATCCGTATTTTTCTCTTCGTTCACGAGATCTTTTCAATCCATCAATCTCTTCATTGGAGCTATATTGGGTTATATTTCACCTAAAGCTTTCCCTAAAGATTGTTGCTATTTATGGTGCTTATAAATGACCCAACTTCTTCATTATCCTCCCAGTGAAATAAGTTTCTCGTTTCCTTGTTCATGTCAATCCAATCTATCGTTTCTATTAGTGACATAATTTCACCTCATAATTTTGAGTAGTTTTCCATAAGCCCACTACAAGCTTATTTGTTTCGTTGTTGGGTTTTTCCAACTCCGTTATAACCTTCTTGGAAGGGTGCTTTCCAAGCTCATTTGTGGCAGAAGTTGGCATTTTCTTCTCCATTCTTATTCCAATGATCGATCTTCTATTCTTTCTCCCAGAGGCTTTATGATGTTGCTCTTTTCACTCATCATCTCGAATTGTGAGGATCGTGTTCTTTTCATGCTTATCCATTTAACCGGAGTGTTGTGTCCTCTACTCAAGTTCTTTTCATCTTATCAAGTCTTGCATCTCTTTTCAACCGGAGTGCTTGCATGTACTTCTTGTCCATTGTAACATTTTTCTTATGTCTTTCAACCTACAAGGTTCTCGTAATGTTCCTTGTTCCTCTGTTCTAACGGAGTGTTTACAACTTTGTTCATCTTCATTGTACTCTTTCTATCAATTTGTTCAACCTCTCAAGGTTCGTGGTTTCACTCGTTTGTCTAAGAAGCAACTTAGTTTACCTCTCCTCTTCCTTTTCTGCTTCTCTCCAGTGCCATCCTAGATCTCGGGACGAGATCCTCTCGTAGTGGTGGAGTGTTGTGACGCCCCAAGACCGGCGCTCCAGATGCCTTCCATGGATTCTGAGATTCGTCGTGTGATTTGTTTTGTTCGTTGCACTAATCTTTACATCATGTGCATTTCATCATGTCATCATGCACCCCTTTTTAAAACTCAACCAAATAAATTGCATAGATCGTTGATCTATTTAAATCGAGGGAAATGCACATGGTGATTTCTCATTACAACATATAAAAGTCTCCCAATATTGTTAGGGAGCTATATTAAAATATTCCATTAACTTTGGAATCACCAGAACACACTTGCAAAATAATCTCCTGTCTTTTCTATTTCAAGTTCGTTCCCAAACTTTACCCTGAATTCTTTTATTATTTTCCCAAGCTCCATGATAATTCTCAACATCTTTAAACTCTCGTAAAGCCTAGCCTCCATTCGAACTCCTTGGCTCAAGTCAACATGTTTGGGATTAACTTATCCTAATTTGTTGGAACCAATTTTGTTGGGGTGGAAATAATCCATAAAGCCATACAAAAATGTCCCATCATTTTTTTCTTCTCCATGGCCTCTTCTCTTAATTCTATTTGGCCTCTCTCTATTTGCTGAAAAGATAAATTCAGAGGGAAGGAGAGGAGTGGTGCAACAGCCCAGCCAGGCCGGCCTACTTCACCGCAGCTATTTGGCCCAAGGCCTAGCCTGTGCCCTCCTAACCCTAGCCTCCAGGGAGCCGACCCCCTCCTCTCGATCTCTCCCTCGCGCTCCCCCTTAGCGCCGTCGACGCCCTCGATCCCCTACCTCCTCCCGTCAGCACGCACGGGAGGAGCCCCCACGCCCGATCCCCTAGCGCCGCCAGCCCCGCAGGAGGTCCCCGCCACCGGATCAGGTCGCCTCTGCCCGGTTCCTCCCATCGTCGCCGCGCCAAGCCGCACCGTCGCCATCCCTCGTCGTCCCGACCAGCAGCAGGTCGCCGAAGACCTCGCCGTCCTACCTCCTCGTTTGCCATGTCCGCCGCCCGTTCATCGCCTCCGTCGCGGGAGCCTTGCACCCGACCCTCTCGTCGAGGCCATGGATGCCCGTGGCCCCGCCTTCTGCATCGACCACCATCGATGTGGCCGCTCCGTGCTTCTGCACCGGAGCCACGTCGCCTCCCTGCCATGGCGCCCGCATCTCTAGCCGTGCTGCGCAACAGCGCCTCCGGCGACCCCTTTCTCTGCCGTCGTGCCGCTGTTCTAGCCAGCGAGCCCGCCTCCAACGTCCATCCCCGTCGCCGTCCAGCCCCCCCTGCATGTGTGTTGTATGAGATGCATGGTTAGATGTTCTATTATCACCCGTGAACGTTAGTTGTTACTCCTCGTTGCCATGTCGTCCACCCTTGGGAACCTGGTAACCGGGATCACCCCACCATCTTTTGCACGCTCCCGCCACACTTCCTTTTGCACTGCTATCTCAATGAGCTACCGGAACCGATATGTTGCCGTGGCATCATTTTCGGATTCGTTTCCGTGGCACCCCTATCGTTTCTGCCACGATGACAAATGCTTCATAACATGCTCTTATCAACATTTTCATAGAAATTGCATAAAACTTGCAAATGTCATCCGCATCATGATAACAACACCAAGAATGTTTAAATTGTTGTTTCTTAAATTGCTAAATGCATATGGGGATTTACCGGAATTGTTGTTGTTGTTTCTGGGCTCATTTAAACATGATAAAATGTGTAGTTTACTTATGCTTCACCTCTTGCCATGGTTAACAACATTTAATATTGTTGGGTACATAAACGGGAGAGAATTAAATTAGTCATGTGGTGTTTCGTCAATATGCAACTCGTTGCATATTGAGCTCCACTTAACGTGTACTGTTGTTTGTGCACTTTGCCATGCCATATTTCATTAAACCGAACATGCATCATACTTGATTGTGCATCATGCCATGTTTATGTGATGGTTGTTTACCATGTTGCTTGCTCCTTTCCGGCTGTGCTTCTTCTTGATAGTTCCGGTAATGTCGCATTTGTGAGGATCCGTTCGACTACGTCGGTTTGACTTCTTCATGGACTCGTTCTTCTTCCTTGCAGGATTTCAGGCAAGATGATCATACCCTCGAAATCACTTCTATCTTTGCTTGCTAGTTGTTCGCTCTATCGCGATGTCGCGCTACGTACCACTTGTTATATCATGCCTCCCATATTGCCATGTCAAGCCTCTAACCCACCTTCCTAGCAAACCGTTGTTTGGCTATGTTACCGCTTTTGCTCAACCCCTCTTATAGCATTGTTAGTTGCAGGTGAAGTTGAAGTTTGTTCCATGTTGGAACATGGATATGTTGGGATATCACAATATATCTTATTTAATTAATGCATATATATACTTGGTAAAGGGTGGAAGGCTCGGCCTTATGCCTGGTGTTTTGTTCCACTCTTGCCGCCCTAGTTTCCGTCATACCGGTGTTATGTTCCTTGATTTTGTGTTCCTTACGCGGTTGGGTGTTATGGGAACCCCTTGACAGTTCGCTTTGAATAAAATTCCTCCAGCAAGGCCCAACCTTGGTTTTACATTTTCCTAACAACCTAAGCCTTTTTCCCTTGGGTTTCCGAAGCCCGAGGGTCATCTTTATTTACCCCCCCCCCCCCCCCCCCCCCCGGCCAGTGCTCCTCTGAGTGTTGGTCCAACCTGGGCGATGTCCGGGGCCCCCTGGGCAACCAAGGTCTATGCCAACCCGACGTCTGGCCCATCCGGTGTGCCCTGAGAACGATATATGCGCAGCTCCTATCAGGATTTGTCGGCACAACGGGCGGTCTTGCTGGTCTTGTTTTACCATTGTCGAAATGTCTTGTAACCGGGATTCTGAGACTGATTGGGTCTTCCCGGGAGACGGAATATTCTTCGTTGACCGTGAGAGCTTGTGATGGGCTAAGTTGGGACACCCCTGCAGGGTATAAACTTTCGAGAGCCATGCCCGCGGTTATGTGGTAGATGGGAATTTGTTGATGTCCGGTTGTAGAGAAATTGACACTTGGCTTAATTAAAATGCATCAACCGCGTGTGTAACCGTGATGGTCTCTTTTCGTCGGAGTCCGGGAAGTGAACACGGTTCTTGTGTTATGGTTGTGTGTAAGTAGTCTCAGGATCACTTCTTGATCACTTCTAGCTTCACGACCATGGCGTTGCTCCTCTTCTCGCTCTTATTTGCGTATGTTAGCCACCATATATGCTTAGTGCTTGCTGCAGCTCCACCTCATTACCTTATCCTACCCATAAGCTTAAATAGTCTTGATCTCATGGGTGTGAGATTGCTGAGTCCTCGTGACTCACGGATACTTCCAAATAGTTGCAGGTGCCGATGATACCAGTGCAGGTGGTGCAATCAAGCTCAAGTGGGAGCTCGATGAAGATCTTGATCATTGTTATGTGTCTTTTCCGGTTGATCAGTAGGGGAGCCCAGTTGGGACAATCGGGGATCTAGCATTTGGGGTTGTCTTCCTTTATTTTTGTTCCGTAGTCGGACCTTTGATTATACTCAGGATGATCTATGTTTAACTTGTTATTTGTGTGAAGTGGTAATTGTAAGCCAACTCTTTGTCCCTTTCTTATTCAGTACATGGGATTGTGTGAAGATTACCCCACTTGCAACTAAACCACCATGCGGTTATGCCTACAAGTCGTGCCTCGACATGTGGGAGATATAGCTGCATTGTGGGTGTGACACATTTGGAGAACTTTTATTTTCGGGACATATTTTATTGCACGGATAATTCACAAAACAGACATAAAATACTATTTTTGCTTTATTTATTCTAAATAAAAGAAAGTAAAAAGTGGGTACAGAAAGTTGTGCCTTCTAAATTCATTCATCTCATGCCCATCAAAAGGAATACATTAACAAGGTCGATCAAGTCTTATTAACAAACTTTTTCTGAATGACATGAAACCGGAGAACTTTCGAATAACACTAGGTTACCTCAACGGGGATATGCATGTCCCCAACAATAAGAATATCAAATTTCTTTTTGACAGTAGGAAGAGGGAACTCAAAACCTCTAATAGTAATAGTTGAAATTTTTCCAATAGAGTTGATACTATGAACTTGAGGTTGTTGCTTCAAAAAGTGTATTGTATGCTCATTACCATTAACATGAAAAGTGTCATTGCCTTTGTTGCAATCAATAACAGCCCCGGCAGTATTCAAAAAGGGTCTACCAAGGATGACCGACATACTGTCGTCCCCAGGAATATCAAGAATAACAAAGTCCGTTAAGATAGTAACGTTTGCAACCACAATAGGCACATACTCACAAATACCAATGGGTATAGCAGTTGATTTATCATCCATTTGCAAAGAGATTTCAGTAGGTGTCAACTTATTTAATTCAAGTCTATGATATAAAGAGAAAGACATAAAACTAACACCGACTCCAAGATCACATAAAGAAGTTTTAACATAGTTTCTTTTAATGGAGCATGGTATAGTTGGTACTCCTGGATTTCCAAGTTTCTTTGGTATTCCATCCTTAAAAGTGTCATTAGCAAGTATGGTGTAAATTTCAGCTTCTGGTATCTCTCTTTTATTAGTAACAATATCTTTCATATACTTAGCATAAGGAGGCATTTTTAGCATATCAGTCAAACGCATACGCAAAAAGATAGGTCTAATCATTTCAGCAAAGCGCTCAAAATCTTCATCATACTTTTTCTTGGATGGCTTAGGAGGAAAGGGCATGGGTTTATAAACCGGTGGTTCTCTTTCTTTACCATGTTTCCTAGCGACATGTCTCTCTTATCATAATGTTGATTCTTTGATTGTGGGTTATCAAGATCAACAGCAGGTTCAATCTCTACATCATTATTATTACTAGGTTGAACATGAACATGAACATCATTATCAACACTAGTCGCCAACCCGTGCATTCGCACGAGCTAGCATATTTATTACATGGATAAACCTGACTTTCCGTAGAAGGCATGAAATGGTTACATGTTTGTGTCACCAACCGTTATAATGGATTTTGATCTATTGTAAAAGTATGCCTTCCAGTTTATCAAATTGGTGTCTTAACTTACTCAACATCGGTGTATCTTACTTGAAACACTTAGGTTTACTGTATAATTTTAAATGGCCATGATGGATATAAAGAATGCTAAGTTTCTTCATTAACAACCACATTCTTTTCGGGGTTAAAATTAGTACTTGTATTTCTGTTTATATCCAGTTGTTCTTTCCGTTAACCTTAGTCATGTTTTTAGTTCACATTTTTAGGTGACTTCTTGTCCTGCTTATTGGCGGCCAGGTCTAAAACTTTTTTTTCGAAACTCTTGGCGCGGATTAGATACGGTACAATTAGCTTCTATTTGGTTATTGATGTTCTGCAAGCATGCGTTGCACCAACCAAAGAATAGTTGTGGGAATTGAGAAAATGGGCTTGCTACCTCTATGCTTTTGTACCATTATGACTTGGTATAAAGTAATCATCAGTGTGAATTTTATACCACAACCGTGATACAGACATATATAACGTCCAACAGTAGCCATTTCTATTTTTACTTAATCCGTTTACATGGATAACACAAATGTTAGGGAGAGAAATACTTCACAACAAAAAAATTGAATATATGCATTTTACATGTAACAAAAACTGAATGATACACTAACCCTTACATGCTAGTACTAATTGCTTAGAATGATACAACAATGAAAATTAGTTCAAATTCAAACCATGTGACATCTCGTTGGTGTAGAATTCAAAATGAAGTTAGCTTAGCTGGGATCAACAAATTCATAGGTTGTTTTCAAATTCTGACAAATACTCTTTCTTCTTCAAATTTTAGCTACTTCAAATTTTGAATTGGATTGCCGATAGTGTGGAATTTCATGCTTATAGGTAAAAAAAATTATCACACCTACTTATGTAAGGCTCATGTCCAATAAATATGAATTCATATCCTAAAATAAGCATAAATGTTAATATATAGCATGGTGTCAATTTCAATGTGAATGCGTACATGTATAATAGAAACTTAAATGGAATGGGGAAGCAGAGGCAGCTATCCTTCTGAGGAGGCTTACAGCTGCACAATGAGATCAATGTCTTCATCGATTAATGCAAATCTTTCTGCAGTTTGTGACTTTTCATGCTAATAAATCTTAGCACTATCCAAGTTTATACTACATAAACTGATTTCATATCAACTATGGTAATACCAAAATTTTATAGCACTGGATCAACTCATAATAATCCCTACTCTTGTTAACTTGGTCCTTACGGAATGCCAAATAGTAAGATTTTGTCGCTCAAAGTGAAATATCAGAGCATATTTGTCCACACCTTAATTAGTAATGTGATTGTAGAAGTTTTGATCAGATAATTAATATAATACTACACTGGTAAATAAAACTACATTTTTCAAATATATACCAGAAACTTCACAGAAAAAATACTACACTGTTAAACGACAAAGGTAATGCGTGAACTTGCGGCTTCTTGTCCTAACGCGCATCTTTGATCCACCATGCAAACCCTGCACGTGCCATCATATGTTAGGAAAGACCATGGTATGGTGCACCATATTGGTGTGGTGCTGTAGCTGCGTCCTGTTTAGATTCACAGTTTTATACGTGTCAGGCAATTAACTAATCTCTGAAGCTATTTGATCATTTTGATTGAGCGAACACATCCATTGCAGTGAAGACAAACCAATCATCGAGTCAAATAAAACACAGTCAAATGTATCTAGTCACTATGCAACACAAGCAGGTAGGAAGCGGTTACCTGAACTGTGAGACAGATCGAGGAGTTGCATGCGTAGTTGCTAGCTTTAAGCCTTTAACTGAGCAGAGCATAGCCGTCGCCGCCAATGGAGAGAGGCTCGCTGAGACATGCGAGCAGCATCAACCACAGTTCTGCTCCAAGTTCGACCCAATCTAAGTGAGGTCTCGATACCTGATAAAATTTGGAACTGAATCCCTGGATATATAGCATTATGCCCCATCAATTATAAATAGTAAGCCTCTCAGACTTACACAAATGTTGCTTCCATCCAAGGATCACCTCCATAGCTACACCAACTGAGACCCTTCCCCTTTTCTATAAAAAAATATATGGCACTGCCTTCGAACAATTTCAAAGTCGGACACTGATCAACACATGCTGCAGTAAAAAAACCAAGTTGAGGTCTCTGGGTAGAATATATTCGAAGTTTAGTATATATATTAATAAGATCTCCTATAATTTATAAAAAACAACCCCTTGAAAGACCAATACCAACTTTTTTGTGCAAAACTGAAACATTATATGTAAATGTATTAGATTTCGACATATAAGTTAGTGGTAGAGATTACTACAAACTTGCATGAAGAACAATAGTAGCTACTTTCAGCACCATAGGCAGTTACATAGAGTGGGTGGAATAGCAATCTCAATCTGCTATAGGCCCACGATCCAAATAAGCACTGGAAATATAAGAAAGAGCACAAAAGAAGAAACATCACATTAGACTGCATGCATAATCGATATGCACTTTGTGCCGGTGCAGGAACTCGAGTCAGCAAAACCAATGCATGCATAGCATAACAAATCAGCTTTCTAACGATTAAGGCAGACATTAGATAAATCTAAGTGAGGAAGACCGAGGCATTGCTGCAGCAGAACAAACAGAACCTTTGTGTTGCTGCTACCGCTGAGGAGAAGGGGGGACCTGTATGGCGGCCTTGCGGAAGCCGTGTAGGGTAGCTGATTTGGCTTCCAACCGGAGCTATGTACAAAAGAAAACTGTATTGAAACCTAGGTAGGAAAATAATACTCACGTGAAGTCTTTCCTTCAGGGATGAAATCATATGACGCCAAAAAGGCAAAAATCAGACACCCAGGAGTAATATCAGATCAGCTGCGAGATCATTCTGGAAAAAATAGATTAATATAATATGGATCAAGAGGGTTGGATATGCATGAATTGGAGATCATCCTTCTGCTCAGCACGTACCTGGTTTTTTCAGCTGCAGACCGCTTCCATCTCTTCCCACGGGCCTGTCATTGCATACCTTACCTCGCTTTTTTACGACAAATCCGAGGGCGCTGTGCGGCATCACACAAGGGCTGGTGATTAGGGTTCGCCAAAGTCAGGTTGGCTGTGACTTCAACTTGTTGTCATCTCGTGAGCACATCAGATCCATACCTCAAGTTGCGTGATCCAATTTGATGGGACATGGACTTGTTTTCCTTGGGGAGGAAGAAAGACAGTATAGATATTTAAAGGCGTAAGATTTGCTTCGTTGGTTTTTCTTCGGGAAAAGATTGCTTCATTGTTGATTTTTTTAATAGAGAGGGCAAGAGACATCAAGCAATCCTTTTTTATTTTAGCAAGAGACGTCCAGTAGCTTTTTTTATTTAAGGGGTGAGATAACCTTGGAAGCATTGTGCGCCTTCTCCTACATCCTCTATTTCTAATGTACGTGGGCCTGCTGGACATTTTTTGGCCGAACTGAGCATAACTGTGTTGGCCTAACTACGTTGACCTACAGATTAGAATTACACCAGTCAATCTACATCGTAATAATTCGGTCCCATCAGATAAATAGCCCATATTTAGCTTTTTTCATGAAATTTCAACTGGAAATTAGATGAGTTAATCTAGACCGTAATAACTTGGTCCCACCAGATTAGTTTAGTAAATCTAGACCATAATAACTTGGTCCCACCAGATTAGCGGCCCACAATTACTGATTAACGTGGGATTTTCTAGGGAGCCCGTGATTAGTATACCTCTATTTCTAATGTACGTGGGCCTACTGGACATTTTTTGGCCGAACTGAGCATAACTGCGTTGGCCTAACTACGTTGACCTACAGATTAGAATTACACCAGTCAATCTACATCGTAATAATTCGGTCCCATCAGATAAATAGCCCATATTTAGCTTTTTTCACGAAATTTCAACTGGGAATTAGATGAGTTAATCTAGACCGTAATAACTTGGTCCCGCCAGATTAGTTTAGTAAATCTAGACCATAATAACTTGGTCCCACCAGATTAGCGGCCCATAATTACTAATTAAGTGGGATTTTCTAGGGAGTCCGTGATTAGTATAGGTATAGATTATCACTAGGTTCATGTTCATCACCAGATTGTGTCTCAGCATCAGAAATAGAAATATCATTGGGATTCTCAGGTGTATCTATAACAGGTTCACTAGGAGCATGCAAAGTCCTATCAGTTTTCTTTTTCTTTTTATTACTAGGACTAGGTGCATCAGTATTAATTCTCTAAGAATCTTGGTCAACTCTTTTTGGATGGCCCTTAGGATACAAAGGTTCCTGGGTCATTTTACCACCTCTAGTCATAACCCTAACAACATTTTCATTATTCTTACTATTCAACTCATTAAACAATTCATCATGTGCCTTAAGTACTTGTTCTACTTGAGTTGTAACCATGGAAGCATGTTTACTAATAAGATTAAGATCATTAACAGTTCTACTCATATAATCACCCAGGTAGTCAAGCATGTAAGCATTATGTTTCAGTTGTCTACTAACATAAGCATTAAAGTTTTCTTGTTTAACAATAAATTTATCAAACTCATCTAAGCATTGACTAGGAGACTTATTGTGAGGAATATCACTTTCATCAGATCTATAAAGAGAGTTTACCTCTACTACCTATGTCGGGTTATCAAGACCATGTATTTCTTCAATACGCGGTAAATTCTTAACATCTTCAGCTTTAATACCTTTTTTATAGATTTTTTTGCCTATTGCATATCTTCAGGACTGAGAAATATAATACCTCTTTTCTTCAGAGTTGGCTTAGGAGTTGGTTTAGGAAGTGCCTGATCATTATCATTACTCAATATATTATTCAATAGCAATTCAGCTTGCTCAACAGTTCGTTCCCTGAAAACACAACCAGCACAACTATCCAGGTGGTCTCTGGAAGCATCGGTTAGTCTATTATAAAAGATATCAAGTATTTCATTTTTCTTGAGAGGATGACAGGGAAATCATTAACTAATTGGACAAGCCTCCCACAAGCTTGTGGGAGACTCTCTTCTTCAATTTGCACAAAGTTAAATATTTCCTTTAAAGCAGCTTGTTTCTTATGAGCAGGGAAATATTTTTTAGAGAAGTAGTAAATCATATCCTGGGGACCACGCACACAACTAGGAGCAAGAGAATTAAACCATATCTTAGCATCACCCTTTAATGAGAAACGAAACAATTTAAGAATATAGTAATAGCGAATTTTTTCCTCATGAGCAAATAGGGTGGCTATATCATTCAATTTAGTAAGTTGTGCCACAACAATTTCAGATTCATAACCATAGAAAGGATCAGATTCAACCAAAGTAATTAACTCAGGATCGACAGAGAATTCATAATCCTTATCAGTAACAAAGATAGGTGAAGTAGCAAACTTAGGATCATATTGCATTCTAGCATTCAAAGACTTTTCTTTCCACTTGCATAATAATTTCTTAAGATCATCTCTATCCTTACAAGCAAGAAAGTCCCTAGCTACCTCTCCATCCATAACATAACCCTCAGGTATAACAAGAAGTTCATATCTAGGAGAGCTAGTTATAGCAGGTGCCTCAAAGTTTTCAGTTTTAATAATTTCATTAGTTTCAGAAATATCATCATCTTCAGGATAATCAAAAGTTCTAACTCTAGCAAGATGTTCATCAAGTAATTCATCATAAGCATCATTCATAGCAGAAGTAGCATCATCAATAACATGTCACATATCATAATCAATAGCAGGTGTAGATGTCGCAAGCTTACTCAAAACAGAAGGTGAATCAAGTGAAGAGCTAGATGGCAGTTTCTTACCTCCCCTCGTATTAGAGGGGAAAATCTTGGTTCTAGTATCTTTCAAATTCCTCATAGTGATCAAAAGATATAAATCCCAAGTGACTCAAAGAATAGATCTATGCTCCCCGGCAACGGTGCTAGAAAAAGGTCTTGATAACCCATAAGTCACTACTAGGAAAAGGCCTACTAATGGCGCACCAGTAGTGCGCCATTAGTATGCCTAGAGGTGCGCCATTACTATCTGACTTAGTAATGGCGCACCACATAGAAGTGTGCCATTAGTAATAATTTTTTTTCAAAATTTTTCAAATTTTTTAAATTTTTTTAAATTTTTTTAAAAAAATTCAATTTTTTTATTTTTTTTCTTAATCTCGGGTCACTATGGCTTAATCTCGAGACAATATGCTTAATCTTAGGTCAAATTGCACTCTGTGGTCAAACTTCCCGGAAGGTCACCCATCCTCACACTACTCCAACCCAAGCATGCTTAACTTCATAGTTCTATCCAACCCCAGCACCACCTCACTTCACAGGCACTTGTTGATATAGCTATCATATCAATCCTATTAAACCTTGCTGATGTCTAGGACTTTGTTCATGTTCATGAGTATGATGAAATTTTGAAAAAAATATTTCAAACTTCCCGGTCATATTACGTATCATATTTTGAAAAATAATTCAATTTTTTTTTCGAAACCAATTTTTTTTCTGTTACTAGTGGCGCACCTAGCATACGGTGCGCCACTAGTAAGTTTGAATTTTTTTCCCTTCGGATCTTAAAAGCCCCGTAACTTTTTTTCTGTTAGGTTTTTGGGGATTTTGAAAATGTTTAACGGGGTTTCCTCGGTTAAATTTGGATGTAACTTTTCGAGTAGATGATTTTTCATATAAAAAACTTCTTAATCCGAGTTCGTATGCAAAAGTTATGCCCATTTTACAAATTTCAGAGAGATCTTCCAAATAAAGTCGAAATTCATATTTGTAAATTTTCCCAACAACTAGACCACATATCACATAGGAAACTTATTTTCTTTTATTTTTTGGACATTTCCATCATTTTCTTTTATTTTTTTAAAACTGAAAAGGCGGTCCACGGGGGTGGGGGGGGTGTGCATTCGGTACATTTTGGGCCAAGTTAGTAATGGCGCACCGTGGGGGTGGTGCGCCATTACTAGTTAAACTAGTAATGGCGCACCACACCCATGGTGTGCCATTACTAGTTTTGAAAAAACAATAAAACAAATTCTGAATTTTTTTTTAAAAAAACTTAGTAATGGCGCACTAGTTGACAGTGCGCCATTACTAGTTTTAACTAGTAATGGCGCACTGTCCAGTGGTGCGCCATTACTAGTTTTGAAAAAATAAAAAAAATTGGGAAAAAAATTTGAAAATAATTTACTAGTGGCGCACCGTGGATGTGGTGCGCCATTACTAGTTTAACTAGTAATGGCGCACCACTCCCACGGTGCGCCATTACTAGTTTTGAAAAAAAACGAAAAAAAATTTGTTACTAATGGCGCACCGTGGATGTGGTGCGCCATTAGTATTTGGACACTAATGGCGCACCAACACATGGTGCGCCATTAGTATATACTAATGGCGCGCCATTAGTGTCATTTCCATCTATATCCCTTTTCCTACTAGTGAGTATAGGGGATCACAACAGTTCTCCAGGGTAGAGCATTCAACCCAAATTTATTGATTCGACACAAGGGGAGCCAAATAATATTCTCAAGTATTAGAAGCTGACTTGTCAATTCAACCACACTTGAAAGACTTAATATCTGCAACAAAGTATTTAGTAGCAGAGTAGTATGGAAGTAATGGTAATGGTGGCAAAAGTAACAGTAGTAGTTTTGTAGCAATTGTAACGGTGGCAATGGAAAAGTAACTGAGCAAAGATCAATATGTGAAAAGCTCGTAGGCAATGGATCAATGATGGATAACTATGTTGGATGGCATTCATCATGTAGCAGTCATAACCTAGGGTAACACAGACTAGCTCCAATTCATCAATATAATGTAGGCATGTATTCCGTATATAGTCATATGTGCTTATGGAAAAGAACTTGCATGACGTATTTTGTCCTACACTCCCCTGGCAGCGGGGTACTATTGGAAACTAAGGGATATTAAGGCATCCTTTTAATAGAGAACCGGACCAAAGCATTACCACTTAGTGAATACATGAACTCCTCTAACTACGATCATCACCGGAAAGTGTCCCTACTATTGTCACTCCGGGGTTGCCGGATCATAACACGTAGAAGGTGACTATAACTTGCAAGATAGGATCAAGAACACAAATATATTCATGAAAACATAATAGGTTCTGATCTGAAATCATGGCACTCGGGCCCTAGTGACAAGCATTAGGCATAGGAAAGTCGTAGCAACATCAATCTTAGAACATAGTAGATACTAGGGATCAAACCCTAACAAAACTAACTCAATTGCATGGTAAATCTCATCCAACCCATCACCGTCCAGCAAGCCTATGATGAGATTACTCACGCACGGCGGTGAGCATCATGAAATTGGTGATGGAGTATGGTTGATGATGATGATGGCGACAATTTCCCCTCTACGGAGCCCAAAACGGACTCCAGATCTGCCCTCCCGAGGAAGAACAGGAGGTGGCGGCGGCTCCGGGTCGCAAAACACGATGAATCCTTCTCTCTGTTTTTTTTTCTCCTCGAACGTGAATATATGGAGTTGGAGTTGAGGTCGGTGGAGCTTCGTGGGACCCACAAGACAGGGGGGCACGCCCAGGGGTAGGGCGCCCCCACCCTTGTGGACAGGGTGTGGGTCCCCTCTGGTTGATTTTTTCGCCAATATTTTTTATATATTCCAAAAATAATCTCCGTGAAGTTTCAGGTCATTTCGAGAACTTTTATTTCTGCAAAAAAATAACACCATGGCAATTCTGCTTTAAATAGCGTCAGTCCGGGTTAATTCCATTTAAATCGTGCAAATTAGAGTCCAAAATAAGGGCAAAAGAGTTTGGAAAAGTTGATACAACGGAGACATATCAACTGCTCATTCACGCTCGGAGGAGTCTAGCACACCATGACGCTGGAGCAGTTCTACAGTGTCTTCGATTTTGAGAACCGAGGAGTTGTCGACACTAGGGCATGCCGGTTGCTGATGCTTTGGGTTTTTGGGAACTCATCTCCGTCAAGGATGGACATAACCACTCCGAGAAGAAGGCATCGAGCATCCAAAACCCACCATTCGCTACTTCATGATTTTCATGGCCAACACTATTTTTGGTAGGGAGAACCTCGGGGGCATGTCGAGCTATGACATGCGTGTGCTCCATGCAACACTCCACCTTGATTACACCCCCAAGCCTATCTTGGGATATTTTCTTATTCATCACGTTGGTAGGTAGCACAAGTAGCTGAGGGGAACTATAGTTGTGGGAGGCGTAGTGACTCGGCTTGCTGAGCACTTCGACCTCGATATTGTTTCTATGCAACACGTCCCGGGTCCTACAGCACTCAACCATAGGATTATGATCAACACTCACTTCATTAGGCCCATGCAAGGGGAGCATTCCTGCCCCCTACCTAATACGCACATTGTTGATGTTTGCTTGCCCTTGCTGACTGTTTCTATGCGTGATATGTGGGTACTCTCTGTTGACAAGATCAACGAGTACCGCCACGAGCCTGGTTTCTAGAACATCGCTCAACCCAAACCCGCTCCACAGTGGGATGCTATAGCAGCAGGTGCGGCCCATGGTTGGAACGCACGGGGCATTGCCCCTCAGCACACACCCAACTTTCCACCACAGGCTGCCCCACATGTCTAATATGGGTAGCCTCAAGATTTTGTACCCAGGTTTGAGTTTCAGCAACTGCAGCAGCAGGTAGGACTGTAGGAGGGATCCATACGGACCTCCATGAGGCCAACAACAACATTAATCTGCTGAGTGGGAACATGCAGTCCCTCTCTTCTTTCTAGCAGCCACATCCTCGAGCGGGAGGTCCATCCTCTAGTGGCCCATCCAACCAGTGGCCACAGTTTGGCCAAGGGGGTAATGATGACGAACATGGACTAGAGAGTAGACCAAGAGCCTAAGCTTGGGGTAGCTCATCCCCTAGGTATCCATCATGCATATTTATTTTTCTTGTATTTATTTCTTGTATTTTGCATGTTTATTTTCAATTTGCATAATAAAATGAGGAGCACACTTTGGTCTTGCCTTGTTATAGTTCTTTTCATTTGTTTTCTTTGAGCCTACAGGTTTGCTCTCAGCTAGCAAGAGGAAATGAAGAAAATGAATTGGGACTTGATGGAGGGTGAGGGAGTCCTGGATTAGGGGGTGTTCGGGTAGCCGGACTATACCTTCAGCCGGACTCTTGGACTATGAAGATACAAGATTGAAGACTTCGTCCCGTGTCCGGATGGGACTTTCCTTGGCGTGGAAGGCAAGCTTGGCGATGCGGATATTCAAGATCTCCTACCATTGTAACCGACTCTATGTAACCCTAACCCTATCCGGTGTCTATATAAACCGGAGGGTTCTAGTCCGTAGACAATCAACTGCATATACAACAATCATACCATAGGCTAGCTTCTAGGGTTTAGTCTCCTTGATCTCGTGGTAGATCTACTCTTGTACTACCCATATCATTAATATTAATCAAGCAGGACGTAGGGTTTTACCTCCATCAAGAGGGCCCGAACCTGGGTAAAACATCGTGTTCCCTGCCTCCTGTTACCATCCGGCCTAGATGCACAGTTCGGGACCCACTACCCGAGATCCGCCGGTTTTGACATCGACATTGGTGCTTTCATTGAGAGTTCCTCTGTGTCGTCGCCTTTAGGCCCGATGGCTCCTTTGATCATCAACAACGATGCGGTCCAGGGTGAGACTTTTCTCCCCGGACAGATCTTCGTCTTCGGCGGCTTCGCTCTGCGGGCCAATCCGCTCGGCCACCTGGAGCAGATCGAAAGCTACGCCCCTGGCCATCAAGTCAGGTTTGGAAGTTTAAACTACACGGCTGACATCCGTGGAGACTTGATCTTCGACGGGTTCGAGCCACGGCCAAGCGCGCCGCACTATCTCGAGGGGCATGATCTAGCTCTGCCTCCGGACAGTGTCCTGGAGGCCGCACACGCATCGGTTCCGACCCCTAACTCGGAGCCTATTGCGCCAATCGAGGATGAACGGTTGGACGTCACCTCGGGGGCTGCGATCCCAAAGGCGATCGAGCCGAACGCTAGCCCCACACTCTGCATGACCCGTGACTCCGAGGATCCGGACTCCTTTCCGAACTCCGAACCCCCCGTGCCCCTGCCGATCGAATCCGATTGGGCGCCCATAATGGAGTTCACCGCCGCAGACATCTTTCAACATTCACCTTTTGGCGACATCCTGAATTCTCTTAAGTCTCTCTCTTTATCAGGAGAGCCCTGGCCAGACTACGGTCAGCGAGGGTGGGATGTAGACGATGAGGAAATTCAAAGCCCACCCACCACCCACTTGGTAGCCACTATCGACAATTTAAACGACGTGCTCAAGTTCGACTCCGGAGACATCGACAGCATGGATGACGATGCAGGAGATACCGACGAACCAACGCCCATAGGGCATTGGACAGCCACCTCATCTCACGATGTGTACATGGTGGATACCCCTAAAGGAAGCGACAATGAGGAAAAAGGGGATGGGACGGGAGATCGACCCCCCGAAAAGCAATCAAAGCGTCGGCGTAAACGCCGACCCAAGCCTCGCCTCGACAAAAACCCAGCCATAGAGCAGGATGAGCCGGTAGACAACGAGCAGGCCTTAGAGCAACCGTCCGAACAGGGCAACACGGATAGAGAAACCGAACATCCCTCCTCCGGCGAAAACGGCATTCCGGACGACCTCACGCCGAATAAACCTATGGAGCAGAAGAATCTCCACGAGAGGCTCGTTGCAACTGCACGCAGCCTAAAAAAGCAGAAGCGGAAGCTAAAAACAACGGAAGATGCACTCCGGATTAGATGGAGCAAAGTAATCAATACCACAGATAAGTACGGCGACAGTCGCCGCACTAAAAGCTATCCAAAAAGAAAGCTACTGCCTGAATTCGACGAAGAGGCCCTAGAGCCCTCGCACTCAAAAAATGAAAAGACACACGATCGGATAGACGACCCCATAAAGCGGCAAGCGGCGTCGCACCTTAATCGGCATGCGACCCACTTAAGGATTCGCATCATGGCCCAGTCAGGTCCATTTATGGGCCAAGAAAGCAAGCTCTCGTAAGCAACGCTATGAAGCCATCATGAGAATCCGGCACACCCATATACAGGGGCGCCGCACACCCCCTATGTTTCACCGATGAGGTCCTGGACTATGAATTCCCAGAGGGATTCAAACCCGTAAACATAGAGGCATATGATGGAACAACAGACCCTGGAGTTTGGATCGAGGGTTATATCCTCCACATACATATGGCTAGAGGAGATGATCTCCACGCCATAAAATATCTACCCCTTAAGCTTAAAGGGCCAGCCCGGCATTGGCTTAAAAGCCTTCCCGAAGACACAATTGGAAGCTGGGAAGAGCTCGAGGATGCTTTCCGAGCAAACTTTCAAGGGACCTATGTCCGCCCTCCGGACGCAGACGATCTTAGTCACATAACTCAACAACCCGGAGAATCAGCTCGGCAGTTCTGGAATAGATTCCTCATTAAAAAGAATCAGATAGTCGACTGTCCGAACGCCGAAGCCTTAGCAGCTTTCAGGCATAACGTCCGAGACGAATGGCTCGCCAGACACCTCGGCCAAGAAAAGCCAAGAACAATGGCCGCACTAACAAGCCTCATGACCCGCTTTTGTGCAGGGGAGGACAGCTGGTTGGCAAGGTGCAGCCCCAGCGACCCAAGTACATCCGAAACTAGGGATGGAAATGGAAAACCGCGACGCAACAAGGACCGTCGCTGGACTAAGGACAAAAGTCCGAAGAGCACGGCAGTCAATGCCGGATTCAAAGGCTCACGACAAAATCAGGAAAAATCGCCCCCCCCCCAGGACAACAGGGACGATCCATCCAACCTAAATAAAATCCTGGACAGGATATGTCAGATACACAGTACTCCTGGGAAGCCTGCTAACCATACCCACAGAGACTGTTGGGTTTTCAAACAATCCGGCAGACTCAACGCCGAACACAAGGGGCTCGACACACCAAGCGAAGACGAGGACGAACCCCAAAAGTAGAGCACCAGGAAACAAAAGAACTTCCCGCAAGAAGTAAAAACAGTGAACTCACTTCACATAACAAAACGTGCGGCGCCCGTAAAGGTACGCACCACACGGCCCATCCCCAAAGGGTCCTGCCACTGGTTGTCAAAACCGATCATCTTCGATCAGCTAGATTATTCTAGGAATATCAAGAATGTAGGCTGGAATGCCTTGATACTCGATCCAATAATTGGCGGACTCCAGTTTTCAAATGTCCTTATGGACGGCGGCAGTGGACTAAACCTGATATATCAGGATACAATCCAGCACATGGGGATAAACCCAGCAAGAATCCGCCGCAGCAAAACCTCCTTTCAAGGGGTAATACCTGGTCCGGACACCCATTCTATGGGTTTTCTCCGGCTCGAAGTCATATTCGGCTCTGCCGATAACCTCTGCCGCGAAAAGCTGACCTTCCATATCGTCCCGTTCTCAAGTCGCTATCAAGCACTACTGGGACGCGAAGCTTTCGCTCGCTTTAATGCAATACCGCATTATGCATCTCTTACGCTTAAGATGCCCGGTCCACGAGGCATCATCTCTTTGAAGGGGAAGCACTAAAGTGCGCCTCCCCAAGCGGAGGACTGTGTGGCCACTTTGACAGCCCCACAGCAAAATGGCCTCACCGGCCAAAAAACTTCAAAATAGGTCATTCAAGACCACGAATGCGGATAGATGAGTTCGGTGCAAAATCATCATTGATTCAAGCCTAGAAGCCATATACCCCCGCACTAGGGGCTCGACGCATATACAATAAGAGACAATAAAGCTCAATCTTATATATCTTACTTTATACTTTGCTTATTTTAAATTTTTCGGCACGACCCGTTTTCAACTCAGTTCCTCTCTTTTACAGATGAACATCGTGCGGCGCCCGTCCAGGATACGGCACAACGGAGACACAGGCGCAGACGTGCAGTAGGGACCCGTCCTAAAGGATTCTTTTTAGATTAAGACCCTGCGTAAACCTTTTTTACTGTCTCTTGTTGCTACACATCCCCTGGTTTTTTCTTTCTGATATAACCAAGGAGGAGGCTGGCGTCTTGGCATGTGGCCACGTCAGACTTTTTGCACGTACCTGGACACTAGGGGCTTTTTTTAATAAAGAGTGTTGTTTCGCCCGCACTCATAAAGACCAAACACCTTAGGGAGTGTTCGGCGTCGTGAGTTTTGGCATTATATGCATCAGCTCCGAATCATGTCTTTGGTCAAATGTTGGGTTGCCCGGCTCCTGAGTTCGGCTACCTTACGTTCCGCTCTATCGGCTAAGGTAGCACCAGGAGAACTACTGCGATTGTGCCCCGGTTCGGCCGGGCGAGCACCTCAGTAGAGAAAGCCAAAAACTGACTGTCATGATGTAGCGTGAGACTGGTCAGCCACTCGATGACCTACCGGAATCTATCGGATTCCTCCGCTTTAACGAAGGGCCGCTTCCCGGTCAGGCACATATGCGTCCCGAACTCGGACGAGCGCAGTTGCCACCAAGGAGCTACCTAAATAGTCTCACTGTCAAACTCCTCTGGCTAAGTGAAAGTGTTAAAGCAATATAGTCTGGTTGCCTGGCCCGCTGCGCTATCACCTCCTTTGTAGGACCAAGACGTTGGGTTAAGTGTGAAAATGCATCTTCTGCGAGCACCCCCGCACTATGTGCGTGGGGGCTGAAGCCAACGACTGCCATCTTTCAGATTATATATATATATATATCTTAAAACGGCCGCACAGGAGGTGTTCCGAATACTTGGAGGCACAAGTATAAAAAAGGCCACTACAGTTTATCAAAATATTACTTTATAATTACATATGCTATCATAACATAGCATCTTTCGGGCACTGCGTCTCTATTACACGAGTGCCTTCAAGAACTTCCTGAAAATAGTGCTCGGAGGGTACTCGGCTTTTGTCCGAATCTCGGGACGCAACAACGGTGGTCTCCATCTCTGCCCAGTATGTCTTAACACGGGCAAGAGCCATCCTAGCGCCCTCTATGCATGCTGACCTCTTCATTGCATTTATACGCGGCACCGCGTGAAGGAACTGCTGCACCAAGCTGAAATAACTCTTCGGCTCCGATCTCCCCGGCCACAAGTGACCCATGACGTACTTCATGGCGAGTCTAGACAACCTATTCAGTTCGGCCCATTGAGCCAAACGATCATCCACTGCCAGTGGACGCTCTGGATTGTGGAACTGTGACCAGAAAAGCTTTTCCACTTCGCGATCTTTTAGATCTCGAAAGTGTTCGGTCGCATCAGCAGCACTTGCTGCCAAATCCAGATAGGTGTCCTCCACACTCCACATCCAGTCCAACGGAGCAAACTTCGGATCACAAAACTTCCTCTGCAGCATAAAGGGCTTTCCAGCCGCAATCTGTTCGGCCTGACGTAGCTCCTCCTTCGCAGCTCTCATCACAGAGCGAGCGTCCTTGGCATCGGCAACGGCCTTCTCTAAGTTCGTCTGTCTCGCCCGGTCTTCTTTCTCAAGAAGTTTGCGACGGTCTGCAACGCTCTTTAACTTCTCAGCCACCTCGGCCATCTCTTATTTGCTTCGGCAGTGAGCAGCCTGTTTGGCTCTCAGCTCTTCAAGGGCCTCATCGGCAGCCGCATCGCTTTTTCTGGCTTGTTCCTTAGCTCGGGCAAGTTCTGCCCTAAGATTCTCCACGGCGGCCGTACCATCTGCGTCAAGCACACACATTGTAAGACACTGGCATGAAGCTCCTCTTACCTGATGCCGCCCGAAGTATTACATACCTTGAGCCTCATCAAGCCGCTTGTTGACAAGCACGATGTCGGCATCTACCACGTCCAGTTGCCGCTTTAGTTCGGCCACATCATCAGTTCGGCTTGATTCCGGACACCTCGCCACCTACATTCAAAGGCGACATCTTAGACCTGGGATTATGATCCTCTGCGTGCCGTCATTTCTTGACAACGCGCAGAGTCTCAGGGGCTACTATCTACACAGGGCGCATCTTACTTATGCGCAACTGACAAAAGTGTACATTATCTAACGTACCTCAAAACCCGTCAGTAAACTTTTGACGGCCTCATGCAATCCGCTTTCTGCGGATGAAATCCTTTCAATCACCGTGCCCATCAATGCACGGTGCTCCTCTAAGATAGAAGCTCGCCCCAGCAGAATCTTTAGCTCCTCCGGCCGAGCACCAGACGGTGCCGGACTTGTCCTATGGCCTCTTTCGAAGGCCGGACGCGGAGAGCCTTGGGGGGCACATAGCTATCTTCCGCCCCTGCCGGATTCAGAGAAACCCTCCGCGACGACACCTCAGGGTCGCCCGCCTCGCTAGGCGGTACGGCAAGGGGAGGCGTCCCGCTCTCCATCATCTCTGGAAGAAGATCCCCCGAAGACGAGCTCTGCTGAGAAGGGCTGAGGTCTGAGCTACAAGGTAAAATTTCGGTTAATCTTCTCAGATATAAATCAAGGATTTCTCTCATCCCTCAAAAGGAAAACCTCTCTCTACTTACGGCTCGCTGGAGGGCTGATCCCTTTGAGGGCACAGTTCGGCCAAGGAACTCCCCGGCGTCAGACCCTCTGACGAGGATTTTCTCCCCCGCTTTGGGGCCATGGTCTCCGGGTCGTTAGAGGCGGCCCTCTTCTTCCCCTTGGGAGAGGAATTGTCGGTTCCTCCCTCCAGAGCAGCCTCCTTTGAGGAGGCCATAGTTCCCTTGTCCTTCCCCTTAGTTCCCTCCAAAGGCATTATCTTCAACATCCTAACAAGCACGGGATCCGGCCTAGTTTCAGGAAGGGGAGCCGGACACCTGATCAGCTTTGCCTTCGCTATCCACTCCTGTTTAAAAGGACAACTCTTTTAGGGGCAAGTTTATGACGATTATATGGATAGTAGGTCCGGGCACAAGGTTACTTGCTTGGGTATCCGGGCGATTGCAGCTTAGGCCTGCGTCCTCGGTCAAATCCGGACACATCATTTGTGATCCGAAGAACAGTTTATACATCTCCACGGGCGTTGCGCCCATAAAATGATGGAGAGCTCGTGGTCCCTCCGGATTAAACTCCCACAGACGAAGGGAGCGACGTCTGTCGGGCAGTGTTCGGCGAATCAGCATGACCTGCGTCACCTTGACCAGGTTGAGGTCTCTTTCTAAGAGATCCCTGATGCGGCCCTGCAACAAGGCCACGTCTTTGGATAACCCCCAATCTAATCCTTTGTTGACCCATGACGCTAGCCGTGATGGGGGACCCGAGCGAAAGGCAGGAGGCGCCGCCCACTTGGCGCTCGTGGGAGCGGTGATATAGAACCATTCTCGTTGCCACAAGCCGAGCTCCTCTTGAAAGGAGCCCTCGGGCCATGGAGCATCAGCATTCTTACTTATGACAGCGCCTCCGCACTCTGCGTGTCGTCCCTCGATCATCTTCGGCTCCACTCCAAAAGTCTTGAGCCATAATCCGAAGTGAGGAGTAACACGGAGGAACGCTTCGCACACAACGATGAATGAGGAAATGTGGAGGATGGACTCCGGAGCTAAGTCATGAAATTCCAGCCCGTAATAAAATAGCAGCCCCCTCACGAAGGGATCCATCGGGAAGCCTAACCCCCGAAGGAAGTGAGACATGAACACTACGCTCTCACCGGGCTGGGGACTGGGAATAGCCTGCCTTTGAGCAGGCAACCTATGCGAAATTTCGGCGGTTAAGAACTTAGCCTCTCTCAACTTTAGCACGTCCTCCTCATGACGGAGGAGGGCATCCATTGGCCTTGAAGGTCGGAACCGGACATTGTCAAAGGTCCGAAGCGCCTGGAATTTGGAGCCTAGGGTGTTGGAACTCGAGGCTACGGGCGAACTCGTTTGAGATTGGAAAAAGGAGTAAGGCCTTGGTCTCTTTATAAGAGGTTGAATACCAGGAGCCCTCCCCGTAACCGTTTGGGACTCGCCTTTAATCGAGAAAACATGCTAACGGGCACGATTGGGTTACCCATGTCCGTATTGATGAGAATCCCGTAAAAGGGGGGCACACGATCTCTGCTTTGACAAGACGTGCCAAGGAAACCGCCTCGCAAAACACGCTGAGGTGGAAAAGTGAAAACGATTCGAGTAAAGGACTTGGCCGTAGTGTGATGACGCACTACGGAATACGTCGGCAGACTTGATTTGTGTCAATATTATTCTCTCTATGGCAATATGTGGAAACTTATTTTGCAGAGCCGGACACTACTCTTGGTGTTTACAATCTTCTACGAAGGACTTGGAGGAGGAACCCGCCTTGCAATGCCGAAGACAATTTGCACGCCAGACTCGTCGTCATTGAAGCCTGGTTCAGGGGCTACTGAGGGAGTCCTGGATTAGGGGGTGTTCGGGTAGCCGGACTATACCTTCAGCCGGACTCTTGGACTATGAAGATACAAGATTGAAGACTTCGTCCCGTGTCCGGATGGGACTTTCCTTGGCGTGGAAGGCAAGCTTGGCGATGCGGATATTCAAGATCTCCTACCATTGTAACCGACTCTATGTAACCCTAACCCTATCCGGTGTCTATATAAACCGGAGGGTTGTAGTCCGTAGACAATCAACTCCATATACAACAATCATACCATAGGCTAGCTTCTAGGGTTTAGTCTCCTTGATCTCGTGGTAGATCTACTCTTGTACTACCCATATCATTAATATTAATCAAGCAGGACGTAGGGTTTTACCTCCATCAAGAGGGCCCGAACCTGGGTAAAACATCGTGTTCCCTGCCTCCTGTTACCATCCGGCCTAGACGCACAGTCCGAGACCCACTACCCGAGATCCGCCGGTTTTGACACCGATAGAGGGGAAGAATGAGCCAGCGTGAGAAGGTATAACATATACATAATTCCTTGTCTCGCAATATTATTCGAGGAAGAATTTTCAGTCGACTGGCTGCACTTGAATTAGTTCCCCACATTAGTTGAATATCATCTAGTCATAACTCCCAATTCCAGATTTTGCTAGTCAAACCTTGTGGGAAAGCATGTTTTTGTTTTAATGAAAATCTGAAAATTTCAGAGGATAGGAACTTCCGAAGAGAACGAGTATACTTAAGCAATTAAACCCCACATGCTAATTTTGATTGACTTGATGACACCTACTGATGGAGTTGATTAGAGGGATGAATATTTGAAGTGGTTGAGGTTATGCCAAAATTTATTCGCAATACTTAAATCGTGGAGCTCCAGCCCTAGGCTGGCTTTACGTCTTGTTGCTATATGTTGAGATAATTTGCGTAACTGCAACTCTGTCATGAACCTGGGGGTTGTGTAGTAAACGATCGACCTTCCTCGAGGGAGTGTGTAAGTGGTAAATAAAAGCACTGATCGCTGAGCTCGAAAGATACAACCATTCTTGATCCATAGTGCAAGAAATTAAGCCACACTGGAACCCAATTGCATATAGTGAATTTTGGCATAACCCCATCACCTAGAGTTGAAATCCCAAAGAACAATAACTAAGAGAAGTGTTTGAGAGCAATGCCTAAGAGGCATGAGTGGGTGTTAATAAAAAACTTGAGTACTTTGCTATCTTTGATCTCCAAACCTTCTAAATGCATTTTGATGATTGAGCTTAAGTTGAATATCCATCTAATAGATGAACACCTTCATTTTCCTAAACACTTGGTTAACGAAGAAAATTTGTTTTGAGAAATTATAACTAAGGGTATGGAACTATACGTGGTTAGGAAACAAGTTTAGGTGCAGCTATTCAATTGCAAATACTTTCTTGAATGGTCTTGCAGGATAAGAGAGGATGGATGTGATGTATTTTCTCGAGTCGGTACAGTTCTTTCAATTCAACCAAGCTTGTTTTCACTCTCTTGATTTCATGTTTAACTAGGGACGAGCAAATCTTAAGCTTGGGGGAGTTGATGGCTCGAGAATTTGCGATGTTTTTCATAGTGATTTCCATTTGGTTTCATTGGATTTTTGTTATTCTTTAGATACTTCTAATGCTAATCCAACACAAGAGAGGAAAATCTACTTTGTCCTTTAGATGGTAGGAAATATCATATTTGGAAGGAAACCAAAGGAGATTGCTGCAAATCAAGCCAATTAGAGTAACTTTCCTGAAGAGAGCATTGTCAACAGACGCACCAGAGTGAAAGACAGCGTTCCATGCGACCACACACACACTTGTTTGAGCAGTCATTTGGAGTGCCCATAGCCCCTCCTCATCTATACAAGCTACTTTCATGAAGGGACCACGAGAAAAAGGAGAACCCTAGCCGTCGCCACACCATCCAGAATAGGAGAAGAGAGGATCTGAAGGACTCAAGAAGATCATCATAGTTTTTGGTCCTTTCATTATCCATCATCATCATTACCTCATTCACTATTGTAATATGGATTGGAACTTGTAATCTCTACTCCATGTCATCTGAGATCAAGACTATTTGAGCACCATTTCATCCCATTGTGGATCCCCTCAATATTATCGATATGGTTTTCATGGTTTTCTCTCTATTGTGATTGATTCCCCTCTTATGATGTGTGAGTAATTCCCCTAGGTGTGGGAGATGTAGGTTAGTGGTTAGATTGATAAGTGCCTATCCTATGTGTCATCATTTGAATTCATAGTAGTATGATCTATTTAGTAAGTTGTTATATTGTGGTGAACTCTATGCATGTTTTCCAGTTTAAGGCCCAGGCAACATGATCTCAAGACCTACATAGGTGACACATATTTTTAAGGAACTCTGTGATCTCTGAAGTGATAGGTGGAGATATCTATGAGAACTGAAGACAATATGAGATAATAGTTATCCATTGAACTTATTGCTTGGTTTCGGTCTTATGACTTTAATTGTGGAAATGACCACTCTGTGGGAATGGAGAAGCGGGACCATAGAGTGAAATGTAACCCCCAGTGGAGGAGGTTCATGACTCTAGGGAAAACTGCCTACAGAATGTTTATATCAAATACTATGAGTACACTACAAGGTAACTGGTATTACCGTCACATTGGCTACCATGAACTCAAATCTCTCCGTACCTAATCTCTTCATTGCAGGAAACACCATTTACATTTTAAGCTCTTGTTATTTACTTAATTTAGTTATTTAATAGATACCTTTTCCTTTTTACTAGCATATTTAGTTTATCGTTTACCCAGGACAGTAATAGTATTTTTAGAAGCTCAAGCAGTGCTTCACACAAGAACTGTGACACCTTGTGTGTGACAGAAATGCCTCCGTAAATACTATCCTTCGCTCTTTGTTGGGACGAATACTCATTGGGATACTTCTGCGAAAGTGCTACACTACCATGTTTGGTCTGCAGGTACCACTGAGCCAAGCGATCCGCCGTCAAGCAGTGATTTTGTGACACAAGCCAAAGGAAGAACTTGACATTTAGGGGGGGGGTAGCTTTGCCAGATAATCTTCCAGAATGGCACCGTCATAGATCCTTGAAACATCAGACTGTTACAGGAGCTCGCAGAGTATGCCCCTTTAGCAGACCATCGCCAAGTGAGAGTGTCTGGAGCCATGGAGGGGGAGACTCTCTAGATGTGCCACCACAGGTCCATATAATCGATGGTGGCTAAGGGGCCAAGGCTGCCACCAATGTCTAAGATCCAGGTGCACTGCACCAAAGCATCGCAAACAAGGCATGTGCAGCGCCGTCATCGCGAGACAAGGGTAGCTAGAGTAGGCGCAATCTCAGTGGTGGAATTACCCTCTAGCCAGTGTTCCAACCAGAACTGACAAGTGCACCCGCCGCCTAGAGTCCATATCGTAGATGCCCTAAAGAGTTGCTGAACCTCGAGCTCGTGGGGCAACTGGAGATGTTACCAAGGCTGGCTAGGATCCGTGGCCTGGAACCACAACCATCGGGTGTGTAGGGAGATGCTGACACACTGAAGATCATGAACCCCAAGGCCCTCGTACTCGAGCGGGCGACAGACTTTAGCCCAGTTGATCAGGCAACAACCAACGCGTGCATCCTTGCACCCTTGCCATACGAAGTCGCGAATGATCCTACTGATATTCTTCGCGATGGGGGTCGCTATGGTCAGCAGGATGTGCATTGGCATGGTAGTGAGGACATGACGCACTAGGGCGACAGGCTCACCGTGGTTGAGTAGAGAGGCCTTCTAGGTGGCTAGCTTGAGGATGAGCTTTTTGGCAAGTGGCATGAGCTTGATAGAGGAGGCTTTGCGAACTGATAACGGCAATCGAAGGTACTTAATGGGGAAGTCCTTGATTGGGCAGGAAAGCGTGTCCCCAATATCGGTGCTCTCCAACGCTGAGCAGCGGATGGGAGTCGCGGAGCATGTAGCAAAATTGGTGCGAAGACCCGAGGCCTTGCCAAAGGTGCTAAGAAGCTTGTGAATGGTGAGGAGCTCTGACGCGTCGATATGATAAAAAAAACCATGACGTCTTCAGTGAAGAGAGAGATACCAGGCGCAACATGCCTAGTGGTGAGCCGATGCAGGACACCATGTTCCTATTTTCTAGTAGCCACTGTAGCAAAAATTCCCCAATTAATAGAGGAGTGTCCAGGTCGGGAGCTTATCATTGTTTTAAATTTGTGTGCCTCTTGTTCTTGTTTGTTCGTTCCATAGTGGTATCTGAAAAAATTGGTATTAGTTGCTATCGATCCTCGGCAGAGCGGTGATGGTGTAGAGTCTGAGCGGTGTGACGGTGGCAGCAGACCAATTGGGGTGTAGGCTGGTAGCTAAGGTGCGCTTACTAGCAATGATGAAATAACGTATGTTGGGAAACGTAGCATGCAATTTCAAAAAAAATCCTACTGATACGTCAATTTTGCATCATGCTTTTATATCAATATTTATTGCATTATGGGTTGTTATTACACATTATGTCACAATACTTATGCCTATTCTCTCTTATTTTACAAGGTTTACATAAAGAGGGAGAATGCCGGCAGCTGGGATTCTGGCTGGAAAAGGAGCAAATATTAGAGACCTATTCTGCACAGCTCCAAAAGTCCAGAAACTTCATGGATGATGTTTTCCAAATATATAAAAAACATTGAGCGCAAGAACTTCACCAGGGGGGGCACACCCTGCCCACGAGGGTGGGGGGCGCGCCCTACCCCCTGGGCGCGCCCCCTACCTCGTGGGCCCCCTGGTGGCCCTCCGGTGACCATCTTCTTCTATATGGACTCTTTCGATCGGAAAATAATCATAAGCCATCTTCTCGGACGAAACTCCGCCGCCACGAGGCGGAACCTTGGCGGAACCAATCTTGCGTTCTGGCGGGTTGTTCTGTCGGGGAAACTTCCCTCCCGGAGGGGGAAATCATCGCCATCGTCATCACCAACGCTCCTCTCATCAGGAGAGGGCAATCTCCATCAACATCTTCATCGGCACCATCTCATCTCAAAACCCTAGTTCATCTCTTGTATCCAATTCTTGTTTCTAAGTCCGAGATTGGTGCTAGTAGGGTGCTAGTAGTGTTAATTACTCCTTGTAGTTGATGCTAGTTGGTTTAATTGGTGGAAGATCATATGTTCAGATCCTATATGCACATTAATACCCCTCTAATTATGAACATGTTTATGCTTTGTGAGTAGTTACTTTTGTTACTGAGGACATGGGAGAAGTCTTGCTATTAGTAGTCATGTGAATTTGGTATTCGTTCGATATTTTGATGAGATGTAAGTTGCCTCTCCTCTTGTGGTGTTATGTGAACGTCGACTACATGAAACTTCACCATTGTTTTGGCCTGGAGGAAGGCATTGGGGATTAATAAGTAGATGATGGGTTGCTAGAGTGACAGAAGCTTAAACCTAGTTTATGCGTTGCTTCGTAAGGGGCTGATTTGGATCCATATGTTTCATGCTATGGTTAGGTTTACCTTAATACTTTTGTTGTATTTGCGGCTGCTTGCAATAGAGGTTAATCATAAGTGGGATGCTTGTCCAAGTAAGGGCAGCACCCAAGCACCGGTCCACCCACATACCAAATTATCAAAGTACCGAACGCGAATCATATGAACGTGATGAAAACTAGCTTGACGATATTCCCATGTGTCCTCGGGAGCGCTTTACATCATATAAGAGTTTGTCCAGGCTTGTCTTTTGCTACAAAAGGATTGGGCCACCTTGTTGCACCTTATTTACTTTTGTTACTTATTGCTCGTTACAAATTATCCTATCACAAAACTATGTGTTACCACTTATTTCAGTACTTGTAGAGAATACCTTGCTGGAAACCGCTTATCATTTCTTTCTGCTCCTCGTTGGGTTCGACACTCTTACTTATCGAAAGGACTACGATAGATCCCCTATACTTGTGGGTCACCAAGACTCTTTTCTGGCGCCTTTGCCGGGGAGTGAAGCGCCTTTGGTAGGTGGAATTTGGTAAGGAAAAATTTAAATAGTGTGCTGAAATTTACTGTCACTTGTTACTATGGAAAGTAATCCTCTGAGGGGCTTGTTCGGGGTATCTTCACCCCGACCAGTAGAGCAAAGAGTTGCTCCTAAACCTACTGAACCTACTAAAAATGAAAATGCTTGCTTTGAAATTCCTTTGGGTATGGTAGAAAAACTACTAGATAATCCTTTTTTAGGAGATGGAACAAAACATCCTGATGATCATCTAATATATGTGGATGAAGTTTGTGGATTATTTAAGCTTGCAGGTGTACCCAGAGATGTTGTTAAGAAGAAGGTCGTCCCTTTATCTTTGAGGGGAGATGCATCGACATGGTATAGGCTATGTCATGATATGGAGTCTTGGAACTACAAACGATTGAAATGGGAATTTCATCAAAAGTGTTTATCCTATGCATCTTGTTCATCGTGATCGCAATTATATATATATATATATAATTTTTGGCCCTGCGAAGGAGAAAGCATCGCTCAAGCTTGGGGGAGGCTTAAATCAATGTTATATTCATGCCCCAATCATGAGCTCTCAAGAGAAATGATTATTCAAAAAATTTATGCTCGACTTTATGGTAACAATCGCACCATGCTTGATACTTCTTGTGCTGGCTCTTTTATGACAAAGACTATTGAATTCAAATGGGATTTATTGGAAAGAATTAAACGCAACTCCGAAGATTGGGACCTCGAAAATGGTAAGGAGTCAGGTATGACACCTAGTTTTGATTGTGTTAAATCTTTTATGGATACCGATATTTTTCGTAAATTTAGCACTAAATATGGACTTGACTCTGAGATAGTAGCTTCTTTCTGTGAATCGTTTGATGCTTATGTTGATCTCCCCAAGGAAAAGTGGTTTAAATATCATCCTCCCATAGAAGTAAAAGTAGCTGCACGTATTAAAGTTAAAGAAAAGACTATTACTTATAATGATCCTATTGTTCCTACTTCTTGTGTTGAGAAACCACATTTCCCTGTTAGGATAAAGGATCATGCTAAAGCTTCAAATGTGTTTCGTAAAAGCAATATTAAAACATATACACCTCATGAGCAAGTTAAAGTTGAACCTAATATTGCTATTGTTAAAGATCTCTTGTCTGATAATATAGATGGGTATGTTATTTATTTCTATAATGAAATTGCTAGAATTGCTAAACCCTGTGATACAGATAAGCCTAGACCTGTGGTAGGCATGCCTGTTATTTCTGTTAAAATAGGAGATCATTGTTATCATGGCTTATGTGATATGGGTGCTAGTGCTAGTGCAATACCTATTGACTTATACAAAGAAATTATGCATGACATTGCACCCGCTGAATTAGAAGATATTGATGTCACAACTAAACTTGCTAATAGAGATACTATTTCACCAATGGGAATTGTTAGAGATGTTGAAGTCTTGTGTGGGAAAACTAAATATCCTACTGATTTTCTTGTTCTTGGTTCCCCACAAGATAGTTTTTGTCCCATTATATTTGGTAGACCCTTCTTAAATACTATTAATGCTAGCAAAAGGGATGTTGTTACTATCGGTTTAGATGATATGACTCATGAATTTAATTTTTCTAAATTTAGTAGACAACACCGTGAAGAAGAATAATCTAGTAAAGATGAAATTATTGGTCTTGCTTCTATTGCCGTACCTCCTAGTGATCCTTTAGAACAATATTTGCTAGACCATGAAAATGATATGTTTATGAATGAAATAAGGGAATTAGATGAAGTATTCTTTAAACAGGAACCTATTCTAAAAAAAATTACCTGTTGAAATCCTAGGGGATCCTCCTCCACCCAAGGGTGATCCCGTGTTTGAGCTTAAATCGCTACCTGATACTCTTAAATATGCTTATCTTGATGAGAAAAAGATATACCCTGTTATTATTAGTGCTAACCTTTCAGAACATGAAGAAGAGAGATTATTAAAAACTCTGAAGAAGCACCATGCTGCTATTGGGTACACTCTTGATGATCTTAAGCGCATTAGTCCCACTCTATGTCAACATAAAATTAATTTGGAAGAAGATGCTAAACCAGTTCATGATCATCAACGCCGTCTGAATCCTAAAATGAAAGAAGTGGTAAGAAAGGAGATATTAAAGCTCCTTGAGGCAGGTATAATTTATCCCGTTGCTGATAGTAAGTGGGTAAGTCCTGTCCATTGTGTCCCTAAGAAGGGAGGTATTACTGTTATTCCTAATGATAAAGATGAATTGATCCCTCAAAGAATTATTACTGGTTATAGGATGGTAATTGATTTCCGCAAATTGAATAAGGCTACTAAAAAGGATCATTATCCCTTACCTTTTATCAATCAAATGCTAGAAAGATTATCCAAACATACACATTTTTGCTTTCTAGATGGTTATTCTGTTTTTTCTCAAATACCTGTGTCAGCCAAAGATCAATCAGAGACTACTTTTACATGCCCTTTTGGTACTTTTGCTTATAGACGTATGCCTTTTGGTTTATGTAATGCACCTGCTACCTTTCAAAGATGCATGATGGCTATATTCCCTGACTTTTGTGAAACGATTTGTGAGGTTTTCATGGACGACTTTTCCATCTATGGATCTTCTTTTGATGATTGCTTGAGCAACCTTGATCGAGTTTTGCAGAGATGTGAAGAAACTAATCTTGTCTTGAATTGGGAAAAGTGCCACTTTATGGTTAATGAAGGTATTGTCTTGGGTCATAAATTTTCTGAAAGAGGTATTGAAGTTGATAAAGCCAAGGTTGATGCTATTGAAAAGATGCCATGTCCCAAGGACATCAAAGGTATAAGAAGTTTCCTTAGTCATGCCGGTTTTTATAGGAGGTTCATTAAGGACTTCTCAAAAATCTATCGGCCTCTGACTAATTTATTACAAAAAGATATACCATTTGTCTTTGATGATGATTGTGTAGAAGCATTTGAAATACTTAAGAAAGCATTGATCTCTGCACCTATTGTTCAGCCACCTGATTGGAATTTACCCTTTGAAATTATGTGTGATGCTAGTGATTATGCTGTAGGTGCTGTTCTAGGACAAAGAGTTGATAAGAAACTAAATGTTATTCAATATGCTAGTAAAACTCTAGACAATGCTCAAAAAAATTATGCTACTACTGAAAAAGAATTCTTAGCAGTTCTATTTGCTTGTGATAAGTTTAGACCTTATATCGTTGATTCTAAAGTAACTATTCACACTGATCATGCCACTATTAAATATCTCATGGAAAAGAAAGATGCTAAACCTAGACTTATTAGATGGGTTCTTGCTACAAGAATTTGATTTACATATTGTTGATAGAAAAGGAGCTCAGAACCCCGTTGCAGACAACTTGTCTAGGTTAGAAAATGTGCTTGATGACCCACTACCTATTGATGATAGCTTTCCTGATGAGCAACTAAATGTCATAAATACTTCTCATACTGCTACATGGTATGCTGACTATGCTAATTACATTGTTGCTAAGTTTATACCACCTAGTTTCACATACCAGCAAAAGAAAAAGTTCTTCTATGATTTGAGGCACTACTTTTGGGATGACCCACATCTTTATAAAGAAGGAGTAGATGGTGTTATTAGACGTTGTGTACCTGAGCATGAACAGGAACAGATCCTATGCAAGTGTCACTCCGAAGCTTATGGAGGACACCATGCTGGAGATAGGACTGGACATAAGGTACTGCAATCTGGTTTTTACTGGCCTACTCTCTTCAAGGATGCCCGTAAGTTTGTCTTATCTTGTGATGAATGTCAAAGAATTGGTAATATTAGTAGACGTCAAGAAATGACTATGAATTATTCACTTGTTATTGAACCATTTGATGTTTGGGGCTTTGACTATATGGGACCTTTTCCTTCCTCTAATGGTTATACACATATTTTAGTTGTTGTTGATTACGTTACTAAGTGGGTAGAAGCTATTCCAACTAGTAGTGCTGATCATAACAATTCTATTAAAATTCTTAAAGAAGTTATTTTTTCCAAGGTTTGGAGTCCCTAGATATTAATCACTGATGGTGGTTCACATTGTATTCATGGTGCTTTCCGTAAAATGCTTGCTAAATATGATGTTAATCATAGAATTGCATCCCCTTATCACCCTCAGTCCAGTGATCAAGTAGAATGGAGTAATAGAGAACTCAAATTAATTTTGCAAAAGACTGTTAATAGGTCCAGAAAGAAATGGTCCAAGAAACTTGACGATGCATTATGGGCCTATAGAACTACATATAAAAATCCTATGGGTATGTCTCCGTATAAAATGGTCTATGGAAAAGCATGTCATTTACCTCTTGAACTAGAATACAAGGCTTATTGGGCTATTAAAGAACTTAATTATGATTTTAAACTTGTCGGTGAGAAGAGGTTATTTGATATTAGCTCACTTGATGAATGGAGAACCCAAGCCTACGAAAATGCCAAGTTGTTTAAAGAAAAAGTTAAAAGGTGGCATGATAAAAGGATACAAAAGCGTGAGTTTAATGTAGGTGATTATGTATTTCTATACAACTCTCGTTTAAGATTTTTTGCAGGAAAACTTCTCTCTAAATGGGAAGGCCCTTACGTTATCGAGGATGTCTACCGTTTCGGTGCCATAAAAATCAACAACTTCGAAGGCACAAATCCGAAGGTTGTGAACGGTCAAAGAATCAAACACTATATCTCAGGTAATCCCATAAATGTTGAAACCAATGTTATTGAAACCGTAACCCTGGAGGAATACATAAGGGACACTTTTCGAAACGTTTCAGACTCCAAAAAGGAATAGGTATGTGGTACGCTAAGTAAACCGACTCCAAACCAGTTTTTAAGGCAATATTTCTCCATTTTGGAATATTTAGAAAAATAGAAAAATAAGCAGCAGTCCGGAAAGGACATGAGGGCTCCACGAGGGTGTAGGGGGCGCCCTACCCCCCTAGGCGCGCCCCCTACCTCATGGGCACCTCGTGTGCTCTCTGGACTCCGTTTTCTTACTGGACACGTATTTTGGTCGGTAAAAATTCATTATATAACCTCCCGGGGGTTTTGACTCCCGTATCACACAAAAACCTCCTGTTTGTGTTTCAAGTTGTTGCTGTTGCAGATTAGAGCAGGATGTCTTTGCAAGATTCAGTCGGGGAGAGCCGGGTGTCTCATCCGGCACCGAGATCAACGACAGACGATCATGTCGACCCCTTTGGGCCAGCAACAGAGGAAGAGATGGAGGCTGATTTGAAGAGGATAGATGCCATGGAAGAGGATCAAGAAGCCACTTCCCGCCTCCAAGCTGGATTCACAATGGGAGAACTACAAAGCTCAACTATTCCAAACTCGGTTATCCCTTCCAATGTTAGATTTCTTTCTTATGAGAATATGAAAAAGAGTGCCACTGGTTCTCCCGCAGCTATGCAGCACCCTTGGGTGCAGGGAGCTTTGGCTGTTACAGGAAAACTCCAAAAGGAAATAATGGACCTCAAGTAGCAAGTCAACAAGCTTGAGGAGGAGAATTGTATCTTGAGGGGCATCATCGCCAAGAACATCACATCACCATCCCCGAAAAAAGAGACATAATCACATAGGTATGGGCACTCCACTTGGCAACTGCCAAGCCTGGGGGAGTGCCCTGGTATCGTATCACCATCACTTTTATCTTTACCGTTTTTCTTAGTTCGATCCTTTTGGTAATATCTTGATTTGTAGAATAAAAGTTCTTAGTATGATCTAGCTGTGAGTTTTGCTTTATTATCCTTCTATGTAATCGAGTCTATGAGCTATATAATAAAGATTAGTGTTGAGTTAAGGGCTTGATTATTTTGATCATAAGTGAATAAAAGAAAAGAGAAAGAAATAAAAAGAAACAAAGACATCATGTGACTCTTATGGAGAGAAATGAGCTCACATAGAAAGAGTACGATGAATAAAAGTTATTGAGGGTTGACAAACATAGTTTTGGTCATCGTCGCAATTAATAGGAAGTAATAAAGAAAGAGAGGTCTTCACATATAAATATACTATCTTGGACATCTTTTATGATTGTGAGCACTCATTAAAATATGACATGCTAAGAGTTGACATTGGACAAGCAAGACAACGTAATGGGTTATGCTTTCTTACATCTGAGATAAATTATATTGTCTTGGATCCTCCAACATGTTGAGCTTGCCTTTCTCCCTCATGCTAGCCAAATTCATTGCACCAAGTAGAGATACTACTTGTGCTTCCAAATACCCTTAAACCAGTTTTGCCATGAGAGTCCACCATAACTACCTATGGATTGAGTAAGATCCATCAAGTAAGTTGTCATCGGTGCAAGCAATAAAAATTGCTCTCTAAATATGTATGATTGATTGGTGTGGAAGAAATAAGCTTTATACAATCGTGTGATATGGAAATAATAAAAGCGACAGACTGCATAATAAAGGTCCATATCACAAGTGGCAATATAAAGTGACGTTCTTTCGCATTAGGATTTTGTGCATCCAACCATAAAAGCGCATGACAACCTCTGCTTCCCTCTACGAAGGACCTATCTTTTACTTTTATCTCCTATACTGCAAAAGAGTCAAGGTGATCTTCACCCTTCCTTTTTACATTTTATCCTTTGGCAAGCAAAATATGTTGGAAAGATCCTGGTATATATGGCTAATTGGATGTGGGTTTTCATGAACTATTACTGTTGACATTACCCTTGAGGTAAAACGTTGGGAGGCAAAACTATAAGCCCCTATCTTTCTCTGTGTCCGATTAAAACTCCATACCCATAAGTATTGCATGAGTGTCAGCAATTGTGAAAGACTATATCATAGTTGAGTATGTGGACTTGCTGAAAAGCTCTTATATATTGACTCTTTCCTATGTTATGATAAATTGCGATTGCTTCAATGACTGAGATTGTAGTTTGTCAATTCTCAATGAAGTTTACGATTCATACTTGATATTGTGATTGAATTATTACTCTAGCATAAGATATCATATGACAAGAATTATATAAGTTGCTGCTCTAAGAATGATCATGATTCCCTCATGTCCATATTTTATTTTTATCGACACCTTCATCTCTAAACATGCGGACATATTTTTCGATTTCGGCTTTTCGCTTGAGGACAAGCGAGGTCTAAGCTTGGGGGAGTTGATACGTCCATTTTGCATCATGCTTTTATATCAATATTTGTTGCATTATGGGTTGTTATTACACATTATGTCACAATACTTATGCCTATTCTCTCTTATTTTACAAGGTTTGCATAAAGAGGGAGAATGCCGGCAGCTGGGATTCTGGCTGGAAAAGGAACAAATATTAGAGACCTATTTTGCACAGCTCCAAAAGTCCTGAAACTTCACGGATGATGTTTTCCAAATATATAAAGAACATTGAGCGCAAGAACTTCACCAGGGCGCACCCCCCTACCTCGTGGGCCCCTTGGTGGCCCTCCGGTGACCATCGTCTGCTATATGGACTCTTTCGATCGGAAAATAATCATAAGCCATCTTCTCGGCGCCGCCACGAGGCGGAACCTTGGCGGAACCAATCTAGGGTTCTGGCGGGGTTGTTCTACCAGGGAAACTTCCCTCCCGGAGGGGGAAATCATCGCCATCGTCATCACCAACGCTCGTCTCATCGGGAGAGGGCAATCTCCATCAACATCTTCATCAGCACACACTCATCTCAAAAACCTAGTTCATCTCTTGTATCCAATTCTTGTCTCTAAGTCCGGGATTGGTGCTAGTAGGGTGCTAGTAGTGTTAATTACTCCTTGTAGTTGATGCTAGTTGGTTTAATTGGTGGAAGATCATATGTTTAGATCCTATATGCACATTAATACCCCTCTGATTATGAACATGTTTATGCTTTGTGAGTAGTTACTTTTGTTCCTGGGGACATGGGAGAAGTCTTGCTATTAGTAGTCATGTGAATTTGGTATTCGTTCGATATTTTGATGAGATGTATGTTGCCTCTCCTCTAGTGGTGTTATGTGAACGGCGACTACATGACACTTCACCATTGTTTGGGCCTAGAGGAAGGCATTGGGGAGTAATAAGTAGATGATGGGTTGCTATAGTGACAAAAGCTTAAACCCTAGTTTATGCGTTGCTTCGTAAGGGGCTGATTTGGATCCATATGTTTCATGCTATGGTTAGGTTTACCTTAATACTTTTGTTGTATTTGCGGCTGCTTGCAATAGAGGTTAATCATAAGTGGGATGCTTGTCCATGTAAGGGCAGCACCCAAGCACCGGTCCACCCACATACCAAATTATCAAAGTACCGAACGCGAATCATATGAACGTGATGAAAACTAGCTTAACGATATTCCCATGTGTCCTCGGGAGCGCTTTACATCATATAAGAGTTTGTCCAGGCTTGTCCTTTGCTATAAAAGGATTGGGCCACCTTGCTGCACCTTATTTAATTTTGTTACTTATTGCTCATTACAAATTATCCTATCACAAAACTATTTGTTACCACTTATTTCAGTACTTGCAGAGAATACCTTGCCCGAAACCGCTTATCATTTATTTCTGCTCCTCGTTGGGTTCGACACTCTTACTTATCGAAAGGACTACGATAGATCCCCTATACTTGTGGGTCATCACCTACGCTCATGCAAGATCTATCTAGGAGATGCATAGCCACGAGAAGAGGAGAGTGTGTCCACGTACCCTCGTAGACCGAAAGCAGAAGCGTTTGACAACGCGGTTGATGTAGTCGAACTTCTTCTCGTTCCGACCGATCAAGCACCGAACGTACGGCACCTCCGAGTTCTGCACATGTTCATCTCGATGACGTCCCTTGAACTCTTTATCCAGCAAAGTCTCGAGGGAGAGTTCCGTCAGCACGACGGCGTGGTGACGGTGATGGTGAAGTGATCCGCGTAGGGCTTCGCCTAAGCACTACGTGAATATGACCGGAGCCATAAACTGTGGAGGGGGGCGCCGCACATGGCTAACAATGTTTGTAGTGTGTTCTAGCGGTGCCCCCCCACATATATATAGGTTGGAGGGGAGGATAGGCAGCCACGGGGGCGCCCCAAGTAGGAGGAATCCTACTTGGGGTTCTCCCAATGCGGCCTCCCCACTTTCCTATTCATATTCGGAGTAGGAAGGGAAGAGGGGGAAGGGGAAATCCTATTCACTTTTTCCTTTCCTTCTTCCCCTTTCCTTCTCCAATTTGGCCAGCCCATATGGGGGGCACCAGCCCCTTAGTGGCTGGTGTGTTTCCCCTCTTGGCCCATTAGGCCCATATAGCATGCCGGCGGTTGCCTGGAACCCCTTCCGGTCACCCGATACGTACTCGGTACCCCCAGAACACTTCCGTTGTCCGAATACTATCTTCCTATATATGAATCTTTACCTCTCGGCCATTTAGAGACTCCTCGTCATGTCCATGGTCTCATCTGGGATTCCGAGCAACATTCGGTCACCAAATCACATAACTCATATAATACAAAATCGACATCGAACATTAAGCGTGTGGACCCTATGGGTTCGAGAACTATGTAGACATTACTAAGACACCTCTCTGGTCAATAACCAATAGCGGAACCTGGATGCTCATATTGGTTCCTACGTATTCTGCAAAGATCTTTATTGGTCAAACCGTAATGACAACATACGTTATTCCCTTTGTCATCAGTATGTTACTTGCCCAAGATTTGATCGTCGGTATCTTCATACCTAGTTCAATCTCGTTACCGGCAAGTCTCTTTACTCGTTCTGTAATGCATCATCCCGCGACTAACTCATTAGTCACATTGCTTGCAAGGCTCATCATGTTGTGCATTACCGAGCGGACCCAGAGATACCTCTCCGATACTCGGAGTGACAAATCCTAATCTCGATCTATGCGAACCCAACAAACACCTTCGGAGATACCTATAGAGAATCTTTATAATCACCCAGTTACATTGTGATGTTTGATAGCACACAAGGTATTCCTCCGATATCCGGGAGTTTCATAATCTCATAGTGAAAGGAATATGTATAAGTCATGAAGAAAGCAATAGCAATCAAACCGAACGATCATAATGCTAAGCTAACGGATGGGTCTTGTCCATCATATCATTCTCCTAATGATGTGATCCCATTTATCAAATAACAACACATATCTATGGTTAGGAAACTTAACCATCTTTGATTAACAAGCTAGTCTAGTAGAGGCTTACTAGGGACACTGAGTTTTGTCTATGTATCCACACATGTATCAAGTTTCTGGTTAATACAATTCTAGCATGAATAATAAACACTTGTCATGATATAAGGAAATATAAATAACTACTTTATTATTGCCTCTAGGGCATATTTCCTTCAGCCTCCCACTTGCACTAGAGTCAATAATCTAGTTCACATCGCCATGTGATTTAACACCAATAGTTCACATCTTTATGTGATTAATATCCATAGTTCACATCGCCATGTGAGCAATACCCAAAGGGTTTACTAGAGTCAATAATCTAGTTCACATCGCTATGTGATTAACACCCAAAGAGTACTAAGGTGTGATCATGTTTTGCTTGTGAGAGAAGTTTAGTCAACGGATCTGCCACATTCAGATCCGTATGTATTTTGCAAATTCTCTATGTCTACAATGCTCTGGACGGAGCTACTCTAGCTAATTGCTCCCACTTTCAATATGTATCCAAATCGAGACTTAGAGTCATCTGGATTAGTGTTAAAGCTTGCATTGACGTAACTCTTTACGATGAACTCTTTATCATCTCCATTACCGAGAAATGTTTCCTTAGTCCTCTTAGGTAACTAAGGATAACTTTGACCGTTGTCCAGTGATCCTCTCCTGGATCACTATCGTACCGCCTTGCCAAACTCATGGTAAGGTACACAATAGGTCCGGTACACAACATAGCATAATTTATAGAACCTATGGATGAGGCATAGGGAATGAATTTCATTCTCTCTATATATTATGTTGTGGTCGGGTTTTTGAGTCTTACTCAACTTCACACCTTCACTACAAAAAAATACACTTCTGTGATGATACGTGTTTGTCACAGTAGGTCGCGTTTTTTGTCATGCATGTACATCCATGACAAATTTATGACAGAATCAAGATAGTCATACCTGTGCTGTCGTAGAAGTGTTCCACGACATTACCAAAATTATCATCACGGAAGTGTCCACTTCCATGATGATAAATCGCGCATCACAGAAGTGCTTTCGTCAAGGGTGACCGACATGTGGCATCCACCGTAATGGAACGCCGTTAAGCTATCAGGTCGGGTTTTGGATCCGATAACCCGTTAACAACCCCGACCAATGGGAAATTTCCACGTGTAAAATTCTTATTGGCTGGACGAAACACGTGTCAGCTCGTCAGTGGGTCAGATAGGTGCCTATGATACGTAGACACGTGGCACGGCCCAACAGAGGCCCATTCCTATGAAAAGGCCAGCCCGTTTGACTTGGTGAAAAGGTGGCGGGCCGGCCCATGTAAAGCCTATTGACGGCATGTTCGCATATAGCCCATTTATAGCCCGCTAACCCAAGGCCCGTTACGCCCTATCCGAATTAGGCCCAGTAGCGTCATCTGGGCCACCCAATATGATTCCAGCCCGTTTTCACTTCTGGCCCATGTATGGCATTTGACGTCTTTCGGACCATATGAGACCCTATTAACTCTTGGCCTATTAACGGCCCGTGGTGAAACTGTCCCGTAATGAACAGTGTATCACTTTACACCCATTAACGGCCCGTGGTGAAACTGGCCCGTAATGAACAGTGTATCACTTTATACCCATTAATGGCCCGTTATTCCGTTGGGCCATTTCCAGCCCATGTTATCTTTCGGCCTTCTCAGAGCCCATTTATTCTTGGGCTCATTTCCAGCATTCATTTACTTACGGCCCGTTACTGTCATTTTCTGCTTGTGGGCCAAATTCAGCCCGTGGTTACAGTCAGCCCATTTGTGGTCCGTTAATACGTTGGGCCATTTTCATAGTGTCATCAAATACGGCCTATTAACGATGGCCCATTAATTATGGTCGGCCCATGAATGGACGATTCCAACTCTAGCCCGTTTACGGCCATAATGCGGCCTGTTATTGGCCCATGTTTGGCCATCGATCATACTGCCCGTATAAGGCCCATTGATGATACGGCCCGTAGAAGGCCCATTGTTTCTACGGCCCGTAGAAGGCCCATTGTTTCTACGGCCCGTAGAAGGCCCATTGTTTCTACGGCTCGTAGGAGGCCCAGTGTCACTACAGTAAATATTAGCCCATGGTTATTGTGGCCTAGTTTTAAAAAATAGGTTATTGCAGCCACTAGCAAACCGCGGACAAAGAACTGCAATGACTAGAAGCAAACAAATAAACAAGACAACAAGGAAATAAATAAGCAAGCAACTTATGCTAGGCTATCACGGCTATCACACATATTACATCCACTGGCCATCAAAGTTCGCCACGAGTGCAAATAAACGCGCCGACAAAATAATATACAAAACTGAGAGCACTTCAGAAGGCACTAGGCCTGGCCAGGTCGCCCCCCCCCCAAACAGCTGAAGAAGCTGAGTAGACCTCAGTTGTGTCAACAATAGATGCATCAGCACTAGATTTAAGGCATGATGGTGCGCACGACAGTCCTCTGACATCTTCATTGTATCTTTGACTTCAAGTCGGAGCTGAGCTGAAGCAAGCCTTTCTGCTTTAAGTTGAGACTGAAGAAGTCGAACTGATTGAGGCAGTGACTGCACAGAGGTTGTATCACACCTGCTGGTGAGTAGCTTCAACTCACTGTCTTCATCAAGATAGGACCTTGGGGTCATCTCGCTGTCCTCAAGATGGTTTGGCTCACTATCTTCCCTAAAGTTCTGCCTGGAGTAAGAGATACGAGTCTGAAAGAGAAACAAGGAGACACGTAACAGGTTTCACAATTATATAAGCAAATAAATGGATCTGTTCTGCATAAGGAACATGTTTTTACAACTACAATTTGAAACTGGTAGTTGTTGCAAACATCCAATCAGATGTAAACAGCAAAGCAAACAACAGTGGAGGAAATGATGCCTATCCAAATCTATACTAGAACAAAGTTTGAAGGCTTCAGAAGGATGAACTTACATTACATGTTAACACGGGCTGGATAAAGCCCTTCTCCATGTTGATGGAAGGATAATTCAATAAATTCCCCAAAGAAAATTCTTTATAAGAATTGCCATTATTCCACAATATAGATCAAATAATATTGGAAGAAACAGAGGATAATGAAGCTCAGGTGCAGACTGATGATACATAATCAAATAGCAATTAATTAAGTACAGCATTACAAGGCAAAAGGGAGAGAGGTACTGACAAGAGCAATGCAGAGCCCATTATTTTTTTGAGATTGTATGATCCTTTGAGTAAGGAGATTCATCTGAAATTAGTTTTCATACAAGAGAGAAGGTAAGGCACAAGCAGAAATTTAGGAGTTCAAAATTTGAATTGATATCGTAGACAGTACCTGACGCTGGGCTCCCAGCAGTTCTAATATGGGTTTGGCCACTGGAGTAGGGGTAAAGTGTGGTACAGTTGGGCCTGTGTTTTCTGTGGCTGCTGATCTATCTGATTTAATAGGTATCACTACCTTTTCCAAATACCTAGTTTGTACTGCTTGACGACCTGCACTCACCCTCTTCCTTTTGGACACCTATTATGAAAGAACAACATTTGATTGGAAAAACATAGTGTGACGACACATGGAATAGGTACAAAAAATGGATAGGTATGGCATATACTCATATATGATGCTTAAACTAAGCAGATGGTGTAACAAAGTAGAAGTAATGCAAGAGGTCAGAAGCAAAATATGTGCGACCAATACAGCTTTGCAAAGTTAGAGCAAGCACCTTGATGGGTGAATAAGATAGGCCATCCTCCACCATGCCAAGTTTGTTAGGCAGTGGATCATTCCACAATATTCCTCTCGTGCGCCCATTCTCATATTCATTTTGATAATGTTCAATATCTGACATGCATGAAAACATAAAAACAAGTGAGATTTTCTTTGTAATGCAGAAGTGATTCTAATCCAATACTGCCTCCCTGTAAACCCCTTTGTGCTATCTCTGCAATTCTTTTAAAAGATGCCATGCATGCTGTAATTTGTTGTGTGCATTAATATAATGTGGCCTACTACTCAAAATATGAGAGCTCCAGAAGTGATGACACTTCGCAGATGATAGCTTTAGCATATAGTAAAGAAGAACAAGTCGACCTGACCTGACAGATTCAAAATATACTAAGGGAGAACAACTCGACCTGACCAGTCGACCGCAAGAGAAGAGTATCATCTTAAAGAAGAGCAGAAGAGCAAGCAGATTGAAGATATTACAAGTCTTTTAATACAATGTCGGTTGGCCACCCATGATGAACCAGAGCGCACAGAGAAATACTATTCTTTCCGGTCTCTCCATATGTGGCTCACATGCATTTCGAAACTAAAGTAGGAACATTTAGCTAACCAATTAAACATCTCTCGGTTTTACTAATATCAGCAATAATATCATATATGAATTTGTACAACTAAGCTTGTTTAGCTCGATGGGTGGAGCAGTGCTATTACGACACGAACCACGTAGGCTGATTGTGGTCATCATAAAATGGGGAAAACATAAGCATGATGAGTACAGTCTTGACCGTGGCAGTGGGATGGCAGATCTGAAGCTGCAAACCGTGCAAAGGGTAGTTAGCAACTGATGTTTGCTTTGAAATAACAACTAAGATTTGGTATGGACAAGAAAGTACGGTCAACAAGTGACAAAGAAATGCAATTATGCTATCTCTCTATATGTCGCGACATGCATTTGGAAACTCAAGTGGGACCTTTAGCTAACCAATTAAATGTGTCAGTTAACTAATATCAGTATCATATCACAATCATATTTGAACAACTAAGCTTCCGAATTCTGAGTGTTGTGTTGTTTAGCTTGAAGGGTGGAGTAATGCTAGTATAACAGAAAGCACCTATGCATATCATAGTAGAGTAGATAAAAGGGGAAAACCCTAAGCATCAAGAGAAAAATCAGGAAAGTGGAACTAGCTGGACTAGTGGGTGGCGCACATGCTTTTCGAAACGAATATAGGAACATTAGGTGACCAATTAAAAGTTCTTTGTTTTAGTGATATGAGCATCATATCAGATTCGTATTTCAACACGTAAACTTTGCGTTGAGGTCTTGAGGAGCAGTGCTAGCACGACACGAAGCACCTACGATGATGGTAGTGAATATAAAGGGGGGAAACCATAAGCTTTATGAGTATAGTGCCCGTGCCATGGCGGATCTGAAGGTGCAAACCGGACAAAGCTACTTCACAACCAATGTTTGCTTTCAACTAGCCACTACGATTTGGTACGGACAAGAAAAGTACAGTAAACAAATTATGATCTATTTTCCGGGCGAGATCAATAACTTAAGCACATATGGAAGAGTACCACCTCTCTTGCAACGCCGTGTAGGCCTATGCTGATATGTTGAGGGTGCTGCAGGTGCGATGGCTGTCGGCGGCGGGGAAGAAGACTTTAGACGGCAGACGGCTGGGTCGGGGGATATATCCTGTTGCCGTGGACGAGGCGGTCGTAGGAGCTGCAACGGCAAGGTCGACGACGGTGCCGATGAAGAGAGAGGAGGTGATGAAAGGATCCTGGTCCTACGCCGTGGATGAGAGACGTCCATCTCTTGTAGTGGACGACGGGGTAGGGGTAGCGGCTTCGGCAAGGTGGAGGATGGGGTGGCGGACGGAGGAGGCTGGCCACAGTGCGGAGGTTGTCGTGCCACCGACGGTGTATGAATGGGGAAATGGAGGGGAGGAGGGAACTCAAACTTTGGGACATGCTTCTCTGAAATGGGGGAAAGTTACGAACTTATCCCCCGTTTAAAATTTCGGACATCGCGTCAGTTGGGGATAGGACGGTAATCTCGCATCTCCCAAATTTTTGCCGGTAACTATTTCAGGCGAGGAGAGGGTGTTTTGCCACCCACGGTTGGCGCCCATGGTGTATGAACGAGGCTGATAGGTAGGGCGGTTGTGTCACGTCTGATGGAAGTTACACATCCGCCCCTATTTAAAATATTAGCCTACATCGATTTCGAGCGAGGAGAGGGTGTTTTGCCGCCCATGGTTGGCGCCCATGGTGTATGAACGGGGCTGACAGGTAGGGCGGTCGTGTCAAGTCTGATGGAAGTTACACATCTGCCCCTATTTAAAATATAAGCCTACATCGATTTCGGACGAGGAGAGTTTGTTTTGCCGCCCACCGTGTATGAATGGGGAAATGGAGGAAGAGACAGATGTCTTTCGGATGAGCTTGAATCAAATGTGTTTTGCCGCCCACGTTTGGCGCCCACCGTGTCTGAATGGGCTCAGAGGCCGTCATGTCACATCTGATTGAAGTTACTAGTCTACCCCTATCGACAACAGTGTAAATCCTGTTGATAAGGATGTCAAGTGTCAGGGGTAGACAGTAATTTCCATCTTGCAAACACTTGCTTCGAGCAGCCCACAAATTATAGTGGGTGTTTAGCTGCTTCGTTCAAAACTTGGGAGAATTAGCATTCACATTTGCCCTGGGACCTGGCAAACTAAATTCAAATCCAATTTGTATTCGATTACGAATATCCACAGATAATTATACGTTTTGTTATTTATTTCTTCAAAACCACAACAAAGATTTATTCCACCTTTATATATGATTATGATTTAGAAATGTCGTGATCTTTGAATTCAGTAGGTTGGATACACTCTGAGTCAAACAGTTATTTCATCCAATACAATATGCTCACATGACAAACAGTTCACCTTATGTCAATCATACAAATTCTGAGGATTACCTCGCCTAAAAAATTTGGATCATTACAACACATGGACAACATAGGGGGTCTTGCAACATAATCCATTCAGAGACATGACACAACATGCAAGTACAATAATCTAATGAATCAACTGGTATCTAAAGAAGAACCGGGATTATCTTGGGCTTCAGATAGCAGAAACAGCAGGACCTCCTCCATCTTCAAATGCAACATTCTTACTTCCTCCAACTCTTGGGTTGCTTGCATAATGCGTGCTGCTAATTCCGTAATTTTCAGCCTCAAGATAAATATTACCTCATTCATGGCAGCCACACCATCTCTTTCTGCCTCTAATAGAGCCTCAAGCACTATAATATCTGTGCTCAGACTGCTCTCCAGCGGTGTTGCCTCTGAACTGCTACCATCTGGTAACATGGATGGCGCACTGCTTCCACAAATAGATTCTGGGGTTGTACATTGTGTCCTAGTGTGAACGGCATCTTGAAAGGTTTCCGCTGGACATCAGTAAGAGATAGTTATCGTATGATATAGGCAGTAAGCTTACATGGTAAACGACGAATGAATTATTGCCGAGCATGGCAAACTATATTTAAATGGTTCGAAGCAGCATCAGCCGAAAAGAAATTAAAATGGTAAGATGAAACTAGGGATGTAAGTGGCAAATAAACGAAATCCGCCAGTCCCATCTAGTTAGTTTTTGCTACCTCCCTAGTTCATTTTCCTCAAAAAAACAAAAACTCTTTTGAACTATCATACCACTAGTGGACTTTAATCGGGATTAGACCGGACCTAGTTTACATCCCTAGTTGAAAGAGAGTGTACAACCGCTATATTTAAGTTGCCAAGGCATCTAAGCAGTTGAAATAATCTGAGAAAGCACTTAACAGTGTGGCCTCATATAAACTACGAAGACAGTCTTGTGATGAAGTTGAGAGGAAAAGTTAAGGACTCAAATGAAATAGGCATGCATTTATTTACGATAGTACAACAGGCACTGCTGACATATTGGCCAACTCAGGTATAACGTAACAACAAATAAGCATTCAAATCAAGCAATACAGCAAAGCAGACAACTGAACTATTTGTAATTCGGTAGGATTACACGTTGAGGGCACAAGCCAATAAAGCAGCCCACTCGCATTACATTTCACATGTACTAAAACACATTGGCTTACCATATGTTGCTGTGAAGCCTAGATGCTGTTGCAATGTTCTTTGAAGATATCGTCAGCATCCCGTGGTTGCAAATCTAGTTGTTGTAGTTTATTATGCACCATCTATTTAGGTAAAATTAATTTTAATCGCATGCACTGGTCCGAATTGATCATCAATGGTTCATCTAAACTAATTAAATAAGGGTGTGTGCATACACGACAATACTCCCTATGATTCTTTTTTACTTTGCGTATAACTTTTTCTCAGTTTTCTCATATTAGTCTGCGCGTTGCCGATTCCTAGCGCTGGTTTCCTTTTGTGCCCCACCCCATCCACCTCTGCCCTAATTAATAGGCAAATTAGTCCAGAAAAATTAAACCAGTGCCCTCCTTGGTATGCGGGTCAAGAGTTATGCGCAGAGTAACTAGAATCGGAGGGAGTATATCTATTTCCCTCCATTTTTATGCTTGTTCGAGGTGCCAGCCCCGAAAGAACAAATATTTTGCTTGACGGGGTTGCTAGCTCCATAATTAATAGAAGCATCAAATTAGTCATGCAACTTGGGAAGATCAAGAACACACAAACAAGTAATGAACAGAGGCTCGGAGCAGTGATGTAATAGCTAGCATCAGAAAATGTAGGGTAAAACGAACAAAAAGCAGCGGAACCACATGCTAGTTTGCTGATGTGTAATTAAGCATAGAGAACATTAAGCGGTCTGATGGAACCAACAGGTGGCATCAGAACAAAACTAAAGCATATTAACTATATGTGCACTTGTATGTAATTTAGCACATGTAACATGTTCACTGCCAGAAGTATGGCCCTACAGGTGCAAGCAGAATAACGCGTCTCATGAAAAACTGAATGATGCCCTGAAGAAATTCAAAGGTGCGGTGCTTATGCTAGGAAAGTGAACATAGGCGCCGGCCGTTGGATAATAGTACCTGATTCTCGATGGCGTATGGGTATCGTTGTCATACTTGATAGCTAAGGATCGTCGATGGTGCTCGCGTTGCGGTTGAGTTTGGGCTGGCTGTCGCCGTCACTGAAGCGGCTCCGGTGCTACGGTTGCGGCGCCTGTCAACATACAAGAAAGCTCATCTGTGGTAAGTGAACAGTTGCACGATAAAGAGAAAAACCGAAGGAGTACAAATGGAAATAACCTGATGAGGCTGCGGCATCGGTAAAGCAGGGCCGGTGGAGTTGAATATGGCGTCCGTGGAGCGGGTCCGGTGCAGTGGACGAAGGCTTCGGCGGGCGCGTTGTACAGTGCTTTCGGTGAGGCAGATCTATTGCGGCGGACGAGGGCTTGTATGAAGGGCCAGCGAAGGGGCAGATGAGGGAGTCAATGAAGGGCCTACGCTGTGGTGGACGAGGGCACTGGTTAAGCAGATCCGGTGTGGTGGGCCATGATGGCGGTCAAGGAGATCTAGAATGGTGGACAAGCCAGTCGCTGAAGCGGCTCCGGTGAAGTGGTGAGTTGGTAGTTGGGGGTTCCAAGGTGCGGAAGGTAGATCCGGCGGGGTGTGAGGTCCACCGCTGCGGCGGAGGACTAGATTCGGCGGCTTGCCGTGGTTGGGGGGGGTCGGGGAGGGGAAGGGGAGGGGCTCTGTGGAAGAATGTTGGGGGAAAAGAGGGGAAAACAATGGAGTTACCAAAGCAGCCCTTTTCCGTTCATGTGGCAGGGGTAAAACAGGAATATCGCAGGGCTAAACTTTCGGGCACGTGATATTTCGATGTGAGCGGGAAGTTTGAAAGCTTTTGGCGCCTAAAATTATAAGTATTCTGCTCTCGTATGGCCGACTATGATATCATGGCCGACAATTTGTTTGTTTTGCACGCAAAAAAATGTGCAAGTTTTGAAAATCAATGTCTCCAACTCGAAACTTAGATTGTCCATTCAATTCAAATATGGATCATTGAGCTACTACAAGCAAATACCATCATACGATCCAATTCAAATGAAATTTCAAATGTGTTTATCCTAAATATGATGACAAAATCAAAAATGTGTATGTATATGAATAAAGTGGATGATTATAAAGTTTGAACATGCCCGTATGTGTATATCTCTAGGTTTGATATATGAATTTGAAATCACAAAATCCCGGCTTCAAAAATGTACCTCCGTTTAAATGAATTACAAAAGCTAATGATGGAGTCGAATTCCAAAATTCCAATTTTAGGTTTGTAATTCTGGTACATAAAGGTATATCACGCATGTTCAAAAGTATCGTTATCTCATAGTACAAACTGTGAAACAAATTGATCAACCATGAGTGCACAATATCTCAATTACGCCAAAGTCCCTCAAATATGGACACCTCACTCTTTATCTGAAGTCAACCCCCCCCCCACCACACACACACACACACACACACACACACACAGAGAGAGAGAGAAGTCGTTCTCTCCCCCAAACACCAACACACGAGCACATTAACACCCCTCTCTCTTGTAAAGTCCGGACCCCAACATAGGTCTCTATCACTTTGTCTCTCGGGCATGCACACATCTCTTCCCTCACTCTCTAGGTCTCCCGCTAGCTCTCTTACCCAAGCACACGCACTATGTAGAGTGTATATTTCCCATACACACAAAACGTCGCCCCCAAACGTCTATCTCCCTAGTTATGTGGTTCTCGCACACTCACCTCACACACCACCCCCACTGCAAACAAGCACACTTTGTCTCCTTGTGCACCACTCTCCTCTTTCTATCTCTCCCACATGCGGACCCGCCCCAACTCCTTCCCTGTATACATATATGTCGTGACTCTTTGCATAGCTCCCTAATATATAATCGTTCTTGATTTCGCACATTGTTCTCTACACCATCTAATCTAGCTCTCTCATGAAGTCCCTATCACACACACGATGACTCGCTTCCCTTGTGTCTCCGTTCATAGGCCAATTTCGGACAACATCAACATTATCTCCCTATCTATACGCCATTTATGGACACAAACGACCCCTCTCGCCCCCTATCTTCCTCCCTCTCTCTCTCTCTCTCCGTCGCTAGCTCTCTCTTTCTCTCGCTCTCACACCCCTCTCCCACACACACACTCGATGTCTCTTCCAAATAGTCTGCTCCCCCCGCCCGCACCCGTGCTATCTCGCTACTACACATGTCACACCATTCCCCCTTCCCTTATACTAGGTTTACATCATCAGTGGTCTCTCTACTCCACATACACTCTCTCCCTGTCACACACAAACGCGTGGACAAACACACACAGATACGCACAAACACCCATTTACCTGGATCCTCATCTCTCCTCATGTCTGCATGTGTATCTCACACACTCACTCTCTAATTATGTATATGTGTCTCCACGTTACACAACACAAAGACCCATGTACATGTCTCTCTCTATCCTCCACACACATAGACACAAAGAATCTGTTATCATTGCCTCATTCTCTAACATATCACACACGCACACACTCCCTCTCTCTCTCGCAAACACGCTCAACAAGGGTTTCCCCGTGAATAACTTACCGTCTATTCATGAACAGTCGTGGCAGTACAGCAAACACGAGACGTGAAAAAGAATAAATATACACGTGCTTAGACCACCTAGTATGACTACTAGGACTAGAGCAAGCAAAAAAGCGCGCTGCCGTCACCCCCTCCTTGTCGGCGACGGGAAAATCTTCGTTTTACACAGTCGAGAAGTCATTGTGCTAAGGCCCCACATGTCGAGGTGTTGAATAGAATGTAGATGCTAGTTTACGGAAGCAAGTATCGATAATACGTTTGTATCTCCATACTTATATTTCTTCTCTTATAAAAAACCGAGTTGGTGATGATGGTACGTGTGCCATCTTGCAATATAGACCGTCTGACCTATATCTAACGGATGGAAATTAAACTAAAAGATACTCGCACCCCTCTCCACATTTGCAGACAAGGCCTTCCCTCGTTCATCCTTATCTCCAACAAACCTCATTGTTGAGCAACTAAGAAAGGAAGCCTCTGGAACAAACTGGCCTGGTGGCCGCTGCCGGCGTCGTCAATCCCCATGCCTCCGCTTAGTTCGACCACCAACCACCACCACACCCCACTCCTCTTCACCTTATCTCATATTTCTCGAGATATCATTAGTTTTTACACATGGGATTACTCTCGCAAGGGTCAATTACAACAAGTGTTTTATAAAAAAATGCATCTTGATGTTCCGTGCAATGCACGGATCTTGCTAGTACTCCTACACAAGACTAAGTTGGTGATGTTGGTGTGTCTGCCATCCGTCGTTTCTGACTGTAGGATCTAGAAGTAGATGTGTCTAGAGGGGGGTGATTAGACACTTAGTGCTAAAGTTGCAATTTTTTAAGCTTTTTCGGTTTAAGTGGAGTTTAGGCACAATTTCAACACACACAATACATATCAAGCAAGCATGCAAAGAGTATATGAGCAGCGGAATGTAAAGCATGCAACTTGCAAGAATGTAAAGGGAAGGGTTTGGAGAGATCAAACGCAATTGGAGACACGGATGTTTTTCCTGTGGTTCGGATAGGTGGTGCTATCCTACATCCACGTTGATGGAGACTTCAACCCACGAAGGGTAACGGTTGCGCGAGTCCACATAGGGCTCCACCCAAGGGTAACGGTTGCGCAAGTCCACACAGGGCTCCACCCACGAAGGGTCCACGAAGAAGCAACCACCCACAAAGGGTCCATGAAGTAGCAACCTTGTCTATCCCACCATGGCCATCGCCCACGAAGGACTTGCCTCACTAGCGGTAGATCTTCACGAAGTAGGCGATCTCCTTGCCCTTACAAACTCCTTGGTTCAACTCCACAATCTTGTCAGAGGCTCCCAAGTGACACCTAGCCAATCTAGGAGACACCACTCTCCAAGAAGTAACAAATGGTGTGTAGGTAATGAACTCCTTGCTCTTGTGCTTCAAATGATAGTCTCCCCAACACTCAACTCTCTCTCATAGGATTTGGATTTGGTGGAAAGAAGGTTTGAGTGGAAAGCAACTTGGGAAGGCTAGAGATCAAGATTCATATGGTAAGAATGGAATGTCTTGGTCTCAACACATGAGTAGGTGGTTCTCTCTCAGAACATACGAGTTGGAATGGTGTATGTGTTCTGATGGCTCTCTCATCGAATGAGAAGAAGGTGGAGGGGTATATATAGCCTCCACACAAAATCCAACCGTTACACAGTTTTCCAATCTCGGTGGGACCGAATCAATAAGCTCGGTCGGACCAAAAATGTAAACCTAGTGACCGTTAGTGATTTCGGTGGGACCGACTGGATCAACTCGGTGGGACCGATGTGCTAGGGTTAGGGTAAATCCAAAACTCGGTTTGACCGATTACTCAAACTCGGTGGGACCGATTTGGGTAATAAGTGAAACTGAGATTTGATCAAGCAAACTCGGTGGGACCGATTGCATATCTCGGTGAGACCGAGAATATTGCAATGGGTAACAGAGAGTTTGCAAGCCCATCTCGGTGAGACCGAGATCCCATCGGTGAGACCGAACTGATTAGGGTTTGGCAGTGGCTTATGACAAGTGAAACTCGGTGGCGCCGGATAGGAAGAATCGGTAGGACCGAGTTTGGCTTAGGGTTTAGGTCATATGTGGAAGTGGGAAAGTAGCTGAGGATTTTGGAGCATATCATTAAGCACATGAAGCAAGAGGCTCATTAAGCAACACCTCATCCCTCCTTGATAGTATTGGCTTTTCCTATGGACTCAATGTGATCTTGGATCACTAAAATGTAAAATGAAGAGTCTTGAGCTTGAAGCTTTAGCCAATCCTTTGTCCTTAGCATCTTGAAGGAGTTCCCACAACCTTTAGTCCATGCCACTTCATTGTTGAACTTATCTGAAACATGCTAGATAGAAGTGTTAGTCCAACAAGAGATATGTTGTCATCAATTACCAAAACCACCTAGGGAGCACTTGTGCTTTCAATCTCCCCCTTTTTGGTAATTGATGGCAACATACATCAAAGCTTTAGATAAACATATAAAGAACAGCAAGTAAAGCTTTGGAAGGACATGTAACAAGCATAGGCTCCCCCTACATGTATGCACTCATGTAAATATGAAATATAGAGACCTGTGAGAGCATAGTCATGACAGAGTAGGCAATGTGTTACATGCATCTTGGCCATATGCATCAAAGTAAAAGATTATCAAGGAAAATACCTTCATGCTCATGAGTCCTTCTTGCAAACAGTATGTACATAAGCAAGAACTCCTCATACTCATGATTTTGATGCATATACTTACCTTGTGGTCTTGAGTTGGCTTAGGATGGAATGAACCTGCACAAACAAAGTTAGATAACACAGGTACATCCACTAGCCAGAGCAAACAAAAGAAACCACAAGAATACCAAGACTGGGATGACATGTAGAGAGTGAGTACAAGGTACCAAATAGAATTCAACATGTCCCCAAGAATAAAGATATGCAATGAATTTGACTGATTTCTTTCCCTTAGGTGTCTTGCTCCCCCTGAATCTTACATGGGATATTGGGAGAAGATAGGAAACAGAAAATCAGAGCTGTAGGATATGAATAGAACTAAATTAAATTGAGTTCATATGAACATGTCTTTCCCCCAAAAAAGACATGTGGCATCTCTCCTCTTGAACATCAAGCATCTGGGATCCTTGAGTATTTTCTCTCCTTGGAAATCTCTCTCTCCCCCTTAACAACATCTGGGATCCTTGAGACTTTCTCTCCCCCTTGAGGTCTCTCTCTCCCCCTTAATACTTTCTCTCTTGTAGGTTTGGTCCTTGAGACTGTTTCTCTCCCTTGATGTGATCTCTCTCTTAGAAGCTTTGATGTGATCTCTCTCTCCCCCTTTGACATCAATTTCCAAGAAGGTTTTTCCTGGAATCCGTCGAATAGGTTTGGTCCTTGAGATTCAGCACAAAGTAGAGGATAAAATTGTGATGCTTGTGGAGGACAAGATTCATTGAGTGGAGCTGGATCAGAAGAAATGTAGAACAAGTGGCAAACTGTTTTTCTGATTGCAAAGTCGGTGGCACCGAGTGGCATATTTCGGTGGTACCGAAAAGATTCGGTTGGACCGAAAATTGCAAGTCGGTGAAACCGAGTTTACACAGAGAAAAACACTTGTCACTTGAGCTCACTAGACAAGTAAGATCTCACAAAGATTTGCAATGAATTAGCTGAAAGATTTGCAAGGAATTTGATGCAGAAATATGCAGAACAAAAATCAAAAAGAAAAAGAGTGAAAGTTTCTAGATGAAGTTTTTTTTTGTTTGAAAGAGAAGGAAACAAATATGCAAGGGACAAATGCAATAACTCAGAAAAGAACACAAGAGAACTTCATCTAGAATTGGGGGGTGACATGGTCACCTATGTTAGAGTATATTGACTTAGGAGTCAAGTGAGAACACTTGATCATAGGTCATACTCATCGTTTAAGCTCAAAATGGGGTTACCATTTTTTGTTCAAGCATCTTGATGTATTCACATCTTGTTGAGTTGCTTTGACTCACGTCTTGGAGTAAAGCTTCTCTAAGATGGAATAACATACCTTGGGTGGTGATGTGGTTCTTGCTCATGTAGTTGAACTTGTATGGGTGCTCAAGGTCGATGTAGTTCATCAGGAGTTGGGAGCACCACTTGGAGTTTGAGTTCATCTACCTACATGGGTTAGTTCTTGCAAGGAAGAGCACTTGTGTATCCAAAAATGACAATCATGAAGCTTAACATAGAATTTGTCAAATGATATGTTTGAGTGGTTTTGTGCTTCCTTGTCTTTAACCACTATTGTGTAGAGTCTTGGTGATGTAGAGATTGCTCAAGATATGAGTGAGTCGCAATCTCATGGAATTGGATTCAACCAAGCACCTACATGGGTTAGGCAACATGCAAGGTGCAAATATATCCAAGACATAAGATAGTTATCATAAGAGATATATCATGGATTAGTTATAAGCTCATGTCTTGCATGTATAGAATGGAGTTTCTACTCCAAGTTCGAGGCATCAATGAGGTTCAATTCTCCTCTCAACCTGCAAAACACTTTTTCATCAAGTGGTTTAGTGAATATATCCGCTAATTGCTTGTCGGTGCGAACATGCTTAAGATTGATGTCACCCTTAGCAACATGATCTCGAATGAAATGATGACGAACTTCAATATGCTTAGTTCAAGAATGTTGTACAGGATTATGACCAATTTTGATAGCACTTTCATTGTCACAAAGCAGTGGAACATGTTTCACATAAATCCCGTAATCTTTAAGAGTTTGGGTCATCCAAAGTAATTGAGCACAACATGAACCAGCGGCAATGTATTCCGCTTCGGCGGTGGATAAGGATACCGAGTTTTGTTTCTTGGAAGACCAAGACACAAGAGATCTACCAAGAAATTGACAAGTACCCGAAGTGGACTTTCTTTCAACCTTGTCTCTGGCATAATCCGAGTCGGAATAGCCAACAAGATCAACAGAAGACCTCTTAGGATACCAAATGCCAAAATTTGGTGTATGGATTAAATATCTCACTATCCTTTTCACAGCCTTAAGATGACAATCTTTAGGAGCAGCTTGATATCGTGCACACATGCACACACTTAGCATAATATCGGGACGTGAAGCACATAGGTATAAAAATGAACCAATCATAGAGCGATAAACCTTTTGATCAACCGGTTCACCATCTTTGGTTAAATCATTATGTCCACTAGTAGGCATGGGTGTAGACATACCTTTGCATTCTTGCATATTGAACTTCTTGAATAAGTCCTTGGTGTACTTTGTTTGAGAGAAAAATGTACCTTCCTTAGTTTGCTCGATTTGCAACCCAAGAAAGAATTTGAGTTCACTCATCATAGACATCTCAAACTTCTCTGACATTAGCTTTCCAAACTTTTCACTAAAGAGAGGGTTAGTTGAACCAAATATGATATCATCAACATAAATTTGGCATACAAATAGTTCTCCATTAACTCTTTTAGTAAAAAGAGTAGAATAAATTTTACCAATTTCAAAACCACTTGTAGTAAGGAACTTGGTCAAGCATTTATACCATGCTCTAGGAGCTTGTTTAAGACCATAAAGAGCTTTGTGAAGTTTGTAAACATGATTTGGTTTCTTAGGATTGACAAAGCCGGGAGGTTGTTTGACATACACTTCCTCCTCTATTTCACCATTTAGAAAAGCATTTTAATGTCCATTTGGTACAAGGTGATATTGTGGTGATTAGCATAGGCAAGTAAGATGCGAATGGACTCAAGTCTAGCAACGGGAGCATACGTCTCACCATAGTCCATACCTTCGACTTGTGTGTACCCTTGGGTGACGAGACGTGCTTTGTTGCGAACCACTTGTCCATCTTCATCTTGCTTGTTGCGAAACACCCATTTGGTACCAATGATGTTGTGGTTGTTGTCGGGCTTCTCGACCAATGTCCAAACTTGGTTTCTCTCAAAATTATGTAGCTCTTCATGCATAGCGTTTATCCAATCTGGATCTTCCAATGCTTCTTCAACCTTCATAGGTTCAATGCTAGAGATGAATGAATAGTTTTCACAAAAGTTAGCTAAACGAGTTTTTGAGCGAGTGATTCTCCCGGTTTCTATATCATTGAGGATTTGCTCGACGGGATGATCTTTGGAAATTCTTGCTCGAACTCGTGAGAGCTTTTGCTTGGGTCTTCGTTGAACATCTTCTTCATCTTGTTCTTCTTCTTGTCCTTCTTCATTGTTGACGTCGTCGTTCTCTTGTCGTGGTGGAGAAGGAGGTTGTTGATGTTCGTCTTGACGTATTTCCTCGTTTTCTTCATCTTGATGTGTCCCACTTGTGGATGCTTCCGTGTCGATTCTTGGTTCACCTTGTCGTGAAGTAGAAGCTTCCACTTGGACGGATGAAGTACTCTCCTTCACCTCCGTTGGACGAATTTTGCCAATGGACAAGTCTTGAATTGCTTCTGAAGGGTCTTTGTCTCCTACATCAATTGGCAATTGCTCTACTTGCGAGCCATTAGATTCATCAAACTTCACATCTACCGTCTCTTCAACCTTTCGGGTGAAATTGTTGTAGACACGGTAAGTGTGAGAGTTTGAGCCATAACCAAGTAGAAAACCTTCATGAGATTTAGGAGCAAACTTTGAACGACGAAGCTTATCAAGAATGTAGCACTTTGAGCCGAACACTCGACAGTATCCAACTTGAGGCTTGTTACCGGTGAGGAGCTCGTATGCCGTCTTGCCGAGTAGCTTGTGAAGATATAGGCGATTTGTTGCGTGACAAGCTGTCTCAACCGCTTCTGCCCAAAAGTGCTTTGGCGTCTTGTATTCATCAAGCATCGTTCTTGCCACTTCGATGAGCGTCAGGTTCTTCCTCTCAACAACTCCATTTTGTTGAGGTGTGTACGTAGCCGAGAACTCGTGTGAAATCCCTTCTTCGTCAAGAAAGGTGTCCACATTTGCGTTCTTGAACTCCGTTCCGTTGTCACTCCGAACCTTCTTGATCTTCACATCAAACTGATTTTGGGCTTTCCTAGCGAAGTTTCTGAAGATCTTCTGGACCTGCGACTTGTCATTAAGAAAGAACACCCACGTAAATCTTGAAAAGTCATCAACTATAACTAGACCAAAAGAATTTCCACCGAGACTCTTGTAGGCGTTGGGACCAAAAAGATCCATGTGAAGTAGCTCGAGTGGCCTCCTTGTGGTCATGATGTTCTTCACGGGATGTCTTCCTCCAACCTGTTTACCTGCTTGACAAGCACTGCAAAGTCTATCCTTATCAAATATGACATCGTTAACTCCGAGGATACGATTTCCTTTAATAAGCTTGTCAAGGTTTCTCATGCCAACGTGACCTAGTCGTCTATGCCACAACCAACCTTTTGAGGATTTAGCAACAAAGCAAGTTTTAGGTTGTGCCTTTTTAGAGAAATCGACAATGTAAAGATCTCCTCTACGCATACCCATAAAGACCATTTTATGATTGTCTCGACGAAATACTTGGCAATCTACCTCAGTAAATAGGACATTCAAACCGAAATCAGCAAGTCTAGATACTGAAAGTAAGTTGTAGCCAAGAGATTCAACGAGCATGACATTTTGAATGGAACTATCATGTGAGATGTCCACCTTACCCTTTGAATTATCACCAAAGGTGACATATTTTCGAGGGCCATCATTTTCAGCAAGCTCACGAAACATCTCTTCATCTCCGGTCATATGATCAGTACATCCACTATCAAGAACCCATTCCTTTCCTCCTGATTCATATCCCCGAAGATTTGCCATAAGACCAAAATGTCTCATTGCATCATCAAGATCGAATTCACTATCATCATCATCATAATATTCATGTTCATCATGATCTTGTGATTCATCATTTCCTAGAGAGGGTAATTCATCAGATAAATGATCATCAAAGTGGTCACTTTTATGAATTCTTATAGCTTTGAATATGATATCATTAATGATTCCAACATCTCCTTTAGCATGCTTAAGATTGGCAAGTTCAAAAAGACATTTACCAAAACTAGGATCACTAGAGTTCATCTTACTCAAGGCAATAGATTTATGGAGAATTTCATCCAAAGTTTTCAAGGAATAATCGGGAAATCGTTCCTCAAGAAATTTCCATATGGTATAGGCACAATTGTGAGCAGGCAAACTAGCAATCAAATTTTTGGGCAATCCTCTAATGATGAGCTCAATAGTTCTAAGATTGTGAATCATGTCAATATCTTCATCTAGGGTAGGATGCAAGGGATCAATATGGGGTGCACAAGGGCTAGCAATATACTTGTTCAAATGATATTGATTGAAGATTACAAGCATCTCATTTTTTCACTCATGAAAATACTCTCCCTCAAGAATAGGCACTCTATGTCTAAGACTCCCTAATGTAGACACGTCCATCTTCCTCCAATGGTGATTAAACCAAGGCAATGGAGACCAAAGCTCTGATACCACTTGTAGGATCTAGAAGTAGATGTGTCTAGAGGGGGGTGATTAGACACTTAGTGCTAAAGTTGCAATTTTTTAAACTTCTTCGGTTCAAGTGGAGTTTAGGCACAATTTCAGCACACACAATACATATCAAGCAAGCATGCAAAGAGTATATGAGCAGTGGAATGTAAAGCATGCAACTTGCAAGAATGTAAAGGGAAGGGTTTGGAGAATTCAAACGCTATTGGAGACACGGATGTTTTTCCCGTGGTTCGGATAGGTGGTGCTATCCTACATCCACGTTGATGGAGACTTCAACCCACGAAGGGTAACGGTTGCGCGAGTCCACATAGGGCTCCACCCAAGGGTAACGGTTGCGCGAGTCCACACAAGGCTCCACCCACGAAGGGTCCACGAAGAAGCAACCACACACAAAGGGTCCACGGAGAAGCAACCTTGTCTATCCCACCATGGCCATCGCCCACACAGGACTTGCCTCACTAGCGGTAGATCTTCATGAAGTAGGCGATCTCCTTTCCCTTACAAACTCCTTGGTTCAACTCCACAAGCTTGTCGGAGGCTCCCAAGTGACACCTAGCCAATCTAGGAGAGACCACTCTCCAAGAAGTAACAAATGGTGTGTAGGTAATGAACTCCTTGCTCTTGTGCTTCAAATGATAGTCTCCCCAACACTCAACTCTCTCTCATAGGATTTGGATTTGGTGGAAAGAAGGTTTGAGTGGAAAGCAACTTGGGAAGGCTAGAGATCAAGATTCATATGGTAAGAATGGAATGTCTTGGTCTCAACACATGAGTAGGTGGTTCTCTCTCAGAACATATGAGTTGGAATGGTGTATGTGTTCTGATGGCTCTCTCATCGAATGAGAAGAAGGTGGAGGGGTATATATAGCCTCCACACAAAATCCAACCGTTACACAGTTTTCCAATCTCGGTGGGACCGAATCAATAAGCTCGGTCGGACCAAAAATGTAAACCTAGTGACCGTTAGTGATTTCGGTGGGACCGACTGGATCAACTCGGTGGGACCGATGTGCTAGGGTTAGGGTAAATCCAAAACTCGGTTTGACCGATTACTCAAACTCGGTGGGACCGATTTGGGTAATAAGTGAAACTGAGATTTGATCAAGCAAACTCGGCGGGACCAATTGCATATCTCGGTGAGACCGAGAATATTGCAATGGGTAACAGAGAGTTTGCAAGCCCATCTCGGTGAGACCGAGATCCCATCGGTGAGACCGAACTGATTAGGGTTTGGCAGTGGCTTATGACAAGTGAAACTCGGTGGCGCCGGATAGGAAGAATCGGTAGGACCGAGTTTGGCTTAGGGTTTAGGTCATATGTGGAAGTGGGAAAGTAGCTGAGGATTTTGGAGCATATCATTAAGCACATGAAGCAAGAGGCTTATTAAGCAACACCTCGTCCCTCTATGATAGTATTGGCTTTTCCTATGGACTCAATGTGATCTTGGATCACTAAAATGTAAAATGAAGAGTCTTGAGCTTGAAGCTTTAGCCAATCCTTTGTCCTTAGCATCTTGAAGGAGTTCCCACAACCTTTAGTCCATGCCACTCCATTGTTGAACTTATCTGAAACATGCTAGATAGAAGTGTTAGTCCAACAAGAGATATGTTGTCATCAATTACCAAAACCACCTAGGGAGCACTTGTGCTTTCACTGACCATTAGATCTACATCTAATGATTGTGAGGTAAGTTGTTGCCTTTTCTCACCAACATCCCACTTGTCTACCAATTTGCAGAAAAACCCATAATTAGTATCTTAAAACCAACCACATCCCTCCCTGACCTCACCAAAACAGCCCAAGGAATATATTCTAATTGAAACATAATATATCTCTAGTGACATATGTATATCATAATTGGAGTGTTTTGTACCAAGTTTGTGAATAAGTATTATTCTAATTATGATTCATTGCAACGGGCATGAACATTGCTAGTATTTCCAACCATGCATTTCTTTTCCTAGTATTCCATAGTTTCGAGTTTTCCATCAAGATATTAGTCACTCATGGTTGATATTTACTTTAAATCATGTACACATATGCACTATGTAACTAGCCTTGCTTATTGGCTTCCAAAGCTTAACTTTCACTCCTACTTACAATATGTAGAGTATTTAACAAAAACTACCACTTTCAACCAGCCCTAGGAGGAATCTATTGTACAAAAAATAGCAAAAACATACCCAAAATTTCTTAATCCACACCAAAAACTACCTAGTACTCCTACCGATTAGGTTTGTTTAAACCCATTTATGACAGGGTTGGCCCACATGTCCATGCTGACGAGGCAGCTTAAACCAACACATTTTGTTTGACCGTTGACACGAGGGACCCACATCTGACCTTCTATCATGTTATTCCCCCTCAAATCATTATTTTTCCTGAACATTACTTCAAACAGTACTAATGCGTGTTCGTCGGTGGCACCGGTGATGAGCGAGTTGGCCGCAGCTCCGCCGGATGGGCCGGACGCCGCGCTGGCCTCCGCACGGGTTGGTAGGCTGGCCCGACCGTGACTCACGGCGAGCAAGCCACCGCGTTGGCCTTCGCTCGAGCCAGATGGCTGGCCTTAGCACGGCGCGCGCGAGCAAGCCGCCACGCTGCCTTGCCAATCTAGCTAGCAAACCTTGCAGACAAGCAGCTGGACGCAGCTATCTTGGCTAGCTAGCGGCCGCGAGCGCCGGACAGAGCTGGTATCCGGGATGCCGCAACATGGGCTCCGCACCGCCGGCGGTTTTGACCCCGCCTTCTGCCGGCGGCGGTAGCTGCGTCCCATGGCCGGGGATGACTAGGTCGACGGGCCGGAGGTAGGAGGTCACTCGAGGATTTTTGTTGGTAAGAGCATGTAGAATGGTTGATAAGGTAGTCTTATCTTAAGTCTGCCGCGTATGCAAGTGGTAGTAGTTTCTTGGCATTTTAGTGGTTTCTTGCATTATTAGAGCAAGTACAATAGAGCTGAGTCCACGGGCTATAAGAAATAAACTACTACTACATGTTGGCTATAAGATGGGCTGTAGATGACATGGCACTGGCTTATAGCCAGCAGCTGGCTATACTATTAACCATGCTCTTATGGGTTTCTTGTAAGGAACAATGTACGTACTACTAGCGAAAAAAGGCGATTCTAGGTTGCGTTGTACTCTAACGAGTACTACTAGTGGTCGCGGGAGCGTATACCACATTTTGTGGGTTCGATCCCGGCCGAACTCACGACGGTCTTTTTTTAAATAGTACTACTACACTTCGCTGCGAGCCAATATTTTACACGGGTAGTTTGAGTTTTGAAGTCAAACGGACGTGCGGCCCCACAATCTGGGTGCACTGGACAGCCTAGCCACGTGAACGAGTTTTCCTTCCCGGCATCCTGTGGCTCGCGTGCTCGCCCTAGCCGCACCTCGCTTGCAGCTTCCAGCTAGTAGCATATTTAAACTAGCGCCTCCCAGTTAAGCCCGAGGAGCCGGAAAAGCCTGGCAGGGCATTGGGAACTGTGCAATATGGCTCTGTACGTAAAGTGCTCTACTACTACTCTGTAGCTTGTGGCGTTGCATGCATGGACTTCACTCCATTATCGGCTCTACTATAAAAGAAATTCCTCTTGCAGTGTTTTTTTGAAACGGAGGCAAACGCTTTGCTTCATCTCATTCATAAAGAAGGAACTACTAACAAAGTTTGACGAGATCCATTACACCTCCACAAATGGAAGCAAAAAGCCTAGTCTCGTTGTATCAAATAACTCAAATGTTCTGCCCCCGCAGTAACCGTCGCTGATAAACAGGCTGCTAGTGTGTGCATGAGAGGAGCGGCTAAGTAGGCCAGCTACGTGAGAGGAGCGGCTGAATAGAGCACCGAGAGTACCCACTAGGCCACTACGCAGGTGTACTTCCCCTGCATTGATAGTACAGCGATGGTTTTAGAGAACAGTAGTACCCTCCACTTCCAACTGTAGCTCCTTGGCCCTGAGATTCAAGAGTTCAAAACTGGTGCACTATACTAGACTAGACTAGAAGTACAGTACATCGCACTACTAGTTGAGAAAAGTAGTACTAGTACTGCTACAGTACGAGTACGTACTCCTCCGTCACATAATGTAAGACGTTTTTTGACACTAGTTGGCATGTACAAAAAATGGCAAAAACATACCCAAAATTTCTTAATCCACGCCAAAAACTACTACCTAGTGCCAAAAATTTCTTACTAGTGCTATTATTTACAGTATAATGCAATCCCATAACGTTCCATAATCCCTTTCTTTCAAAAAAATCTCTTCTGGAGAGAAGATTGCTATCTCCACGCGAGCTTCTCATAGGCCAGCGCCACCGCATGCAGTCATGTGAGAGAGAGGGAGACATCCATGCAGCATGCAGAGAGAGGAGAACGCGGGCGGATAGCCAATGGGCTGCATGGGGCATTTATAGCTGCTAACTCCTCCCATCCATGCGCCAGGGCTATTTCTGTCTAGAAAGCATGCAGCGAGCCCCTTCCTTGGTATCCGGGTCTGCTCTTATGCGCAGAGTAGAAAGAATCGGAGGGAGTACTAGTAGTAAATAATAGCCTCACCCCTTCGCTGAGGAACGATCTACAGTTGGAAGGGACGAGGCCCTGCGGTTACTACGCTCTTATCTCCTCCTCGCCAGTTCCCCTCCCCCCAAAGAGAAGGCAGTTCGTCGCTGCTCCCATGGATTCGCCAGGCGGTTCTCCTCCTCGTCGGGGCTGGGAGACCTTGGACGACGATCCTATGGGAGAAATCGCACGCCGCTCCGACGTCCTCACCGCCGCAAGACTCGGTGCTTCCTGCACCAACTTTTTCAAGACGCTGCTTAAACAGGCCATGCTTGTTGGTCCTCCATGCATCCTCAAGGAGAAGGTTCTTCTATGGGAAAATCCTTCGAACAGTCCACCGCTCCCTGGCCATGGTTGCACGTTGACTCCACTAGAGTTGCCGACGTTGAGAGGTAGTCAGATTTTGTCCGATGAGCAGGTCAGTAATGGAGTTTGATCATGTAGTACTTAGTTATTCCATTTCCATCCCATAATCTCTCTGCTGCCCACCGTCTTATATATAGGTCTGGGTCGGTGCCAACGAAGATTGGCTTGCATACCTCCGGCCAGATACCACCATCATTTTGCACAACATCCACAGCAGTGCGGCCGTTCTGGTAGACCCCTTCTCCACCATTGGGATCAGCCTTCCGGACTGGCTGGGAAAGAATATGTATGATGATGCCTACCTGAGATTGAAGAAGATAGCAATTGCGGACCCGCTGACAAAGCGACGCGGCTACGACGATTACTATCTCATCGCGGTGTTCGACATAAGGATTGCCATCAATGTAGGAGGCAGTAACGGCAGAGGCTGGCGCATGTTGGCGGCGGAAGATTTGTACCCCTACACGTTCGAAGATGCCGTGCGCCATCTAGGCCGCATCTTCGCGGTGACAAGCCAGGGGACTTGTTTCACCTGGTTGACATCCTACGGTACGGGAGATTACAAACGGAATGCAAAAACCATAATTTGCATCCCTAACGGTACTCCATTATTTTGCAGGGACCAGTCATCCCCTGATCAAAATAAAATCGCCAATCCTGGATGTGCATTTGCATCCGCGATTCGGTCTAACCTGGAACCTTGTAGCTGACTTTGGCATATTGGCATCAACTATCTTAGCAGTCCTTACCCATGGTACCACTGATGTGCAACATGGTCACATAATCTACCACGATCGGACCGTCACCATCTACCCAGGTACTCCATTTTTTAACCCTCTCGCCTTCTCTTTCATTGTTGTACTAGTAGTATACTTTGTAATACTAGTGGGAGTACTTTTTACCTTGGAGGACGCGTATAGCTAGCTAGGCCCTTGAAGACATGAACCCACTAGCTGCCACCATTTTTGTTTTTCCATGTCTTACTATCTCATCCATGTAGCCAAGAGTGGCTATATATAATAAGTCGGTTATTTTACTTCCTCTATACCGGAGTAGTACTATTTGCTGCATAGTATTACTAACCGCCACATTTGAGCACAACATTATTATGCATGGACCTTGACTATATACGTCACCATGTGTCCAGATCTAGGATGCCGCGTGTACCAGATGAACGGCGCCGAGTTGGACCCCCGTGATGCTACGTGGGTGCCAAGGAACACTCTTAGAGAGTACTCGCTTTTCATCAGGGACAGCTACCCCATTGTGAAGCAGATGCCACCTTCCATGAACGACATGGAAGGCCTGTCGTTCATGAAGCATGGTTGTGTCTTCAGTGCGCACCGTCGGATGAACGACATGCTGGGACACGCTATCCCTTATTTATGCCGCTTCAGCTTGGATGAGTCTCCATCGTGTGGAACCGGACTAGAAAGCTGCGACAATGATTCCCGTTGCCCACCTCTATGGATCGTGCCATCCATGAAGAACACCTGGGACTGGAACCTGGAGGAGGACATGTAGCCCATCTATAACGTGTAAGTGGAGTACGGTAATTGTGAACGGTAGCGCTGTGAATATATGTAGCCTAGTCGTGCACAAATTTATCACATGAGTTGGAGATGAACTTGTGTGGCATACTAGCATTTGTCCTTTAGAATTTATTACTAGTAAATGTGTTATGTGTACGTGCAACTTGTGTGGTTGTTGCACGGGCTCCAGCACGCTCTTTGAGAAAAAAAGGTGGCACAGCTTTGGATATACGTGACGTGGCGGCATCATACAGTAGCATCGTTCGCTATAGTTTTACTAGTACACTCCTACTAGGACGACAACTCCTATAAAACCTTGCGCTTGGCTCTTTGCCTCTTCGGGAGGTTCAACAGTTCGTACTCGTGTGAACCTTGCACTTGGCTCTTCGCCTCTTCGGAAGGTCCAACAATGATGATACTACAGTACAATATGCTTCTGGCAATCTGACACCAATTGAACTGCTGCACGTCCACCACGAGGGTGAGCGCGAGGGAGAGGGAGAGGGCGCTGTAGTCAAAACCCTCTCCTCGTCCTGCAAACCACCGTGCGCGTGGGCGAGGGAGAGGCGTAGTAAGCAAGCTTCTCCTCGTTCGGCGAGTTGACGGGACACATCAAAGCAGTACTAGTACTAGTAGTAGTAGTCCATACCGCGTCCTTTACGATTAATATGGCTTAATTTGAAATGAGAAAAATACACTGGCGGTCAACATATGTAACAGTACGCTCTTTACGGTCACTATATATAGTTTTGCGGCGATTATGCGATCACTAGCTCATCGTAGAGCACCATATTGCACCCTACTAACTGGCCACATAGTCGACGTGGCACTTTGTTGACTGGTTAAATAGTCACCTGGTTTCTGGGTCCCACCTCTTAGTTGGCAGAGCAAAGAAATCAGTTAAACAAAACTTTATGCAGGCGCGACATGAGTCCAACCCTTGCGCGCAAACCGCCCTGGCTGTGTATGTGAGTGCATGCACGTGTCCTCCCTCGGTCTTCCAACAAAGAGTGTACTACATGATGTACATCTACACTTCCAATGCATTTAGCCTTTAATCTAAATCGATATTGATTGACTAATGCACCAAATTGTGCTGTAGGTATAGGCTACATGTATATCCTTAATTACAGCATGCAACGGCCTTCATTTAATCTTCTTATCTCAATGGTCGCATGCACACATAAGTCTGCTACTTTTGGGCGTTAATTATGCCATGGTCAATGTGTAAATCTCTAAATGTACAGTCTTTCACGGACGTAGGGAGTAGGTTGAGCACTTGAGCGTGAGCGTGTGTGTTGCATCGTGTGATGTGTGCCGCATGGGTGCATGAGTGTTGCGTGCGTCCATGGTGTACGTGTGAGTGTTGCATGTTGCATGCATGCATGCATGCATGGGGTTTACTCCCTCCCATTGACATGTTCATATTTCAAGCTTCCTCTGTTCCCTCCATATGGTGATACTCCCTCTGTTCCCAAATAGTACGGAGTAAAAGCCTCCCTCTGTTCCCAAATATGGAGTATTTGTCTTTCTAGAAATTTCAACAAGTGACTAGGTACGGAGCAAAATGAGTGAAGTGAGTGTAGAGGCATAGGGATACTGTAGAAAGGAAGTCCTCGCGATCCATTTATTCCCCATCTCGGTCAGAGAGAACTATTCAACTAGTCTCTTCTTCCTCCTCCTCTCCTCTTCTTCCTCCTCTCTTCCCCATCGTCGGCCGCACACCATTTACCCCCGCTCACTACTCGCCCACCCGTGCCATCTTCCTTGGTAGCTCACGCGTACCATATCCCCCCGCTCACTGCTCAGCCACACGAGGAGAAGCTTCTTCGCTCGCCCGCCCGAATCCACTTCCCCGCTGGCTCGCAGTCACCAAAAACCCCAATGGCAGAACCGACTGACACGCAGAGCCGCGATTGGAATTCCCTCCCCGATGTTCTCTTGGAGCAAATCTGTAGTCGTATGGACCTACTCAGCACCGTCCGTCTGGCCGCATGCTCGGTGTCTTTGTACCGTCTACTCGTCTGCAACCGGCCAACTCTTTTCAAGACACCCTGCTTGTTGATGCCCGATCCTCACAGGTGGCCCAGACACCGACTTGACGATCCTACGACGGTTGCCGTGGTGCCCCTCGACATGCTACCACTACCCGTCCACCTGTCCTTCATGCACAGCCACTACTGGGCGGGCATGAAGGCCAACTGGATCGTCCTCATCCACCACACCAGTAGTCCGTGGCGTCTCATGGATATCTACACCCAGCGGGAGATCACCATTCCATCGTTGGATACCACCGCCATCGAGCCTCGTGGCCTACCGGACACTCCTGCATACTACGCACGAGACGCGTCAAGCTTTTGGCTCGACCTCTGTTTGCAGAAAGTTGTAATCTGCGAAGTGTCCACACCATCAGAAGACTACATGGATTACAAGCTCATTGCCTTATTCAACAAGGGATTAGTCTATCTGGAATCCGGTCGCCATACATGGTTATGGCTCATCATCAATCCTGTTGAGGAAACATTTCTGTCTGATGCTATAGTGCATGATGGCATCGTTTACGCGGTCGACGCACAGATTGGCTACCTATATTGGTGGAATCTATCGTCGTGTAATTGTTCTATCTCATCTCATCTTTACCTTATGAATACGACTGCTTGTTCATTTGTTACAAATTTAGAATGCATAGCATGTCTATAACCACATCATTGCTATATGTTCCTCTCATTTCCTAGATTTTTATGACCACACATGTTATTATTAGAGTTGATATGAGAACAATTGGCATCTAATGATTATTAGAATACATATTATGAGCATAACATCATGATTGCTATATGTTACTCTCATTTACAAGATTTTTATAACAACGCATGTTATTGCTTAGAGTTGATATGAGAACAGTAGTAGTAAGTGCCATGGTAGAATATGAGTAGGCGCTGTCATTGCTGTTTTCCTCTCATTGTTACATGATGTTTGAACCATGACATATTGCAAGAATATGAAAGCCATTGGCTTATTTTTTTAACTTGGGGTATGATTATGACCACGGCATTGCAATTCTCTGTCTATGATATGTGTCACTGTTATAATAATCTTAATTACACACATACTCTGAACATGATTGTTTATTTTTGTCCTTTTGGTCTCCAATTTGAATTGTTGCAGCAGACGCAAATGCGCTGGCCTTCATGATTCCAGGACCTGGAATCATACCAGCCGATGGGTGGTGGTTTATCGCTCGTTCAGCTGACGGTGGTCATTTGATGCTCATTCGCACGTACCAAATTGACCAAACCATTACATCAAACCACATGTAGTACAATGCGTGGGGCGTTCGTGACATTGATGGCTATGGCTGCTTCGTGTTCGAGAAAGATCCCAGCTCCGTTGGGCCAGGCGTATTCAACTGGAGGCGGGTTTATAGCCTCGGCAACCACTCCTTGTTCCTCGGGCTCAATTATCCGATCATCCAACCAATCATCGATCATATCATCGGCGATGATTACCGTGTTTGCAACTTCCATTCACGAGGGGGGCTGTGTTTACTCATCATACCATGGGTTTCATGAATCACCATATCCAGAGATTCATCGACACAGCTTGTTGCCAGATAATCTTCAGTGTGTGAAAGGCATCAAGCTTCCATGCGATGGATGGCTTTTGCAAACCCGACATGCGGCGATGTGGTTCATGCCAACAGCAAATATGCACAACTTGATTCGTGCTGATATCTAGACTGAGCCATGTATTCTGCTGCTGTAGCACGACCCTCTTTTGTTGGATATTATGTACTGTTGTTAGTTTGAAGCACTCCTCTGGTTTGAAGGATAGATACCTTCCTGGGATCAAGTGCATCCTAACTCACCTGCATAGGATGTACTGATAATGATGATGGAGATGCTGTGCAGAAGCCATATATATATATATATAGGATAGCACTATTCTAATCCCAGGATTAGAATAACTATATGGATCACGGTGCCCCTATATATATGGTCCGATGGACACGTACCGGAACCGACGCACTGGATAAAAATCCAAAACCACCTACCCCACTACCGTACCTCTCCACAACTCCCCCGATCCACCTGCTGCCCACCACATCCTCCCGATCCACCGCCGCCGCCTACCCCGGCTCCTTCAGGCGCGCCGCCACCCCCGCCTTCTCCTGGCCGCCGACCGCCTCCTCCCGGCGCGCCACCGCTCCGCCTTGCCTTCTCCCGGCGCGCATCCGCCCTGCCTTCTCCCGGCGCGCCTCCGCCCCGCCCCGCCTCCCCCCGACGCACCGCCTCCGCCTCCTCCTGGCGCCTCCACCTCTGCCTCCTCCTGGCGCCTCCGCCCCTGCCTCCTCCTAGCCCGTGCCTTTTCCATGCCGGTCGCCTCCTTCTCCCTCCTCCACTACACGTCAGCGTCGCCGCCCTGGCGGGGCCTCGATCCGGCAGCGCCACCACTCACCACTACCAAGACCCCGGCCCACCACCACCCACCAGCACGACCTGACCTTCCATCTGCTCCGACGCGGCCTTCCCTCTCCTCAGGCGTACCCTCCTCCAGCGCTCCTGCTTCGTTGGCACAAACACGGAGCACCAGCACGTGTCTTCTTGCTGTTGCTGTTTCATATTGATGTTTCTGTTTCGATTCCTGCTGTTCTTCTTGTTGTTCATCTAGTTTGTCAACAAAAAGAGAGTGATTAAAAATGGATGTTAAATCCCTGAAAAAAATCTGACTGGAACAAAATTATTTTTCGGTTGACCCGGTAAACAGCCTTGCCATTCTGGATTTGTATGCTACTGCACCCCTTGTAGGATTTATATTGCCAAAAACAAATATGCACATGTTTATGTGAAAGGAAAGTAATTATGTGTCATGAAGTTCGTGTATTGCTGCCGAGGAAGAACTCATATGCATCTCTCTCTCATGTGTTTTGTAACATATTTTTTCAATTCTTCTTGGCAAAAACAATTCAACTAAAAAAAGCAACTGAATGAGCATTATATGTTAGTTTAGCTGCAAAAAAGAAACATTATATGTTGTTCTCTACTCCACTCGCCTGTTGGAACAGAAAAAGTGGTCGAAGGTCAAATGTTTTGTTCAAGAAGGTCAAAAGTATGTTAAGTATATTTTCTGGAACACTAACACTGTCAAAAAGGAAAGCTATGGCTTTGTGGTTCCATTCCGAATTATTGAGCTAATTAACGGAGGCTATGTGTTCGAGAGCAAAAACTGTATTACTTGGTTTCATGGCGAATTAGTGAGTGTATATTGTTGTTTTTGCCAAAGTTTCAAAAATGTTGTGTCTGGGAAGGTCAAGTTTGAGAAAGTGCATTAATTGTTGTCAAAAAAGTTTGAATGTTTGTAAAAAAAAAATCAGCCTTATCCTTGTGAAAAAACTGATTTTGATGGTACAATGCTTGCTGATGTGTTGGTTGTGCATGTAGCAAGCGAAGTGTATGTGCTTTGTTGTGTGTAATTTTCTGGATTTTCAGTAGCACGCGAAGTTCATGTTTCAGAAATTTCGAAGTTCACGTGTATCAGGTACAGAAGAAAAATGATCAATTGAAAAAAGCGACCGCCTAGGCCATTTCCTCGAAAAAGCAAAAAATGCATAAAATATTGTGACAAAATTCTATAAGAAGTTCAAATTAAAAAACTGAAGTAGTTCAACATTAAAAAAAATTGAAGTTTTTTATACCTAAAAGACAAATTTGAAGTTGAAAAAATTTGAGCAAAAGAAGTTAAAAAAAAGTAGTTTAAAAATCTTTATAATGGATTTTCCCCGTTTGTAAATAAATTAGAGAAGTTTAAATTAAAAAAGAGTAGCATTTCAAAAAGATTGTATAAAAACTGATTTTCCCCATTGTATAAAAACTAGAAGTTCAAATTAAAATAACGACGCGATATCATTGTTTATATAAAAAAACATTTTCCCTATTACTAACCAATAAAACTAAGAAGTTCAAATTTTAAAAGTGGTGAAGTTCGATGTTTATAAAAAAAATCAGATTTTTCACAATATTAAAAAAAACCAAGAAGTTAAAATTTTTAAAACATAGAAGTTCAAAAAACTCGATTTTCCTCGTCACTAAAGAATAAAACTAAGAATTTCAAATTAAAATAACAGAGAAGTTCAAGTACTGCAAGAAATGCATTTCAGGTGAGAAATAAAAGCATAGAAAAAAAAGCTCAAAAGGTTTGTTGAAAGAAGTTCAAGTGTTCTGTCCGGGGAAGTTCAAAAATTCTTGCAAGAGAGGTTCACCTTGTATTTCCATGTTCGATTTTTTCCGTATAAAAATCAAATACAATTCTTTACTCAAAATATAAAAAGGTGAAGTTCATATTGAAATAACAGAGAAGTTCGGAGGTTATTAAAACCTAGGATTTACCTATTCAAAATATAAAAAACACAACACCATTTTTTGCACTTTTAAAAACAACTCATAAATGAAAAAAATGGTTGCTAGAAGTTCAAGTGCTCGGTGAGGAGAAGTTCAAAAAATTCTTGTGAGAGAGGTTCAACGTATATTTAGATGTCCAAAATACATAAAAAATGTAGTTTTTTGTGTTTTAAAATAATTCTCTCAAACCAGAGAGAAGTTCAAAGTGATAACAACCGGAAGTTCACGTACTACACAGTATGTATTTCATATAAGAAAAATACAATAAAGTGAAACAGAGTGAAGTTCAAACAGACATGCCGTAGAAGTTCAACTAATTCATGCAGTGCAAAAAACAACACGTCAAAAACATAGTGAGGTTCAAACAGACATGCCCGAGAAGTTTAATTACTTCACGCAGTGCGTTTCCATTCGCAATGAAGGCAAAAATCATGATCTCGTCATTTCTCTAATTACTTCAAAACGACAAGGAATATTGTGAGGGGTTTGTACAAAAGGAATATCATTTTTGTAGCACTGACGAAATGGATGAGAAAATTACAAACGAAAATACGTCATAGAAGTTCAACGTGAAAACAGCATGAAGTTCAACTACTACGCTGAATGAATTTCAGATGAAAAACTTTTAAAACCATCGCGAGTATGAAAAAACGATCAACACGGGAAAGTTATGTGCTTACAGCAGCTTTCCACCGGTGTATCACTTGCTCAATTTCGGTGAGCGGATGGGGAGTTACGAGTAGTGGATGGGGACCTACGAGCAAAAAAATCACGTGAAAAACAGAGTGAAGTTCAGGTACACGCGCCGAGAAGTTCAGGTTCTTCACGCGGTGCATTTTCGACGAATATGTTTCGCGATAGAGGCAGAATGAATGATCCTGCCATTTGCTAAATTACTAGAAAATGGCTAAGAATCAGAGAAAACCATCAACATGAAATTTTTTTGCATTTTCCGTAGCTTTTCAACGGTATATTATTTGCCCAATTCCGATAAAGTTTGTAGAAATAATGGCGAAAATACGTTTTTCGCCATTTTCGAAACTGACTTAAAACCGTAAAGAATCGGGAGAAACAATACATACCAAACAGTTCCAAATTTGTTCAAGCTTTCCAACGCCATATCATTTGCTGCATTCGGACGCACGGTTAAAAAATTAGCTCGAAAATACGAATTCGGTAGGACTTGGACCATTTTCTAAATTACTCTTAAACCATTCAAAATTAGAAAAAACTTTCAAGATGAAAAATTAGCGCATTTTCATAAGCTTTCCAAGGCCATATCATATGCCTCCATTGGATTAGCCGTTTAGAAATGACATCGAAAAAACAAACTCAGCTGTTCGGTTTATGAAATTTTACGTTTTTTCAAATTACTCTTTAACCATAGGGAATTAGAGAAAACTTTCAACATGTGGAAGGAGCGGTTTTGCAGCAGCTTTCCAATGCCATATTATATGCCTCATTTCGATAAACGGTTTAGAAATGCGATCGAAAATACGATTCACGTTTTTTGTGCGAAGACAAAACGTTTTTCAAAACTGCTCTTAAACCGCTTATATTTTGCCAAAAATATAAATTGGGTCATGATATTGGTGTCCATAGCTTTCCAGCGGTATATCGCAAGCCCCATTTCGGCAATGTTGGCGGAAGTTCAACCTAGTTCACAGGGAAGTTCAACGTACTACTAGCAGGGCATGCCACATAACTAGTTTTATATATATATAGGACAGAGCTATTCTATTACCGTCGGTCTCCTATAGGGCCCAACAACCTCCCCGCGGCCCACCACTTCTCCCAACTCCTTCTTCGGCAGAGAGGGGAGCGGCCGCCCCGACCACCCGGCCTTACCAGTGCGCCGCCGCCCCGGCCACCGCCGCCCCACCGGGCCGCCGCCCTGCCACCGGGCACCCCACCGCACCGCCGCCCCGGTCACAGCGCGCCGTCCTTGCCTCTCCCGGCCGCCGCCACCGTCTCTGCCTCCGACGGCCGCCGCGCGCCGTCCCTGCCTCCCACGGCCGCCGAGCGCAATCCCGGCCTTCCACGGCCGCCGCGCGCCGTCCCTGCCTCCCACGGCCGCCGAGCGCAATCCCGGCCTTCCACGGCCACCGCGCGCTGTCCCCGCCTCCCGCCTCCGTGCGCTAACCCCAAACCACGTGCCATCCCGGCTGAGTGTTGCTCTCCTGTTGCTGGTGTCGAGCTCAGGGAGTGGCCACCGGTGGCGCCATCCTCCACCCAGCTGCCTCCATGCAGCCCTACACGCAGCCAGCCCTGGAGACCACCCTCCACCACGGCCGTCGTGGCCTACAATACTGTCGGCCACCGCGCGTCACTACCGGCCGCGTTCCTCCACGCCTCCCCAATCCACCGCATGTTGCTACTGCCACTTCAGCATCGCCCTCTGTCGCCTCAGCTCATAGTCCATTCAAGCTCAGTCACCAGGCCGTTCACCACCACCACCAGAGCCCGTTCAGTTGGCAACTTTCATGCTGCTGCCAATGTGGTCGTTGGGGCTAGTCAACTGGAAGATCTGCAGCTCCTCAGTCCAACTTATTGCTTAGCTTCCGATCACTCAAAAAAGAGTAGCATGCAGGCCACCCCGTGCTCCGCCCCCTGATCCGGCATTTTTGGTATGAATTTGATGAATCTTCTTGATGCTCTATTCTTATCCATCTAGAGATTTCTACGCATGTTGCCTGTTTGTATTGCTTGTACCTGTTTCGTTCCTGCTTGCATGTATCAGTTTCAATGTTTTGAGATGGCTATGTTTAGATTACTTCCAACTCTGAAGCTTACATGCATATTTGCGGATGGGATTTTCAGGTACTAGTTTGGAACTGTATCTAACCCATACTAAAATGTTTCAGCAGTTCAACAGGGGCGCGGGGTTCAGTTCGATGACGACGAGCCAGGCTGCTGGCCTTCGCATCACGAACTGGTGCAGTTTGATCTTGTGCGAATTGGAAATTTCCTGATGCTGAGTGTGTTAGTACAACCCTACGCTACAAGACACGCATACATCCACCTCATGTGTTAGTAAAAAGTATTGTGCATTTGCTTGACAGCTTTGCACTCTAGATACATATCACTTGGTAAATCAAAAAATATTTTGTTGTTCACTTTTTGTGTTTTGTTGAATAATTCTCATGCTTTCTTTTGTGAGGGCTACAAATCATAGTGCTTAAAATACCGATGGGTGCGTCATACTTGAATTTAAAAAGTTACAGGAGAAAGTACCCTATTCCATTACTTTGAGAAGTACAGGTACACCTTTCTAAAAAGTACATTGCAGACCCGATGCTCCCCTGCACAAATGGAGTCTTAAGCTCACCACGCTACCTCCTCCCGCCGGTGGGGCTCTGTCACTGCAGCGCCCCGGCCGTTCACTATTGCCAAACCAGGCCGTTCAACAAACAACGCTGAGCCGTTCGACACCGCAGCTCGGGAGGCTACCTGTTTTGCTGTCGATCCCGTCCTCGGTGTCCACGAGCGCGAGCATCCCGTATCCGGTGGCGATATGAAGGCCACCTGTGATCCCTGCTTCCCGTCATCACCTCCACCTCGTGTGAGTTCATTGCTGAGAACAAGCATGGCCACCTACAGTTCCCGGTTGTAGCCTTAGCCACCCTCGGCCACGGGCTCGTCCACCATGGTTAGTGGCAGTCGTCCAAGTGGAGCGCAGACATCAGTCCAAGTAGAATCGCGGACACCATCTTCACCAAGCGCTGCACGGTCGTCCAAGTCCAGCACACATAATAGTCCAAGCTGATGTATGATCATTGATGGATTCAACATCTTTTATATTAGTTTGAATTCTGCATGTCAATTCTATGGAAGCTTGCTGGAGATGCGGCCAGCATGCTTTCAGTAATAACGGCAACCACAAACAGCATTGGCAGCCAGCACACGCACTACATGCTCGACTGCTGCACACTACCGCCATGGACGTAAACAACACAGATTTTTTTAGCAGTTTGGCAAAAAATAGAAGTTTGATATCAGTTCACCCTTGAGAGGTAGTAAGTGCAGAGCAGAAAAATTGTAGCAGTTCAGCAAAAAAAGTTTACATGTACAAACACTTCAGCAATCAGTATAAGGCCACTTGATTTACTATCTAATCTTGGAGATAAATCCAATATCCTAAGTTTGAGATGGCAGGTCACTCGTCTGACGGGTCCACGGTGTATGTTTCAGAAGATCAGTACCAGCATTACAAACAGATCAGTACCATCATAACAAAAAAGGTTATATTGGTATTAAGTTTTGAATAAGATATAACAAAAAAGTTCATAAAAAAACCCAGAACACCCGGTAGTTCTGGAATCTGGGAGTTCAGGAAAAATGATCCAAAATGAGCATTGGGAGGGTTTGAAAAATACATCATGAACAAGGATTTGTTTTAAGCTCACTATTTCGGTTATAACTACAAAAATTGATCTCTGTACTTATTCATTATGTCACTCGATAGTTCTATGGTTGTTATGATCTGACTTGGCATGTAATAACTCTTGGCGTTCTTCCATAAACAATGAAGGAATGCTAAAAGGAGGGTATGTTTTCCAAGCTGACATCTGCAAGCCCTCGGTAGGATCGGCAAAAGTCATAGATAAAGTTCTGACCCTGAAAACTGGTAAGTTCGAAGAAACAAATTCAGTGTTATACATGCTCTGTACTAGAACTCTTGGATGATTACATTTTTCTGATGCTCTAGTGGACCTTATGATTGCAGCAGAGTTGGACTTCCTCGTATTCAAGTGCTCGCAACTAAGCTTCACTTCTGGTTTGTTTGAATTAACTGGTAAAACTGAATAATGAGACGGATGTATTAACTGGTAAACCAATGCGTTCATGTGGCTAGGTTAGCAGTTCATTCACCATTTTTTGCAGGTCCGAACGTCTCAAGCTGCTAAGGCCTACATCTCCCTGCCAATGTCTGATCGCCTGGGCTGACATGGACGTGGTAAGTTCATTCGCCTAGTTCCTATGCTCGATGAGGTCAAGCCCACTGTCATATTAGTTGCCACAACCTCATATTGCTGCCGCCAGGGTTTCCCCTCGCTCTCTCCCCTAAATTCTCTTGAAGACCATCCATTCCCCTTGCTGAATTTTTGATAGCATGTTCTAAATAAGCTTGTATTCACTCCCTAAGTACTCCTAAAAGCACTTTTATTCTAATTATACAGATTTTATACTTATGGGATGTTCAAATAAACCAGTACACATGTGTGGTGTTGTTTATATAATTTTGTAAAGAAGGTCTATATGTGTAAGTTATCTGATAAAGAAAGAAGAAAATCAACTTGCAAATTTAGGGAAACATGTGTACCTTGAGAAAAGTTCACATAATAAATGCTAGGAGGTTCATTTTGTGTTTGTGTAAATGTCTTCAGTGCTAGTGTGGAGAGCCGGTAAGTTCTACTACCAGTCTAAGCCAAGTTCAGGAGCATTGCGACTGATAGCAAGGACAACAAACCAACGACACCAGATTATAGGTCGAAGGAGGTCGGGTCAAGGCGCCATGACTGGTTATTGTTGTATGCTGGTGTCATGCTTGTTGATGTGCACTAGCAGATCAATATATATTCACGTTGTTTGCTTTTGACATGGTATATATAAACTATTGGTACAAATTCTAGTACCTATATCACAAAAGTTCATTGCGAAAAAAAGTCAGTTCAATGGATACATTGTATCTGTTTATCACATATACTTGCAAAAGAGTTCAAAATGTTCTTCCCTTTCTGGAAATTACATGTGATTATTCATTTCTTTTTGGCTTGTATGGCTGAATTTTTATTCATTTGCTCGTATGACTGGAATGCATCTTTGCTTGTATTATCTCTTGTAACACTAAGATTTTTTTTATGTTGTCATGTCTTTAGGAGCGCCCTGGCCGATCACAGCCACCACCGCAGGCCGTTCAACGCCACCTCCGCAGGCGGTTCATCGTAGCAGCAACCTGGATTCCACTGGTTCCCACCAGCGACATCCGTTTGAGCACGTCCTCACTGTCCTGCAGCAGTGTGGCTCAACTACTGCACTTGGTCAAGGTCAGAGCCTTTCGAGTTGTCAAGCCCAACCATGGCGTGCGTCCACTGGACGACGACAGCTTCGTGTCCATGCTTGCGTGTGCTCATGTGTTGTACTGGTGTGGGTTGTGCGTGTTCTGTGTGTGTGCTTTTCTTATTCTAATTGTAGTTTTCATCTGGATGTTTTTCTGAGACATTCAAGTATTACTGTCTAAAAGGTGCAGTTATGAACTCACCCATGGGTTCAAGTTACTCGCGCTGCTGGCCCTTCGTGCTGCCTCTTAGTGCTAGTTGAAGTGCTTGTGCCAATGCTAAAAATTATAACAACGAATTCACCTAAAAAGTGATGAACACCACGAGTTCGGATGTGGTGATGCCATAAGTTCAAATGAGAACAAAGATAACTTAAAGAGATTTGCTACTATAAGTTAAAAAGTTTGGAGCTAACATAATCATCAGTTTGAATGGTTAAATTAAGTTATGAGGAAAACCATATCAAAAAAACAGAGTAAAGTCCAATATGTGAAAATAGCTCAGTACAAACACACAAATAGATCAGTACGAGTACTCTGTTTTTTGTTGAAATACTATTGTTTGAACTGAATCATCTGAATCGAAGCATAGTGGCATCAAAACCAGTAATTTCCATGTTTTTAGATGAACAGGGAGGCAACCTCCCCAGCTCCATTTGTCATAGAAAAATGAAACCAGCTTGATACAATGGTCTCAGCCTAAGGCTGTCAGTCTTGCAAGACATAAAAACAGAAAAACTAAAATCTAGGATCTACAAAGATGTGCTCAACTAGACTAATCTTCCACTAAACACCACAGGAAGTGTTGCACGCAGGCAAGCAAAAGGATTAACAGCGCAGCAATTCATCAACAAATACATGGGAGCAAGACCTCCTAGATTTCCTTGACAGCATCGCCTCATGGGTGGAGACCGATAGCAGTCCAGAGTAGAGGCCGTACTTGTGAACACCAGCTTCAGATCCTTCCCAATGCAAGGCGAGGGAAATGGAAAACAAGATTGATGCCTGAAGAGGAATCGCCTGGAGGATTCCAGTAGAGTTCCGGCATAATCCAGGATTGCAGTAATTTCCATGTCAAGGTTCAGTGTCGATTTTACACTTGTGAAATGATTTTCACCCCAACAAACTAGCTTCAAACAACCTTTTATCATAATGTTGTGCCTGGGGAGGCAGATGACGAGGTCGCCAACGCCCAAGGCTTGGACGGTGTTCGGCAGCCTGGCGTCGTTCCCAGTGGAGGCAACCGAGGTTCAAGTGCTGGAGCAGGACGTCGTCCCCGGATCCTCCCAAATCGATTGAGTGCAGCCTCCTCCCGAGTACCGATCCATTCCCATCCCCAGCCACCGGCATCCCGATGTGACCTGAGGCGCACAGCATACCTCTTGCCTCGTGCTTCCACGAAGCGCATGCCGGAGTAGCGACCGCCAAAGCTCTTCGACGCCGCCGGCATCGAGGACCGGCTCAGTGCACTGCCGGACGACCTCCTCTTCCACATCCTCCTCAAGCTCCTGGACGCCCCCGTCGCCTCTCAGACCAGCGTCCTCGCCCCCGCTGGCGCCGCATTTGGGCTCTCCTGCAAGAGCTCCACTTCCTCGCTGCCACTAACCCTGACGGCATACACGCCGCCCTCGCCTCCCATGATGCCCTGGACCTCAACCACCTTTCCATTGCCGCCATCGAGGCCACCCCTGAATCCGAATCGAGAGAATCCATGGTGGCATACTGGCGCCGGCCAGTTCATGGTGGCGAGGTACCGCGTAGGCGGCGTTAGGGGGCTGGCGGGGTGGGATGGGACAAGTGCGCCCGGCAGGTGTGGAGGGAGACGCCATGCCCGTCCCTGTCCGCATTCAATATGATTCATGTTTGAAAAATAAGTTCGACGAAAACGGGAGATCAGTTCAACCGCTCGAATTCGTCAGTTCAAGAAGGGTAACAGAATAATATTCTGTTACGCGTAACAGAATAGCCCAGATGTATATATAACAGAATAATATAGGACTCATCTTCTGTACTCTTGGGAGTATGTACTCCCATCCTCAATATACCTCATATACGCATTAATTATACCTCTTTATTATTCTCAATATACTTTATTAAATATTCTAAGATACCCCAATATGAGTTTAGTTGAAAAAATATCATCTGCGACGTACTTTTTGTAATATACCTTTTCACGTACAAACACATCAGTATATACGTAAATATTTAAAAATACATAGACTCACATGAATTTTTTCATGAAACTCATTTTGGGGTATCTAATAATTACTAATGAAGTATATTAAAAATAATAAAAAGGTATAAAAGATTCATCTATGTGGTATATGAGGAGTGGGAGTATGTACTCCCAGGAGTACACAACCATTTTCCTATATATATATATATATACATAAACACTATTCTGATCACGGGATCAGAATAATATTCTGATCACAACCTGAATTGCTTGAGTAAAGCGTCTGAACTTCCCTCTGTACGAACCCGACCTTCGGGCTATCTTCGCAACCGTGGCTTCCCCCGTGAATTATTCTTGTTAGTCGTGTTCTATATGATGTTAGTGTAATATGTAAACGATTTTTAGCAACTAAATACACGTTTTAAATAGGAATCTCGCTCATAGGCGGATTTTGCACTCGGGTGGTGATGAACTCGCGTTTTTTGCAGTTTTACTGCCTGAGTTGTTCGACCTGAACTTCCCCTTGTGCTAGGTTGAACTTCCGCCAACATTGCCCAAATGGGGCTTGCTATATACCATTGGAAAAGCTATGGACACCAGTATCATGACCCAAGTTAAATTTTTGGCAAAATGTAAGCGGTTTAAGAGCAGTTTTGAAAACCATTTTTTCTTCATACAAAAAACGTGAATCGTATTTTCGATCGCATTTCTAAACCGTTTATCAGAATGAGGCATATAATATGGCGTTGAAAAGCTCAAAACCGCTCCTTCCACATGTTGAAAGTTTTCCCTAATTCCCTATGGTGAAAGAGTAATATGAAAAAACGTAAAATTTCGCAAACCGAACAGCCGAGTTCATATTTTCGATGTCATTTCTAAACGGCTAATCCAATTGAGGCATATGATATGGCGTTAGAAAACTTATGAAAATGTGCTACTTTTTCATGTTGAAAGTTTTTGCTAATTTTGAACGGTTTAAGAGTAATTTAGAAAACGGTACAAGTCCTACCGAGTTCGTATTTTTGAGCTCATTTTTTAACCGTGTGCCCGAATGTAACAAATGATATGGCGTTGGAAAGCTTGAAGAAATGCAAAAAAATTTGGTATGTATTGTTTCTCCTAATTCTTTACGGTTTTAATTCAATTTTGGAAATAGCTAAAAACGTATTTTTGCTATAATTTCTAGGAACTTTATCGGAATGTTGCAAATAAAATATCGTTGAAAAGCTACGGAAAATGCGAAACTTTTTCATGTTGACGACTTTCTCTGATTCCTAGTCGTTTTCAAGTAATTTCGAAAACAGCGAGATCATTCGTTCTGCCTTTATCGCGAAACAGATCCGTCGAAAATGCATCGCGTGAAGTACTTGAACTTATGTGTCAGTTCTATTTGAACTTCACTCTGTTTTTTACATGATGTTTTTCGCCCGTAATTCTCAAACCACTTACCGTAATTGAGCAAATGATACCGATGGAAAGCTATTAAAAACACACAACTTTTTTGTGTTGATGAGTTTTTCATACTCGCAACAATTCAAAATATATTTTTTGAATGCGTAAAACAACGTCGTTTTTGCCTGTTTTTTCACATGTAACTGAAGGTCGGACGTCTCACACTAGAGATCTCGAACTTCACCGGGAGTAGCACGTGAACTTCTAGCAACAAAATCTTTTAAGCTTTTTGTTTTCTATTCTTATTTTCCTATCTGAAATGCATTTCGTGTAGTAGTTGAACTTCCTGTTGTTTTCATCTTGAACTTCTGTCATGTATTTTGTTCAACCTCTCTCACAAGAATTTTTGAACTTCCCCAGACAGAACACTTGAACTTCTAGCAACAACTTTTTTAGAAGTTATTTTATTTTTGAACTTCTGGTTTCCATTCTTTAATAACGAGATAAATCTCAGTTTTCTATAATCATCAAACTTCTGCATCTTTTTAATTTGGACTTCCTTGTTTTATTTCTTAATATTTTTTATGAATTTTGGAGTGCTCTATTTTTAAAAGTTGAACTTCTTGTCGTTTTATTTTTGAACTTCTTGTTTCCATTCTTTAATAACGAGGAAAATTTGAGTTTTCTATAATCATCAAACTTCTCCATCTTTTTAATATGGACTTCCTGGTTTATTTCTTAATCTCTTTATGAAATTTTGAAGCGCTCTATTATTAAAAGTTGAACTTCTTGTTTCCATTCTTTAATAACAAGGAAAATCTGAGTTTTCTATAATCATCGAACTTCTCCATCTTTTTAATACGGACTTCCTGGTTTTATTCCTTAATGTTTTTCATGAAATTTTGAAGCACTCTATTATTAAAAGTTGAACTTCTTGTTTCCATTCCTTAATAACGAGGAAAATCTGAGTTTTCTATCATCATCGAACTTCTCCATCTGTTTAATTTGGACTTCCTAGTTTTATTTCTTTTAGTAACGGAAAAATCCTACTTTCTTATAGACATCGAGCCGCTCCGTTTTTAAATTTGAACTTCTAGGTTTATTTTAACAGAGAAAATCTTTTTTATAAAATTGTTTGAGATGGTTTTTTAATGACCTTCTTTGGGTTTGTAACAAGCATTGAACTTATTCGTATTTTTAATTTGAACTTCTTATTTTTAGATTTTTGTTTTTTTAACTTGATTATCTTGGTTTTGTACTAAAAATTGAACTTCTTGGTTATTTAAATTCGAACCTCTAGGTTTTTATATAACCCCTTTATTATTAAAAAGTTAAACTTCTTTGTATTTTTAATTTGACTTTCTTGGTTCTGTAATAAACATTGAACCTCTCTGTTTGTGAAATTTGAACCTCTAATTTTCTTTTGGAAACATGGAAAATGCTTTCTTTAAATAATTTTTTGAACTACTATGTTTTTAATTTTTTGAACTTCTTTGTTTTAATAAAGAGAGATAAATCCTTTTTTACAAACATTGAATTGCTTTGTTTCTTTTAATTTAAAGTTTTAAGTTTTTATTTTGCTTCGTTCACACCACATTTATCCAATTTTCTTCAGGAAAATTCAAACATGGTCTCTTTTATTCGTTATTATGAAACTCTTGTTTCCTTTGCACTTATCTAGCCTATGTATTTGAGCTTGCATACCTCTAAAACCTGAACTTCACTTTTTTTTTACCCGGAGGGCATGCTGGAGGAGAGATTTCTCATGGTGGGATGGGAGGACGGGGGTGCGCTGGAGGTGAGCACGGCAGGTCATGTCTGAAGGGACGGAAGGTCAGCTCGGAGGGGAGGGCAGGTCGCGTTGGAGTGGAGATTGGTGGCGGGTGGCTGCAGAGGTGGTTGGGGAAGGGGTGGAGGCAAACGTGGTCGGCGCGGCGTCGCCGTGACTGTTGAGGCGGAGCTTTGTTGGTTGTTGTCTTGCGTCCCTAGGAGTGCCGTGGGGAGCTACTATGTACAACTAGTACTCTGCCTGCATCACACCTTCCGGACACAAAACTGCATGCACTACTTCTCATTCTACAATACTGAATCAGAGATCCATCAAGTAATTATGGCCAATTGAACATCACCAATAAAAATGTCTGAACATGTTGTACACTGTTTTTTGGTAGTCGCCTATGAACTTCGATACTAGTCCCCTATATGCAAGAGTGTTCACTAGGTTTTTTTAACTCTTTTTTTGCTTATTATTTTAAACTCTGTGATTACTCTAGCACACCTAACTTCTGTTTTTATTCAAAGTTCGTTGATGTTGTGTTCACTGGATGAACTGATGTACTTATTCAAAATCTATCCATCCTCTCACGACACCGAAGTTACAAAAAATTGACTCAAAAAAACTAAAGTTACAAAAAAATGTAGTATAGAGTTTCGATAGTTGAGCAACGAGGAATCGTCTTCTTTAAGGAGCATTAAAAAAATCTAGCTAGAGAAGTGCTCAACAACGTACTCTCCAAAGTGATTTGATGTTGTGTCCACTAAATGAACTTCCGTACTTTCTTAGTCTGAACTGTATGAAGATGTGTTGCCCACCTGAACTTCAGCAGAAGAATCAGCCACTGACGAAGGCGAGCAGGAGAAGTAGTTTCTGTTTTCGTCTCTACTGCCACGGGGGAACCAAAGGAAAAAATTTCCATCGTGTCCCTGACCTTTCATGCCGGCAACAGCAGCGGCAAATAGCAGCAGCAGCGAAACAAGTTTTCTGAGGCGAGCTCCCGAGAACCAGTAGATGCAAACACCCACAAATACAAAAAAATAGTTGTGGAAAACGGATGGGCAGGCAGCTGCCGCTCGTGGAGGAGGTGAGCCGTAGATGCAGTGCGTGTGAAGTTCAACTACTAAGATTCATCCGGCGCCTCAGGCACAAGCACGACATCGAGCAAGTGCTCGGGCTCCTCTATGAAGTAGTCGCCGCCACGTCCTGTCAGCCCAAGGCACCGTCCCCTCCCTCATGCCCAACCTCCTCCCATCGTCGCCTCGACTGATGCCTCAACCCAGGCACCACCCAGTTAACGCGTGGGATGGCCGGATGGGGGACGGCGGTGCGTGGAGGCAGGCTGCGGCGCACAGGAGGTAGGACGGCGGTGCGCAGAGGCAGGAGGCGAGCGCGTGGGAGGCTGGGCGCGGCGGCGGTGGGGAAAGCTGGGACCACAACGCCGGCGATGAGCGTAGGTGGTGGTGGCGGCGTCTCCGGTTGGGGCGTGCGGCGTCTCCGGTGGGCGTCGGGGTGACGGTCTCGTCTCTGGTTGGGGGGTTGGTGGCGGCGGCGCTGCCGGTTGGCGACGGGGCGGCGGGCGGGTCGCCGTTGGGGGAAGGAGGTGCGGGAGGTGGGGCATTGGGGGAGCAGGAGGTGGGGTGGGTTTTTTTGGAACTTTCCATTGGGCCCTATATAGGGGTGATCGTGATCCAAATAGTTATTCTAATCCTGGGATTAGAATAGTGCTACTATATATATCAGTTAGGCTTCAAGTGCGTACTTGTTAGTTAAACCTATGTATAAATTGTGACACTAAATACGACTAGTAAGTAGTACAGTAGCAGTACTAGTATACGTCGGTCAAATTATTCATCATATCCACACATTGAATTGACGTGACAACACGCTGCATGTGAGGTGACACAAGAATCCCGGCGGCATGTTCGGGTATTCTGGACTTCAAATTTGGAGTACCACATATCTGTCGAAATCTTTCGTCATTCACTTAAAACAGTCGATTGATCATACATTGAGTACCATATAACTGGAATTACCGATGCAAGTCGAAGAAGGATTGGCCCGTGCTGCCGGCTGGTGTCAAGTTCGATCCCATGGATCAGGAGCTGATCGAGAACGTTGAGGCCAAAGTGAGTGCTGACAGCGCGAGATTTCAGGCTCTCATCGATTTGTTCATAACAACCATCGATAGCGAGCTCGGCATATGTTACACCCAACCTGAGAAACTTCCAGGTAAGACACCGATCGGCCGTCTACTTGCACAAACATATTCCTTTGTTTATAGCTCTATTTTTATTTTTAGACACAGACCTGGTGAAGCAATTACAATTTGACAATTAATAAAAAGTGAAACAAGTGACTGCAACATGCCAAAGATGTTATGAAAATGCCAACTAGGTACACTAAAACATGTATTCGACAATACTGTAGGTATCACACTGAGTGGCCTGAGGATGCATTTCTTCCAGCGCAATTCCAGGGCGTTCAAAAGGGGCGCGTGGACGCGTCGCAAGATACAGTCGGAGTGCGGCATGCACATGATGTGGCACAAGACCGGCAATACCTTGCCGGTGATGGTCAACGGCCGGCAGACGGGCAGCAAAAAAGGTTCTGGTGCTGCACACCAACAAGAACTTCGACCAGCAGAGGACCAACTGGGTGATGCACCAGTACCACCTCGGGGACCTGGAGCAAGAGAAGGAGCGGGAGCTGGTCCTCTGCAAGATTTTCTACCAGACGAACACTAGGGCCAGGAGTAAAAAGATTATAAGTTAGTTTGGTATTGGTAGTTGTACTACCTTGTCATCCGCAAGTTGGTATTGTTGTTAACGATCTTTTGGTATGAACTTGCATTTGCTTCCAACCATCATGCCGAGGGTCGACGTGGATATAAAGCTGAATCATTTGTTTCGAAACGAATTTTCAGGCACCTGATTTTTATTTAATGGGTAGCATAAGCACTCCCCGTTCGAATTCCCAGTTCTCCAATTTTTTCGAAACAAGTGCATGCACTTATTATCATGATAAAAAAACAATATCTGTGTTGCATCCCATTTATCAGTCTGTACTTGCAGAATTCTCTCGTTTATTGAGCACGTATATTGTTTTTTCAGGTCGAGCAAGTTTCAACTGGGTTGTAGATTGCCCAGGGTTGTTTTGTTTTTAATAGGCCCAGCCCATGACGACTACGGGGCACAAAGATCCAGCAGGTATCTACTGGCCTCTAGCCCGCCAGCATTAGTTATATTTTGTCTTACAACATCCGCAGGCAGTTTTTTTACTGAATCAAACACACAGCCCAGTTCTATTTTCCTCTTGAAACGCATGTCCTACATCCATTTTCTAATCTCTACCTATAGTTTTACTAGTTCATATACATGTATCAATATATTGAAAACACATAAAATTTCCTTTGCATATTTACATCCTTATTTTTGTTGTTTTTTCCCACCCAGCGCTGATTTTTTACCACTGGTTTTCCCTTAAACCAACTAAATTGTCCCGCGTCTTATTTGCTTACAAAAACAAAACAATTTTTTTTGGCAAATCAATAAGTTCTTAAAAAATGTTTATCATTTCGGGATTACAATAGTTTGGACTCCACCGAAATATGCAAAATAAGGTTGGACTTTTTGACCGTGGTCCTAGGCAGAAAATGGGCTGTAATAAATTACTTAAGAATTAGCAAATGGGCTGCAAATTATAAAAAATAGCAAATGGGCTTTATGTTGTGTGCCATAGATTTGGAGGCTGACTTGTGGGCCTACTAAGTTCATGCGTACACAAGGTTTATCAAACAAAAAACTTAGTCAACAATCGACTCTACCAGCGTCAGACCATTAGATGTCAATCTAACGGCAATCGTTCTTCTCCAGTCTCTGATCTTCCTGCCCCAACCGCCCAAACCAGCACCGTCGGAACCGCCTGCTCCCGCCTACCATGGCCGGCAGTGCTGTCGGGAAGGCCTCACGGCCCCATCATACTCACATCCCAGGCCTTTCTATCCCTCTACTCACCCACACCTCCTGTTATTTTCTGGCGACGGCAGCCGAACCAGTCAACCCTCGTACTCTCCACCGCATGGGCAGCCACTGCCGTGTCTTCCCCGGCTCCGTGTCGTTCCCTTCGTAGGCCTCGTTGTCGTCCACCGCCCTGGTGCTCTCGGCGTGGCGTGGTCAACGATGTCCGTCCAACGGCCGTAATGCTTCTTCAACCTCTGGTCTTCTTGCTCCAGCCGCCCAAAGCTGCGCCGGTCGTGTCGCGTGCTCCTGCCTCTCATGGCCGGCTGTGATGCCGCGGAGGCCTCACTGCCCCCTACTACTCCCACCGCTGGCCCATGCTATCCCTCTACTCACCCACACCCCCTGTTATTCTGCGGCGACGGCAGCCTCATGCCGCAGCCGAACCAGTGAACCCTCGTACTCCTCTCCGCATGGGCATCCACTGCCGCGTCTTCCCCGGCTCCGCGTCGTCCCCTTCCTAGGCCTCGCCATCGTCCACCGCCTTGGTGCTCTCGGCACGGCATGGTCAATGTGGTCAACGATTGACTTCCATCGGAAGAGTACTGTACGTGGAGAGGCTGACAGCTGGGTCCACGGCCACAGCCCAGTTTTTTTGTGATTTGCCAAGTAAGTCGCTTTGCCAGGCCTGTTGGGCTGCAAATCTTTCAAGACAAGGAGAGCTTCATTCGGCTGGCCGAGAAAATGGCCCAGCAGTAATGAGAAATGGGTTGTACATTTTTAAAACACATCAAACCGGCAATTAGTTTAAAATATCTTTTTTTTTCATTTCGAGATTTTAAATTACATTAATTTTTATGCGTGGAGAATTTGTTGGATTTTATATTGATATACATTTATTTTTAAAATTAGTTTGAATGTGAGTCGAAATTTCGGGATTAAAAACAGTTCGGACCGCACCGAAATATGCAAAATTTCATTATTTTTTTAACCGTGGCCACAATATGGGCTGTAATCCTAACAAAAAGAATATGGGCTCCAAAAAAACCTTAAGAATTAGCAAATGCACTTTAAATTATTAGAAATAATGGCAGATGGGCTGTATGCTGTTTTCCATAGATTTGAGGCTTTCCTAAAAAAAGGTTGACGCACAAGCAGTGACTGTTGGATGTCCATCGAACGGCCGTCGTGCTTCTTCAATCTCTGCTCTTCCTGCTCCAGCCGCTCAAACAAGCGCCGGCGGGACTGCCTGCTCCCTCCTCCCCGAGGCCGGCTGTGCTGCCGCGCAGGCCTCACCGCCCCACCGTACTCCCATCGCTAGCCTAGCCATCCCTCTACTCACCCACACCTGCTATTATTCTCCGGCGACGGCAGACGATCCAGTAAACCCTCGTACAGTCGTACTCCCCTCCGCGTGGGAAACAACTGCCGAGTCTTCCCTGCCTCCGTGTCGTTCCCTTCCTAGGCCTCGCCGTCGTCCACCGCCCTGGTGCTCTTGGCACGGCCTGGTCAACATGGTCAATGACCGACATGCATCTGAAGTTGACTGTACGTGGAGAGGCCGACAGCTGGGTCCACGGTCGCACGCAAGGAAATGCCTCCTTATTACACGCAAAATAATGATTCATCCACCTGACATCAGGGACCCATAGAAAGGGCCTTTGTATTTCGTGAAAAAAACGTCACCGTCGCTGACAGCTCGGACCCACCAGCTATATCTTCGCACGCAAGGAAGTGCCTCCTTATTACGCTCAAAAAAATGAATACCCCCCTGCTAGCTAGGACCCACCTTGGTGGGAGGCTGACTTGTGGGCCTACTAAGTTGACGGGGACGGAGGGCTTTGTCAACTTAATCAATATGCACGATTCTAGCTCCAGTGACCGTACGATGTCCATCCAACGGCCGTAGTGCTTCTTCAACCTTTGGTCTTCTTGCTCCAGCCGCCCAAACCAGCGCCGGTCGTGCCTCGTGCTCCTACCTCCCATGGCGGCTGCGATGCGGCGGAGGCCTCACCGCCCCCTACTACTCCCACCGCTGGCCAGGCCATCCCTCTACTCACCCACACCCCATGTTATTCTGCAGCGACGGCAGCCTCACACCGCAGCGATCCGGTGAACCCTCGTACTCCTCTACACGTGGGCATCCACTGCCGTGTCTTCCCTGGCTTCGCGTCGTCCCCTTCCTAGGCCTCGCCGTCATCCACCGCCCTGGTGCTCTCGGCGCGGCGTGGTCAACATGGTCAAGGAACGGTGAAAGTGCAACTATCCCCGGGTGGTTTTGGTAATTCCTAACAACATATAGCTCATTGAGATAACATTATTCCAAGATTAATATTTCAGGAAAAGCTCAATTAATGGCATGGCATGGATGAGGAAAGTGGATCCCTCAAAATTCTAAGAACAAAAAGTTTGGCTCAAGCTTCAAGATCAAGACTCTACATTTTATATTTTAGTGATCCAAGATCACATTGAGTCTATAGGAAAAGCCAATACTATCAAGGAGGGATGAGGTGTTGCTTAATGGCTTGCTTCCTCAAAGTGCTTAGTGATATGCTCCAAAACCCTCAACTACCTTCCCACATCCACATATGACCTAAACCAAAAGTCAAACTCGGCACCACCGATTCTTTCTATCCGGCGCCACCGAGTTTCAAATGTCATAGCCACTGCCACAAACCCTAGCAATTCGGTTTCACCGATAGGGATCTCGGTCTCACCGAGATGGGATTGTAATCTCTCTATTTCCCTTCGTAACGTTTCGGTCTTACCGAGATGAGCGATCGGTCCCACCAAGATTGCAATATGAACTCTCTGTTTCCCTTTTGTAACATTTCGGTCTCACCGAGATGAGCGAATCGATCCCATCGAGTTTACCTAACCAACTCTCTGGTTAGCTTATTACCAAAATCGGTCCCACCGAGTTTGTGTAATCGGTCACACTGAGATTACGTTATGCCCTAACCCTAACCATATCAGTCCTACCGAGGTGCATCTCAGTCCCACCGAAAATCCTAACGGTCACTAGGTTTGCTAAATCGGTCCGACCGAGTTTAACCATTCGGTCCCACCGAGTTTGGCAAATTGTGTGTAACGGTTAGATTCTGTGTGGAGCCTATATATATCCCTCCACCCACTCTTCATTTGTAGAGAGAACCATCAGAACATACCTACAGTTCCAATACACATTTTCTGAGAGAGAACCACCTACACTTGTGTTGAGGTCAAGATATTCCATTCCAACCATATGAATCTTGATCTCTAGCCTTCCCCAAGTCGCTTTCCACTCAAATCTTCTTTCCACCAAATCCAAATCCTGTGAGAGATAGTTGAGTGTTGGGGAGACTATCATTTGAAGCACAAGAGCAAGGAGTTCATCATCAACACACCATTTGTTACTTCTTGGAGAGTGGTGTCTCCTAGATTGGCTAGGTGTCACTTGGGAGCCTCCGACAAGATTGTGGAGTTGAACCAAGGAGTTTGTAAGGGCAAGGAGATCGCCTACTTCGCGAAGATCTACCGCTAGTGAGGCAAGTCCTTCGTGGGCGACAGCCATGATGGAATAGACAAGGTTGCTTCTTCGTGGACCCTTCGTGGGTGGAGCCCTCCGTGGACTCGCGCAACCGTTACCCTCCGTGGGTTGAAGTCTCCATCAACATGGATGTACGATAGCACCACCTATCGGAACCATGACAAAAACATCCGTGTCTCCAATTGCGTTTGAATCCTCCAAACCCTTCCCTTTACATTCTTGCAAGTTGCATGCTTTACTTTCCGCTGCTCATATACTCTTTTTGCATGCCTGCTTGAATTGTGTGGAGATTGCTTGACTTGTGCTAAGATAGCTAAAATCTGCCAAGAACTAAAATTGGGAAAAGGCTAGACTTTTATTTGGTCAAGTAGTCTAATCACCCCCCCTCTAGACATACTTTCGATCCTACAAGTGGTATCAGAGCTTTGGTCTCAATTTGCTTTGATTTCCATAGCTTTTGGTGCTCATAGCCTTGGTCTCACAACCTAGGAGAGTATGGCGTCTAGCAAGGGAAATTATCATCGTAGAGATCCTTACTTTGATGGTACTAATTTTGCTAGTTGGAAGCATAAGATGAAAATGCATATTCTTGGACATAACCCCGCCGTTTGGGCTATTGTGTGTGTTGGCTTGCAAGGTGAATTCTTTGATGGGAAAGAACCGAATCGTGAAGCTACCGTGATGAGTTGAAGATGCTACAATACAACGCTCAAGCTTGTGATATCCTCTTCAACGGATTGTGCCCCGAAGAAATCAAGAAAATCAGCCGTCTTGAGAATGCAAAGGAAATTTGGGATACTTTGATTGATGTGCACGAAGGTACCGACTCTGTCAAGGAATCCAAGTTGGATGTGCTTCAAAGTAAACTTGACAAGTTCAAAATGAAGGATGGTGAAGGTGTCGCTGAAATGTACTCTAGGCTTGCTCTTATCACAAATGAGATTGCCGGCTTAGGGAGTGAAGAGATGACCGATAGATTCATCATCAAGAAGATCCTAAGAGCCTTGGATGGAAAATATGATACCGTGTGCACATTGATCCAAATGATGCCCAATTACAAAGATCTCAAGCCAATGGAAGTCATCAGAAGAATTGTTGCTCATAAGATGTCACTCAAGGATAAAGAGGAACTTCACAACAAATCAAGTGGTGCTTACAAAGCCTCATGTGAAGCCCCCACATCATGGAGTGAGAAACAAACCTTCAATGAAGAATTGAGCTTAATGGTGAAGAACTTCAACAAGTTCTACAAGAGTAGGAGCAAAGAGAGAAGCTCCAAATCAAGGTCCTACAATGAGAAAAGATCTTCTAGTCGAGAGCGAAACTGCTACAATTGTGGAAGGCCCGGACACTATTCCAATGAATGTATGGCCCCCTACAAGAGAAGAGAAGATTCTCCCAAGAGAAGAAGTAGAAGAGAAGAATCACCATCTAGAGAAAGAAGGAGTAGAGATGATCGTTATGAACGAAGACCCTCACGGAGAAGCAAGGGTTCGGAAAGAAAGGACAAGTCATCAAGGAGCTACACAAAACGAAGACATCAAGCTCATGTTGGTGAATGGGTATCCGGCTCCGACTCCGACAACCACTCCGAGAGAAGCTATCACTCCGACTCCGAATATACTCAAGATGAAGGTGTTGCCGGTCTACCACTTGTGACAACCAACTCCTACGACATATTTGACCCACCAAATGAAGGAGTTGGAACATGCTTCATGGCTAAACGCCCAAAGGTATCACACCCCGAGTATGTTGATTTCAATAGTGATGAAGATGACTTGTTAGGTGATGATGATTTACTTGTTGACAACTCTAGTGATGAATACTATGATGAAACATCAATTAATAATGCTAATCAAGAAAAAACAAATGATAAGGATAAGATTGAGTCTCTAACTAAAGAACTAAACACTCTTAAGTTAGCTCATGAAACTATCTTAGGAGATCATCGAGAACTTTTAAGGACTCATGAGAAATTGCGCTTTGAAAAGCTCAACCTTGAGCAAGAGCATGAGTTCTTAAAAGCAATCAATGATGATCTTCGCAAGAAAAGTTCTTCTTACATTGCCAAGCGTTTACTCTTATCCACTTACATGCCTCAAGTCAAGTCTAGTAACAATAACAAGAAAGATTCTTCCTCTAGTAGTAACAATAATCATGCTAAATACAATATTGTTGCTTCTAGTAGTTCTCTTGATTCCACTAATGATTCTCTTAGCCAAGTTACACTTGAGCAAGAAAATAGCTTATTGAAGGGAATTATAGAGAAAGGTGTTTACAAGAGCCTTGCCGAAAGTAAGCAATTCGAGGAAATTGTACGCAAGCAAGGAAGGCACCGGAAGAATCAAGGTGTTGGTTTTGAAAGAAAGTTCAATGCCAATGGAGTTGAGTGCGAAGAAGATCAATACCCCAAGACGAAGTGTGTTCCTCAATAAGAGGAGTATGATCCTACTTCTCTCAAAGGGACACAAGCTCAAGATGATCTTCCACCACAAGACCACAAGCAAAAAGGCAAGGACAAGCTTCAAGAGGAAATTGATGCATTTGAAGAAGCTCCTAAGGCCTTGGTCAAGTGGGTTCCCAAGAGGTTCCCAAGACTACTTCAAGTTCCACTTCATCAAGTACAACTACAACACTGAGGATTCCCATCAAGATGGTGTGGATCCCGAAGAAGAAGAACTAGATAGTTCTTGAGGGTGACTCCACCAACATACTTCACTCTTATCATCTTGGCAAGAACAAGTGCAATCAACTTCCACATCTTGCACTAGTTCAAGGAGTCACAAACCCTCTTGTTGGTAAGACAAGGGACAAGGTAACCTAAAAGCTTTCATAGACATCATCTTGTGTGTGCATCACTCTATGTCTATGGATATCCTTGTTTGTTCCTTGTGGGACTAACCCGTGTAGGTATTGAAAGTGCAACTCACTCCAATGGATAGCTCCAGATGATTTACATCAACATTGAGCATCCACATCTTCAACATCTACATGAAGTCATCATCGACAAAACCCAAGGTCATTTCATCGCTCTTAGGGGGGACCTCACATCTAGGGGAGCTTTACTCTAAGAATTGAGCTAAAGCAACTCTAATGGTGTGAACACAACAATGCTTTATGTAAAAGTGGTAACCCCACTTATGCTTAAACGATGAGTATGACCTATGATCAAATGTTCTCATTTGACTCCTAAGTCAATATACTCATATATAGATGACCTAGTCATCGCAAATTGTTTGATAGATGCTAGAATTGGTTGTGCATGCTTTGCCACATATTTCAATTGCCATTTTATTGTGTGAGCATGTTGATTGCATATTTTACTCATTCGAGGACATCCACTTGTTGTTTCGATTGATTGGTTTTCTTTTCTTTTGCCAAGTGGATGGACAAGAATGCCTAAGAACCCTCTCTAGCTATCTATGCTTTTCTCGTCTCAAACTCTATTCATGCTACATCACAAAATTTGATCAAGTCAGATTCGAACCACTCTGTGTGAGGAGCACTCGGAGTCCCCGATTCATCATAGACTTAAACTTCCAAAACTTCTTTGTGTGTTTCGGTCTGACCGATTCATCCATTTCGGTCATACCGAGATCACTAAGTCGATCTAGGTTTTCAATCTCGGTGCAAACGATTTGAACTTTTCGGTCACACCGAGTTGCTATAACTGTCAACAGTTATGCATCTCGGTGCCACCGAGTTGTTCCACTCGGTCACACCGACAGGGTCGGGCTATATATACTCACGGGAATTTTTTTGGAAATTTCTCCGAAACCCCTTCGCCCGCGCATAGCTCGCTCTGCCTCCTGGGTCAAAGGATCGTCCTCCTCGTCGCCAGCCGCCTCCTGTCGCTGATCTCTGCCGCCGTCAACAGAATTCTTCCCCGCTGTTGCCGCCGTAGCGAGTTCATCGCCGAACTAGGGTATGGACTCGATCACAGTGCTATCCCCGTCCGATTCCTAGCACATTGTGTTCATTATGATTCTTACCACGATTGAAACGCTTCTATCCAGTCAAAACACTCCGTAGATTAGAGTTGAATCGAAAATTTAGGGTTAGGTTTCCGTCGAAACCATCTCGGACCCACAGGGTTGCAGAACTCGGTTCCACCGATTCGGCCAAGGCCATTGCACATGTGGTTCTCGGTCTGACCGAGAATTGCAAATCGGTGTGACCGAGTTCAGGACTTTGTGAAACCCTAGCAGTCTCGATGACACCGAACTGTGACTCGGTCTGACCGAGTTCACTAGTTTAGGTTCCAACAGCTGCTTCGGTATCACCGAGTTTGCAAATCGGATGATCCGAAATGCTTTCTGTGGAAAACTAAAACTAAGTTTTTGACTCATTCTTTTGCAAAAATCTCTGCATTTTGTGATGCTCATCCACTCTATCTCATCTACAATCTATTCACAGGGTCTGCAGTTAGTGTTTGCAACATGTCTGACCAGAGTGACAGCCAGAACAGGTCATAGGAGCAGGTTCACCTGAGTGAGGGCACTAGTCCCTCTAGCAGTTCAGATGATGGTAGCAGGAGCACCCCAAGCAATTTGCCAAAGGATGCCACTGGAGCAAGCAAGAAGAAAACTTCAGAGTCTGAGGATGAAGACTATGTGGCCACTGAGGATGAGGCCACATCAAAGAAGAAAGTGGTTAAGAAGGAGTACAGCTTAGCTGCAGTTAAGCCAGGTGTCGGTGTCAAAACCGGCGGATCTCGGGTAGGGGGTCCCGAACTGTGCGTCTAGGCCGAATGGTAACAGGAGACAAGGGACACGAAGTTTTACCCAGGTTCGGGCCCTCTCGATGGAGGTAAAACCCTACGTCCTGCTTGATTAATATTAATGATATGGGTAGTACAAGAGTAGATCTACCACGAGATCGAGGAGGCTAAACCCTAGAAGCTAGCCTATGGTATGATTGTTGATGTGTATGTTGTCCTACGGACTAAAACCCTCCGGTTTATATAGACACCGGGTAGGGTTAGGGTTACATAGAGTCGGTTACAATGGTAGGAGATCTGCATATCCGTTCACCAAGCTTGCCTTCCACGCCAAGGAAAGTCCCTTCCGGACGCGGGACGGAGTCTTCAATCTTGTATCTTCATAGTCCAGGAGTCCGGCTGAAGGTATAGTCCGGCCATCCAGACACCCCCTAATCCAGGACTCCCTCAGTAGCCCCTGAACCAGGCTTCAATGACGACGAGTTCGGCGCACATATTGTCTTCGGCATTGCAAGGCGGGTTCCTCCTCCAAGTACTTCATAGAAGATTTTGAACACAAAGATAGTGTCCGGCTCTGAAAAGTAAGTTTCCACATATTGCCATAGAGAGAATAATATTTACACAAATCTAATCTGCTGACATATTTTGTAGTGTGACATCACACCACGGCCAAGATTTTATTCGAACCGTTTTACTGTCCCATCTCAGCGCGTTATGCAAGGCGGTTTCCTTGGCACATCTTGTTAAAGTAGAGATCGTGTCCCCTTATCCCGGGATTCTCATCAATACGGGCGTGGGTAACCCAACTGCGCCATCAATTACGGCGCTTGGAGATAAGCGAGTTTTATCAGGCTGGTGGGGACATGTAGCTGCGTCCACCCATATAAGGGGATAAAGATCCACCTTTTCACCTACGCCTTCTTCCTCCTTCGCCTATCCATTCTTGTGCACTCGAGCTCCAGCGCCCAAGTCCGCACTCCCAACCTCAACCTTCTCCAGCCATGTCCGGAGCGGGAGGCAAGTGGATGGTCTCCTCCGTCACGGAGGGACATATCAAAAAAGGTGAGGAAGGCCGGATACCTGTCTAACGACATCGCGTACCGGCTCCCCGAAAAGGGGCAGCTCATCCCCACCCCTAGGCCCCATGAGAGGGTGGTGTTCCTCCCCCATTTCCTCCGCGGACTGGGCTTCCCTCTCCACCCATTTGTCCGGGGGCTCATGTTCTACTACGTCCTGGATTTCCACGATCTGGCCCTGAACTTCGTCCTCAACATCTCAGCGTTTATCGTCGTGTGCGAGGCCTTCCTCCGCATCCGCCCCCATTTCGGGCTCTGGCTCAAGACTTTCAACGTCAAGCCGAAGGTGGTGCGCGGCAGCCAGGCGGAGTGCGGAGGTGCCATGGTGGGCAAGATGGCCAACATCCTCTGGCTCGAGGGCTCCTTTGTGGAGACCCTGAAGGGGTGGCAATCGGGGTGGTTTTACATCACCGAGCCACGCGACGCCGAATGGGTCGCACCCCCTGAGTTCCGGTCCGGACCCCCAACGCGGCTCACGTCCTGGAAAGAGACGGGCCTGTCGTGGGGTAAAAAAGGAGAGCTAACCAGACTCCAAACATGCGTCAAAACCCTGGTGGACAAGAAGCTCAAACTTGTCAACGTAGTCCAGGTTATGCTCATCCGCTTGATCCTCCCATGCCAACAACGGGCTTTCAACCTGTGGGAGTTTGACCCGGCGCGGCACCAAGCTCTAAGCAGGCTCTTCAACACGACGTACGAAGATGCCTGGAAGGTGCTTTTCAAGGGCGCCGAGGCTCCCGCATCCGCTACTGAGGATCGCGGATTCAATGCGCAGCGTCATGCTCTCGCGGTAAGCTGTTTTTTTCCTTTACAGGGTATCAGTTTTTCATAGTTTGACTCCATGCGGGATCTAAACTCCCTTTACCTTTGACAGGATTGGCAGGTGACCTCCGGATAGATCAACTGTCCGGCTCCTTTGCCCGAAGGCCCAGCGGATGCTCGCTTGGCGAAGCTGCTGGTTCCGGCACCCTATGTGGTGCCGGAGAAGAAGGTCAAGAAGAAGGCCACGGGGACTCGAAAGAGTGCCCGACGCCCGGAAGCGTCGGATTCATCATCCGACGAATCCAAGACACACTCCTCCCACGAAGACGAGGAGGAGGAAGAAGAGACCCCTCCCCCTCCAGCGGGGCAAGGGAAGAAAAGGAAGGCCGCCCCAACTGGGGAGGCCGAAGGGTCCAAGAAGGGGAAAACCCTTCCTCCGGACTACTCCACCGACGCCGACGGCGGCGGAGAGGAGTGGGCGCCTAGGTCCAAGCCCCTGGCCAAATCGTAAGTATCCGGATACCAGAGTAATCCGTAGTATTCGTATATTGCACAGCTTTTCCCTCATGTCGAATATGTTTATGCAGCCCACCCAAAGACCGGCTCGACGCGTCGTCGAGCGGCTCACTGGACTCGTCGGATGTGAACTCACTTCCGACGGCTTCCTCCCCCCACCCTACGGATGACACCGAAGTGTTGTCCCAACAGGTTCCAAGCCGGGAGGAGGTGGTCCTGGGGGCGCCGCAAGGCGACCTCCCGGACTCCAGGAGCAAAGGGGATGAAACCCCCCAGGGATCCAAGTCCGGCTCTAGGCCGGACACCGCTCCGGAACCTTCAGAGGTTCCAGAGTCCGGCGAGGGACCTCCTTCCAAGAGGAGTAAGTCCGCCGTGCCGGTGGCCCCCGTCCAACCGGAGGTGCCGGACAATATGTAGGAGGCGCTCCAAGGCGCCTCCATCGACGAGGAGCACCGTGCTATTATGAGTGCGGTGGTCCAGAAGGTTCGGTCCGCCAAGAGCAGGCTGACTGAAGCTTGTACTAGCCTTTTGACAGGCTTTGAGGTAAGTAAAGAATGTGTAAATAGTAGTAACGCATAGAAAGTAGCCCCTGATGCTCTATTTGGCGTTCGAGAAGAAAAGCCGAATAGAGGATCAAATAGAATTCACAGGAGTCTAACAAATGAGTCAATATGCATATGCAGGCTTCCCTGCTTGCGTCCGCCGCACTGACTGTGGAAGTGGACACGCTAAAGCAGAACCTCGAGCGGTCCGAGCAAGAGCTCGAGCGTGCCAAGAAGCAGCTCGAGGATAATGAAGGTAAGAAATACCTTGTTTTTAAATATATATAAAAAGGTGCAATTGCAAAGAATGACAGGATTATCGTGGCTATTTCAGGGTCCACATCTGAAGTGGCGACCCTTAAGCAAGCGTTGGTCGAGGCCGAGAAGAGTGCGGCCTCGGAGCGCACCGAGTGGGAGAAGTATGAGGCCGAGGTTGGCAAGGTACGGCAAGAGTTCCAGGCTCTCATGAAAAAACATGAGAGTTTGGAGCTTGACTCTAAGATGCAAGCGTCCGAGCTTGCGGTGGCTATTGAAAATGCCAAATCTGCCAAGGCCGAATCCCAGAAGACCCTCCAGGAGTTGGATGAGGTGAAGAAGATAGCGGCGGGTAAGGCATTCTTTATGCAAATCAAACACATAAACGTGAGTTACTTGTTAGTTACCCAAATCCGGAGCTCTCCAGGAGCGTTCGCAGATCTTCCCCGGAGTGTATCTGATGCCGAACCATTCTATCGAGCCAAGGAGGGCAGCTCGGCGGAGAAGGTGTTCTGGTCTCAGTACGCTGAGGCCGGACACCCCGTGCCCCTGAGCGACCAGCTGAAGCAACTGGTCGAGCTCCACAAGGCGGCCGAACAGGCCATGAAGGGCCTCATTGTTCGGCTGTGGCCTGGAGGGGCCCTGCCTGGGAGCTATTTTGGGCTGGTGCGGCGGTTGGTGGATGCCTGTCCAAGGCTTGAAGTCATCAAGCGCTCTTCTGCATTGAAGGTGCCCGTAGGGCCCTTGCCCGTGCTAAGGTGCACTGGGGCAAGCTGGATGCTGAGAAGCTGGTGAAGGACGGGCCACCGCTGGGGAAAGAGCACCGCAAGCCCGAGAATTACTATAAGGATGTTCTGAAGGGTGCCCGCCTTGTGGCGGATGAATGTTCTAGGGATGTATTTTTTGAGTGAAACTTGCTCGTTTTGTCCTGTGCGCTGAAAACTTGTTTATATGCGCTAAGCAATGCTGTTGGAATTTAAAATATTACCTTCTATGCAGCTATTTATCAATTCTGAGAGATGGTGAGTCGTCGGCTTCTGCCCCCATGCCGCTAGTGCTGGGGTGTTTGGGGATAAACCTGAGCGCTCTTTTTCCCATGTTTGGGTCCTTCGAGGGAGGCGCTCAGCCCAACGAACAAGGCAATCAGACTATAATGCGTGAACACTCTCACTTAGCCATAGAATTCTATAATTTTAAATTTCGGTGAAGCCCCTGGTATTCGCAAGACCGAATTCGGGACGCTATCCATGCATTGGCCGGACAGAGCCGGCTCCTCGCCCTAAGCGGCATAAGTCTTTAGGGACTCGAAAAAACCTCTCGAACAGCGACCAACTCTCACTTCATCATGACAGTCAGTGTTAGCTTTCTCCACTGAGGTGCTCGGTCCAGCTCAACTGGGGCACAATCGCAGTGGTTCTCCTAGTGCTACCTTAGCCGATATAGCGGAACGTAAGGCACCAAAACATAGGAGCCGGGCAAACCCAACTATTGACCCAAGACATGATTCGGAGCCGATGCATATAATGTTATAAGTTCGGGGTGCCGCACTTGTGAAAGTGTTCGGACTTCTCACACCATATTGAGGGGTACTGAAGCCCCTGGCATATTTTGGACGTACCAAATTGTACGGGTGCAACATGTCGTTAAGGAACTTATATTTATAAAAGGATAATGCAAAAATAGACAAAAGCTATGCATTGTTTATTAAAAATAGCTGCGATCAAAGCAGAACGATACAAATAATGCGATAAGTGGAAGGTTGGACTAGTTAACATGTCCGTTCCGGGGGCAAGCTGCGGAATAGTATGTGGAACGGGTATACTGCTCGTGATAGAGACCACCTGGGAGTTCCGTAGTGCGGCGTGGCTTGTCTGCTTCCCTGGTTCTTGCATCGTTTGTGCGGCAATTGAACTGCCGAACATGCCTTCCGAAGGATGAAGTCCTGAAAGTAAGAGAAAACTAAAAAATCGGTAGCCACTGGTACGGTTTAAGCCGTGTTTTCGGCGTGCCGTGATGGTGCCCCTCCCCCTATGCCCATGGTATCTCTAGAGCGTAGTTATGTACACGAAGTACTGGCGTCGCCTTTTCGCGAGGGTTGGGGTTGGGGCCGCATTGCTACTCCTGCTCGGATCGTGCCAGGCGGTCTTGTTGTAGGTTACTCCGGGCGCGCTTGACGGTGTCCGGTCATTTAGTGGCCGGACTGGAGAACTGCCTGGAGAGGCTACTTTGAACTTCCGCTGCAAGGGCCGCCGTGTGCTCCTCCGTTCGGAGGGAGCGTTTGGTGTTTCCATTGACCGTAATTACTCCTCGAGGGCCTGGCATCTTGAGCTTAAGGTATGCGTAGTGCGGTACCATGTTGAACTTAGCGAATGCGGTTCGCCCGAGCAGTGCGTGATAGCCACTGCGAAACGGGACTATGTCGAAGATTAACTCCTCGCTTTGGAAATGATCCGAAGACCACTTCAAGTGTGACTGAGCCTGTACAGTTGGCCTCTACACCTGGTATTACGCCTTTAAAGGTCGTTTTGGTGGGCTTAATCCTCAAGGGATCTATGCCCATTTTCCGCACTGTATCCTGGTAAAGCAGGTTCAGGCTGCTGCCGCCGTCCATGAGGACTCTAGTGAGATGAAATCCATCAATAATTGATACTAGAACCAATGCGGCGAATCCGCCATGACGGATGCTAGTGGGGTGGTCCCTTCGATCAAAGGTGATCGGGCAGGAGGACCATGGGTTGAACTTTGGGGCGACTGGCTCTACCGCGTATACGTCCCTTAACGCACGCTTCCGCTCCCTTTTGGGGACATGGGTTGCGTATATCATGTTCACCGTCCGCACTTGTGGGGGAAAACCCTTCTGTCCACTGCTGTTCGGCGGCCGGGGCTCCTCGTCGTCATCGCTATGCAACCCCTTGTCTTCATTTTCGGTGTTTATCTTGCCTGCCTGCTTCAACACCCAACAATCCCTGTTGGTGTGATTGGCTGGCTTTTCGGGGGTGCCATGTATCTGGCACGAGCGGTCGAGTATTCGGTCCAAACTGGACGGGCCCCTAGGATTCCTTTTGAATGGCTTTTTCCGCTGACCAGATTTAGAGCCTTGGAGTCACGGGTCTCGCAGAGTACGGGGCTGGTGCTTGGCTCAATCGCTGTTGGGGTTGCAGCCCCCGAGGTGGCGTCCAACTGCCCGTCCTTGATCGGTGCAGTTGGCTCCGAATTAAGGGTCGAAGCCGACGCGGGTGCGGCCTCCAGGGCACTGTTCGGCGGCAGAGCTAGATCATGCTCGTCGTGACAGTGCGGCGCGCTCGGTAGTGGATCAAGTCCTCGCGGATGTCAGTCGTGTAGTTTAAACTTCCAAATCTGACCTGACGGCCAGGGGCGTAGCTTTCGATCTGCTCCAGATGGCCAAGTGAATTGGCCCGTAGTGCAAAGCCGCCGAAGATGAAGATCTGTCCGGGGAGGAAGGTCTCACCCTGGACTGCATCGCTATCGATGATCGTAGGAGCCATCGAGCCTGACGGCGACGACACAAAGGAACTCTCAATGAAAGCACCAATGTCGATGTCAAAACCGGCGGATCTCGGGTAGGGGGTCCCGAACTGTGCGTCTAGGCCGGATGGTAACAGGAGACAAGGGACACGAAGTTTTACCCAGGTTCGGGCCCTCTCGATGGAGGTAAAACCCTACGTCCTGCTTGATTAATATTAATGATATGGTTAGTACAAGAGTAGAACTACCACGAGATCGAGGAGGCTAAACCCTAGAAGCTAGCCTATGGTATGATTGTTGATGTGTATGTTGTCCTACGGACTAAAACCCTCCGGTTTATATAGACACCGGGTAGGGTTAGGGTTACATAGAGTCGGTTACAATGGTAGGAGATCTGCATATCCGTTCGCCAAGCTTGCCTTCCACGCCAAGGAAAGTCCCTTCCGGACGCGGGACGGAGTCTTCAATCTTGTATCTTCATAGTCCAGGAGTTCGGCTGAAGGTATAGTCCGGCCATCCGGACACCCCCCTAATCCAGGACTCCCTCAGTAGCCCCTGAACCAGGCTTCAATGACGACGAGTCCGGCGCACATATTGTCTTCGGCATTGCAAGGCGGGTTCCTCCTCCAAGTACTTCATAGAAGATTTTGAACTCAAAGATAGTGTCCGGCTCTGAAAAGTAAGTTTCCACATATTGCCATAGAGAGAATAATATTTACACAAATCTAATCTGCTGACGTATTCCATAGTGTGACATCACACCACGGCCAAGCTTTTATTCGAACCGTTTTACTGTCCCATCTCAGCGCGTTATGCGAGGTGGTTTCCTTGGCACGTCTTGTTAAAGTAGAGATCGTGTCCCCTTATCCCGGGATTCTCATCAATACGGGCGTGGGTAACCCAACCGCGCCATAAATTACGGCGCTTGGAGATAAGCGAGTTTTATCAGGCTGGTGAGTCTTCAATCTTGTGTCTTCATAGTCCAGGAGTCCGGCTGAAGGTATAGTCCAGCCATCCGGACACCCCCTAATCCAGGACTCCCTCACCAGGATGAAGATCAAAAGGCCAGCAGGAAGACAACCAATGTCTAAGGCCAGAGCATCCTCTCAACCATCTTTGGAATCTCAACCCAAAGAGCCTGCTGTAGAAGGAAAGAAAAGGAAGGAAGGGGTCAAGAAGACCATGGCCAGAGTGATTGGAAAGGCTTCCGTGATGGAAGAAGAAGAGGAAGAAGAGGTTGCTGCACCAGCACCCAAGGCACAGAAGCTTATGGGTGATGCTACCAGGACAGGGGCTGCAACATCAAAGCCCAAAGAAGCACCCAAAGCTGCCTCCAAGCCCAAGACTGCACCAAAGAGAAATACCAGAAACATACCAGCTGCTGAGAAGAACAAGGCCCCAGTGCCTAAGACTGTTGCTGAAGAAGAAGATGAAGAGCATGTTCTGAGAAAATTGAAGCCAAAGTTTCCAGACCACAATGATGATCATCCTGCGGCTGAGAACATGAGGATCAGGAGAGACTCGGGACTGAGGAAATGGAGAGAGTCAGATCCATATGCCACCAGGAGAAGGACTGCTGTTGATTACAGGTTCCACACAAAGGAACAACAGGATTTCTATGAGACAGTGATGCTGGACAATAAGCCTATAGTGTGTGAAATGAGGTGGGTCGACTAGAAGTATATCAAGGAAAATGAGGAACACTATCCTGGTGTGTTTGACAGCTTCAGTGCTTGTGGAGTTGCGGACTTTGTTGGGCAGAAGCTCACAAAGTGGAATGAGGAGCTCATAATGCAATTCTACTCCACAGCACACTTCTATCCAGATGGCAGGATAGTATGGATGTCTGAAGGTACAAGGTACCACTCAACTATTAAGGAATGGGCAAATCTGATCAATGCTCCTAAGGAAAAAGAAGATGACTTGGATGTCTATGCCAAGAAGAAGATGGATCACAACTCTATGGCAAATATGTACAAGGAGATTCCTGAAGATGATCTTGAGACTCACCAGTTTGGGTCAGTAAAACACTTGCTGTCAGGGCTGCCTACAATCAATTGGATCCTTAGGCACACTCTCTTGCCCAAGTCTGGTGATCACAGAATGATCAGAGGCCATGCAATTAACATGCTACATATATTTGATGTGCCATAGAAGTTCAAGGTCATGAGCCTTATAGTTGAGACTATCAAGAGGACTGCAGCTGACTAGAAAAGAAGTTGTGGATATGCCCCACAGATCCAGGAGTTGATAAACTCAAAGATGGGCACAGGCACATACTTGTTGGATAAGGAACACTTGCCTATCTATCCTGACTTCGAGGACAACCAAGTTGTGATGAATGAAGATGAACCCTCCTCAGTGCAAGCACAAGCAAAGAAGGAGAAGGCAAAGATGGAGAAGGTTGCCAAGATGCCAACTCAAGAGGAGGTATCTGAGTACTTTTTAAAAAGCAAGCAGGACCAGCTTGGTTACTTGATAGCATCATCTCTAAGGATTGAGAAGGGGTTGGCCACCCTAACTCAAAACCAGGAATGCCTAGAAAGAATCATGGAACAAAAATTCTATGATTTAGATGTCAAAGTAACTGAGATTCAATCTGTTGTGGAGCAGCTACAGGATGACATGCAGGAGAGGAAGGGCAAGACAACCACTAATGCATTTGCCAGAGTGCCTCGAGCTCAGAGATCTGCTGCAGTGCCTGTACCGGACACTAGAGCCACTTCATCTGCACCAGCTACAGCTTCAGTGCCACCAGCTCCAGCACCTACGCCATCAGCTCCGTCTACTTCGACTGAAGCCTTCATCCTTGGAGTTCTCCGGACACCACCGCCTGAAGACCAAGCCTGAGAGACGTTCTAGTGCTATGCATTTTCTATGAACTTTTTGGTAACTTGTTGCCAAAGGGGGAGAAAAATGTATAGATCATAGGCTTCGAGAGAGAGCGTTGCTTTTTATTCTCTCTTGCTTTGGTGGTTGAACTTTGTTTGTCTTTTGACTGCTTGAGATACTACACTATTATCTGTGAGACATTGATGATCATGTGGTTGATCATAAGCTACACTTATGCTTGTTAGATGATATTATCTTACTTATCCTTATATGATCATTCACTTTGCTTGGTGATGAGTGCATGTATTTAATTCTTATCATTTTGAGCGCTCCACCAAGATGTATGTGACATGGAAGAGTAACCCATGATCCTAACTCATTGTGCATTTGCAGTCCAAAGCAAATCTTAAGATATGCACAAATTTAGGGGGAGCTCTTGCTTTTCACATACTTCTCAAAGCGATGATATATTTCACTCTTATTATCATTTGTCGAAGCTTTGATCTATATGTTGTGATCAATTACCAAAAAGGGGGAGATTGAAAGTGCAACTATCCCCGGGTGGTTTTGGTAATTCCTAAAAACATATAGCTCACTGAGCTAACATTATTCCAAGATTAATATTTCAGGAAAAGCTCAATCAATGGCATGGCATGGATGAGGAAAGTGGATCCCTCAAAATTCTAAGGACAAAAAGTTTGGCTCAAGATTCAAGATGAAGACTCTACATTTTATATTTTAGTGACCCAAGATCACATTGAGTCTATAGGAAAAGCCAATACTATCAAGGAGGGATGAGGTGTTGCTTAATGGCTTGCTTGCTCAAAGTGCTTAGTGATATGCTCCAAAACCCTCAACTACCTTCCCACATCCACATATGACCTAAACCAAAAGTCAAACTCGGCCCCACCAATTCTTTCTATCCGGTGCCACCGAGTTTCAAATGTCATAGCCACTGCCACAAACCCTAGCAATTTGGTTTCACCGATAGGGATCTCGGTCTCACCGAGATGGGATTGTAATCTCTCCGTTTCCCTTCGTAACGTTTCGGTCTTACTGAGATGAGTGATCGGTCCCACCGAGATTGCAATGTAAACTCTCTGTTTCCCTTTTGTAACATTTCGGTCTCACCGAGATGAGCGAATCGGTCCCACCGAGTTTACCTGACCAACTCTCTGGTAAGCTTATTACCAAAATCGGTCCCACCGAGTTTGTGTAATCGGTCACACCGAGATTACGTTATGCCCTAACCCTAACCATATCGGTCCTACCGAGGTGCATCTCAGTCCCACCGAAAATCCTAACGGTCACTAGGTTTGCTGAATCGGTCCGACCGAGTTTAACCATTCGGTCCCATCGAGTTTGGCAAATTGTCTGTAACGTTTAGATTCTGTGTGGAGGCTATATATATCCCTCCACCCACTCTTCATTTGTAGAGAGAGCCATCAGAACATACCTACACTTCCAATACACATTTTCTGATAGAGAACCACCTACACTTGTGTTGAGGTCAAGATATTCCATTCCAACCATATGAATCTTGATCTCTAGCCTTCCCCAAGTCGCTTTCCACTCAAATGTTCTTTCCACCAAATACAAATCATGTGAGAGAGAGTTGAGTCTTGGGGAGACTATCATTTGAAGCACAAGAGCAAGGAGTTCATCATCAACACACCATTTGTTACTTCTTGGAGAGTGGTGTCTCCTAGATTGGCTAGGTGTCACTTGGGAGCCTCCGACAAGATTGTGGAGTTGAACCAAGGAGTTTGTAAGGGCAAGGAGATCGCCTACTTCGTGAAGATCTACCGCTAGTGAGGCAAGTCCTTCGTGGGCGACGGCCATGATGGAATAGACAAGGTTGCTTCTTCGTGGACCCTTCGTGGGTGGAGCCCTCCGTGGACTCGCGCAACCGTTACCCTCCGTGGGTTGAAGTCTCCATCAACATGGATGTACGATAGCACCACCTATCGGAACCATGACAAAAACATCCGTGTCTCCAATTGCGTTTGAATCCTCCAAACCCTTCCCTTTACATTCTTGCAAGTTGCATGCTTTACTTTCCGCTGCTCATATACTCTTTTTGCATGCTTGCTTGAATTGTGTGGAGATTGCTTGACTTGTGCTAAGATAGCTAAAATCTGCCAAGAACTAAAATTGGGAAAAGGCTAGATTTTTATTTGGTCAAGTAGTCTAATCAACCCCCCCTCTAGACATACTTTCGATCCTACAAACGGCTTCCATCGGACGTGGACTGTACGTGGAGAGGCTGACAGCTGGGTCCACGGCCGCAGCAAGGAAGTGCCTCCTTATTACGTGCAAAATAATTATTCCTCCACCTGACAGTGGGGACCCACTAAACGGGCCACCGTATTTCGCCCCCCTGACTGCTGGGACCCACTAGCTACATCTTCGCAGGCAAGGAAGTGCCTGACAATCGGGACCCACCTGGTCGAAGCGTATGTAGCATTGTCATTCTGGTCGCGAACGTGTACGTACATATATACTGGTCGATGTAGAGGCGCGCACGTGTCGTAGTAGAGGCGCGCACGTAGCATGTACACGTACGTACAACGGCTAGGGTCCAAGAAAGAAAATATGGCCACGTATGTGTACATACGGGCGGGGTCTCGAACGCCTACTCGTGCATACGTACGGCCAGGGCTCGTGTACATGGCTGGGTCGGAACAGAGAAACAGCGTCGTCATCGTGTTCATGGGGAGGCAACGGAATGCTTCATGTTCATGGGGAGCCAACGGAATGCGTCGTGTTCATGGGGAGGCAACACAATGCGCCGTGTTCATCGGGAGGGCTTGGACGGAACAGGTGATGGAAAGGAGGCCTGGTGTACCGCAGAACGGAGGAAACGGCCTTGTGTTCGACCGGCCACATTCGAAACGGGATCATGTTCATCGGGAGTGGTATGGCGTACCACAAAACGGAGGAAACGGACCTCCTACGGTCGAAACGGGGGTCCTGTTGATCGGGAGGGGTGTGGTGTACCGCAAAACGGACGAAACGGACTTGTGTTGGAGCGCTACGGTCGAAATGGGGGTCCTGTTCATCGGGAGGGGTATGGCGTACCGCAAAATGGGACTCCACGGGATACTGTTCATCTCCACCGTCGACCCCCTCCAGCCTCCACGAACTACTGTTCATCCACCGTCGACCTCCTCCAGCTTCCACCTGCGACTGTTCATCCACGGGCTTCTGTTCATCCAGCCTCCACCGCGCGCTACTCCACCGGCTACTGTTCAACCATCCCTCTCCACGGGCTCCTGTTCAACCACCCCTCCATGGGCTACTGTTCATCCCGCCCTCCACCGTCTACTGTTCATCCTGCCCTCCACGGGGTGGTCCTGTTCATCCAGCCCTCCACGGGGTCTTGTTTATCCAGCCCTAACCGGCTCGATCGATCGGGGTCCTGTTCATCCAGAGGCAACACCACGGGGTCCTGTTCATCCACCCCCACCGGGAACTGTTCATCCAACCCCCCCCCCCCCCCCCCCCCCCCCCCCCCCCCCCCGCAATGCTCACTATTCATCCAGAGGCAGCATCGATCGGCTTCAGTTAGCAGCAGTAGCGAAGGAATCGCTCGATCGGGTTCAGTTAACATCCATCGATCGATCGCTCGGGTTCAGTTAAAAGCCATCGATCGATCGCTTGGGTTCAGTAACGCGTAGCCTGCAGTGCAATTGCTCGGGTTCAGTTAGAGCCCAACGCCTCGCTCGGGTTCAGTTTGAGCCAACGCCTCGCACACACGCACGTACGTGTACGAGAGAAGCGCGCATCGCTCGGCCCCCGACCTCCCACCGTATCCAGGAACTCCCCGAAATTTTCCTCCCCCTCGCTTCTACCACGGGTTTTTCCATCATGGACGGCCCAAAGAATGTCATGCAGCTGCGTCTCCGGCCCGCCCAGGACGAAAAGCCCATTTTCTGTCATGATTTTTTGTCATAGAAGTAGGAGCCCACCACATCTATGATGATACCGGGTTTTGTCACAATTATCGTCATAGAAGTGTCATATGTATGACAAAAAAAAAATTTGTCGGCCCAAAATGTCACGGATGTGTCTTTTTTTTGTAGTGCTTGCAAAACAGGTAAGAACCCTTTCTTTGACTAATCCATTTTGAACACCTTCAAAATCTTGTCAAGGTATGTGCTTTGTGAATGTCCTATCAAGCGTCTTGATCTATCTCTATAGATCTTGATGCTCAATATATAAGCAGCTTCACTGAGGTCTTTTATTGAAAAAACTCTTATTCAAGTATCCTTTTATGCTCTCCAGAAATTCTATATCATTCCCGATCAACAATATGTCATCCACATATAATATCAAAAATGCTACAGAGCTCCCACTCACTTTCTTGTAAATACAGGCTTCTCTGAAAGTCCGTATAAAACCATATGCTTTGGTCACCTCATCAAAGCGTATATTCCAACTCCAAGATACTTGCACCAGTCCATAAACGGATCGTTGGATCTTGCACACTTTGTTAGCACCTTTAGGGTCGACAAAACCTTCTGGTTGCATCATATACAACTCTTCTTTAAGATATCCATTAAGGAATGCAGTTTTGACATCCATTTCCCAGATTTCATAAAATGCGGCAATTGCTAACATGATTCGAACAGACTTAAGAATCACTACGAGTGAGAAAATCTCATCGTAGTCAACACCTTGAACTTTGTCGAAAACATTTTTTGCGACAAGTCGAGCATTGTAGATAGTAACACTATCATCAGTGTCCATCTTCCTCTTCAAGATCCAGTTATTCTCAATGGCTTGCCGATCATCGGGCAAGTCCATCAAAGTCCACACTTTGTTCTCATACATGGATCCTATCTCAGATTTCATGGCCTCAAGCCATTTATCAGAATCTGGGCTCATCATCGCTTCCTCATAGTTCGTAGGTTCGTCATGGTCTAGTAACATGGCTTCCAGAACAGGATTACCGTACCACTCTGGTGTGGAATGTGCTCTGGTTGACCTACGAGGTTCGGTAGTAACTTGATCCAAAGTTTCATGATCATTATCATTAGCTTCCTCACTAGTTGGTGTAAGCATCACGGGAATGGTTTTCTGTGATGAGCTACTTTCCAATTCGAGGGAAGGTACAATTACATCATCAAGTACTACTTTTCTCCCACTCACTTCTTTTGAGAGAAACTCCTTCTCTAGAAAGGATCTATTCTTAGCAACAAAGGTGTACCCAACGGTTTTTTTGGGTATCCTATGAAGACGCACTTCTCCGATTTGGGTTCGAGCTTATCAGGTTGAAGCTTTTTCACATAAGCATCGCAACCCCAAACTTTAAGAAACGACATCTTAGGTTTCCTGCCAAACCATAGTTCATATGGTGTCGTCTCATATGGTGTCGTCTCAACAGATTTAGATGGTGTCCTATTTAACGTGAATGTAGCTGTCTCTAACGCATAACCCCAAAACGATAGTGGTAAATCGGTAAGAGACATCATAGATCACACCACATCCAATAAAGTACGGTTACGATGTTCGGACACACCATTACGCTGTGGTGTTCCAGGTGGCGTGAGTTTTGAAACTATTACACGTTATTTTAAATGAAGGCCAAACTCGTAACTCAAATATTCGCTTCCGCGATCAGATCATAGAAACTTTATTTTCTTGTTATTATGATTCTCCACTTCACTCTGAAATTCTTTGAACTTTTCAAATGTTTCAGACTTGTGTTTCATTAAGTAGATATACCCATATCTGCTCAAATCATCTGTGAAGGCAGAAAATAATGATACATGTCACGTGCCTCAACACTCATCGGACCGCATACATTGCTATGTATTATTTCCAATAAGTTATTAGCTCGCTCCATTGTTCTGAAGAACGGAGTTTTAGTCATCTTGCCCATGAGGCATGGTTCACAAGTATCAAATGATTCATAATGAAGTGATTCCAAAATCCCATCTGCATGGAGTTTCTTCATGCGCTTTACAACAATATGACCTAAACGGCAGTGCTACAAGTATGTTGCACTATCATTATCAACTTTGCATCTTTTGGCATCAATATTATGAATATGTGTATCACTACGATCGAGATTCAATAAACCATTTTCATTGGGTGTATGACCATAGAAGGTTTTATTCAAGTAAACAGAACAACAATTATTCTCTGACTTAAATGAATAACCGTATTGCAATAAACATGATCCAATCATATTTATGCTCAACGCAAACACCAAATAAAAATTATTTTAGGTTGAACACTAATCCCGAAAGTAAAGGGGGTGTGCGATGGTGATCTTATCAACCTTGGAATCACTTCCAGCACACATCGTCACCTCGCCTTTAACTAGTCTTTGTTCATTTTGCAACTCCTGTTTTGAGTTACTAATCTTAGCAACTGAACCGGTATCAAATACCCTGGGGTTACTACGAAAACTAGTAAAGTACACATCAATAACATGTATATTAAATATACCTTTGTTCACTTTGCCATCCTTCTTATCCGCCAAGTTTTTTGGGCAGCTCCACTTCCAGTGACCATTTCCTTTGCAGTGGAAGCACTCAGTTTCAGGTTTGGGTCTAGCTTTTGGCTTCTTCATGGGAGTGGAAACTTTCTTGCCATTCTTCTTGAAGTTCCCTTTCTTTCCCTTGCCCTGTTTCTTGAAACTAGTGGTCTTGTTAACCATCAACACTTGATGCTATTTCTTTATTTCTACCTTTGCCGATTTCAGCATCGCGAAGAGCTTGGGAATCGTTTTTCGGTATCCCTTGCATATTATAGTTCATCACGAAGTTCTAGTAACTTGGTGATAGTGACTAGAGATCTCTATCAATCACTATTTTATCTGGAAGATTAACTCCCAATTGATTCAAGAGATTGTAGTACCCAGACATTTTGAGCACATGCTCACTAGCTGAGCTATTCTCCTCCATCTTGTAGGCAAAGTACTTGTCAGAGGTCTCATACCTCTTAACACGGGCATGAGTCTGAAATATCATTTTCAGCTCTTGGAACATCTCACATGTTCCATGGCATTCGAAACATTTTTGAAGTCCCGGATCTAAGCCGTAAAGCATGGTGCACTAAACTATCAAGTAGTCATCATACCGAGCTTGTCAAACGTTCATAACATCCGCATCTTCTCCTGCAATAGGTCTGTCACCTAGCGGTGCATCAAGGACATAATTCTTCTATGCAGCAACGAGGATAATCCTCAAATCACGGACCCAGTCCGCATCATTTCTACTATCATATTTCAACTTAGTTTTCTCTCGGAACATATCAAAAACATAGGGAAGCTACAACGCGGGCTATTGATCTACAACATAAATATGCAAATACTATCAGGACTAAGTTCATGATAAATTAAGTTCAAGTAATCATATTACTTAAGAACTCCCACTTAGATAGACATCCCTCGAGTCATCTAAATGATTACGTGATCCAAATCAACTAAACCATGTCCGATCATCACGTGAGATGGAGTAGTTTTCAATGGTGAACACCTCTATGTTGATCATATCTACTATATGATTCATGTTCGACCTTTCGGTCTCCAGTGTTCCGAGGCCATGTATGTACATGCTAGCCTCATCAAGTTTAACCTCAGTATTTCGCATGTGCAAAACTGTCTTGCACCCGTTGTATGTGAACATAGAGCTTATCACACCCGATCATCACGTGGTGTTTCGGCGCGATGAACTATCTCAGGGAGAATGAAGGAAATATGCCCTAGAGGCAATAATAAAGTTATTATTTATTTCCTTATATCATGATAAATGTTTATTATTCATGCTAGAATTGTATTAACCGGAAACATAATACATGTGTGAATACATAGACAAACAGAGTGTCACTAGTATGCCTCTACTTGACTAGCTCGTTGATCAAAGATGGTTATGTTTCCCAACCATAGACATGAGTTGTCATTTGATTAACGGGATCACATCATTAGGAGAATGATGTGATTGACTTGACCCATTCCGTTAGCTTAGCACTTGATCGTTTAGTTTGTTGCTATTGCTTTCTTCATAACTTATACATGTTTCTATGACTATGAGATTATGCAACTCCCGTTTACCGGAGGAACACTTTGTGTGCTACCAAATGTCACAACGTAACTGGGTGATTATAAAGGTGCTCTACAGGTGTCTCCGAAGGTACTTGTTGGGTTGGCGTATTTTGAGATTAGGATTTGTCACTCCGATTGTCAGAGAGGTATCTCTGGGCCCTCTCGGTAATGCACATCACTCAAGCCTTGCAAGCATTGCAACTAATAAGTTAGTTGCGGGATGATGTATTACGGAACGAGTAAAGAGACTTGCCAGTAACGAGATTGAACTGGGTATTAAGATACCGACGATCGAATCTCGGGCAAGTAACATACCAATGACAAAGGGAACAATGTATGTTGTTATGCGGTTTGACCGATAAAGATCTTCGTAGAATATGTAGGAGCCAATATGAGCATCCAGGTTCCGCTATTGGTTATTGACCGGAGACGTGTCTCGGTCATGTCTACATAGTTCTCGAACCCGTAGGGTCCGCACGCTTAAAGTTCGATGATGATCGGAATTAGGGTTTTTGTGTTTTGATGTACCGAAGGCTGTTCGGAGTCCCGGATGTGATCACGGACATGACGAGGAGTCTCGAAATGGTCGAGACATAAAGATTGATATATTGGAAGCCTATATTTGGATATCGGAAACGTTCCGGGTGAAATTGGGATTTTACCGGAGTACCGGGGGGTTACCGGAACCCCCCCCCCCCGGGGGGGGGGGTTATTGGGCCTACATGGGCCATAAGGGAGAAGAGGAGGGCCGGCCAGGGCAGGCCGCGCGCCCCCTCCCCCCCTAGTCCGAATAGGACAAGAAAGGGGGGCGGCGCCCCCCTTTCCTCTTTCTCCCTTCCCCCTTCCTTTTCCAACAAGGCAAGAGGGGGGGTCCTACTCCCGGTGGGAGTAGGACTCCTCCAGGCGCACCCCTAGGGCTGGCCGCACCTCCCCCTCTCCCTCCTTTATATACGGGGGCAAGGGGGCACCCCATGACACACAAGTTGATCTTCGTGATCGTTCCTTAGCCGTGTGCGGTGCCCCCTTCCACCATATTCCACCTCGGTCATATCATAGCGATGCTTAGGCGAAGCCCTCCGTCGGTAGAACATCATCACCATCATCACGTCGTCGTGCTGACGAAACTCTCCCTCAACGTTTTGCTGGATCGGAGCTCGAGGGACGTCACCGAGTTGAACGTGTGTAGAACTCGAAGGTGACATACGTTCGGTACTTGGATCGGTCGGATCGGGAAGACGTACGACTACTTCCTCTACATTGTATCAATGCTTCCGTTGTCGGTCTACGAGGGTACGTAGACAACACTCTCCCCTCTCGTTGCTATGCATCACCATGATCTTGCGTGTGCGTAGGAAATTTTTTGAAATTACTATGTTCCCCAACAGTGGCATCCGAGCCTAGGTTTTATGCGTTGATGTTATATGCACGAGTAGAACACAAGTGAGTTGTGGGCAATATAAGTCATACTGCTTACCAGCATGTCATACTTTGGTTCGGCGGTATTGTTGGATGAAGCGGCCTGGACTGACATTACGCGTACGCTTACGCGAGACTAGTTCTACCGACGTGCTTTGCACATAGGTGGCTGGCGGGTGTCACTTTCTCCAACTTTAGTTGAACCGAGTGTGGCTATGCCCGGTACTTGTGAAGGTTAAAACAGCACCAACTTGACAAACTATCGTTGTGGTTTTGATGCGTAGGTAAGAACGGTTCTTGCTAAGCCTGTAGCAGCCACGTAAAACTTGCAACAACAAAGTAGAGGACGTCTAACTTGTTTTTGCAGGGCATGTTGTGATGTGATATGTTCAAGACATGATGCTAAATTTTATTGTATGAGATGATCATGTTTTTAACCGAGTTATCGGCAACTGGCAGGAGCCATATGGTTGTCGCTTTATTGTATGCAATACAATTGCGCTGTAATGCTTTACTTTATCACTAAGCGGTAGCGATAGTCGTGGAAGCATAAGATTGGCGAGACGACAATGATGCTACGATGGTAATCAAGGTGTCATGCCGGTGATGATGGTGATCATGACGGTGCTTCGGAGATGGAGATCACAAGCACAAGATGACGATGGCCATATCATATCACTTATATTGATTGCATGTGATGTTTATCTTTTATGCATCTTATCTTGCTTTGATTGACGGTAGCATTATAAGATGATCTCTCACTAAATTTCAAGATAAAAGTGTTCTCCCTGAGTATGCACCGTTGCCAAAGTTCGTCGTGCCCAGACACCACGTGATGATCGGGTGTGATAAGCTCTACGTCCATCTACAACGGGTGCAAGCCAGTTTTGCACACGCAGAATACTCAGGTTAAACTTGATGAGCCTAGCATATGCAGATATGGCCTCGAAACACTGAGACCGAAAGGTCGAGCGTGAATCATATAGTAGATATGATCAACATATTGATGTTCACCATTGAAAGCTACTCCATTTCACGTGATGATTGGTTATGGTTTAGTTGATTTGGATCACGTGATCACTTAGAAGATTAGAGGGATGTCTTTCTAAGTGGGAGTTCTTAAGTAATATGATTAATTGAACTTAAATTTATCATGAACTTAGTACCTGATAGTATCTTGCTTGTCTATGTTTGTTTTTAGATAGATGGCCCGTGTTGTTGTTCCGTTGAATTTTAATGTGTTCCTTGAGAAAGCAAAGTTGAAAGACGATGGTAGCAATTACACGGACTGGGTCCGTAACTTGAGGATTATCCTCATTGCTGCACAGAAGAATTGCGTCCTGGAAGCACTGCTAGGTGCCAGGCCTGCTGCTGGAGAAACACCAGATGTTATGAATGTCTGGCAGAGCAAAGCTGATGACTACTCAATAGTTCAGTGTGCCATGCTTTACGGCTTAGAATCGGGACTTCAACGACGTTTTGAACGTCATGGAGAATATGAGATGTTCCAGGAGTTGAAGTTAATATTTCAAGAAAATGCCCGGATTGAGAGATATGAAGTCTCTAATAAATTCTATAGCTGCAAGATGGAGGAGAATAGTTCTGTCAGTGAACATATACTCAAAATGTCTGGGTATCATAATCACTTGACTCAACTAGGGGTTAATCTTCCTGTTGATAGTGTCATTGACAGAGTTCTTCAATCACTGCCACCAAGCTACAAGAGCTTCGTGATGAACTATAACATGCAAGGGATGGATAAGACAATTCCCGAGCTCTTCGCAATGCTAAAGGCTGCGGAGGTAGAAATCAAGAAGGAGCATCAAGTGTTGATGGTCAACAAGACCGCCAGTTTCAAGAAAAAGGGCAAAGGGAAGAAGAAGGGGAACTTCAAGAAGAACAGTAAGCAAGTTGCTGCTCAAGAGAAGAAACCCAAATCTGGACCTAAACCTGAAACTAAGTGCTTCTACTGCAAGCAGACTGGACACTGGAAGCGGAACTGCCCCAAGTATTTGGCGGATAAGAAGGATGGCAAAGTGAACAAAGGTATATGTGATATACATGTTATTGATGTGTACCTTACTAGAGCTCGCAGTAGCACCTGGGTATTTGATACTGGTTCTTTGCTAACATTTGCAACTCGAAACAGGGACTACGGATTAAGCGAACACTGGCAAAGGACGAGGTGACGATGCGCGTGGGAAATGGTTCCAAAGTCGATGTGATCGCAGTCGGCACGCTACCTCTACATCTACCTTCGGGATTAGTTTTAGACCTAAATAATTGTTATTTGGTGCCAGCGTTGAGCATGAACATTATATCTGGATCTTGTTTGATGCGAGACGGTTATTCATTTAAATCAGAGAATAATGGTTGTTCTATTTATATGAGTAATATCTTTTATGGTCATGCACCCTTGACGAGTGGTCTATTTTTGATGAATCTCGATAGTGGTGATACACATATTCATAATGTTGACGCCAAAAGATGCAGAGTTGACAATGATAGTGCAACTTATTTGTGGCACTGCCGTTTAGGTCATACCGGTGTAAAGCGCATGAAGAAACTCCATGCTGATGGACTTTTGGAATCACTTGATTATGAATCACTTGGTACTTGCGAACCGTGCCTCATGGGCAAGATTACTAAAATGCCGTTCTCCGGTACTATGGAGAGAGCAACGGATTTGTTGGAGATCATACATACAGATGTATGTGGTCCGATGAATATTGAGGCTCGTGGCGGATATCGTTATTTTCTCACCTTCACAGATGATTTAAGCAGATATGGGTATATCTACTTAATGAAACATAAGTCTGAAACATTTGAAAATTTCAAAGGATTTCAGAGTGAAGTTGAAAATCATCATAACAAGAAAATAAAGTTTCTACGATCTGATCGTGGAGGAGAGTATTTGAGTTACGAGTTTGGTCTACATTTGAAGCAATGTGGAATAGTTTCGCAACTCACGCCACCCGGAACACCACAGCGTAATGGTGTGTCCGAATGTCAAAATCGTACTTTACTAGATATGGTGCGATCTATGATGTCCCTTATAGATTTACTGCTATTGTTTTGGGGTTATGCTTTAGAGATGGCTGCATTCACGTTAAATAGGGCACCATCAAAATCCGTTGAGACGACACCTTATGAACTATGGTTTGGCAAGAAACCAAAGTTGTCGTTTCTGAAAGTTTGAGGCTGCGATGCTTAAGTGAAAAAGCTTCAACATGATAAGCTCGAACCCAAATCGGAGAAATGTGTCTTCATAGGATACCCAAAGGAAACTGTTGGGTACACCTTCTATCACAGATCCGAAGGCAAGACTTTCGTTGCTAAGAATGGATCCTTTCTAGAGAAGGAGTTTCTCTCAAAAGAAGTGAGTGGGAGAAAAGTAGAACTTGATGAGGTAACTGTACCTGCTCCCTTATTGGAAAGTAGTACATCACAGAAACCGGTTTCTGTGACACCTACACCAATTAGTGAGGAAGCTAATGATAATGATCATGAAACTTCAGATCAAGTTACTACCGAACCTCGTAGATCAATCAGAGTAAGATCCGCACCAGAGTGGTACGGTAATCCTGTTCTGGAAGTCATGCTACTAGATCATGATGAACCTACGAACTATGAAGAAGCGATGGTGAGCCCAGATTCCACAAAATGGCTAGAAGCCATGAAATCTGAGATGGCATCCATGTATGAGAACAAAGTGTGGACTTTGGTTGACTTGTCCGTTGATCGGCAAGCAATTGAGAATAAATGGATCTTCAAGAAGAAGACTGACGCTGACGGTAATGTTACTGTCTACAAAGCTTGACTTGTTGCAAAAGGTTTTTGACAAGTTCAAGGGATTGACTACGATGAGACCTTCTCACTTGTAATGATGCTTAAGTCTGTCCGAATCATGTTAGCAATTGCCGCATTTTATGATTATGAAATTTGGCAAATGGATGTCAAAACTGCATTCCTGAATGGATTTCTGGAAGAAGAGTTGTATATGATGCAACCAGAAGGTTTTGTCGATCCAAAGGGAGCTAACAAAGTGTGCAACCTCCAGCGATCCATTTATGGACTGGTGCAAGCCACTCGGAGTTGTAATAAATGCTTTGATAGTGTGATCAAAGCATTTGGTTTTGTACAGACATTTGGAGAAGCCTGTATTTACAAGAAAGTGAGTGGGAGCTCTGTAGCATTTCTGATATTATATGTGGATGACATATTATTGATTGGAAATGATATAGAATTTCTGGATAGCGTAAAGGGATACTTGAATAAGAGTTTTTCAATGAAAGACCTCGGTGAAGCTGCTTACATATTGGGCATTAAGATCTATAGAGATAGATCAAGACGCTTAATTGGACTTTCACAAAGCACATACCTTGACAAAGTTTTGAAGAAGTTCAAAATGGATCAAGCAAAGAAAGGGTTCTTGCCTGTGTTACAAGGTGTGGAGTTGACTAAGACTCAATGTCCAACCACCGCAGAAGATAGAGAGAAAATGAAAGATGTTCCCTATGCTTCAGCCATAGGCTCTATCATGTATGCAATGCTGTGTACCAGACCTGATGTGTGCCTTGCTATAAGTTTAGCAGGGAGGTACCAAAGTAATCCAGGAGTGGATCACTGGACAGCGGTCAAGAACATCCTAAAATACCTGAAAAGGACTAAGGATATGTTTCTCGTATATGGAGGTGACAAAGAGCTCATCGTAAATGGTTACGTTGATGCAAGATTTGACACTGATCCAGACAATTCTAAATCGCAAACCAGATATGTGTTTATACTGAACGGTGGAGCTGTCAGTTGGTGCAGTTCTAAACAAAGCGTCGTGGCAGGATCTACATGTGAAGCGGAGTACATAGCTTCTTCGGAAGCAGCAAATGAAGGAGTCTGGATGAAGGAGTTCATATCCAATCTAGGTGTCATACCTAGTGCATCGGGTCCAATGAAAATCTTTTGTGACAATACTGGTGCAATTGCCTTGGCAAAGGAATCCAGATTTCACAAGAGAACCAAGCACATCAAGAGACACTTCAATTCCATTCGGGATTTAGTCCAAGTGGGAGACATAGAAATTTGCAAGATACATACGGATCTGACTGTTGCAGACCCGCTGACTAAGCCTCTTCCACAAGCAAAACATGATCAGCACCAAGGCTCCATGGGTGTTAGAATCATTACTTGTAATCTAGATTATTGACTCTAGTGCAAGTGGGAGACTGAAGGAAATATGCCCTAGAGGCAATAATAAAGTTATTATGTATTTCCTTATATCATGATAAATGTTTATTATTCATGCTAGAATTGTATTAACCGGAAACATAATACATGTGTGAATACATAGACAAACAGAGTGTCACTAGTATGCCTCTACTTGACTAGCTCGTTGATCAAAGATGGTTATGTTTCCTAACCATAGACATGAGTTGTCATTTGATTAACGGGATCACATCATTAGGAAAATGATGTGATTGACTTGACCCATTCCGTTAGCTTAGCACTTGATCATTTAGTTTGTTGCTATTGCTTTCTTCATAACTTATACATGTTCCTATGACTATGAGATTATGCAACTCCCGTTTACTGGAGGAACACTTTGTGTGCTACCAAACATCACAACGTAACTGGGTGATTATAAAGGTGCTCTACAGGTGTCTCCGAAGGTACTTGTTGGGTTGGCGTATTTCGAGATTAGGATTTGTCACTCCGATTGTCGGAGAGGTATCTCTGGGCCCTCTCGGTAATGCACATCACTCAAGCCTTGCAAGCATTGCAACTAATAAGTTAGTTGCGGGATGATGTATTATGGAACAAGTAAAGAGACTTGCCAGTAACGAGATTGAACTAGGTATTAAGATACCGACGATCGAATCTCGGGCAAGTAACATACCAATGACAAAGGGAACAGTGTATGTTGTTATGCGGTCTGACCGATAAAGATCTTCATAGAATATGTAGGAGCCAATATGAGCATCCAGGTTCCGCTATTGGTTATTGACCGGAGACGTGTCTCGGTCATGTCTACATAGTTCTCGAACCCGTAGGGTCCGCACGCTTAAAGTTCCGTGACGATTGTAATTAGGGTTTTTGTGTTTTGATGTACCGAAGGTTGTTCGGAGTCCCGGATGTGGTCACGAACATGACGAGGAGTCTCGAAATGGTCGAGACATAAAGATTGATATATTGGAAGCCTATATTTGGATATCGGAAACGTTCCGGGTGAAATCGGGATTTTACCGGAGTACCGGGGGGTTACCGAAACCCCCCCGGGGGTTATTGGGCCTACATGGGCCATAAGGGAGAAGAGGAGGGCCGGCCAGGGCAGGCAGCGCGCCCCCTCCCCCTCTAGTCCGAATAGGACAAGGAAGGGGGGCGGCGCCCCCCTTTCCTCTTTCTCCCTTCCCCCTTCCTTTTCCAGCAAGGCAAGAGGGGGGAGTCCTACTCCCGGTGGGAGTAGGACTCCTCCAGGCGCACCCCTAGGTCCGGCCGCACCTCCCCCACTCCCTCCTTTATATACGGGGGCAAGGGGGCACCCCATGACACACAAGTTGATCTTCGTGATCGTTCCTTAGCCGTGTGCGGTGCCCCCTTCCACCATATTCCACCTTGGTCATATCATAGTTGTGCTTAGGCGAAGCCCTGCGTCGGTAGAACATCATCACCGTCATCACGCCGTCGTGCTGACGAAACTCTCCCTCAACGTTTTGCTGGATCGGAGCTCGAGGGACGTCGCCGAGTTGAACGTGTGCAGAACTCAGAGGTGTTGTACGTTCGGTACTTGGATCGGTCGGATTGGGAAGACGTACGACTACTTCCTCTACGTTGTGTCAACGCTTCCGTTGTCGGTCTACGAGGGTACGTAGACAACACTCTCCCCTCTCGTTGCTATGAATCACCATGATCTTGCGTGTGCATAGGAAATTTTTTGAAATTACTACGTTCCCCAACAGAGAACACTTATACCTTGAAATTTTAGTGAGAGATCATCTTATAATGCTACCGCCGTACTAAGCAAAATAAGATGCATAAAAGATAAACATCACATGAAATCAAAATATGTGACATGATATGGCTGATGACCCACAACTATAGGGGATCTATCATAGTCCTTTCGAGAAGTAAGAGTGTCGAACCCAACGAGGAGCAGAAGGAAATGATAAGCAGTTTTCAGTAAGGTATTCTCTGCAACGACTGAAATTATCGGTAACAGATAGTTTTGTGATAAGGTAATTTGTAACGGGTAACAAGTAATAAAAGTAAATAAGGTGCAGCAAGATGGCCCAATCCTTTTTGTAGCAAAGGACAAGCCTGGACAAACTCTTATATAAAGAAAAGCGCTCCCGAGGACACATGGGAATTATCGTCAAGCTAGTTTTCATCACGCTCATATGATTTGCGTTCAGTACTTTGATAATTTGATATGTGGGTGGACCGGTGCTTGGGTACTATCCTTCCTTGGACAAGCATCCCACTTATGATTAACCCCTCTTGCAAGCATCCACAATTACAAAAGAAGTATTAAGGTAAACCTAACCATAGCATGGAACATATGGATCGAAATCAGCCCCTTACGAAGCAACTCATAAACTAGGGTTTAAGCTTCTGTCACTCTAGCAACCCATCATCTACTTATTACTTCCCAATGCCTTCCTCTAGGCCCAAACAATGGTGAAGTGTCATGTAGTCGACGTTCACATGACACCACTAGAGGAAAGACAACATACGTCTCATCAAAATATCAAATGAATACCAAATTCACATGACTACTTATAGCAAGACTTCTCCCATGTCCTCGGGAACAAACGTAACTACTCACAAACCATACTCATGTTCATAATCAGAGGGGCATTAATATGCATAAAGGATCTGAACATATGATCTTCCACCGAATAAACCAACTAGCATCAACTACAAGGAGTTATCAACACTACTAGCAACCCACAGGTACCAATCTGAGGTTTTGAGACAAAGATTGAATACAAGAGATGAACTAGGGTTTGAGATGAGATGCTGCTGGCGAAGACATTGATGGAGATTGACCCCCTCCCGATGGGAGAATCTATGGTGATGACGATGGTGATGATTTCCCCCTCCCGGAGGGAAGTTTCCCTGGCAGAACAGCTCCGCCGGAGCCCTAGATTGGTTGCGCCAAGGTTCCACCTCGTGGCAGTGGAGTTTCGTCCCGTGAGCTTGCTTATGATTTTTTTCCTGGATGAAAGACCTCATATAGTAGAATATGGGCATCAAAGGGCTGCTAGAGGGCCCATGAGGCAGGGGGCGCGCCTAGGGGGTAGGGCACACCCCCCACCCTCATGGATGGTGGGTGGCCCCCTCTGGTACTTCCTTCACCCAATATTTTTTATATATTCTGAAACGTGCTCCCGTGAAGTTTCTGGACTTTTGGAGTTGTGCAGAATAGGTCTCTAATATTTGCTCCTTTTCCAGCCCAGGATTCCAGCTGCCGCCATTCTCCCTCTTCAAGTAAACCTTGTAAAATAAGAGAGAATTGGCATAAGTATTGTGACATAGTGTGTAATAACAGCCCATAATGCAATAAATATCAATATAAAAGCATGATGCAAAATGGACGTATCAACTCCCCCAAGCTGAGACCTCGCTTTGTCCTCAAGAGAAAGCCGATATCGAAAAATATGTCCACATGTTTAGAGATAGAGGTGTCGATAAAATAAAATACGGACATGAGGGCATCATGGTCATTCTTAGGATAACAACATATATATATATTGTCATATGATTTCTTATGCTAAAGTAACAATTCAATCACAATTTCAAGTATGAATCAGAAACTTCATTGAAAACTAACAAACTATAATCTTAGTCATTGAAGCAATTGCAGTTTATCATAACATCGAAAAGAGTCAATATAAGAGCTTTTCCGCAAGTCCACATACTCAACTATCATTTAGTCCTTCACAATTGCTAACACTCATGCAATATTTATGGGTATGAAGTTTTAATCGGACATAGAGAAAGATAGTGGCTTATAGTTTTGCCTCCCAACCTTTTACCTCAAGGGTAATGTCAACAATAATAGTTCATGAAAACTCACATCCAATTAGCTATATATATATCTGGATCCTTCCAACACATTGTGCTTGCCAAAGGATAAAATGTAAAAAAGGAAAGGTGAAGATCACCATGACTCTTGTATGAAGTATAAGACAAGAATAAAAGATAGGCCCTTCGTAGAGGGAAGCAGAGGTTGTCATGCGCTTTTATGGTTGGACGCACAAAATCTTAATGCGAAAGAATGTCACTTTATTGCCACTTGTGATATGGACCTTTATTATGAAGTTCGTCACTTTTATTTCTTCCACATCACAAGATCGTATAAAGATTATTTTCTCCACACTAATAAATCATTCATATTTAGAGAGCAATTTTTTATTGCTTGCAACAATGACAACTTACTTGAAGGATCTTACTCAATCCATAGGTAGATATGATGGACTCTCATGGCAAAACTGGGTTTAAGGATATTTGGAAGCACAAGTAGTATCTCTACTTGGTGCAAAGAATTTGGCTAGCATGAGAGGGAAAGGCAAGCTCAACATGTTGGATGATCCATGACAATGTAATTTATTTCGGATGTAAGAAAACATAACCCATTAAGTTGTCTTCCTTGTCCAATATCAACTCTTTAGCATGTCATATTTTAATGAGTGATCACAATCATAAAAGATGTACAAGATAGTATATTTATATGTGAAAACCTCTCTTTCTTTATTACTTCTTATTAATTACAACGATGACCAAAACTATGTTTGTCAACTCTCTACAACTTTTATTCATCATACTCTTTATATGTGAAGTCATTACTCTCCATAAGATCCATATGATCTCTTTATTTCTTTTTATTCTTTCTCTTTTATTTTATTCCCTCAAGATCATAGCAAGATAATCAAGCCCTTGACTCAACACTAATCTTTATTATATATAGCTCACGGACTCGATTACATAGAAGGATCATAAAGCAAAACTCAAAACTAGATCATACTAAAACTTTATTCTACTAGATCAAGATATTACCAAAAGGATCGAACTAAGAAAAATGGTAAAGATAAAAGTGTGATGGTGATACGATACCGGGGCACTCCCCCAAGCTTGGAAGTTGCCAAGGGGAGTGCCCATACCCGATACTCAGTTCTTGTTTGTTGGTGAAGAAGGTGTTGGTGATGATGGATAGTCGCACATCGAGCATAGGAGATCCTCCAATTTGTGGATAATTCCCTTGAGTGTGATGATATGCTCCTTCAAAATATTTTCACTTGTGAGATACTTGTTTTGAATGCGAGCTAACTCAATCATCTTGAAAGCTTCAATCTTCGTTGGGGTAAAGAGATTGTGATGAGTTTGAAGGATGTCTTCTTCTACTACTCTCGGAACTTGATCCCCCATGGCCTTCTTGATCCCATCATCCTTGTTGATATCTCCGGGCTCTTCTCTCTTCATCTCTATCTTCATTAGCCAAGCATCGTTGCCCTCATCGTTGGAGGAGGTGGGAGACGACATGGTGCCTGGCCTTGATAACCCTGGCAGAAAATAGCTCGAAACAAAAGCAGGAGATATTTGCGTGGTACGGTGATCAAAACCTTCAGGAGATTATATAATGAATTTTTACCGACCAAAAGAAGTATCATGCAAGAAAACGGAGTTCGGAGGGCACACGAGTTGCCCACGAGGCAGGGGGTGCGCCCAGGGGTAGGGCGCGCCCACCACCCTCATGGACGCTTCGTGTCCTTCCCGGACTACTTCTTATTTTCCTAGTTTCTTAAATATTCCAAAATGGAGAAAAATTGCTATTAGAACTGTTTTGGAGTTGGTTTACTTACCATAACACATACCTATTCCTTTTCGGAGTCTGAAATGTTATGGAAAGTGTCCCTTACGTATTCCTCCAGGGTTACGGTTTCAATAACATTAGTTTCAACATTTATGGGATTACATGAGATATCATGTTTGATTCTTTGACCGTTCACCACCCTCGGATTTGTGCCTTCGAAGTTGTTGATTTTTATGGCACCGGAACGATAGACCTCCTCGATGACGTAAGGACCTTCCCATTTAGAGAGGAGTTTTCCTGCAAAAAATCTTAAAACGAGAGTTGTATAACAATACATAATCACCTACATTAAACTCACATTTCTGTATCCTTTTGCCATGCCATCTTTTAACTTTTTCTTTAAACAGTTTGGCATTCTCATAAGCTTGGGTTTTCCATTCATCAAGAGAGCTAATGTCAAAAAGCCTCTTCTCACCGGCAAGTTTGAAATCATAATTGAGCTCTTTAATGGCCCAATATTTCTTATGTTCTAGTTTGAGAGGTAAGTGACAAGCTTTTCCATAAACCATTTTATACGGAGACATACCCATAGGATTCTTATATGCAGTTCTATAGGCCCATAATGCATCATCAAGTTTCTTGGACCAATTATTTCTAGATCTATTAACAGTCTTTTGCAAAATTAATTTAAGCTCTCTATTACTCAATTCTACTTGACCACTAGACTGTGGGTGATATGGAGATGCAATTCTATGATTAACATCATACTTAGCAAGAATTTTACGAAAGGCACCATGAATAAAATGTGAACCACCATCGGTCATTAAATATCTAGGGACTCCAAACCTCGGAAAAATAACTTCTTTAAGCATCTTAATAGAGGTGTTATGATCAGCACTACTAGTTGGAATAGCTTCTACCCACTTAGTAACGTAATCAACAGCAACTAAAATATGTGTATACCCATTAGAGGAAGGAAACGGTCCCATATAATCAATGCCCCAAACATCAAATGGTTCAATAACAAGTGAATAACTCATAGGCATTTCTTGACGTCTACTAATATTACCAATTCTTTGACATTCATCACAAGACAAGACAAACTTACGGGAATCTTTGAAGAGAGTAGGCCAATAAAAACTGGATTGCAATACCTTATGTGCAATTCTATCTCCAGCATGGTGTCCTCCATAAGCCCCGGAGTGACACTTGCGTAGGATCTGATCCTGTTCATGCTCAGGTACACAATGTCTAATAACCCCATCGACTCCTTCTTTATAAAGGTGTGGGTCATACCAGAAGTAATGTCTTAAATCATAGAAAACTTTTTCTTTTGTTGGTATGTGAAACTAGGTGGTATAAATTTAGCAACAATGTAATTAGCATAATCAGCATACCATGGAGCAGTAAGAGAAGCATTTATGACAGCTAATTGTTCATCAGGAAACCTATCATCAATAGGTAGTGGGTCATCAAGAACATTCTCTAACCTAGACAAATTGTCTGCAACGGGGTTCTCAGCTCCCTTTCTATCAATAATATGCAAATCAAATTCTTGTAGAAAGAGAACCCATCTAATAAGTATAGGTTTAGCATCTTTCTTTTCCGTAAGATATTTAATAGTAGCATGATCAGTGTGAACAGTTACATTAGAATCAACTATATAAGGTCTGAACTTATCACAAGCAAATACAACTGCTAAACATTCTTTTTCAATAGTAGCATAATTTCTCTGGGCATTGTCTAGAGTCTTACTAGCATATTGGATAACATTTAATTTCTTATCAACCCTTTGTCCTAAAACAGCCCCTACAGCATAATCACTAGCATCACACATAATTTCAAATGGTAAATTCCAATCAGGCGGCTGAACAATAGGTGCAGAAATCAAAGCTTTCTTAAGTATTTCAAATGCTTCTACACAATCATCATCAAAGACAAAAGGAATATATTTTTGTAAGAGATTAGTCAGAGGCCTGGAGATTTTACAGAAGTCCTTAATGAACCTCCTATAAAATCTGGCATGACCAAGGAAACTTCTTATACCTTAAATGTCCTTAGGACACGGCATCTTTTCAATAGCATAAACTTTAGCTTTATCAACTTCAATACCTCTTTGAGAAATTTTATGCCCCAAGACAATACCTTCATTAACCATAAAGTGGCACTTCTCCCAATTCAAGACAAGATTAGTTTCTTCACATCTCTACAAAACTCGATCAAGGTTGCTTGAGCAATCATCAAAAGAAGTTCCATATACGGAAAAATCATCCATGAATACTATAAGTGCATCTAGTGCCCCTTAGTGATTTTGGTGTATTGAAGACTTATAGGTTAAGGGACTAATGTGTTTGTGAGTGTACACGGGTCTATAAGTCTATGAGGAGTTTGATATTTACAGAGAAAGTCGACCCCTAAAAATGAAGTTCTTCGACTAAAGACTTTGGATTTCCGAAGACTTTCTGAAGACTTTGAAAGTGAAGAAATTGGTGTGACCTTGAAGACTTGGTATTCATTTGAGGAACATGAAGCGTGAAGACTTTTGTTTTCGTAGTTTCATTTTCTCTTTCTTGAGTCATAGGAAACACCGTATTGTTAAAGGGGGTCGAGGAAATATTAAGGAAAAATTCCCAAGTGATGCTCAACTCAAAATCCTACACCTACCAATCCCTTCGAGTGAAGCCATTGTAAATCTCACACAGTTCAGTCATATTCTTCAGTGACAGAGACGAAGTTCTTCTGGTCTCTGAGGAATTTGTTCTGACTGAGGAGTTAGGAATTTGCCAGTGTGGATTGCTTACACAGTGAGGAACATGATAGCCCTGAGGAATTTGATACTCAAATTTCCGACCATTTCTATGCTTTGCGCCAGCTGTCCCAAAATATCTACCCACCTAACGGTCATATCATTGAAGGGCATTTATGTCTTATCATATCGTGCTGCTCCCTAGGCTATAAACATCTGCCCCCTACAACCACTAGCAGGTTGGCTGCTCCGAGAGAAACTGACACTTGTCATTTGAGAGCATCCCATCCTCTGAGGACTTTGAGTGAAAATCATCAAGTGAGGAAAACCCAAACCCAAACACCTACAAACCCCAAGTGATTGAGCATCACTGAAGAGATTGATACTGCATGGATCCGACACTTGTTACCTTTGAAGACTTTGCATCTTCCAGACGGTTAGGCATCATGGTCTAGAGAATCCAAGAGGAATTGTGGGTCGCCGAGTGACCGAGTTTGTGAAGGTTCGGAAGTCACCTGAAGACTTACCACGAGTGATTGGGTGTGGTCTGTGTGACCTTAGCTCAAGGGGAATATGGTGAGGACTGAGTGTTCTGAACTGTGTGTTTAGGACTGGGTGTCCGGGACTGTGTGTCCTCAGGTTTAAATACCTAGCCGCCCTAACCAGACGTACAACTGTCACAACAGTTGGAACTGGTCTACCAAATCATTTTCTTCACCAAGCTACCTGGTTCCATTTCCTCACTTATGTGTTGAGTGCTTGTTCATATCTGTTTGAAGACTTTGACTGAAGACTTTCTCAATTTCCTTAGTTCAATTTCTTTAGTATGTTTGTCTTCATCCTGTGTCATCCTGTGTTTACGCTTTCCATACTCTATGCTTGTCTTCATTTCATCATGATGACCAGGCTTGTGTTATGTTATGTTTACTTCTGAGTACTTATTCTGCTGCAAGTAGTTCTTCGCTAAGGAATTTCCTCACCCTGAAATTCCTGAGTGAAGAATTCATAAAAATCGCCTATTCACCCCCTCTAGTCGATATAACACACTTTCAATTGGTATCAGAGCAAGGTACTCCCTTGTTCTGTGTGATTTTGGTTTAACCACCTGGAGTTCTAGTTATGTCGACCGCAGGTATGATCAAGGTTTCTGCTGGGTGTCCTACCTTCGATGGGATGGACTACCCCTACTGGAATAATAAGGTGTGCATGCATCTTGAGGCAATTGATAACGATCTCTGGTACGTTGTGGAGAATGGTGTTCCCTCTATCACTCCCACCATCAATGCTGCTGATGTGAAGAGATTCAAGCAACTCGACTCTCAGGCGAAGAATATCATATGTGGCCATCTGAGCAAAGGACAGTATGGCAGAGTGAGTGCTTTGGAGACAACCAAGCTTATCTGGGACAGGCTGTCCAAGGTCAATGAGGGAGTCTCAACACAGCGTGACTCTCGAGTTGACGTTCTTCGAAATCTCTTCAACCGCTTCAAAAGACTCGACAATGAAAATTTTTAGCAAACCTTCGATCACCTCACTGACATCTCAAATGAGCTTCAAGCACTTGGTTCCGCCGATATCACCGACCATGAGGTGGTGACGAAATTGTTGAGATCGCTTGATTCCTCATTTGATACCTTGGCATTGATGATACAAGAACGTGGAGACTATAAGTCACTTGATCCCACTGATATCCTCGAGAGACTAAACACTCATGAGTTGCATCTTGCTGAGAAGAGAGATCTCTATGGACCAAGCTATGGTAGATCACGGGCTCTAAAGGCCAAGGCAGTATCCAAATCTGATGGTGAAGATTCAGACAGCAGCCTTGGTGACCCTGAAGAACTGAGCCAGGAGCTAGCAATGCTCGTGAGGAAGTTCCAAAAGTTCTCAAAACGTGATCGTTTTGGTAAATCCTCAAGAGGTGGTGACTTGAGATCAGATTCCTCATCTCGTGATTACAAGAAGAGACTCTGTCATAAATGCAAAAAACCCGGACACTACATTCAAGATTGTCCTCTGTGGGAAAAGGAATCGAAGAAGAAGAAGAAGTACAAGGATTACAGTTCTGATGATTCAAAGAAGAAGAAGAAATCTTCAAAGTCCTCATCATCAAGACCATCAAAGTCCTCATCTCACAATAAGAGCATCTCCAAGAAGGCTCGAGCATTCATTGGAAAGGAAATGGACTCTGAGGCTGAATCTGAAGAAAATGAGGAAGAGGAGGAATCTGAGGAGTCAGACTCTGGTGTGGCGAGCCTAGCCCTCGCAACTGCTTTCGTCAGCAAGTCTATCTTCAACTCTGAAGAAATGGACCTCCCCAATACTACTGATGACGACGATGAGGACTATGCTCCCACCTATTGCTTCATGGCAAAAGGCTCAAAGGTACTCAAATATCCCTCCTCTGAATCTAGTGACGATGACTCTGATGAAAACCTCAAACCCAGCTACTCTAAACTTGCTAAGATTGCTGTGAAACTGCAAAAGGCTCTTGAAAAGGTTCAAAATATGCTAGATAAAAGCGATGATATGTTGGGTGAGGAAATGGATCGCACTAAAATCTTGACTGAAAATCTTCAAAGACTCCAGTCCAAGTTTGACAATCTTCAAGGTCATCATAACACTCTCCTATCTGATCATGAGAAGCTTTCTTATGAATTTCTTCAAAGAAAGCAAGACCTTGAGCAGTTAAGAGTGAGTTATGAAGATCTTCAGAAGGAGTGTGATTCATTACTCGCTCAACAGATCAGCGCTACTCAGGATGAATTTGTTCCTCCATGTTTGAAGGGCATTGAACGTGAAACTACTAATTCTTCATATGAATGCTCAAATACTTCCATTGCTGCAATTTCTTCAACTGCCTCTGCTATCACTAATTCCTCATCTGAGGACATTGCTAGTATTACTGATGATGCAGGGCTGAAGGAATTGTATATGACAGGCATGTACAAAAGCCTCAAAGTGCATCAGGCTCTCTGTGACGTTCTTAAAAAGCAGATCCTCAACAAAAACCCTAGGAAAGAGGGTATTGCCTTTGAGAGGAAAATCAATGCTGATGGGACCTACTGGAAACCTGAGCAGTATCCCAAAACCTCATGGGGTGCTGCAAAGGGACCTTCAGTGGATCCATCTACCTTATCTGGCTTTACATGTGAATCTCCTCATTCTTCTGAGGAGTCATTTGACTCCAACTATAAACTGTTCAAAATTCAGAATGGTGAAGTATTTGCTAGATATGTTGGCACTAACTGCAGGAACGGTTCTCCTATGAAGAAAATCTGGGTTCCCAAAAGATGCCTTGAAAATCTTCAGGTGAATGTCATCATGACGCCACCTGTGAAGAATAGGAACCCCAGATCAAATTCTTCATATGGATCAAATTCTTCATATGGATCCAAGTCCTCATACGGACCAAACTCCTCATGTGGATCAAATTCCTCAAAAGGATCAAAGTCCTCATATGATTGTCATCGTGCTAACAACAACTCTGTTTCGCAGGGAAGATCTAAGGATTATGGATATGTGCATTATTCTTCAAATCATTATGTTCATAAGTCCTCGAAGAATTTCTCTGCTTACTCTTATGCTTACCCTAACCACTCTTGTGTGAAACGGAGTGGATTGGCATCTATGCCACCTTTTTCTTATGGAGCTCGCAGAATGATGAACTCTTTGCCACCCCTTTAGATGTGTGTGGTGAAGAAAAAGAACTAACCTCTTATGCAGGGTCACGTCTCCAGACGAAATTAAACGTATGATGAATTTGCTGGAGACCTGAATATGCTTGAAAGGACGCAAGCTAATCATGAAGAAATAAACTTTCATTTCTCACGTACTCATACTATTTTATCTGTTCTATTATCTGATGAAATTGATGTCATATTCTTCACTGTTGAAGTATATGAGTTCATAAGTTGCACTAATTCATCTGCAGGATGATCAACCCAAAGCCACTGAGTGGGTCCTCGATAGTGGATGTACAAATCACATGACTGGTGACAGGAGCTTATTGATGGACACTTCTTTATCTCCATCACATCTGAAGCACATCACCTACGCTGACAAAGGCAAAAGCAAGGTATTAGGTCTAGGTAAGGTTGCAATCTCAAAGGATCGACACATGGACAAAGTCATGCTTGTTGAGTCCTTAGGGTTCAACCTCATGTCTGTCTCAATGCTTTGTGATCTTGATATGGTGGTTGTCTTTGGCAAGTATCGTTGTGTTGTGATCCTGGAAGCTGACAATTCCAAAGTCTTCGAAGGCTTTAGGAGAGGATATTTGTATATTGTTGATTTCTCTACAGGACGACAACCTGTTACATGTCTACTTGCAAAAGCTTCAGAAGGCTGGCTATGGCATCGACGACTTGGGCATGCTGGCATGAGGAATCTGCACACGCTCGCGAAGAGGAAGCGTGTCATTGGTATTGAAAATGTCAAATTCCTCAAGGATCACTTATGCGGAGCCTGTGAAGCTGGAAAGATGACCATGGCCAAGCATCCAGCGAAGACTATCATGACTACTACTCGACCATTTGAATTGCTTCACATGGATCTCTTTGGCCCTACTCACTATGCCACATTTACTAATGTTGCATCCTTATATGGCTTTGCCATTGTTGATGATTACTCTCGATATACATGGGTCCATATTATCACTTACAAAACTGAAGTGCAGGAAGTCTTCAAACGATTTTCCTCGAGGGCTTGAACCAACTTTGGTGTGAAGATCAAGCACATCAGAAGTGATAATGGAACTGAGTTCAAGAACACTGGCCTTGATGACTATCTTGATGAACTTGGTATCACTCATGAGCTATCTGCTCCCTATACTCCTCAGCAAAATGGCGTCGTGGAGCGCAAGAATAGGACTCTTGTTGAGATGGCCCGCACTATGCTTGATGAGTACAAGACGCCTCCTCGCTTCTGGCCTAAGGCAATTGATATTGCGTGCCACATCATCAACAGAGTATATCTTCACAAATTCTTCAAGAAGACTGCCTATGAACTCTTCACTGACAAGAAACCCAATGTGAGTTATTTCAAAGTCTTTGGTGCTAAATGTTGGATTAGAGATCCTCATCACATAAATTTGCACCAAAAGCACATGAAGGTTTTATGCTCGGTTATGGTAAGGACTCGCACACCATAGAATCTTCAACACCTGTCATCACAAGGTTGTTGAAACTGTAGATGTGCGGTTCGATGAGACTAATGGCTCGCAAAGAGAGCACCTACCTCCTGTGATAGATGAAATACCTCCTGAGGAATCTATTAAGCTCAAGGCTACATAGGATGTCATTCCTACTGAAGAATCTGCTAAAGAAGTTATTCCCGAACATGAAGAACGTCATGCTGGTGCACCTGAGGAAAATGGTGCTGGAGAAAATGCTGATCAAATTCCTCAATGTCAACCCGCTCATCCTCGCATCGCAAATGAAGTGCAAATTGAGAAAATCATCAGCGACATCAACATTCCAGGTCCTCTCACACGCTCAAGAGCTTCACATTTATCTAACTTTTGTGGGCACTTTGATTTCGTCTCTATCACAGAGCCCACTAAGGTAGATGAAGCATTTCTGGAGCCTGAGTGGATTCAGGCCATGCAAGAAGAATTACATCATTTCGAGCTCAATAACGTCTAGGAACTGGTCAAACGTCCAGATCCTCGCAAGCACAATATCATCGGGACAAAGTGGATCTACCGAAACAAGCAAGATGAAAATGGCCTTGTGGTGAGGAATAAAGCATGGCTTGTAGCTCAAGGCTACACACAGGTTGAAGGAATTGACTTTGATGAAACTTTTGCACCTGTTGCTAGACTTGAGGGTATTCGCATATTACTTGCTTATGCTAACCATCATGATATCACTTTATATCAAATGGATGTAAAAAGTGCTTTCCTCAATGTTAAGCTTGAGGAAGAAGTATATGTTGCTCAACCCCCAGGTTTTGAAGATCCAACGCATCCTGACAAAGTCTTCAGACTCAATAAGGCCCTCTATGGCCTCAAGCAGGCCCCTCGGGCGTGGTATGATACTTTGAAGGAATTCCTCATGAAGAAAGGCTTCAAACCTGGTTCACTCGACCCTACTCTTTTCACTAAATCTTATGATGGTGAACTATTTGTGTGCCAAATATATGTTGATGATATTATCTTTGGTTGTACTGACCAACGTTATAGTGATGAATTTGCCTATATGATGAGTGAAGAATATCAAATGTCTATGATGGGAGGATTGAAATTATTCTTAGGTCTTCAAATTCGTCAACAACGTAATGGCATATTCATATCTCAGGAGAAATACCTCAAGGATGTACTGAGGAAATTCGGCATGCAAGATTGCAAAGGTGTCAAAATTCCTATGCCCACAAATGGCCATCTGTGCACTGATGAAAATGGTATTGACTTCGATCATAAGGTATACCGCTCCATGATTGGTTCTTTATTGTACTTATGTGCATCTAGGCCAGATATAATGCTTAGTGTTTGCATGTGTGCCCGATTTCAAGCTACATCGAAGGAATCACACCATAAGGTTGTGAAACATATTCTTCGATATCTAGCTCACACACCAACACTTGGATTATGGTACCCCAAGGGCTCGGCTTTTAATCTCATTGGATATTCTGACTCTGACTATGCTAGTGATCGTGTGGATCGCAAGTCAACATCTGGTACATGTCATTTCCTCAGACGATCTTTGGTCTGTTGGTCCTCGAAGAAATAGAACTGCGTATCACTGTCTACTGCTGAAGCTGAGTACATTGTTGCTGGTTCTTGCTGTGCTCAATTGCTGTGGATGAAGCAAACTCTCAAGGACTACGGCGTCAATGTGATGAATGTGCCTCTCTTCTGTGACAATGAGAGTGCCATCAAGATTGCTCACAACCCAGTTCAGCACTCGAAGACAAAGCACATTCAGATTCGTCATCATTTTCTTCGTGATCATGTGTTGAAGGGTGGCATTTCTATTGAGCATGTGAAGACTGAAGAACAGCTAGCCGATATCTTCGCAAAGCCCTTGGATGAGAAGAGATTTAGCAAGTTGTGGTGTGAGCTAAATATCTTAGAATCTTCTAATGTTCTTTAAAAAGGACACTCATCCTAACACTTATGCAAAATTGATGACTTAGATGTGCAACACATGAAGAAAAGTTTTTTCTTCAAATCAATGAAGACTAACACTCTAAGTGTGAAGAAATTAACGAAGAATCTGATTCTCAGAACCCTACGACAATTGTACATGGTGTCTGAAATCATCATTCTTATACGATGGGTCATGCCACCACAAAATGTTGAAAATCTTCATTTGAGCTTTTCCTCAGTTCTTTAATTTCCTCAGTTGTTTTTCAACTTTGCATTGTCTTCACTGTTTCCGACGTTTTTATTCATTGGCTATATATATATATATATGTGAGTTTATGTCCTCTACAGCATTCACTTATGGCTAATTCTTCAAGTTGTTTTTCCTGCTAAGTGAATGTGATCGGACCCTACCCCCTCTATGCTAAACTCAACCCAATCTATTCACAAATTCTTCATGTGCATTCTATTTGAAACTTGTTCAAAATCTTCACTATGTCCTTGTCAGCTGAAGAAATTGTGAACGGAACTTTAAAACCTATCTTGTCTAAATTTTCGGCTTTGCCGCTCAAACCGTTCCACATTCTACGACAACACTTATCCATTCACCCACGATCTCACACGATCTCCACTTCTCAGTACGTGGGTGACACATGTCAAGCGAATGAGAAGGGTCAGGGGCACGTCCATCCAAATTCTTTGGGCGAACAGTTTTTCACTGTGGCTATAAATACCCCCTACCCTTCCTCACTTCTCTTTTACTCTGCTCGACCTCACTCCAGCTCGAGCTTCTCAAACCCTAGCGCTGCCGCTACTTCATCGTCGCCGGTGAGGAAGATCTTCACTGCCTCGACCTCGTCGCCATCGTACTCGCGCCGGCCGTGGATTTCTTCACTCCGCCGCCGCCGTAGTTGTCTTCCTCTACCGAGTTAGGGCGTGGAAGATCTTCACTGACGAACTTCACATCTCCACTTCCCAGTTCGTCGTGTTCTTCATACAGGGCAATTAAAAGTTACTTTTACTGCCCTCTTTAATTCAAATGATTTCTACAAAATCGTCAAAGGTGTTTTTCTTCATATCTTCACACACTAAAACACCTCACATGTCATTTGTTCTTGATTCGTTTCTCTAAGCTATGTTTTTCTTCAAGATTCCTCAAATGTGTTGATTTTCGATCTATACATCTCTGGAACCTAAGACAAAGAACGCTTAGTGAAATTCTTCAAGACTCATCTGGTCAAATTCCTCAAACTTGTTCTTTTTGAAAAACGTATGAGAACGCATATGACCTCTCCAAATTTCTCGCAACTATACTCTGTTCACAGGTACTCATGTCAGTTGCTGAATCACTAGGTTCTCATCAACTTAACTCATTTGCAGTGTTCCTCGAAGAAAAGTTGCATACATCTTCAGACAATTCCATTGTTCAAATTCCTCAACTGAAGAAAATGGTTGACGGTAAGAAGCCACGAAAGGGAGGAAAGAGGCCTGAGGTCAATACTGCTTTTGAGATCCCTGATGACATATACAAGGACTGTTGCACTCCTGATGAGGCCACTCATGGCAAGGAAACCAAGAATGAGCGCAAAGTGCGCATCCAAAGAATAGAGAGGAGATGGGCAAGAGAGTGGAGGGAGTACAGATATGTTACTCCAAAATACATGAAGAAATTCGCTCTAAATCCTCCATGCCCAAGACCTCCATTGGCACCTGGCCAAGAAGCAGATCCCACCAGCCTCAAGCACGGTGAGGATTATCCTGATGAATGGGCCAAGCGCCAGGCCAAGTTGGCCAGACAAGCAAGAGAAGCAGTGAGGAAATTCAGCGAAGACTCTGCTGCTGCTGCCACTGCTGAGGCCTCTGCAAGCAAGCCAAAGATGGCCATGCCAAAGAAGCCTGCTCACAAGCCAAGTGCTTCTCCCTCAATGCCCTCACGGCCAAGTTCCTCAGCTATGCCCTCACGGCCAGATTCCTCAAAGCCCTCACGGCAAATTCCTCACGCTGCTCCTGCTCCTTCAAAATCCTCAGCTCCTCCGCTCAAGTCCCCAACTGCTCCGACAAAATCCTCAGCACCTTCACATCTTGCCACGTGCCAAAGGATGAAGGGAATTTCTATTGCCTCAGGAGCATCTGCTAGTTCCTCAGCACCACTGCATTCTTCAACTGGTCCCACTCTGTTGAAGACCAAGGCAACTGCTGGACGAGGCTCTCAACCAAGTCCTCAGAAGAAGCAAGTCGCCTTCCAAGTGTCGTCGGATGAAGACGAAGCTGATGATGATGAACTTGCCGAAATCATCAGAGACAGGCAAGTCAGGGCCGCTATAGCCAAGGGCACAAGTGTGCCTCTGCTTTTGGATCCAAAGTTGATCCTTGAGTACATTGACCTATGGCACAAGGGCCCAAATACTCCTATGCCTGATTTCAAGCTGACTCCTAGCCAAAGTCATATGTTGACTCACTTCATACAAGAAGAGAAATGGAAGTTTGAGAAGGCCAGGCAGATCAAGAAGGTGCAATACAAAAAGGAGCGCTTCCTAAAGAAGAACGTTGTCTCTATGACAACTGAAGAACTTGTCACAATTCAATCTGAGATCAAGAAACTCAATGATGAATTTGACGCATACCGCGCTGACTGTCTTAGAACCAAAGTTCGGTTTGTAAAGTTGACTGAAAAGTTCACTTCAACTGTTGTAGCCCCAACACAACATGAAATTCCTCAGGCTGAAGCATCTGCTCAGCCAACTGAAGAAAATGACAGCACCGCTGATGACAATCAGGCTGCTAATTCCAGGGCTGATGACTGCATTCCAGCCGCTGACGAAATTGCCAGGGCATCCACTAGTGGTGCGCCTGAAGAAAGTGAAGACGTCAGGGCAACTGCATCACTTGTGCCTGAAGAAACTCAACCAAATTCCTCTGCTCCTCCTGCGCCTACCCCAACTCCGATCCTTCCATCTGCATCAGATGTGAAGAAGACTAAGGCTGCAGAGCGTGCAACAGTGAAGAAAAGGAAGGCATCAACTGCATCAGATTCTTCAGCTCAGAAGAAAATGAAGCCACTGACAAGCTCGTTTGCAAACCCAATTGATGTTGTTCCTATCTCAACCATGCCATCAAAGGACCTTGTTCCTTTTGATAAAGAATATGTGATTCCAAGTGAATCCGATGAAGAGAATCCTTTTGCTGCTTCGTCAGAGCAGATGGATGAAGAAATTGAAGTGGATACAATCCCTTCAACACCAGTTGTCTCCTCACCTATGCCTCAGTTTACTGCTGAAGAAGCCAGCATTGAAGAAATGGAAGATGAAGATGTGGACATTGGCTGTACCACACCCGTGCTAAGTGATGACTTTTGGGAAAGTCAGCACCCCAACTCTCCACTCTTCACACCATTGCAACAAATTCCTCAGTCCCCAGAAACTACTGTACAAATGGGATCTGATGAACCACATGCCACACCGTCTGTCCATGAAGAAATTACATCCACTAGTGCTAAAGAACATGTAAATGAAGAATTGAAGTCCCGGGCTGCCACTGAAGAAGCACCTAAAATTCCTCAGCCTGTGGAACCTGATATCGAGATCCCGGAGGATGTGATGCAATTGACTGACACTCCTCACCTAAGCCAAAGGATCCATTCTCAAAGAAGCAGAAATTCAAGGCTGATGATTTCTTCGGCGAGTACTGATGTCTACTACACAACCTTCTTCTTGTAGACGTTGTTGGGCCTCCAAGTGCAGAGGTTTGTAGGACAGTAGCAAATTTCCCTCAAGTGGATGACCTAAGGTTTATCAATCCGTAGGAGGCGTAGGATGAAGATGGTCTCTCTCAAGCAACCCTGCAACCAAATAACAAAGAGTCTCTTGTGTCCCCAACACACCCAATACAATGGTAAATTGTATAGGTGCACTAGTTCGGCGAAGAGATGGTGATACAAGTGGTATATGGATAGTAGATAATCGTTTTTGTAATCTTAAAATATAAAAACAGCAAGGTAACTAATGATAAAAGTGAGCGTAAACGGTATTGCAATGCTAGGAAATAAGGCCTAGGGTTCATACTTTCACTAGTGCAGGTCCTCTCAACAATAATAACATAGTTGGATCACATAACTATCCCTCAACATGCAACAAAGAGTCACTCCAAAGTCACTAATAGCAGAGAACGGACGAAGAGATTATGGTAGGGTACGAAACCACCTCAAAGTTATTCTTTCCAATTAATCCATTGGGCTATTCCTATAAGTGTCACAAACATCCCTAGAGTTCGTACTAGAATAACACCTTAATACACAAATCAACCAAAACCCTAATGTCACCTAGATACTCCAATGTCACCTCAAGTTTCCGTGGGCATGATTATACGATATGCATCACACAATCTCAGATTCATCTATTCAACCAACACAAAGGACCTCAAAGACTGCCCCAAAGTTCCTACCGGAGAATCACGACGAAAACGTGTGCCAACCCCTATGCATAGGTTCATGGGCGGAACCCGCAAGTTGATCACCAAAACATACATCAAGTGAATCACGTGGTATCCCATTGTCACCACAGATACGCACGGCAAGACATACATCAAGTGTTCTCAAATCTTTAAAGACTCAATCCGATAAGATAACTTCAAAGGGGAAACTCAATTCATTACAAGAGAGTAGAGGGGGAGGAGAAACATAGGATCCAACTATAATAGCAAAGCTCGCGATACATCAAGATCGTATCACCTCAAGAACACGAGAGAGAACACATAGCTACTGGTACATACCCTCAGCCCCGAGGGAGAACTACTCCCTGCTCGTCATGGAGAGCACCGGGATGATGAAGATGGCCACAGGAGAGGGATTGCCCCTCCGGCAGGGTGCCGGAATGGGTCTAGATTGGTTTTCGGTGGCTACAGAGGCTTCTAGCGGCGGAACTCCCGATCTAATCTCTGTTCTGGAAGTTTTAGGATACGTAGGTATATATGGGTGAAAGAAGCACGTCGGTGGACCGAAGGGGGGGCACGAAGCAGGGGGGTGCGCCCCCCACCCTCGTGGGCACCTCCCTTCTTTCCTGACGTGCACTCCAAGCTTTTCCGGTAGCTTTCCTTCCAAAAATAACTTCTCTAGTTGATTTCATTCCGTTTCGACTCCGTTTGATATTCCTTTTCTTCGAAACACTGAAATAGGCAAAAAAACAGCAATTCTGGGCTGGGCCTCCGGTTAATAGGTTAGTCCCAAAAATAATATAAAAGTGGATAATAAAGCCCAATATTGCCCAAAACAGTAGATAACATAGCATGGAGCAATCAAAAATTATAGATACGTTGGAGACGTATCAAGTACGTGTTCTTCACTGACTACAACCCTTACGATTCTGCTCGTCTTAGAAGGAAGCGCTTCTGGACTGCCAGCCAGGCCAACTTCTATTCTTCACTTCTTTTCAACAAGGACAAAATCTTCTACCATGAGCATATTCCTCATGTGGACATGGAACCACTGCCTTGTTTTACTCATGTGCTCAGTGTGCTTCATGACGCAGGCCTCCTCAACTTTTGCACTGACATTGTTGATTGGAATGAAGAGCTCATTCTTCAGTTCTACGCTACACTACAAATCATAGGTGATCCTGAAGATATCAACACCTGGGTCTTGGACTGGATGAACGATAATACTCACTATAAGGCACCGGCTTCTGCTACCTCTTTTAGCACTACGTTGGTTTTCCCCGAAGAGGAAGGGATGATGCAGCAAAGTAGCGTAAGTATTTCCCTCAGTTTTTGAGAACCAAGGTATCAATCCAGTAGGAGGCTACGCACGAGTCCCTCGCACATGCACAAAACAAATAAATCCTCGCAACCAACGCAAATAGGGGTTGTCAATCCCTATAGGGCCACTTAGAGAGTGAGATCTGATAGATATGATAAACATAATATCTTTGGTATTTTTTTGATAAAGAAGCAAAGTAAAATAAAAGCAAAGTAAATAACAAAGTAGTAGGAGATTGATATGATAGAGATAGACCCGGGGGCCATAGGTTTCACTAGTGGCTTCTCTCGAGAGCATAAGTATTCTACGATGGGTGAACAAATTACTATTAAGCAATTGACAGAATTGAGCATAGTTATGAGAATATCTAGGTATGATCATGTATATAGGCATCACGTCCGAGACAAGTAGACCGACTCTTGCCTGCATCTACTACTATTAACTATTACTCCACTCATCGACCACTATCCAGCATGCATCTAGAGTATTAAGTTAAAAATAGAGTAACGCCTTAAGCAAGATGACATGATGTAGAGGGATAGACTCATGCAATATGAAGAAAACCCCATCTTGTTATCCTCGATGGCAACAATACAATACGTGCCTTGCTGCCCTTACTGCCACCGGGAAAGGACACCGCAAGATTGAACCCAAAGCTAAGCACTTCTCCCATTGCAAGAAAGATCAATCTAGTAGGCCAAACCAAACTGATAATTCAAAGAGACTTGCAAATATAACCAATCATACATAAAAGAATTTAGAGAAGATTCAAATATTATTCATAGATAGACTTGATCATAAACCCACAATTCATCAGTCTCAACAAACACACCGCAAAAAGAAGATTACATCGAATAGATCTCCACAAGAGAGGGGAGAACATTGTATTGAGATCCAAAAAGAGAGAAGAAGCCATCTAGCTACTAACTATGGACCCGTAGGTCTAAGGTAAACTACTCACACTTCATCGGAGAGGCTATGGTGTTGATGTAGAAGCCCTCCGTGATCGATGCCCCCTCCGGCGGAGCTCCAGAACAGGCCCCAAGATGCGATCTCGTGGATACGGAAAGTTGCGGCGGTGGAATTAGGTTTTTGGCTTAGTATCTGATCGTTAGGGGGGTACTGGGTATATATAGGAGGAAGAAGTACGTCGGTGGAGCAACAGGGGGCCCACGAGGGTGGAGGGCGCGCCTGGGGGGTAGGCGCGCCCCCTACCTCGTGGCCTCCTGTTACGTGGCTTGATGTAGGGTCCAAGTCTCCTGCGTTGTATTCGATGAGAAAATCACGTTCCCGAAGGTTTCGTTCCTTTTGGACATCGTTTGATATTCCTTGTCTTCGAAACCCTAAAACAGGCAAAAACAGCAATTCTGGGCTCGGCCTCCGGTTAATAGGTTAGTCCCAAAAATAATATAAAAGTGGATAATAAAGCCCAATAATGTCCAAAACAGTAGATAATATAGCATGGAGCAATCAAAAATTATAGATACGTTGGAGACGTATCAAGCATCCCCAAGCTTAATTCCTGCTCGTCCTCGAGTAGGTAAATGATAAAAACAGAATTTTTGATGTGGAGTGCTACTTGGCATAATTTTAATGTAATTCTTCTTAATTGTGGTATGAATATTCAGATCCAAAAGATTCAAGACAAAAGTTCATATTGACATAAAAATAATAATACTTCAAGCATACTAACAAAGCAATTATGTCTTCTCAAAATAACATGGCTAAAGAAAGTTATCCCTACAAAATCATATAGTTTGGCTATGCTCTATATTCACCACACAAAATATTTAAATCATGCACAACCCCGATGACAAGCCAAGCAATTGTTTCATACTTTTGACATTCTCAAAACTTTTTCAATCTTCACGCAATACATGAGCGTGAGCCATGGATATAGCACTATAGGTGGAATAGAGTGGTGGTTGTGGAGAAGACAAAAAAGGAGAAGATAGTCTCACATCAACTAGGCGTATCAACGGGCTATGGAGATGCCCATCAATAGATATCAATGTGAGTGAGTAGGGATTGCCATGCAACGGATGCACTAGAGCTATAAGTATATGAAAGCTCAAAAAGAAACTAAGTGGGTGTGCATCCAACTTGCTTGCTCATGAAGACCTAGGGCAATTTGAGGAAGCCCATCATTGGAATATACAAGCCAAGTTCTATAATGAAAAATTCCCATTAGTATATGAAAGTGATAACATGAGAGACTCTCTACTATGAAGATCATGGTGCTACTTTGAAGCACAAGTGTGGTAAAAGGATAGTAGCATTGTCCCTTCTCTCTTTTTCTCTCATTTTTTTATTTGGGCCTTTTCTCTTCTTTTTTATGGCCTCTTTTCTTTCTCTTTTTTTATTTTTCGTCCGGAGTCTCATCCCGACTTGTGGGGGAATCATAGTCTCCATCATCCTTTCCACACTGGGATAATGATCTAATAATGATGATCATCACACTTTTATTTTTCTTACAACTCAACAATTACTACTTGATACTTAGAACAAAATATGACTCTATGTGAATGCCTCCGGCGGTGTACCGGGATATGCAATGATGCATGAGTGACAAGTATGAAAGAATTATGAACGGTGGCTTTGCCACAAATACTATGTCAACTACATGATCATGCTAAGCAATATGACAATGATGGAGTGTGTCATAAACGGAACGGTGGAAAGTTGCATGACAATATATCTCGGAATGGCTATGCAAATGCCATAATAGGTAGGTATGGTGGCTGTTTTGAGGAAGGTATATGGTGCGTGCATGATACCGGCGAAAGGTGTGCGGTATTAGAGAGGCTAGCAAAGGTGGAAGGGTGAGAAAAGTGTGTATAATCCATGGACTCAACATTAGTCATAAAGAACTCATATACTTATTGCAAAAATCTACAAGTTATCAAAGCAAAGTATTACGCGCATGCTCCTGGGGGGATAGATTGGTAGGAAAAGACCATCGCTCGTCCCCGACCGCCACTCATAAGGAAGACAATCAAAAAATAAATCATGCTCCGACTTCATCACATAACGGTTCACCATACGTGCATGCTACGGGAATCACAAGCTTCAACACAAGTATTTCTCAAATTCACAACTACTCAACTAGCATGACTTTAATATCACCATCTCCATATCTCAAAACAATTATCAAGTATCAAACTTCTCATAGTATTCAACACACTCATAAGAGAGTTTTATTATTAATCTTGCATACCAAGCATATTAGGATTTTAAGAAAATTACCATGCTATTAAGACTCTCGAAATAATCTAAGTGAAGCATGAGAGATCAATAGTTTCTATAAAACAAATCCACCACCGTGCTCTAAAAGATATAAGTGAAACACTAGAGCAAAATTATATAACTCAAAAGATATAAGCGAAGCACATAGAGTATTCTATCAAATTCCAAATCATGTATGGCTCTCTCAAAAGGTGTGTACAGCAAGGATGATTGTGGTAAACTAACAAGCAAAGACTCAAATAATACAAGATGCTCCAAGCAAAACACATATCATGTGGTAAATAAAAATATAGCTCCAAGTAAAGTTACCGATAGAAGTAGACGAAAGAGGGGATGCCTTCCGGGGCATCCCCAAGCTTTGGCTTTTAGGTGTCCTTAGATTATCTTGGGGGTGCCATGGGCATCCCCAAGCTTAGGCTCTTGCCACTCCTTGTTCCATAATCTATCAAATCTTTACCCAAAACTTGAAAACTTCACAACACAAAACTTAAAGTAGAAAATCTCGTGAGCTCCGTTAGCGAAAGAAAACAAAAGACCACTTCAAGGTACTGTAATAAACTCATTCTTTATTTATATGGGTGTTATACCTAATATATTCCAACTTCTCTATGGTTTATAAACTATTTAACTAGCCATAGATTCATCAAAATAAGCAAACAACACACGAAAAACAGAATCTGTCAAAAACAGAACAGTCTATAGTAATCTGTAGCTAGCGCAAGATCTGGAACTCCAAAAATTCTAAAATAAATTGCTGGACGTGAGGAATTTATCTATTAATCATCTGAAAAAATAATTAACTAAATAGAACTTGCCAAATAAAAATGACAGCAGTTCTCGTGAGCGCTAAAGTTTCTGTTTTTTACAGCAAGTTCAACAAGACTTTCCCCAAGTCTTCCCAACGGTTCTACTTGGCACAAACACTAATTAAACACAAAAAACACAACCAAAACAGAGGCTAGATAATTTATTTATTACTAAACAAGAGCAAAAAGCAAGGAATAAAAATAAAATTGGGTTGCCTCCCAACAAGCGCTATCGTTTAACGCCCCTAGCTAGGCATAACAAGCAAGAATAGATCTAGGTATTGCCATAATAGTGAGATAGATTATTAAAACTCATTTCATATTCTCTATGCTCGGCAGCAAGTTTTCTTTGAGGCAAGGAAAAGTAATCAAAAGGGCTAAATTTAATGGGACAAAAGTCCCCAAGATCAACCTTGGGAGGTATAGGTTCCTCCTTTGGTCCTTAATATTGCACAACCAATTCATCATTATAAGCATTCTTTGACAGAACTTTGTGAGCCTATATTCAAGAGAATATCCTAGTTCATTATTTTTAATAGCCAAATAATCATTAAGTTCAGAAATTCTGTAGACTAAAACATTGGTAGGAACCCTTTTTCTAAGATTTTCATTGAAAGCAACATAATCTAGAGATTGAAAGAGCATTATTTCTTCTTGATCAAAGAGGATAGCCTCTATGGGAGGATGGCAAGCGTCCACCCTATAATGTGCAAAGATTTATTTGGCCTCTTTTATTATGAATCTAAACTCATGAGCCAAAAAGATAGTAGCGGCACGCTTAACAGAAGAATGCTCAATATTAGAAAATTCTAGAAAAATCCTTTGTATAGAAGGATGCATGTGCATGAATTGTCTTTCAAGTTCAACTACAAGCATGGCAATAGCGTCTGCAAGACTACTAGTTCTATGAAGGATAGAACTACCCATAGAAGGTAAAGCACCGGCACAAGTAAAGAAATCTTGAATAACTCATTTTCCAATAATATTACCACTACCAACAAGGAATCTTTTTATATGTGAGATAGTGGGTTCTTTAGTAGGAGCATCAGAATTATTGTCGACAATAGTTTCCCCAATTTCAGACATAGAGGCAGAAGGTAAAGGACTATCCATAACGACAAGCAAACAAACTAACACACAAGCAAACGAAAAGAAAGCGGGCAAAAAGGGGGCAAATAGAGGGAGGATAGAGAGAGAGGGCAAATAAAACGGCAAGGCTGAAGTGGGGGAGAGGAAAAAGAGAGGCAAATGGCAAATAATGTAATGCGGGAGATAAGGGAATGTGATGGGTACTTGGTATGTTGACTTTTGCGTAGACCTCCCCGGCAACGGCGCCAGAAATCCTTCTTGCTACCTCTTTTAGCACTGCGTTGGTTTTCCCCGAAGAGGAAGGGATGATGCAGCAAAGTAGCATAAGTATTTCCCTTAGTTTTTGAGAACCAAGGTATCAATCCAGTAGGAGGCTACGCGCGAGTCCCTCGCACCTGCACAAAACAAATAAATCCTCACAACCAACGCAAATAGGGGTTGTCAATCCCTATAGGGCCACTTACGAGAGTGAGATCTGATAGATATGATAAAGATAATATTTTTGGTATTTTTATGATAAAGATGCAAAGTAAAATAAAAGCAAAGTAAATAACAAAGTAGTAGGAGATTGATATGATAGAGATAGACCCGGGGGCCATAGGTTTCACTAGTGGCTTCTCTCGAGAGCATAAGTATTCTACGGTGGGTGAACAAATTACTATTGAGCAATTGACAGAATTGAGCATAGTTATGAGAATATCTAGGTATGATCATGTATATAGGCATCACGTCCGAGACAAGTAGACCGACTCCTACCTGCATCTACTACTATTACTCCACTCATCGACCGCTATCCAGCATGCATCTAGAGTATTAAGTTAAAAACAGAGTAACGCCTTAAGCAAGATGACATGATGTAGAGGGATAGACTCATGCAATATGAAGAAAACCCCATCTTGTTATCCTCGATGGCAACAATACAATACGTGCCTTGCTGCCCTTACTGCCACCGGGAAAGGACACCGCAAGATTGAACCCAAAGCTAAGCACTTCTCCCATTGCAAGAAAGATCAATCTAGTAGGCCAAACCAAACTGATAATTCAAATAGACTTGCAAAGATAACCAATCATACATAAAAGAATTCAGAGAAGATTCAAATATTATTCATAGATAGACTTGATCATAAACCCACAATTCATCGGTCTCAACAAACACAGCGCAAAAAGAAGATTACATCGAATAGATCTCCACAAGAGAGGGGAGAACATTGTATTGAGATCCAAAAAGAGAGAAGAAGCCATCTAGCTACTAGCTATGGACCCGTAGGTCTGAGGTAAACTACTCACACTTCATCGGAGAGGCTATGGTGTTGATGTAGAAGCCCTCCGTGATTGATGCCCCCTCCGGTGGAGCTCCGGAACAGGCCCCAAGATGGGATCTCGTGGATACAGAAAGTTGCGGTGGTGGAATTAGGTTTTTGGCTCTGTATTTGATCGTTTGGGGGTACGTGGGTATATATAGGAGGAAGAAGTACGTCGGTGGAGCAACAGGGGGGCCCACGAGGGTGGAGGGCGCGCCTGGGGGGTAGGCGTGCCCCCTACCTCGTGGCCTCCTATTACGTGGCTTGACGTAGGGTCCAAGTCTCCTGAGTTGTGTTCGATGAGAAAATCACATTCCCGAAGGTTTCATTCCGTTTGGAATCCGTTTGATATTCCTTTTCTTCGAAACCCTAAAACAGGCAAAAAATAGCAATTCTGGGCTGGGCCTCCGGTTAATAGGTTAGTCCCAAAAATAATATAAAAGTGGATAATAAAGCCCAATAATGTCCAAAACAGTAGATAATATAGCATGGAGCAATCAAAAATTATAGATACGTTGGAGACGTATCAACCTCTGAATTGCTTCACGCCCTGCCCATCAGTCCACCCAGTGAAGGAGCTCGCTGCCTGTACCAAGAACCTGAACTCACTGCTCATTACATGCAAGTGATAATGAAGCCTCTGAAGCCCGGTCAAGCCCCAAGGACCAAATTCCTCATAAAGGATTTACTCTATGTGCCCAGAACCGTCTATCGCATTCTGACGAGGACAATGAGTCCCATCAAAGGCCACGACTCATCTGATGAGGAAATAGTTGGCATCATGAAGAATCTGCTATTCAACATCATTCATAGCATTCCTATCAACTATCACGATTTCTTCATGAGGACTCTGGCAAATGCTGCACTTTCTCCATTTGAGTTGAAGCCTTATGCACCTTGGATTATGAGATTCCTCAGGACAAGGTCTTCACTCAACTTCAAGGCTGATTTTCAGAATCACCTCAGCTACTTGCCCCCGATTGAAGTCCTCAAGCAGACTTTTACTTCAATTGATGAAAAAGGCAAGGCTCCTGCTGTCATTGATGAAGGTATTCTTCCATTGGATGGTCAGTTTCGCAAAGCTGCATCTTATTCCACCAATGATGACTCTGCCACTCATGATTCTGCTGCCCATGCCTCCAAGCCAAATCCTCAAGCCACTGCTCCTCGTGTGATGACTGACCGTGAGCTTCTGCTTAGTCTTCACCAGAAGGTGGATCGAAACCATAAATGGGTTAAGCGTCAGTTTGGTTCATTTCTTCACAACATGACCGCTACACACAATGCAGTGAAGAAAAACCACTACTACCTCCATGAGGTTTTCGGTCGCACCTGGGCTATTCTGTCCCATGTCCATAGTGAAGAAGATCTAAAGAAAATGGGTCTCAAGGAAGATTTTGACTAGTCTGCACCTCCACCAAAGAAATTCAAGAAGGTCAAGGTCCCTTCCTTGGTGGCCAGTTCTTATCCTTCATCGCACGACACCGATGAGCATGAAGACTTGGACGACACTGTGGCAGGCCCTACATCAACAAACGACCCCAACAACGCTGGCGCTCCTTCATCAACTTGATATTCTTCAGGGGCGTTAGTCCTCATTTTCGATCCTTTTGGTCATTTGATGACAAAGGGGGGAATTTGAGTTAGTCTTCAAGCGGGTCTATCTTATATGGGCGTTTTTTTGCTAAGTTACAACTCTCATTCTTTTGAAACTTTATTGGATCGAGTTGTAAACTTAAATCCGATGATGCTCTGATACTTTTGATGCCTTTTTCTGCATGCTTATTCCTCATATATGTTAATGCACGCATGTTGAATTACTCAGTCACCATATTTCATCATGCATTTCAAATTCTTCATATTATGTCAAATGCGTGTATGAATTACAAGATATAGGGGGAGATCTCCATGATTTTATTCTTCAAAGTGTGCAATGCTTCAAAAGCAAATTCCTCACTATGCACATCTTCAGGGGGAGTTCTTATATATCTTGCAATTAAATTCCTCAATATCAGTATTTACACTTCATATGTTTATCCCCGTTGAAAACTTAACCTATATTGTCATCAATCACCAAAAGGGGGAGATTGTAAGTGCATCTAGTGCCCCTTAGTGATTTTGGTGTATTGAAGACTTATAGGTTAAGGGACTAATGCGTTTGTGAGTGTACACACGTCTATAAGTCTATGATGAGTTTGATATTTACAGAGAAAGTCGACCCCTAAAAATGAAGTTCTTCGACTAAAGACTTTGGATTTCTGAAGACTTTGAAAGTGAAGAAATTGGTGTGACCTAGAAGACTTGGTATTCATTTGAGGAACATGAAGCGTGAAGACTTTTGTTTTCGTAGTTTCATTTTCTCTTTCTTGAGTCATAGGAAACACCGTACTTTTAAAGGGGGTCAAGGAAATACTAAGGAAAAATTTCCATGTGATGCTCAACTCAAAATCCATACCTACCAATCCCTTCGAGTGAAGCCATTGGAAATCTCACATAGTTCAGTCATATTCTTCAGTGATAGAGACGAAGTTCTTCTGGTCTCTGAGGAATTTGTTCTGACTGAGGAGTTAGGAATTCGCCAGTGCGGATTGCCTACACAGTGAGGAACATGATAGCCCTGAGGAATTTGATACTCAAATTTCCGACCGTTGTTGTGCTATGCGCCAGCTGTCCCAAAGTATCTACCCACCTAACGGTCACATCATTGAAGGGCATTTATGTCTTATCATATCGGGCTTCTCCCTAGGCTATAAATAGTCGCCCCCTACAACCACTAGCTGGTTGGCTGCTCCGAGAGAAACTGACACTTGTCATTTGAGAGCATCCCATCCTCCGAGGACTTTGAGTGAAAATCATCAAGTGAGGAAAACCCAAACCCAAACACCTACAAACCCCAAGTGATTGAGCATCACTGAAGAGATTGATCCTGCGTGGATCCAATGCTTGCTACCTTTGAAGACTATGCATCTTCCAGACGGTTAGGCGTCATGGTCTAGAGCATCCAAGAGGAATTGTGGATCGCCGAGTGACCGAGTCGGTGAAGGTTCGGAAGTCACCTGAAGACTTACCACGAGTGATTGGGTGAGGTCTGTGTGACCTTAGCTCAAGGAGAATACGGTCAGGACTGAGTGTTCTGAACTGCGTGTTCAGGACTGGGTGTCCAGGACTGTGTGTCCTCAGGTTTAAATACCTAGCCGCCCAAACCAGACGTACAACTATCACAGCAGTTGGAACTAGTCTACCAAATCATTGTCTTCACCAAGCTACCTGGTTCCATTTCCTCAACCCTTCCATTTCCTCATTTATGTGTTGAGTGCTTGTTCATATCTGTTTAAAGACTTTGACTGAAGACTTTCTCAATTTCCTTAGTTCAATTTCTTCAGTCTGTTTGTCTTCATCATGTGTCATCCTGTGTTTACGCTTTCCGTACTCTGTGCTTGTCTTCATTTCATCATGATGACCATGCTTGTGTTCTTTTATGTTTACTTCTGAGTACTTATTCCGCTGCATGTAGTTCTCTGCTAAGTAATTTCCTCACCCTGAAATTCCTCAGTGAAGAATTCATAAAAATCGCCTATTCACCCCCCCCCCCTCTAGTCGATATAACGCACTTTCAAATACTTCAACAATCTTTTCACAAAAGTCAGAGAATATAGCAGTCATACATATTTGAAAGGTAGCAGGTGCATTGCATAAACCAAAAGGCATACGTCTATAAGCAAAGGTACCGAAAGGGCAAGTGAAAGTTGTATTTTCTTGATCCTCTTTTGACACAGGTATTTGAGAGAAACCAGAATAACCATCTAGAAAGCAAAAATGTGTGTGTTTGGATAATCTTTCTAGCATTTGATCAATAAAAGGTAAAGGGTAATGATCCTTTTTAGTAGCTTTATTTAATTTGCGGAAATCAATTACCATTCTATAACCTGTAACAATTCTCTGTGGGATCAATTCATCTTTATCATTAGGAACAACAGTAATACCTCACTTCTTAGGGACACAATGGACAGGACTTACCCACTGACTATCAGCAACGGGATAAGTTATACCTGCCTCCAGAAGCTTTAGTATTTCTTTTCTTACCACTTATTTCATCTTAGGATTTAACCGTCGTTGGTGATCAACAACCGGTTTCGCATCTTTCTCCAATTTTATTTTTTGCCGGCATAGAGTGGGACTAATGCCCTTAAGATCATCAAGAGTATATCCAATAGCAGCACAGTACTTCTTCAGAGTTTTCAATAATTTATTTTCTTCATGCTCTGAAAGGTTAGCACTAATAATAACAGGATATATCTCTTTCTCATCAAGATAAACATATTTAAGAGTATCTGGTAAAGGTTTAAGCTCAAACACGAGATCACCCTTGGGTGGAGGAGGATCCCCTAGAATTTCAACAAGCAAGTTCTATTTCAAAATAGGTCCCTGTTTAAAGAATACTTCATGTATTTCCCTTCTTTCATTCATAAACATATCATTTTCATGGTCGAGCAAATATTGTTCTAAAGGATCATTAGGAGGCACGGAAATAGAAGCAAGACCAATAATTTCATCTTTACTAGCAAATTCTTTATCATGGGGTTGTCTACGAAATTTAGCAAAATTAAACTCATGGGACATATCCCCCAAACCAATAGTAACAACATCCTTTTTGCAATCGATCCTAGCATTAACAGTATTCAAGAAGGGTCTACCAAATATAATGGGACAAAAGTTATCTTGTGGGGAACCAAGAACAAGAAAATCAGCAGGATATTTAACTTTCCCACGCAAGACTTCAACATCTCTAACAATCCCAACTAGTGAAATAGTGTCTCTATTGGCAAGCTTGATTGTGACATCAATTTCCTCTATCCCAGCAGGTGTAATATCATGCATAATTTCTTTTATAGGAATGAGGTATTGCACTTGCACTAGCACCCATATCACATAAGCCATGATAGAAATGATCTCCTATTTTAACAGAAATAACAGGCATGCCTACAACAGGTCTATGTTTATTTTTTGTATCGGGCCTAGCAATTCTAGCAGCTTCATCACAGAAGTAAATAACATGCCCATCAATATTATCGTCCAAGAGATCTTTAACCATAGAAACACTAGGTTCAACTTTAATTTTCTCAGAGGGAGTAGGTGTTCTAGTATTACTCTTACGAACTATAGTTGAAGCTTTAGCATGATCCTTTATTCTAATAGGGAAAGGTGGTTTCTCAATATAAGCAGTAGGAACAACAGGATCATTATAAGTGATAGTCTTTTCTTCAACTTTAATATGTGCAGCTTCTTTTACTTCAATGGGAGGATTATATTTAAACCACTTCTCCTTAGGGAGATCAACATGAGTAGCAAAGGATTCACAGAAAGAAGCTACTATCTCAGAGTCAAGTCCATATTTAGTGCTAAATTCATGAAAGGCATCGGTATTCATAAAAGATTTAACACAAACAAACTTTGGGGTTATACCTGACTCCTTACCTTCGTCAAGATCCCAATCTTTAGAGTTGCGTTTAATTCTTTCTAACAAATCCCATTTGAATTCAATAGTCTTCATCATAAAAGAGCCCGTACAAGAAGTATCGAGCATGGAGCGATTATTGAGAGAAAGCCGAGCATAAAATTTTTGAATAATAATTTCTCTTGAGAGCTCATGATTGGGGCATGAATATAACATTGACTTAAGCCTCCCCCAAGCTTGAGCGATGCTTTATCCTTCGCGAGGCCAAAAATTATATATATAATTACGATCACGATGAACAAGATGCATAGGATAAAACTTCTGATGAAATTCCAATTTCAATCGGTTGTAGTTCCATGATCCCATATCATCACATAGACTAAACCATGTAAATGCCTTTACCTTCAAAGATAAAGGGAAGACCTTCTGAAAGCACAAGTGCTCCCTAGGTGGTTTTGATAATTGATGACAACATATCTCTTGTTGGACTAACATTTCGATCTAGCATGTTTCAGATAAGTTCAACAATGGAGTGGCATGGACTAAAGGTTGTGGGAACTCCTTCAAGATGCTAAGGACAAAGGATTGGCTAAAGCTTCAAGCTCAAGACTCTTCATTTTATATTTTAGTGATCCAAGATCACATTGAGTCTTTAGGAAAAGCCAATACTATCAAGGAGGGATGAGGTGTTGCTTAATGAGCCTCTTGCTTCATGTGCTTAATGATATGCTCCAAAATCCTCAACTACTTTCCCATATCCACATATGACCTAAACCCTAAGCCAAACTCGGTCCTACCGATTCTTCCTATCCGGCGCCACCGAGTTTCACTTGTCATAAGCCACTGCCAAACCCTAATCAGTTCGGTCTCACCGATGGGATCTCGGTCTCACCGAGATGGGCTTGCAAACTCTCTGTTACCCATTGCAATATTCTCGGTCCCACCGAGATATGCAATCGGTCCCACCAAGTTTGCTTGACCAAATCTCAGTTTCACTTATTACCCAAATCGGTCCCACCGAGTTTGAGTAATCGGTCAAACCGAGTTTTGGATTTACCCTAACCCTAGCACATCGGTCCCACCGAGTTGATCCAGTCGGTCCAACCGAAATCACTAACGGTCACTAGGTTTACATTTTCGGTCCGACCGAGTTTATTGATTTGGTCCCACCGAGATTGGAAAACAGTGTAACGGTTGGATTTTGTGTGGAGGCTATATATACCCCTCCACCTCCTTCTCATTCGGTGAGAGAGCTATCAGAACACACACACCATTCCAACTCATATGTTTTGACAGAGAACCACCTACTCATGTGTTGAGACCAAGACATTCCATTCCTACCATATGAATCTTGATCTCTAGCCTTCCCAAGTTGCTTTCCACTCAAATCTTCTTTCCACCAAATCCAAATCCTATGTGAGAGAGTTGAGTGTTGGGGAGACTATCATTTGAAGCACAAGAGCAAGGAGTTCATTACCTACACACCATTTGTTACTTCTTGGAGAGTGGTGTCTCCTAGATTGGCTAGGTGTCACTTGGGAGCCTCCGACAAGATTGTGGAGTTGAACCAAGGAGTTTGTAAGGGCAAGGAGATCACCTACTTCGTGAAGATCTACCGCTAGTGAGGCAAGTCCTGTGTGGGCGATGGCCATGGTGGGATAGACAAGGTTGCTTCTCCGTGGACCCTTTGTGGGTGGTTGCTTCTTCGTGGACCCTTCGTGGGTGGAGCCCTGTGTGGACTCGCGCAACCGTTACCCTTGGGTGGAGCCCTGTGTGGACTCGCGCAACCGTTACCCTTCGTGGGTTGAAGTCTCCATCAACGTGGATGTAGGATAGCACCACCTATCCGAACCACGGGAAAAACATCCGTGTCTCCAATAGCGTTTGAATTCTCCAAACCCTTCCCTTTACATTCTTGCAAGTTGCATGCTTTACATTCCGCTGCTCATATACTCTTTGCATGCTTGCTTGATATGTATTGTGTGTGCTAAAATTGTGCCTAAACTCCACTTAAACCGAAGAAGTTTAAAAAATTGCAACTTTAGCACTAAGTGTCTAATCACCCCCCTCTAGACACATCTACTTCTAGATCCTACACCTTCTTATTGATAACTTCCTCGGGCATACCTGCAAGCTTAAATAATCCACAAACTTCATCTACATAGATTAGGTGCAAATCTGGATGTAATGTTCCATCACCTGTGAAAGGATTAGCTAGCAGTTTCTCTATCACACCCGAAGGAATTTCAAAGTAAACATTTTCAGTAGGTTCAGTAGGTTGAGGAGCAACTCTTTTCTCTAATGGTCGGGGTGAAGATACCCCGAACAAGCCCCTCAAAGGATTATGTTCCATAGTAACAAATGACAGTAAATTTCAGCACACTATATAAATTTTTCCTTACCAAATTCCACCTACCAAAGGCGCTTCACTCCCCGGCAACGGCGCCAGAAAAGAGTCTTGATGACCCAAAATTATAGGGGATCTATCATAGTCCTTTTGATAAGTAAGAGTGTCGAACCCAACGAGGAGTTGAAGGAAATGATAAGCAGTTTTCAATAAGGTATTCTCTGCAAGCACTGCAATTATCGGTAACAGATAGTTTTGTGATAAGGTAATTTGTAACGGGTAACAAGTAATAAAAGTAAATAAGGTGCAGCAAGATGGCCCAATCCTTTTTGTAGCAAAGGACAAGCCTGGACAAACTCATATATAAAGAAAAGCGCTCCCGAGAACACATGGGAATTATCGTCAAGCTAGTTTTCATCACGCTCATATAATTTGCGTTCGGTACTTTGATAATTTGATATGTGGGTGGACCGGTGCTTGGGTACTGTCCTTCCTTGGACAAGCATCCCACTTATGATTAACCCCTCTTGCAAGCATCCGCAACTACAAAATAAGTATTAAGGTAAACCTAACCATAGCATGAAACATATGGATCCAAATCAGCCCCTTACGAAGCAACTCATAAACTAGGGTTTAAGCTTCTGTCACTCTAGAAACCCATCATCTACTTATTACTTCCCAATGCCTTCCTCTAGGCCCAAACAATGGTGAAGTGTCATGTAGTCGACGTTCACATGACACCACTAGAGGAAAGACAACATACATCTCATCAAAATATCAAACGAATACCAAATTCACATGACTACTTATAGCAAGACTTCTCCCATGTCCTCAGGAACAAACATAACTACTCACAAATCATATTCATTTTCATAATCAGAGGGGTATTAATATGCATAAAGGATATGAACATATGATCTTCCACTGAATAAACCAACTAGCATCAACTACAAGGAGTTATCAACACTACTAGCAACCCACAGGTACCAATCTGAGGTTTTGAGACAAAGATTGAATACAAGAGATGAACCAGGGTTTGAGATGAGATGGTGCTGGCGAAGATGTTGATGGAGATTTACCCCCTCCTGATGAGAGGATCCATGGTGATGACGATGGTGATGATTCCCCCCTCCCGGGGGGAAGTTTGCCTAGCAGAACAGCTCCGCCGGAGCCCTAGATTGGTTCCGCCAAGGTTCTGCCTCGTGGCGGTGGAGTTTCATCCCGTGAGCTTGCTTATGATTTTTTCCTGGACGAAAGACCTCATATAGCAGAAGATGGGCATCACAGGGCTGCCAAAGGGCCCATGAGGCAGGGGGCGCGCCCCCCACCCTCGTGGATGGTGGGTGGCCCCCCTCTGGTACTTCCTTCGCCCAATATTTTTTATATATTCTGAAACGTGCTCCCGTGAAGTTTCAGGACTTTTGGAGTTGTGTAGAATAGGTCTCTAATATTTGCTCCTTTTCCATCCCAGAATTCCAGCTGTCGGCATTCTCCCTCTTCATGTAAACCTTGTAAAATAGGAGAGAATAGGCATAAGTATTGTGACATAATGTGTAATAACAGCCCATAATGCAATAAATATCAATATAAAAGCATGATGCAAAATGAATGTATCAATGATCATCATCATCTTGTACCTTTGATCTCCATGTCCAAAGCATCGTCATGATTTCCATCATCACCGGCTTGACACCTTGATCTCCATCGTAGCGTCATTGTTGTCTCGCCAACTATTGCTTCTACAACTATCGCTAACGCATAGTGATAAAGTAAAGCAATTACATGGCGATTGCATTTCATACAATAAAGCGACAACCATAAGGCTCCTGCCAGTTGCCGATAACTTTACAAAACATGATCATCTCATACAACAACATACACATCATGTCTTGACCATATCGCATCACAACATGCCCTCCAAAAACAAGTTAAACATCCTCTACTTTGTTGTTGCAAGTTTTACATGGCTGCTACGGGCTTCTAGTAAGAACGGATATTACCTATGCATCAAAACCACAATGATGTTTCGTCAAGTTTTATGTTTTAACCTTCAACAAGGACCAGCCGTAGTCAAATTCGATTCAACTAAAATTGGAGAAACAGACACCCGCCGGCCACCTTTATGCAAAACAAGTCGCATGTCTGTCGGTGGAACCGGTCTCATGAACGTCGTCATGTAAGGTTGGTCTGGGCCGCTCCATCCAGCAATACCGCCGAAACAAAATAATACATTGGTGGTAAGCAATATGACTATGATCACCCACAACTCTTTGTGTTCTACTCGTGCATATCATCTACGCACAGACCTGGCTCAGATGCCACTAATGGGAAATGTAGCCTGTAATTTCAAAAAAATATCCTACGCTCACGCAAGATCTATCTAGGATATGCATAGCAACGAGAAGAGGAGAGTGTGTCCACATACCCTCGTAGACAGAAAGCGAAGCGTTCGACAACGCGGTTGTTGTAGTCGAACTTCTTCTCGTTTCGATCGATCAAGCACCGAACGTACGGCACCTCCGAGTTCTGCACATGTTCAGCTCGATGACGTCCCTCAAACTCTTGATCCGGAAAAGTGTCTAGGGAGAGTTCCATCAGCATGATGGCGTGGTGATGGTGATGGTGAAGTGATCCGCGCAGGGCTTCGCCTAAGCACTACGTGAATATGACCAGAGGCGTAAACTGTGGAGGGGGGTGCCACACACGGCTAACAATGTTTGTTATGTGTTCTAGCAGTGCCCCCCCCATATATAGGTGGGAGGGGAGGAGAGGCAGCCAAGGGGGTGCCCCAAGTAGGAGAATCCTACTTGGGGTCCTCCCAATTCGGCCTCCCCCTTTCCTATTCCTATTAGGAGTAGGAAGGGAAGAGGGGGAAGAGGGAATCCTATTCCCTTTTTCCTTTCCTTCTTCCCCTTTCCTTCTCCAATTTGTCCAGCCCATATGGGGGGCGCACCAGCCCCTTAGTGGCTGGTGTGTTTCCCCTCTTGGCCCATTAGGCCCATATAGCTTGCCGGGGGTTTCCGGTGACCCGATACATACTCGGTACCCCCAGAACACTTCCGGTGTCCGAATGCTATCGTCCTATATATGAATCTTTAACTCTTGACCATTTCGAGACTCCTAGTCATGTCTGTGATCTCATCCGGGACTCCGAACAACATTCGTTCACCAAATCACATAACTCATATAATACAAAGTCGTCATCAAACGTTAAGCGTGCGGACCCTACAGGTTTGAGAACTATGTAGACATGACCGAGACACCACTCCAGTCAATAACCAATAGCGGAACCTGGATGCTCATATTGGTTCCTACGTATTCTACGAAGATCTTTCTCGGTCAAACCGTAATGACAACATACGTTATTCTCTTTGTCATTTGTATGTTACTTGCCCGAGATTCGATCGTTGGTATCTTCATACCTAGTTCAATCTTGTTACCGGCAAGTCTCTATACTCATTCTGTAATGCATCATCCCGCAACTAACTCATTAGTCACATTGCTTGCAAGGCTCATCATGATGTGCATTACCGAGAGGGCCCAGAGATACCTCTCCGATACTCAGAGTGACAAATCATAATCTCGATCTATGCCAACCCAACAAACACCTTCGGAGATACCTATAGAGCATCTTTATAATCACCCAGTTACGTTGTGACGTTTGATAGCACACAAGGTATTCCTCCGGTATCCGAGAGTTGCATAATCTCATAGTCAAAGGAATATGTATAAGTCATGAAGAAAGCAATAGCAATCAAACTGGACGATCATAATGCTAAGCTAACGGATGGGTCTTGTCCATCACATCATTCTCCTAATGATGTGATCTCGTTTATCAAATGACAACACATGTCTATGGTTAGGAAATTTAACCATCTTTGATTAACGAGCTAGTCTAGTAGAGGCTTACTAGGGACACTGAGTTTTGTCTATGTATCCACACATGTATCAAGTTTCCGGTTAATACAATTCTAGCATGAATAATAAACACTTATCATGATATAAGGAAATATAAATAACTACTTTATTAGTGCCTCTAGGGCATATTTCCTTCAGTGTCTTGGGATGTTAAGAGTCCCACAAATAGGATGAACTAGTACAAAATGTTGTTTTAGACTTTTAGCTAGAGAGTCTACTAACTCATTCACTTCCCGAACACATGGCTGGGATGGGACTTGTGAAAAGTCTTTTGTAAGGTGTAGACATTCTGTGATAACCGTTGCATATGTGCCAAGGTATTCATACCTCTCAATTGATTACAGCCGCCACAATCTATCTCTGCGACAACTTTACTGAATCCCATATGAGAAGGCATTAAAACTACATTTTGCAACCCTAAGATTACAGTGGACTCCATGTTGCTCACATGTGGTATAAACTCCGCCCCTGCCGCAGGATCTGTTCCCATTTATCTCATACTATGGCCCCTGAAGTGCCTGACATGGTATCGAAGGGCATGTTTGGTTGGGTTCCACACTTAGCCACACTTTTGTGCCTCAAATTTGGCATGCCATAGTTTTTGTGGTGGCCAAACTTGTGAAAAAAGTTGGCTATAGCAACTAAGTATATAATAAATGGGGTATATTACTAAAAGAAGTATGGCATGCCACTGCTATGACTGCAACTGAGACGCTTGGCACAATTGAAAGTGCAACTATCCCTGGGTGGTTTTGGTAATTCCTAACAACATATAGCTCATTGAACTAATGCTCTTTCAAGATGATCATTTCAGAAAGTTCAATGATTGGCATGGCATGGACTAGGAATGTGGACCCCTCAAAATGCTAAGGACACACATTGGCAAAAGCTCAAGACTCTACATTTTCATTTTAGTGATCCAAGATCACATTGAGTCCATAGGAAAAGCCAATACTATTAAAAGGGGATGAGGTGTTGCTTAATGGCTTGATTGCTCAAAATGCTTAGTGATATGCTCCAAAAACCCTCAACCACTTCCTCATGTCCACATATGTCCCAAACCAAAAGTCAAACTCGGCCCCACCGATTTTATCTATCTGGCGCCACCGAGTTCATTTGACATAGCCATAGCCAAAAACCCTAATCAGCTGAGTCTCACCGAGATGGGATTGCAAAATCTCTGTTTCCCTTTGTAACGTTTCGATCTAACCGAGATGAGTGATCGGTCCCACCGAGTTCGCAATGCAAACTCTCTATTTCCTTTTCGTAACATTTTGGTATCACCGAAATGAGCGATCGGTCCCACCGAGTTTGCATGACCAACTCTGTGTTTGCCTATTACAGAAATCGGTTCCACCAAGTTCATGTGATCGGTCTCACTGAGATTATGTTATGCCCTAACCCTAATGAAATCGGTCCTACCGAGTTGATCGTATCGGTCCCACCAAAAAGCCTAACGTTCACATTTTGAACCGAATCGGTCTGACCGAGTTTGTGTATTCGGTCTCACCGAGTTAGGTGAATTGTGTGTAACGATTTTGTGTGGAGGCTATATATATCCCTCCACCCTTCCTCCATTCGTGGGGAGAGCTATCAGAACGTGCCTACACTTCCAGCATGCATTTTCTGAGAGAGAACCACCTACTCATGTGTTGAGACCAAGATATTCCATTCCAACCACAAGAATCTTGATCTCTTGCCTTCCCAAGTTGCTTTCCACTCAAATCATCTTTCCACCAAATCCAAATCTGTGAGAGAGCGTTGAGTGTTGGGGAGACTATCATTTGAAGCATAAGAGCAAGGAGTTCATCATCAACACACCATCTATTACCTTTTGCAGAGTGGTGTCTCCTAGATTGGTTAGGTGTCACTTGGGAGCCTCCATCAAGATTGTGGAGTTGAACCAAGGAGTTTGTAAGGGCAAGGAGATTGCCTACTTCATGAAGATCTACCCAAGTGAGGCAAGTCCTTCGTGGGCGATGGCCATGGTGGGATATACAAGGTTGCTTCTTCGTGGACCCTTCATGGGTGGAGCCCTCCGTGGACTCGCGCAACCGTTACCCTTCGTGGGTTGAAGTCTCCATCAACGTGGATGTACGGTAGCACCACCTATTGGAACCACGCCAAAAATCTTCGTGTCTACATTGTGTTTGCTCCCTCCAAACTCCTCCCTTTACCTTCATATGCAATGATTTACATTACGCTGCTATACTCTTAGATTTGCATGTGTAGGTTGATTGCTTGACTTGTGCTAAGTTGCTAAAATCTGCCAAGACATAAAATTGGGAAAGGCTAGATTTTTATTTGGTAAAGTAGTCTAATCACCCCCCTCTAGACATACTTTCGATCCTACAAGTGGTATCAGAGCTTTGGTCTCCATTTGCCTTGATTTCCATAGCTTTGGTGATCATAGCCTTGGTTTCACAACCTAGGAGAGTATGGCGTCTAGCGAGGGAATTACCACCGTAGAGGTCCTTACTTTGATGGTACTAATTTTGCTAGTTGGAAGCATAATATGAAAACACATATTCTTGGACATAACCCCGCCATTTGGGTTAATGTGTGTATTGGCTTTCAAGGTGAATTCTTCAATGGGAGAGAACCGAACTATGAAGCTACCGCGAAAGAGTTGAAGATGCTAAAATACAATGCTGAAGCTTGCGATATCCTCTTCAACGGACTGTGCCCCGAAGAATTCAACAAAATCAGCTACATTGAGAATGCAAAGGAAATTTGGGATACTTTGATTGATATGCACGAAGGTAACGACTCCGTCAAGGAATCCAAATTGGATGTGCTTCAAAGTCAGCTTGACAAGTTCAAAATGAAGGATGGTGAAGGTGTCGCTGAAATGTACTCTAGGCTTGCTCTCATCACAAATGAGATTGTCGACTTAGGAAGTGAAGAGATGACCGACAGATTCATCATCAAGAAGAGCCTAAGAGCCTTGGATGGTAAATATGATACCGTGTGCACATTGATCCAAATTATGCCCAACTACAAATATCTCAAGCCAACGGAAGTCATTGGAAGAATTGTTGCTCATGAGATGTCACTCAAGGATAAAAAAAGAGCTTCACAACAAGTCAAGTGGTGCTTACAAAGCCTCATGTGATGCTCCTACATCATCAAGAGAGAAACAAGTCTTCAATGAGGAATTGAGCCTAATGGTGAAGAATTTCAACAAGTTCTACAAGAGTAGAAGTAAGGAAAGAAGTTCCAAGTCAAGGTCCTACAATGACAAAAGATCTTCTAGTCGTGAGTGTAATTGCTACAATTTTGGAAGACTCGGACACTACTCCAATGAGTGTACGGCTCCCTACAAAAGAAGAGAAGACTCACCTAAAAGGAGAAGTAGAAGAGAAGAATCACCTCCAAGAGAGAGAATTAGTAGAGATGATCGTTATGAATGAAGAACCTCTCGCAGAAGCAAGGATTCGGAAAGGAATGACAAGTCATCAAGGAGCTACACAAAACGAAGACATCAAGCTCATGTTGGTGAATGGGTATCCAGCTCCAACTCCAACCATCACTCTGAGAGAATTTATCACTCCGACTCCGAATATACTCAAGATGAAGGTGTTGCCGGTCTAGCACTTGTGTCAACCAACTCCTATGACATATTTGACTCACCAAATGAAGGAATTGGAAGATGCTTCATGGCTAAAGGCCCAAATGTATCACACCCCGAGTATGTTGATTTCAATAGTGATGAAGATGATTTGCTAGGTGATGATGATTTACTTGTTGACAACTCTAGTGATGAAAACTATGATGAACTTGCTATTAATCATTCTAATCAAGATAAAATGAATGATAAGAAGGATATTGAGCTTCTAACTAAAGAACTAAACACTCTTAAGTTAGCTTATGAAACTACCTTGGAAGATCATCAAGAGCTTTCGAAGACTCATGAGAAGCTATGCTTTGAAAAACTCAATCTAGAGCAAGAGCATGGGTTCTTAAAAGAAATCAATGATGATCTCCGTAGAAAAGTTCTTCTTACATCGCCAAGCATTTACTCTTGTCTACTTACATGCCACAAGTAAAATCTAGCAACAAGAGTAAGAAAGATTCTTCTTCTAGTAGTAACAATAATCATGTTAAATCCAATGTTGTTGCTTCTAGTAGTTCTCTTGATTCCACTAATGATTATCTTAGACAAGTTACACTTGAGCAAGAAAATAGCTTATTGAAGGGAATTATAGAGAAAGGTGTCTGCAAGATCCTTGCCGGAAGTAAGCAATTTGAGACAATTGTACGCAAGCAAGGAAGGCACCGGAAGAATCAAGGTGTTGGTTTTGAACGAAAGTTTAATGCCAATGGAGTTGAGTGGGAAGAAGATCAATACCCCAAGACGAAGTTTGTTCCTCAACAAGAGAAGTATGATCCTACTTCTTTCAAGGGGACACAAGCTCAAGATGATCTTCCACCACAAGACCACAAGCAAAAAGGCAAGGACAAGCTTCAAGAGAGATTGATGCATTTGAAGAAGCTCCCAAGGCCTTGGTCAAGTGGGTTCCCAAGACTAAGTCAAGTTCTACATCATCAAGTATGACTACAACTCCAGGTATTCCCATCAAGTTGATGTGGATCTCGGAGAAGAAGAACTAGAGAGTTCTTGAGGGTGACTCCGCCAACATATGTCACTCATATCATTTTGGCGAGAATAAGTGCAAACAACTTCCACATCTTGCACTAGTTCAAGGAGTCACAAACCCTCTTGTTGGTAAGACATAGGACAAGGTAACCTAATGCTTTCATGGACATCATCTTGTGTGAACTTCACTCTATGTCTATGGATATCCTTGTTTGTTCCTTGTAGGACTAACCCGTGTAGGTATGCAACTCACTCCAATGGATTGCTCCAAATGATCTACATCAACTTTGAGCATCCACATCTTCAACATCTACATGAAGTCATCATCGACAAAACCCAAGGTTAGTTTATCCCTCTTAGGGGGGATATCACATCTAGGGGGAGCTTTACTCTAAGAATTGAGCTAAAAGCAACTCTAAAGGTGTAAACACAACAATTCTTTATGTAGAAGTGGTAACCACACTTGTGCTTAAATGATGAGTATGACCTACGATCAAATGTTCTCATTTGACTCCTAAGTCAATATACTCATATATAGATGACCTAGTCATCGCAAATTGCTTGATAGATGCTAGAGTGTTTGTGCATGCTTCGCCACATATTTCATTTGCCATTGGGACATATACATCTATGCCCTTAACTCGAACCCACTACTCAGTTTTGTCCTTAATTTTTAGGTATGCTCAGTTTTGCCCCTCCGCCGTTAGTTTCACTTATAGAAATGCCCTTCTCTGCCGTTACCGTCCGGTCAAAGGTCTTTGACCGTCCTGAAAAAATAGCAAAAAATAAAAAAAATGAAATTTGGTGGGATCGAAGATAGTCATGTCCGCAAGGCGCGTGCACATTTTCATGCCGTTCGGACACTCCGGGAGCTCGTGTCAAAGGAAACCATAAATTTTGTACGCATGCGAGCAGTAAATTCAAAAAAATAGAAAAAAAATCAAAAAAATATGAAAGTTCGTGGGATTGAAGATATTCAGGTTCGCAAGATGTGTGCACATTTTTGTTGTGTTTGGACATCGTAGGAGCTCATGGATAAAAAAACAAATTTTAGCTCAAAAAAACTTTGAAAAAATGCAGTATTTTGTTTTTTTCTCTAGAGCGCCTCATACGTCATTTGATCACCAAAACTTGCAAGCACCTTGTGCACTCAAGCCTCTTTGACGCCAAATAAATTCAATTTTTTTGAACTTTTTTGCTATTTTTTCGAATTTACTGTTCATAGGCATAAATTATTGTTTTTTTCCTTTGCCACGAGCTCCCAGAGTGTCCAAACAACACAAAATTGTGCACGCGCCTTGCGGACATGACTATCTTCGATCCCACCAAATTTCATATTTTTTGAATTTTTTTTTGCTATTTTTTCTGGATGGTCAAAGTACTTTGACCGGACGGTAACGGCGCAAAAGGGCATTTCTATAAGTGACACTAACGGCGGAGGGGCAAAACTGAGCATACCTGGAAATTAGGGGCAAAACTGAGTAGTGGGTTCGAGTTAGGGGCAGAACTGGAATTGGCCCTTTGCCATTTTATTGTGTGAGCATGTTGGTTGCATATTTTACTCATTCGAGGACATCCATTTGTTTCTTTGATTGTTTGGCTCTTTTTCTTTTGCCAAATGGATGGACAAGAATGCCTAAGAACCTCCTCTAGCTATGTATGTATTTCTCGTCTCAAACTCTATTCATGCTACATCACAAAGTTTGATCAAGTCAAATTCGAACACTCTGTGTGAGGAGCACTCAGAGTCACCGATTCGTCATAGACTTAAACTTCCAAAACGTCTCTGTGCATTTCGGTCTGACCGATTCATCCTTTTCGGTCAAACCAAGTTCACTGAGTTGATCTAGGTTTTTAATCTCGGTGCAACCGATTAGAACTTTTTGGTCACACCGAGTTGCAGTAACCCCTTGCGATTCTGCATCTTGGTGCCACCGAGTTGTTCCACTCGGTCACACCGACAGGGTCAGGATATATATACTGACGGGTCAAATTTTGGAAATTTCTCCAAAATCACTTCGCCCGCGCATGTCCTGCTCTGCCGTTTAAGGTCTCCAGATCGTCCTCTCGTCGCCAGCGACCTCCCGCCGCTGGTCTCCATCGCTGTCAACGGACATCAACACCGTCGTTGCCGCCGTAGCGAACTCATCATCGAGATAGGTATGAGTTCGACCCCTTGTGCATTATTTTTACCTCCAATTCTGAGCACAAGGTCAATGCCATGTTTCTTACCACATATGAGATCAATCTATCTAGCGAAATCTTTCTTTAGATTAGTTTTGATTTAAAAATTTAGGGTTAGGTTTCCGCCGAACTCATCTCGGACTGACCGAGTTGTGGAAATCGGTCTCACCGATTTGGCCTAAGCCATTGCACTTTCACTTTTCGGTCTTACCAAAACTTGCAAATCAGTGTGACCGAGTTCAACTGTTAGTGAAACCCTAGCAATCTCGGAGTCACCGAATTGTGTCTCGGTCTGACCGATTTCACTAGTTTAGACTCCAAAGTTGCTTCGGTGTCACCGAGTTTAACAAATCGGTAGCTCCGAAATGCTTTCTGTGGAAAACTAAAACTAAGTTTTTGACTCATCTGTTTTGCAAAATCTCTGCACTTTGTGATGCTCATCCACTCTATCTCATATATAACTATTCATAGGGTCAGCTGTCAGTTTGCGATATCAGACATGTCAGATCAGAGTGATAGCCAGAACAGGTCTGAAGAGCAGGTGAATCTGAGTGAGGGCACTAGTCCCTCTGACAGTTATGACGATGCAGCAGAAGTACTACTAGCAACCTGCCTCAGGCTGCTACTAGGCAGAGGAGGAAGAAAAATTCTGAGTCTGAAGATGAAGACTATGTAGCTGCCGAGGAGGAGGTCAGCTCCAAGAAAAGGGTTGTTAAGAAAGAGTTTGGCATAGCTGCTTCAACCAAGCCTGGTATGCATAAGAAGGCTCCTGCAAAGAGAGTTCCCACTTCAAAAGCCAGGGCCTCAACTCTTGAAACTTCCAAGTCAAATGTTGAAGATGTTGCTGGTGAGGGCAAGAAAAGAGAGGAAATGGTCAAGAAAACTATGGCCAAAGTCATTGGGAGATCCTCTATGATGGTAGATCCAGCTGAGGATGAAGATGAATAGGAAGAGGATGCTGCACCAGCACCCAAGGCACAAAAGCTGATGGGGGATGCCATCAAGTCTGGGGCTGCCTCCTCTAAGCCCAAGAATGCCCCCAAAGATTCTGCTCCATCTCTCAAGACTGCACCAAAGAGGAGCACAAGGAATATACCAGCTACTGAGAAGAACAAGGCCCCAGTGCTTGAGACTGAAGTTGGAAGAGGCTGAAGCCCAAGTGCTTAGGAAGCTCAAGCCCAAGATCCCAGACCATGATGACAACCATCCACTGGCTGAGAATATGAAGATCAGAAAAGATGCAGGTCTCAGACTATGGAGACAATATGATCCATATGTTGTGAGGAGAAGGACTGTTGTGGATTACAGGTTTCACACTAAGGAGCAGCAGGACTTCTATGAGACTATTCCACTAGATAACAAGCCCATTGTCTACAATATGAAGTGGGTAGACTGCAAGTATATTGACAACAACGAAGACCACTTTCCAGGAGTGCATGAGAGCTTCAGGCTATGTGGGGTAGACAAATTTGTGGGTCAGAAGTTGACCAAGTGGAATGATGAACTCATCATGCAATTCTACTCCACAGCACATATCTATCATAATGGCAAAATTATCTGGATGTCTGAGGGTACCAGGTACCAATCAACAGTTGCTGAGTGGGCTAAACTGATCAATGCCCCTGCAGAGCATGAAGATGACATAGATGTATATGCCAAGAAGAAGAAAGATCACAACTCAATGGCTAACATGTATAAGGAGATTCCTGAAAAAGTTTTGGAGACTCACAAGATGGGCTCTGTATACTATCTACTGTCTGGCCTGACCACCATCAACACAATCTTGAGGCATACTTTGTTGCCTAAGTCAGGTGATCATAGGATGATAAAAGGCCACTCCATTAACCTGCTACAGTTGTTTGATGTGCCCCAGAAGTTCAAGGTGATGAGTCTGATTGTTGAGACAATCAAGAGGACAGCTCCAGATCAAAAGAGGTCATGTGGGTATTCTCCACACATCCAGGTGCTCAGCAACTTCAAGATGGGCACATGCACTTACTTGTTGGACAAGAAATATCTTCCCTTGAGGCATGATTTTGAGGACAACACTATTGTCATGAATGCTGAAGATCCCACATCTGCAGAGGCTCAAGAGAAGAGGGAGAAAGCTAAAGCTAAGAAGGCAGCAAAGATGCCAAGTGCTGAAGAGGCTTCTCAAGTGTTCCTTAAGTCAAAGCAAGACCAACTTGGATATCTGATTCAAGCCACCTTGAGTATTGAGAAGGGATTAGCCACCCTGACTCAGAACCAAGAAAGCCTGGAGAGGATCATCGAGACTAAATTCTATGATCTTGACTTAAAAGTGACAGAGATGCAGATAGCAGTTGAGCAGCTCTAGGAAGAAGCTGAGGAGAGAAAATGGCAGGCTACCACAGATGCCTTTCAGAGAGTGCCAAGAGGACAGAGATCTGCTGCAGTGCTAGTGACTGACACAAGAGCAACTACATCAGCACTTGTAGCCACAGCATCAGTGTCACCTCCAGTTGCCACTCCACAAGCTCCAACAACTTCAACCGATGCATTCGTCCTCGGAGTCCTCTCAACGCCTCCTTCCGAAGATCAAGCCTAGAGAGACGCATAGCACTATGCATTTTTGAGCTTTTTGGTAATTTGTTGCCAAAGGGGGAGAAAGTGTATAGATCATAGGCTGAGAGAGAGAGAGCTTTTCTTCTTTTTGTCTCTTGTTTGATACTTATTTGTGTGCTTGCTTGGATGATCCCTTATCTGTGTGTGAGATACTCGTTTGATCATGTGCTTGATCATATTACTTTAATGACTGTGCTTGAATGATGCAATTATTTATCTCTTATGTATGATCATTCACTTTGCCTTGGTGATGAGTGCAATTTCATATTCTATCATTTTGAGCGCTCCACCAAGATGTATGCGACATGGAAGAGTAACCCATGATCCTAATCGATTGTGCATTTGCATTTAAAAGCAAATTTTAAATAGTGCACAAATTTAGGGGAGCTCTTATTTATCACATACTTCTCAAAGCGACGATGTATTTCAATCTTATTATCATTTGTTGAAGCTTTGATCTATATGTTGTCATCAATTACCAAAAAGGGGGAGATTGAAAGTGCAACTATCCCTGGATGGTTTTGGTAATTCCTAACAACATATAGCTCATTGAACTAATGCTTTTTCAAGATGATCATTTCAGAAAGTTCAATGATTGGCATGGCATGGACTAGGAATGTGGACCCCTCAAAATGCTAAGGACACACATTGGCAAAAGCTCAAGACTCTACATTTTCATTTTAGTGACTCATTGAGTCCATAGGAAAAGCCAATACTATTAAAAGGGGATGAGGTGTTACTTAATGGTTGCTTAAAATGCTTACTGATATGCTCCAAAAACCCTCAACCACTTCCTCATATCCACATATGTCCCAAACCAAAAGTCAAACTCGGCCCCACCGATTTGACCTATCCGGCACCACCGAGTTCATTTGACTTAGCCATAGCCAGAAACCCTAATCAGTTTGGTCTCACCGATAGGGACTCATCGAGATGGAATTGCAAACTCTCTGCTTCCCTTGTAAGATTTCGCTCTAACCGAGATGAGCGATCGGTCCCATCGAGTTCGCAACGCAAACTCTCTGTTTATTTCTCGTAACGTTTCGGTCTCACCGAAATGAGTGATCGGTCCCACTGAGTTTGTTTGACCAACTCTCTGTTTGCCTATTACAGAAATTGGTTCCACCGAGTTCATGTGATCGGTCTCACCGAGATTACGTTATGCCCTAACCCTAATGAAATCGGTCCTACCTAGTTGATCGTATCGATCTCACCGGAAAGCCTAACATTCACATTTTGAATCGAATCGGTCTGACCGAGTTTGTGTATTCGGTCTCGCCGAGTTTACTGAATTGTGTGTAACGGTTAGATTTTGTATGGATGCTATATATACCCCTCCACCCTTCCTTCATTCATGGGGAGAGCTATCAGAATGTGCCTACACTTCCAGCATATATTTTTGAGAGAGAACCACCTACTCATGTGTTGAGACCAATATATTCCATTCCAACAACAAGAATCTTGATCTCTAGCCTTCCCAAGTTGCTTTCTACTCAAATCATCTTTCCACCAAATCCAAATCTGTGAGAGAGAATTGAGTGTTGGGGAGACTATCATTTAAAGCACAAGAGCAAGGAGTTCATCATCAACACACCATCTATTATTTTTTGGAGAGTGGTGTTTCCTAGATTGGTTAGGTGTCACTTGGGAGTCTCCGTCAAGATTGTGGAGTTGAATCAAGGAGTTTGTAAGGGCAAGGAGATCGCCTACTTCATGAAGACCTACCCAAGTGAGGCAAGTCCTTCATGGGCAATGGCCATGGTGGGATAGACAAGGTTGCTTCTTCGTGGACTCGCGCAACCGTTACCCTTCGTGGGTTGAAGTCTCCATCAATGTGGATGTACGATAGCACCACCTATCGGAACCACACCAAAAATCTCCATGTCTACATTGCGTTTGCTCCCTCCAAACTCCTCCCTTTACCTTCATATGCAATGATTTGCATTCCGCTGCTATACTCTTAGATTTGCATGTGTAGGCTGATTCCTTGACTTGTGCTAAGTTGTTAAAATTTGCCAAGACTTAAAATTGGGAAAAGGCTAGATTTTTATTTGAGACTTGTGCTAAGTTGCTAAAATCTGCTTGGACATAACTCCCCCTAAATATAAGATGAAAATGCATATTCTTGGACATATGTTTTGGCAGTTTAAATTAAACCATCAAAACGTCTTACATTCCGAAACAGAGTGTGTACTTTATTTTAAAGGGAGAGGTAAATTCTGCTTCTTTGTGGGGGAGGTAAATTTTGCTTTTTAGTTGCAAAGGTAAATTCTGCTTTTTTTATAATGGGAGACGTAAATCTTTCCCTGGTAATAAAGCACGGATTGACTCCGTGGGTTCACCATCACAATACGCTTTCGCCTAGTCGTAATACGCTTTTACGATTCGTATAAACAAAATTGTAATGTAAACAAGGTGGTACTAATTTAGGGATGTCCAACGACCCTTCCTCTCGATCCCATCTAGACCTCCAACTTACCTCCACCTCCTACCACGCTCCGCCCTGTCTCATCGTGCCACGACGGAGATCGGATCTGTGGGAATCCATCACCTGTTCTAGGAGTGAGAGGACGGGGGACGCGAGGCGGCAGCGACGCTGGTGCTCCTCCAGCGAGGCGCCGGACTCCGGTGAGGCAAGAAACAGGAGGAGACGGCGGAGAACGGACCCGTGGGAATCCACCTCCTGTTCCGGGAGTGAGTAGACAGGTGATGTTGGGCGGCGGCAGTGCTGGTTTGAGGAGGTGCCGGTGCAACGTTTGCATGGTCAGGTGCACTTGGCTTCAGGCCCTGGGAGGCGCTATCAAATCCACGGCCACGCTGTTGTGTTGACCAGGACAGCCTGCTTGTGCAGTGTGCCGCGGCCGGCTACTAAAGCCAGGCAGCGGAGAGACGCAGGCCAAGGGTGAAGACGACGGGGTGCTTTAGATGGGATGCGCTTGGATGGGGCGGAGAGGTGAAAGAGGATGTGGTACAGATCAGGAGCGGTTGTGGTGCCTACATATGTGTACCCCGTTGTTTTCTCCAATCCCATAAAATATGTAGCAATTCATATTGGTCTTCTTTATTCAGGGTAAGATAGCGGAATATACCTCTTAATTTTATATTGTTCACATGCATTTACTTTATTCAACTGATGATCCGGTCTTCTTTTATTTTTGTTCCTCAATCGTAGACTCGTAATCTCGGTTGAGGCCATGCATGGAGAAGGTGAGCTTGCATTTCTGAACATGCGTTATAAACTGAATCATCAAAAAGTATGGTGATAGCCAGCATTACGGTGCTTAAAAGTATGCAATGATGATCCCAAAAGAACAATAGCTATGCAACACAGTGGTGGGCATTGACATTTTGGATTTTTGTTGTGAGTTTTGTTGAATATTTCTCTAATTAATCTTCCATCAAAAAATTTAATTAAGCTTTCCTTATCAGTATTGTCAGAGGATGATTTGACTATTGGAAATTTGATTGAAGATCTCAATGATGGCAATTTTATGTACAGTTGTTCAAATGATGGCTATTGTTGTTCAGCTCCTGCTTTCTGACCGGTAGCAAATTTTTACTTACTAAGAGGATCTACAACAAGTCCATTCAAATCCTATCCAATCATCTCGGCGGACAACCCGATCACCGTCTGGATAGGAGAGAGAAGGAAAAAGGTAACCTAACCAGACCCCCAATAGGAAAATGGATGAAAAAAAAGGGGAGCATGGTTGCGTGTGTGTGCAAAATAAGGGCTCAAAGCACATACACCCATACACTGGTTGGACGCGTCCATGAACATTTGAGAAGTTAAATTTTTTCATTGTGGTTGTAGATGCCCTAAGCAAATGTATTATTTGGGATTTTGGTCCTTCTATAAGTGTGTTTTACTTCCTACAATTGCTAATGCATTTTTTGGCCCACCGAATTTTGGTGGCTTCTTTAACCCGTTGCAACACACGGGCTCTTTTACTAGTTTTACTTATGCCCTAACAAAAAAATATAGTGGAAGGAAACAGGGAAACAAATCTCATGGATTACTATAATAATTTTAATCTCTATGAAACCAGAGATTGGATCGATCCCCAGCGGAGTCGGGTTTTTTTTTCATTTTTACCTTTTTTCTGTAAAATGAATCCCATGGACCCGTAAAATAATTTTATAATCCCATAAAAAAGGGCAGGTAAATACTGCAAAAAAAATTCATAGGACAGGTATCTTTGACCTTTTTTTCTGTCAAATGAATCCCATCGATCCCTAGAAAAAATTGAATCCCATAAAAAAAGGGCAGGTAAATTCTACAATCTTTGACCTTTTTCATTTTTACCGTTTTTTCCGTACAACAAATCTCATGGATTCCTATAATAATTTTAATCTCTATGAAACCAGAGATTGGTTCGATCCCCAGCGGAGTCGGGTTTTTTGTTTCATTTTTACCTTTTTTCTGTAAAATGAATCCCATGGACCCGTAAAAAAATCTTATAATCCCATAAAAAAGGGCAGGTAAATACTGCAAAAAAAATTCATAGGACAGGTACAATCTTTGACCTTTTTTCTGTCAAATGAATCCCATCGATCCCTAGAAAAAATTGAATCCCATAAAGAAAGGGCAGGTAAATTCTACAATCTTTGACCTTTTTCATTTTTACCGTTTTTTCCGTACAACAAATCTCATGGATTCCTATAATAATTTTAATCTCTATGAAACCAGAGATTGGTTCGATCCCCAGCGGAGTCGGGTTTTTTTTTCATTTTTACCTTTTTTCTGTAAAATGAATCCCATGGACCCGTAAAATAATTTTATAATCCCATAAAAAAGGGCAGGTAAATACTGCAAAAAAAATTCATAGGACAGGTATCTTTGACCTTTTTTTCTGTCAAATGAATCCCATCGATCCCTAGAAAAAATTGAATCCCATAAAAAAATAAAAAAAGGGCAGGTAAATTCTACAATCTTTGACCTTTTTCATTTTTACCGTTTTTTCTGTAAAACAAATCTCATGGATTCCTATAATAATTTTAATCTCTATGAAACCAGAGATTGGTTCGATCCCCAGCGGAGTCGGGTTTTTTTTTTCATTTTTACCTTTTTTCTGTAAAATGAATCCCATGGACCCGTAAAAAATCTTATAATCCCATAAAAAAGGGCAGGTAAATTCTACAATTTTTTTGTGCAGGACAGGTCTTTTTACCTTTTTTCAGTTGTTTTTTCATTTTAAATTTTTTTCTGTAAAATGAATCCCATGGATCCCTATAAAAATTTGAATCTCATAAAAAAGGGCAGGTAAATTCTACAATTTTTTTTGCACAGGACAGGTAAAATCTTTTACCTTTTTTTCTGTAAAATGAACCCCATGGATCCCTCAAAAAATTTGAATCCCATAAAAAAGGGCAGGTAAATTCTACAATATTTTTTTGCACGGGACAGGTAAAATCTACTTAACCAAATATAATAAATCAGTCATTACGAAACAAACAGGGGACTGTACTTATGCATAAAAAAGGCAGGTAAATTCTACAATTTTTTGTGCAGGACAGGTCTAATCTTTTACCTTATTTTTCTGTAAAATGAATCCCTTGGATCCCTAAAAAAATTTTGAATCGCATAAAAAAAGGGCAGGTATATTCTTTTTTTTTTGCGCATGACAGGTAAAATCTACTTAACCAAAAATAATAAATCAGTCATTACGAAACAAACGGGAGACTGTACTTATGCATAAGTTCTTTGTCAGCAACCTGCAATTTAGCGTTTTGGGGCCTTCCTCCCTCTCTCTCTTCACTTGTCATGCTACATTCCCTCAAAAAAAAAACTTGTCATGCTACAGAGCAACAAGTTACAAAACTTGGGTTCCAGGGCAGAGCATGCGAACATGGATATTATCCTGACAACAGATGCAATTGTACATTGGAATACAAAATAATAATTCAGTATTAACTAGAAATAAATTACTTAAATGGATTTATTATTAGCCCACAGTGTTCTTACATATCCGTTTGATCAACATTAACCTATACGAACAATTCGACCATGGCCATAACGAAACATCTCGAGGGGTTTCAGTTGAGGTATAAACCGATTAGAAAGAGTATTTCTAACTACCCTTGAAACAGCCATCCCCTATGACTTTGTAGGAGGTGGTACTGCTGTGGACGAGTATAGAGACTTCAGCTGCCTGTGTATAAGCTTGCTGTCAGACACAGCCAGCAGCTCCATCCCATCCGACCACCATTGCTCCAGCCCGTGCGCCTCCATGAACTTCTGTGGGCCTTTTGACGACGTGACGAAGAGCTTCGCGACCACGTCACCAGCAATCTCGCTCGCCTTGCGCTGCTGCTGCTGCTCATCCGGACCCCCGTCGGGTCCGGAGGAAGAGGGAGCATTGTAGTGGCAGCAGATGTAGTCACTGTTGTTCACATACAAGTGTGGCACCCATTTCTTCTCTGCGCGTAGTCTCTTCTTGATGCTGCCATCCTCTTTTGCACAGTCAAGCGCTGCTTCTTCCTTCAATGGCAGGCTTGCCTTCACTTTCTGCCACAGGTGACTGGCCTTCTCGCTCATGCTTCTTAGGCTCATGGCAAGTGAAACAGAAGGTGGATTGAACAGATGGCAGTCTACGAAGATTCCTTGCTTGGCGAGATCTTTGCATACCTGAAGGGCAAAGCCAGCTCCCAACGAGTGCCCTGCGACGCAAACATTTGCGCTCCCAAATCTCTCAACTGCAGCCTTCAGTGCTTCTAAAGCGCCAACATATCTCACTGATCCTTTTAAGCTCTCCCAAACCAGGAAACGTAGATCATCCTGTAGATCTCTTTTAATTGTAGGTTTCTGCAGCAATGTTCCTCGGAGAGCTAGCACGGCCCTTGGTGCGCCACTTGGTCTTAGGAGGATAAGATCAGACAATGCAGAAGACCGGTCCCACTCAAGGACGGCGCCGTATATGGAGCCATCTCTCTCGTCCACCAGTGTCTGTGTGACCTTGTACTTGAAGGGCTTCCACCATTTTGGAGCAAGGCCATCCTCTTCTCCTTTCTGATCTTGTCTGTCTATTTCAAGAAGGTAGACTGCCTGAATGAAGCATGCCATTACCATCCTTTTGTAATTTGGATCCTTCCTGCAAATCAGGCATTAGGAGAAAATGTTACATATACCTCATGTGGGAATGTCTACGTAAAGTAGGCGTTTCAGAGTCCAGAGAACCTCATTTGTTGAAGTAATTGTTAATTAAAATTACGAGAAAAGGAACATAAATCCTGTTTGAAATGGGCACTTCAACATTGGTATCAGGCTTCAAGCGTTTCAGAGTCCAGAACTTCATTTGTTGAAGTAATAGTTCATTAAAATTACGAGAAAAGGAACATAAATCCTGTTTGATATGGGCACTTGACAATGGTATCAGGCTGGCCTCATAAAATATATACATAGCAACAAGTTACAGCTTTGCAGTGATGATGTTTCGCCTATTCCCTACAGACTTCAGTTATGTTCATTTCCAATATATTTTGCCCGCAAAAGCCCTGTAAGCTGGTGTCCCCTCCATGCCAACATAGTCTTAGCAAGAATATGCAATGTGGATTTCCGTTGCTCATCATTTTACATGATTATGATACCCTTCCCGTCCCCTGATTTTTAAGTTTATAATCCAGAAAGCTCATTTTTCTATGGCCATTCCCCCCATTTTTCTGTAAACATCACTAGCGACAAATATTACCAACAAGAATCACATGATGCAAATCTTTCCCATTTTGTTGGGCTGTTTTACCTTGCAGTCTTACATACTAAGATCATACTACTCAGAGTTAACTAGCTAACTTAAATCTTTTTTTAGGCAATGAAGCAAACTTAACTTGAAGCAGAGGTTAAAAACTTCCTAAATTGCCATGAAAACAAGAGCCACACAGCTACACAAACAAAGCGGGTTAACATAAAAACATAGTTTAAAACTAGGAAGGTACGTACTAGTTTATAGTCTGCGCAAGGGAGGATGAGTAGGTTAAAGGAAACTTAACTGGTTGAATTGGTGCTTTCTTATTTGTACTCAAAAGACAAAACACAGTTCCTAAGGAAAGGTAGGAGGAGCATGTGCACGTCCGTGGCCCAGGAAACAGAAAACGAGATGGAGGGTAATCTTTTGTTTCCAGTCCTGTCATAACCTAAACTTGCAGGAAAGGTACAGCAAACCTAATTTGCACATCACACCACGGGATACTGCAAATAATAAGCAAACTAAGAGAGAGTAAATTTTGCTCTCATAATTTAATCAAGCAAAGTCGGCAGATTTCATCCCAATCAATAAACTCCCCGCAATTGCAGTTGGCAGGACGAGCATTTCAATTGGACGGCACTTCCTAAACTAATCTCGTCTCCATCTCAACAACAGACCAAAGGGCTCGGCAGACCCCCGCGAGTTCATCGAATCCACAGCGCATGCCGAACTCATCACATACCGGAGTGACCCGGCACACCCCGTTTCAATCCTGTATTATATGGCACAAGGAAAGTGCAAGATATATGGAATTATAGAGCGAGAGCGGAAAAATTACCAACTCGATCTGATGATCTCCCTCCAGTTGGGCGGCGGCAGGTTGCGGGGGCCGGAGACGTGGAAGGCGTAGGGGTGCCCCTCGACCGCCGCGTCGGCCGGGGCCACCACCACGGCGTCGCCGCCGCACCGTCCCCCGACCTCCCCCACCACCATCACCACATCCTCCTCCTCCTCCTCCCCCTCCCCCTTAACCGCCTCCGGATTCACCTCCCCTGCCGCCGCCGCGGCCGGCCCAGGCGACACCAAGTCCATCGCCATGGCGGCGCAGATCAAACCTCCCGACCGCTCCGCTCGCCGCGCGGGGGCAAGGGCAAGCGTGGAGCGCGTGAGCACGGGGGAGGACGAGAATGTCGTCGAGGGGTAGGGGCGGGGATTCGTGGGGACCGGGAGATGTGAGAGCGTCGTCTTCCTGGTGGCGTGGGAGAAGAGGTATATCTGGGATCTCGGCGGGGGGCAGCGCCCAACGGTCATGTTCGGAAGGGGAGCAGCAACTGGGGGGTTTAATGATGGGGGCGTGGCTTGGCCAAGTGGGAAACGAGTATGCCTTCCTTGTTGGCCTTCTTCCTCCTTGGCCCTTGGGGAGGAGGGTTCCGGGTCAGATTTTAGAATTTTTTGTAATGCGTTCCAGGTGAGATTGGGGTTAAGCACCGATCAGGAGGTGAACCCTCGCGGACCGCAGGAGAAACTTCCTCGCCTTTTCCATCGGTTCCCCTAATCTCCGGAGACTAGTCTGCAATAAAAGCTCGAGCCTTGTGAGTCTCTCAAGATTGATTCGTATTTTGGCTTGAGTCAGATGGATCTGCAAAGAAATGATCCAAGTATGACCGTTTTATTAACTTGAGGGAGAAACAAGTTGATCTTAAGCCAACACTATCTCACTCAATTTTAGCTCGATACCATATAATTTTGTTAAATAATCTTGATTTATATTATTCAAGAAAAATAGGATATATTATTGTCATTGTGCAATTTTTCTCTATTCTACCTACTAGCAAAATCAAAGCTTAATTATGCTCAGAGATAATTAAGCCTTATATGGTACATGGTCGGCCTTATATTAAATATCCTATTATTCTTGGCCAAAGTTTGAGAACAAATACACTTTCATTTTCTTTTCTTTCTAGTTCATATAGGATCTCTTGATAGTATCAAGTACTCCCTTCGTTCACAAATGTAAGATGTGTAGAAGACTATAGGATGCAACTCAATTTCATCTGAGTCTGTTACAATATATACATGTGGTGTCTTGCGTGATAAGTCAACTAACCCTACAATATCTCTAGGAATCAGCTATACAAGGCTAGAGATAATATGAGAATCAATCGGTAATAAATACAGAGATATCACGGTTCAACACCCCCCTGCAGTCGAAGCGTCGGCGTCGGCGATGCAAAGACTAGAACGAAACTCTTGGAATGCAGCAGTTGGCAACCCGGTCATGATGTCGGCAAACTGTTGGGTAGTCGGTACATGAAGAACTCGAAGCTGACCCAACTGAACCTTCTCGCGTACAAAGTGAACATCGAGCTCAATGTGTTTGGTGTGTTTGTGCTGCACCGGATTAGCCGCAAGTAGGTGGCCGACACGTTATCGCAGAAGACCACAGTGGCTTTCGGAAGTGGAATCCGAAGCTCACCAAGAAGGTGACGAAGCCAACAAGTCTCCGCGACCATGTTGGCAATAGCTCGGTACTCGGCCTCAACACTCGAACGGGAGGCAAGAGACAAGAGAGTCAAGAGAGGACCAAGAGACAAGAGAGTCATCGAAGAAGACACAATAGCCACACATGCAACGTCGAGTGTCAGGACAGCCAGCCCAATCCACGTCAGTATAAGCGAGAAGCTCAGTTGAGGCAGAGGCGCGAAGACGAAGACCGTAGATTGGCGTGCCGTGAACGTACCGAAGAATGCGCTTGACCAAGGACCAGTGAACATCATGGGGCGAGTGCATATGCAAGCAAACTTGTTGCACCGCAAACTGGATGTCTGGTCTGGTGAGCGTAAGGTACTGAAGGGCACCAACAATGCTGCGGTAGAGGGCGGCGTCAGCAGCGGGCTGGCCGGCGGTGGCGGAGAGCTTCGGTTTGGCCTCGGCAGGCGTGGCGGCCGGCTTGGGGTCAGTCATGCCGGCACGGTCCAGAAGATCAAGCGCGTACTATACCTGGTGAAGGAAGAACCCAGAGGCATCGCGTCGCACATTAATGATGAGGAAGAAGTGCATCGCGCCTAGATCCTTCAGCCGAAACTCAGAGCCAAGACGTCCAATGATGTCGCGGAGAAGATCCTCTCGAGAGGCAGTGATGACAATATCATCGACGTAGAGCAGAAGCATAGCCACATGATCAGACTGATGAAGCACGAACAACGACGTGTCGGAGGTGGTGCTGCAAAACCTGAGAAGATCGAGGAATGCCGCGATGCGTTGGTACCACGCGCGCGGAGCCTGTTTGAGGCCGTATAACGACCATGACAACAGGTAGACATCATTCGGATGATGAGGGTCAACAAACCCGGCCAGCTGCTGACAGAGAACCCGCTCCTGAAGATGGTCGTACAAAAAAACATTGTTGATGTCGAGCTGATGTACAGGCCAGCGACGAGAGGCGGCCAGCTGGAGGACAACACGGATCGTGGCGGGTTTGACAACCGGAGAGAAAGTCTCGGAGAAGTCAACACCGGCACGTTGCGCAAAACCGCGCACAACCCAGCGAGCCTTGTATCTGTCGAGAGAACCGTCCGGGAGGAGTTTATGACGAAAAACCCACTTGCCGAAGATGACGTTCGCTCCAGGAGGACGAGGAAGAAGGGTCCAAGTCCGGTTGGCGACAAGAGCATCATACTCAGCGCGCATGGCGGCGGTCCAATGCGGATCACTCAACGTAGAACGCACCGAGCGCGGAACTGGAGAGATGGTCGTGATGCTGAGGTTGTGGTAGCGCGGGTTCGGCTGATGCACCCCAGCCTTGGCACGCGTCACCATGGAGTGGTGAGGCGGCGGGGGAGGCGGGCGTGAACCGCGGCGAGGGGCCACTATTGGGGAACGCAATAATTTCAAAAAGAAATCCTACGCACACGCAAGATCTATCATGGTGATGCATAGCAACGAGAGGGGAGAGTGTAGTCCATGTACCAACATAGACCATAAGCGGAAGCGTTATGACAACGCGGTTGATGTAGTCGTAAGTCTTCATGATCCGACCGATCCTAGTACTGAAAGTACGGCACCTCCGTGATCTGCACACGTTCGGCTCGGTGACGTCCCACGAACTCTCGATCCAGCTGAGTGTCGAGGGAGAACTTCGCCAGCACGACGGCGTGATGACGGTGATGATGAAGTTACCGGCACAGGGCTTCGCCTAAGCACTACGACGATATAACCGAGGTGGATTATGGTGGAGGGGGCACCGCACACTGAAGGAAATATGCCCTAGAGGCAATAATAAAGTTGTTATTTATATTTCCTTATATCATGATAAATGTTTATTATTCATGCTAGAATTGTATTAACCGGAAACTTAGTACATGTGTGAATACATAGACGAACAGAATGTCACTAGTATGCCTCTACTTGACTAGCTCGTTGAATCAATGATGGTTATGTTTCCTAACCATAGACATGAGTTGTCATTTGATTAACGGGATCACATCATTAGAGAATGATGTGATTGACTTGACCCATCCGTTAGCTTAGCACGATGACCGTTTAGTTTGTTGCTACTCCATAACTTATACATGTTCCTATGACTATGAGATCATGCAACTCCCAAATATTGGAGGAACACTTTGTGTGCTATCAAATGTCACAACGTAACTGGGTGACTATAAAGATGCTCTACAGGTGTCTCCGATGGTGTTTGTTGAGTTGGCATAGATCAAGATTAGGATTTATCACTCTGAGTATCGGAGAGGTATCTCTAGGCCCTCTCGGTAATGCACATCACTATAAGCCTTGCAAGCAATGTGACTAATGAGTTAGTTACGGGATGATGCATTACGGAACAAGTAAAGAGACTTGCCAGTAATGAGATTGAACAAGGTATTGAGATACCTACGATCGAATCTCGGACAAGTAACATACCCATGACAAAGGGAACAACGCATATCATTATGCGGTTTGACCGATAAAGATTTCCGTTGTTGGTTATTGACCGGAGACGTGTCTCGGTCATGTTTACATAGTTCTCGAACCCATAGGCTCCGCACGCTTAATGTTCGGTGACGATCGGTATTATGAGTTTATGTGTTATGATGTACCGAAGGTAGTTCGGAGTCCTGGATATGATCACGGACATGACGAGGAGTCTCGAAATGGTCGAGGCATAAAGATTGATATATTGGATGACTATGGCCCTGTTTGGTTCAGTTTTTATCGACGGATTCCGCTGCCGTGCAGCAGAATCTGAACCAAAGGGCGAACCCAGCAGAATCTGATTCCAGAAATCCGCTGCCAAAATCTGAACCAAAAGCGGAAGTAGCCCAGGACGTGCTTTTCAAAATCTGATTCCGCTGCGGGCCAAAATCTGAAAAAGTTGTATCAGCTGGTTTGCCAAATGACCTACATATTTTTCACATCAAATTTTCCATAGCTGTTTTTCCACAACAGATTTTTCACAGCTGCTTTTAGAAATCCACAACTGAACCAAACAGGGCCTATATTCGGACACCGGATGAGTTCCGGGGGTCACCGGATAATTATCGGAGTGTCGGGGGTTATCAAAACCCCCGGGGGAACTAATGGGCCAACATGGGCTTTGTGTGAGAGAGAGGAGGGACCATAGGGCTGGTCGCCCCCCTTGGGAGTCCGAATTGGACAGGGGGGCGGCGCCCCCTCTTTCCCTCCCTCTCCCCCTCTCTTTCCTTCCCCCTCCTTCTTCCTAGCTGGACTAGGAAAGGGGGAGTCCTACTCCTACTAGGAGGAGCACTCCTCCCTCTCCTTGGCGCGCCCCAAGGCCGGCCGGCCTCCCCCCTTGCTCCTTTATATATGGGGGCAAGGGGGCACCCTAGAACACACAAGTTGATTTTTCCAGCCGTGTGCGGTGCCCCCCTCCACCGTAATCCACCTCGGTCATATCATAGCGGTGCTTAGGCGAAGCCCTGTTCCGGTAGCATCACCATGCCGTCGTGCTGACGAAGCTCTCCCTTGACACTCTGCTGGATCGCGAGTTCGTGGGACGTCACCGAGCTGAATGTGTGCAGATCATGGTGGTGTCGTACTTTCGGTACCAGGATCGGCCGATCGTAAAGACGTACGACTACATCAACCGCGTTGTCATAACGATTCTGCTTACGGTCTACGAGGGTATGTGGACAACACTCTCCCCTCTCGTTGATATGCATCACCATGATCTTGCGTGTGCATAGGAATTTTTTTGAAATTACTGTGTTCCCCAACAATGGTATCAGAGCCAGGTCTATGCGTAGATGTTATATGCACGAGTAGAACACAAAGGAGTTGTGGGCGTGGGTATATACATATTGCTTGTCGTCACTAGTTGATTCTTGATTCGGCAGTATTCTTGGATGAAGTAACCCAGACCGACATTACGCGTACGCTTACGCAAGACTGACATTATGCCGGAGGGAAGTATCCCCGGCAGAGGGAAGTATCCGGGAGGGGGAAATCATCACCATCGTCATCACCAATGCTCCTCTCATCGGGAGAGGGCAATCTCCATCAACATCTTCACCAGCACCATCTCATCTCCAAACCCTAGTTCATCTCTTGTATCCAATTCTTGTCTCAAAGTCCGGGACTGGTGCTAGTAGGTTTCTAGTAGTGTTGATTACTCCTTGTAGTTGATGCTAGTTGGTTTATTTGGTGGAAGATCATATGTTCAGATCCTATATGCATATTATTACCCCTCTGATTATGAACATGAATATGCTTTGTGAGTAATTACGTTTGTTCCTGAGGACAAGGGAGAAGTCTTGCTGTTAGTAGTCATATGAATTTGGTATTCGTTTGATATTTTGATAAGATGTATGTTGTCTAGCCTCTAGTGGTGTTATGTGAACGTCGACTACATAACACTTCACCATTATTTGGGCCTGGAGGAAGGCATTGGGAAGTAATAAGTAGATGATGGGTTGCTAGAGTGACAGAAGTTTAAACCCTAGTTTATGTGTTGCTTCGTAAGGGGCTGATTTGGATCCATATGTTTCATGCTATGGTTAGGTTTACCTTAATACTTTTGTTGTAGTTGCGGATGCTTGCAATAGAGGTTAATCATAAGTGGGATGCTTGTTCAAGTAAGGACAGCACCCAAGCACCGGTCCACCCACATATCAAATTATCAAAGTATCGAACGCGAATCATATGAACGTGATGAAAACTAACTTGACGATATTCCCATGTGTCCTCGGGAGCACTTTTCCTATTATAAGAGTTTGTTCCGGCTTGTCCTTTGCTATAAAAAGGATTGGGCCACCTCGCTGCACTTTATTTACTCTTGTTACTTGTTGCTTGTTACAATTTATCTTATCACAAAACTATCTGTTACCACTTATTTCAGTACTTGTAGAGAATACCTTGCTGAAAACCGCTTATCATTTCCTTCTGCTCCTCGTTGGGTTCGACACTCTTACTTATCGAAAGGACTACGATAGATCCCCTATACTTGTGGGTCATCAAGACTCTTTTCTGGCGCCGTTGCCGGGGAGTGTAGCGGCTTTGGTAGGTGGAATTTGGTAAGGAAAAATTTATATAGTGTGCTGAAATTTACTGTCACTTGTTACTATGGAAAGTAATTCTCTAAGGGGCTTGTTCGGGGTATCTTCACCCCGTCCAGTAGAGCAAAGAGTTGCTCCTCAACCTACTGAACCTATTGAAAATGAAACTTCTTTTGAATTTCCTTCGGGTATGATGGAAAAACTGCTAGCTAACCCTTTTACAAGAGATGGAACAAAGCATCCTGACGAGCACTTAATATATGTGGATGAAGTTTGTGGATTATTTAAGCTTGCAGGTATACCCGATGATGTTGCTAAGAAGAAGGTCTTCCCTTTATCTTTGAAGGGAGACGCATTCATATGGTATAGGCTATGTGATGATATGAGATCATGGGACTATAAAAGATTGAAGTTGGAATTTCATCAAAAGTATTACCCTATGCATCTTGTTCATCGTGATCGCAATTATATATATAATTTCTGGCCTCGCAAAGGAGAAAGCATCGCTCAAGCTTGGGGGAGGCTTAAATCAATGTTATATTCATGCCCCAATCATGAGCTCTCAAGAGAAATGATTATTCAAAATTTATATGCTCGGCTTTCTGAAAACAATCGCACCATGCTCGATACTTCTTGTGCTGGCTCTTTTATGATGAAGACTATTGAATTCAGATGGAATTTATTGGATAGAATTAAATGCAACTCTGAAGATTGGGACCTCGACGAAGGTAAGGAGTCAGGTATGACACCTGAGTTTGATTGTGTTAAATCTTTTATGGACACCGATATTTTCCGTAAGTTTAGCACTAAATATGGACTTGACTCTGAGATAGTAGCTTCTTTCTGTGAATCTTTTGCTACTTATGTTGATCTCCCTAAGGAGAAGTGGTTTAAATATCATCCCCCCATAGAAGTAAAAGTAGCTGCACCTATTAAAGTTGAAGAAAAGACTGTCATTTACAATGATCCTATTGTTCCTACTTCTTATATTGAGAAACCACCTTTCCCTGTTAGAATAAAGGATCATGCTAAAGCTTCAACTGTTGTTCGTAAAAGCAATATTAGAACTTATACAACTCCTGAGCAAGTTAAAGTAGAACCTAATATTGCTATTGTTAAAGATCTCTTGTCTGATAATATTGATGGGCATGTTATTCAGTTCGAAGGTGAAACTGCTAGAATTGCTAAACCTTGTGCTAAATATAAACATAGACCTGTGGTAGGCATGCCTGTTATTTCTGTTAAAATAGGAGATCGTTGTTATCATGGCTTATGTGATATGGTGCGAGTGCTAGTGTTATACCGCATACTTTATACGAAGAAATTAAGAATGAAATTGCACCTGCTGAGTTAGAAGGTATGTCACAATTAAACTTGCCAATAGAGATACCATTTCACCAATTGGAATTGTTAGAGATGTTGAAGTCTTGTGTGGGAAAACTAAATATCTTGCTGATTTTCTTGTTCTTGGTTCCCCACAAGATAGTTTTTGTCCCATTATATTTGGTAGACCCTTCTTAAATACTGTCAATGCTACCATAGATTGCACAAAGAATGTTGTTACTGTTGGCTTGGATGATATGGTTCATGAGTTTAATTTCTCTAAATTTAGTAAACAACATCGTGAGGAAGAATTACCTAGTAAGGATGAAATTATTGGTCTTGCTTATATTGCCGTACCTCCTAGTGATCCTTTAGAACACTATTTGCTAGACCATGAGAATGATATGTTCATGAATGAAAGAAGGGAAATAGATGAAGTATTCTTTAAACAGGAACCTATTCTGCAACACAACTTGCCTGTTGAAATCTTAGGGGATCCTCCTCCACCCAAGGGTGATCCCGTGTTTGAGCTTAAACCTTTGCCTGATAATCTTAAATATGCTTATCTTGATGAAAAGAAGATATATCCTGTTATTATTAGTGCTAACCTTTCAGAGCATGAAGAAGAAAGATTATTGAGAACTCTGAATAAGCACCGTGCTGCTATTGGATATACTCTTGATGATCTTAATGGCATTAGTCCCACTCTATGTCAACATAAAATAAATTTGGAGGCAGATGCCAAACCAGTTCGTGATCCTCAACGACGTCTGAATCCTAAAATGAAAGAAGTGGTAAGAAAAGAAATACTAAAGCTTCTAGAGGCAGGTATAATCTATCACGTTGCTGATAGTGAGTGGGTAAGTCATGTCCATTGTGTCCCTAAGAAGGGAGGTATTACTGTTGTTCCTAATGATAAAGATGAATTGATTCCACAAAGAATTATCACAAGTTATAGGATGGTAATTGATTTCCGCAAATTAAATAAAGCTACTAAGAAAGATCATTACCCCTTACCTTTTATTGATCAAATGCTAGAAAGATTATGCAAACATACACACTATTGCTTTCTAGATGGTTATTCTGGTTTCTCTCAAATACCTGTGTCGGCTAGAGATCAATCAAAGACTACTTTTACATGCCCTTTTGGTACTTTTGCTTATAGACGTATGCCTTTTGGTTTATGCAATGCACCTGCTACCTTTCAAAGATGCATGATGGCTATATTCTCTGACTTTTGTGAAAAGATTTGTGAGGTTTTCATGGACGACTTTTCCGTCTATGGTTCCTCTTTTGATGATTGCTTAGCAATCTTGATCGAGTTTTGCAGAGATGTGAAGAAACTAATCTTGTCTTGAATTGGGAAAAGTGCCACTTTATGGTTAATGAAGGTATTGTCTTGGGGCACAAAGTTTCTGAAAGAGGTATTGAAGTTGATAAAGCCAAGGTTGATGCTATTGAAAAGATGCCATGTCCCAAGGACACCAAAGGTATAAGAAGTTTCCTTGGTCACGCCGGATTTTACAGGAGGTTCATTAAGGACTTCTCAAAAATTTCCCAGCCTCTGACTAATTTACTGCAAAAAGATACACCATTTGTCTTTGATGATGATTGTGTAGAAGCATTTGAAATACTTAAGAAAGCATTGGTCTCTGCACCTGTTGTTCAGCCACCTGATTGGAATTTACCCTTTGAAATTATGTGTGATGCTAGTGATTATGCTGTAGGTGCTGTTCTAGGGCAAAGAGTTGATAAGAAATTAAATGTTATTCATTATGCTAGTAAGACTCTAGACAATGCTCAAAGAAATTATGCTACTACTGAAAAAGAGCTTTTAGCAGTTGTATTTGCTTGTGATAAGTTCAGATCTTATATTGTTGATTCTAAAGTAACTTTTCAAACTAATCATGCTGCTATTAAATACCTTATGGAAAAGAAAGATGCTAAACCTAGACTTATTAGATGGGTTCTCTTGCTACAAGAATTTGATTTACATATTGTTGATAGAAAGGGAGCTGAGAACCCCGTTGCAGACAACTTGTCTAGGTTAGAAAATATTCTTGATGACCCACTACCTATTAATGATAGCTTTCCTCATGAACAATTAAATGTTATACATATTTCTCGTAGTACTCCATGGTATGCTGATTATGCTAATTATATTGTTGCTAAGTTTATACCACCTAGCTTCACATACCAGCAAAAGAAAAAGTTTTTCTATGATTTAAGACATTACTTTTGGATGACCCACATCTTTATAAAGAAGGAGTAGATGGTGTTATTAGACGTTGTGTACCTGAGCATGAACAGGAACAGATCCCACGCAAGTGTCACTCCGAGGCTTATGGAGGACACCACGCTGGAGATAGAACTGCACATAAGGTATTGCAATCTAGTTTTTATTGGCCTACTCTCTTCAAGGATGCCCGTAAGTTTGTCTTGTCTTGTGATGAATGTCAAAGAATTGGTAATATTAGTAGACGTCAAGAAATGCCTATGAATTATTCTCTTGTTATTAAACCGTTTGATGTTTGGGGCTTTGATTATATGGGACCTTTTCCTGCCTCTAATGGATACACACATATTTTAGTTGCTGTTGATTACGTTACTAAGTGGGTAGAAGTTATTCCAACTAGTAGTGCTGATCATAACACTTCTACTAAAATGCTTAAGGAAGTTATTTTCCCGAGGTTTGGAGTCCCTAGATATTTAATGACTGATGGTGGATCACACTTTATTCATGGTGCTTTCCGTAAAATGCTTGCTAAATATGATGTTAATCATAGAATTGCATCTCCTTATCACCCTCAGTCTAGTGGTCAAGTAGAGTTGAGCAATAGAGAGCTCAAATTAATTTTGCAAAAGACTGTTAATAGGTCTAGAAAGAATTGGTCCAAGAAACTTGATGATGATGCATTATGGGCTTATAGAACTGCATATAAAAATCCTATGGGTATGTCTCCGTATAAAATGGTTTATGGAAAAGCATGTCACTTACCTCTCGAACTAGAACATAAGGCATATCGGGCTATTAAAGAGCTTAATTATGATTTTAAACTTGCCGGCGAGAAGAGGTTATTTGATATTAGCTCACTTGATGAATGGAGAATCCAAGCTTATGAAAATGCCAAGTTGTTTAAAGAAAAAGTTAAAAGATGGCATGACAAAAGGATACAAAAGCGTGAGTTTAATGTAGGTGATTATGTATTGCTATACAACTCTTGTTTAAGATTTTTTGCAGGAAAACTTCTCTCTAAATGGGAAGGCCCCTATGTTATCGAGGAGGTCTATCGTTTCGGTGCTATAAAAATCAACAACTTCGAGGGCACAAATCCGAAGGTGGTAAACAGTTAAAGAATCAAACATTATATCTCAGGTAATCCCATACATGTTGAAACCAATATTATTGAAACCGTAACCCCGGAGGAATACATAAGGGACACTTTCCGGAACATTTCAGACTCCGAAAAGGAATATGTATGTGGTACGGTAAGTAAACCGACTCCAAAACAATTTTTAAGGCAATATTTCTCCGTTTTGCAATATTTAGAAAAATAGAAAAATAAGTAGCAGTCCGGGATGGACACGAGGGCCCCACGAGGGTGGTGGGCGCGCCCTACCCCCCTGGGCGCACCCCCTACCTTGTGAGCACCTTGTGTGCCTTCCGGACTCCGTTTTCTTCCACGATACGTATTTTGGCCGGTAAAAATTCATTATATATTCTCCCGAAGGTTTTGACTCCCGTATCACGCAAACCTCCTCTGTTCTTGTTTCGAGTTGTTTTCTGTCAGGGTTTTCCAGGCTAGGCATCATGTCGTCTCCCTCCTCCAACAATGGTGACAACGATGCTTAGCTAATGAATATAGATCTGAAGAGGGAAGAACCCACGAGGGTCAACAAGGATGAAAGGATCAAGAAGGCCACAGAGGATCAAGCTCCGGCAGCAAAAGACATCCTTCAACTTGATCATAACCTTCTTACCCCAACTGAGATCGAAGCTTTCAAGATGATTGAGTTAGCTCATATACAAAACAAGTATCTCACACAAGAAAATATTTTGTTGAAGGAGCATATTGTTGCACTCAAGGGCATTATTCGCAAGTTGGAGGACCTCTTACGCTCGATGTGCGATTATCCGTCACCTCCACCTTCTTCACTGACAAAGGAGATATAATCACATGGGTATGGGCACTCCCCTTGGCAACTGCCAAGCTTGGGGGAGGTGCCTCAGTATCGTTTCACAATCACAACTCCTATCTTTACCATTTTTCTTAGTTCGATCATATTAGTAGTATCTTGATCTAGTAGAATAAAGTTTATGGCATGATCTAGTTTTGAGTTTGCTTTATGATCTCCCTATGTAATCGAGTCCGTGAGCTATATATAATAAAGATTAGTGTTGAGTCAAGGGCTTGATTATTTTTCCATGATCTCGGGTGAATAAAAGAAAGAGAAAAAGAATAAAAAGAAACAAAAAGTTCATATTGATCTTATTGAGAGTAATGACTTCACATAGAAAGAGTATGATGATTAAAAGTTGTTGGGAGTTGGCAAACATAGCTTTGGTCATTGTTGCAATTAATAGGAAGTAATAATGAAAGAGAGGTTTTCACATATAGATATATTATCATCGACATCTTTTATGATTGGAAGCACTCATTAAAATATGACATGCTAAAGAGTTGATGTTGGACAAGGAAGACAATGTAATGAGTTATGTCTTTCTTATATCCGAGATAAAGTATGTTGTCATGGATCCTCTAACTTGTTGAGCTTGCCTTTCCCCCTCATGCTAGCCAAATTCTTAGCACCAAGTAGAAATACTACTTGTGCTTCCAAATACCCTTAAACCAGTTTTGCCATGAGAGTCCACCATATCTACCTATGGATTGAGTAAGATCCTTCAAGTAAGTTGTCATCGGTGCAAAGCAATAAAAATTGCTCTAAATATGTATGATTGATTGGTGTGGGAGAAATAAGCTTTGTACGATCTTGTGATGTGGAAGTAATAAAAGCGACAGACTACATAATAAAGGTTCATATCACAAGGGGCAATATATAGTGACATTCTTTCGCATTGAGATTTTATGCATCCAACCATAAAAGCGCATGGCAACCTCTGCTTCCCTCTGCGAAGGGCCTATCCTTTATTATTATCTTCTACCTTATGCAAGAGTCATGGTGATCTTCACCTTTTCTTTTTCATTTTATCCTTTGGCAAGCTCAGCATGTTGGAAAGAACATGATATATATATATCTAATTGGATGTAGGGGAGCATGAACCATTATTGTTGACATTACCCTTGAGGTAAAAGGTTGTGGGGCAAAACTATAAGCCCCTATCTTTCTCTGTGTCCGATTAAAACTCCGTAACCACAAGTTATTGCGTCAGTGTTAGCAATTATGGGGGACTAAATGATAGTTGAGTATGTGGACTTGCTTTTTAGCTCTGACATAGACTCTTTCCGATGTTATGATAAATTGCAATTGTTTCAATGACTGAGGTTATAGTTTGTCGGAGCCCAATAAGGTTTATGATTTATACTTTTGCATTGTGAATAGATCATCACTTGAACATAAGTAATCATATGACAAAAGCTATATATGTTGCTGCTATGAGAATAATCATGATGCCTTCATGTCCGTATTTTATTTTTATCGACGCCTCTACCTCTAAACATGAGGACATATTTATTGTTATTGGCTTTTCTCTTGAGGACAAGCGAGGTCTAAGCTTGGGGGAGTTGATACGTCCATTTTGCATCATGCTTTTATATCGATATTTATTGCATTATGGACTGTTATTTCACTTTATGTCACAATACTTATGGCTATTCTCTCTTATTTTACAAGGTTTACATAAGGAGGGAGAATGCCGGTAGCTGGAATTCTGGGCTGGAAAAGGAGCAAATATTAGAGACCTATTCTGCGCAACTCCAAAAGTCTTGAAACTCCACGGAACATCTCAAAATAAATAAAGAAAAATCCTCGCCAAAGATGAAGGACAGGGGCCCCACACCCTGCTCACGAGGGTGGGGGCACGCCCCCCTACCTCGTGGCCCCCCTGGTGTCTCTCCGACGTCCATCTTCTCCTATATGAAGTCTTTCGATGAGAAAAAAATAGGAAGGAACTTTTCAGGATGAGACTCCACCGCCATGAGGCGGAACCTTGGCGGAACCAATCTAGAGCTCCGGCAGAGCTGTTCTGCCGGGGATACTTCCCTCTGGGAGGGGGAAATCATCACCATCGTCATCACCAATGCTCCTCTCATCGGGAGAGGGCAATCTCCATCAACATCTTCACCAGCACCATCTCATCTCCAAACCCTAGTTCATCTCTTGTATCCAATTCTTGTCTCAAAGTCCGGGATTGGTGCTAGTAGGTTGCTAGTAGTGTTGATTACTCCTTGTAGTTGATACTAGTTGGTTTATTTGGTGGAAGATCATATGTTCAGATCCTATATGCATATTATTACCCCTCTGATTATGAACATGAATATGCTTTGTGAGTAATTACGTTTGTTCCTGAGGACAAGGGAGAAGTCTTGCTGTTAGTAGTCATGTGAATTTGGTATTCGTTTGATATTTTGATAAGATGTATGTTGTCTAGCCTCTAGTGGTGTTATGTGAATGTCGACTACATAACACTTCACCATTATTTGGGCCTAGAGGAAGGCATTGGGAAGTAATAAGTAGATGATGGGTTGCTAGAGTGACAGAAGCTTAAACCCTAGTTTATGTGTTGCTTCGTAAGGGGCTGATTTGGATCCATATGTTTCATGCTATGGTTAGGTTTACCTTAATACTTTTGTTGTAGTTGCGGATGCTTGCAATAGAGGTTAATCATAAGTGGGATGCTTGTTCAAGTAAGGACAACACCCAAGCACCGGTCCACCCACATATCAAATTATCAAAGTATCAAACGCGAATCATATGAACGTGATGAAAACTAGCTTGACGATATTCCCATGTGTCCTCGGGAGCGCTTTTCCTATTATAAGAGTTTGTTCCGGCTTGTCCTTTGCTACAAAAAGGATTGGGCCACCTCGCTGCACTTTATTTACTCTTGTTACTTGTTGCTCGTTACAATTTATCTTATCACAAAACTATCTGTTACCACTTATTTCAGTACTTGCAGAGAATACCTTGCTGAAAGTCGCTTATCATTTCCTTCTACTCCTCGTTGGGTTCGACACTCTTACTTATCGAAAGGACTATGATAGATCCCCTATACTTGTGGGTCATCAAGGATACATTATAAATACTAAAGTTTTCACCACACAACAAATAACAAGAAATGAAATGAACTTAAACTCAACCATTCCTCGGCGTTGGAAACGCTTGCTTTGAACCACAAGTGATTCTCTGGGATGGGCCATCGATTGTCGATCTGGAAACCAACGCAGGACTGATCATCCAGGCTGAAGCGGCCTACTATATCAGTACCAGGGTAGGGAACCACCCAAATGTCCAAGGTATAGACACAGTTGCTTCTCATAAATGGTACTAGTAACGTTGTGTCAATAGCAGTTGGATCGCCTTTCACCATCATCGGATAGTTTTGTCCAAGGAAGAGCAAGTTTTCTCCAAGACTATCAATTCTGTACCAGGGAGAAGGAGTTGGCACTAGCACACTAGTATCCATCCCGAATACCATGCAACGGGTGTTGGAATAGGTCCGGAGAGTGCGACCATGGGAGACTACACCCGCTTCCTTAGCAGTAACATCATCAGTGGGATGTATACACACAAGAAGAGGTGATCCATCGGAATTAGTTGCCAGGAGCCATAGAGTATATGGGCGCTGCTCGTCCTCATGCTCGTGATCATCACCATCGTCATCTCCCCCTTGGTTATAAAAATTTTCAAGTATAGGTGGTGGGATGTTCACAGGACCTTGGAAACACAATAAGAAGGTTAATTAGTAAAGGGAAACCTGCTAACCCGCATGCATGTGGATGAAACAATTATAATTACGGTGGGAGACAAATGTACCGAAACTACGAGGATCCCATGCAAAAACAGTGCCACGAGTGGTGGCAGCAAACACAAGGCCCTCGTATTGAATTGCATCACAGTACTCATCCGTGTACAGAAACTGATTTTTGAGCAATATCCATCGAGTCAAACCACCAAGGACGGCGACAAGCTTGTCGAAGATAGCAACAACTTGATAGTTGTTGTAATTCCAAGAGCGGTTGGGAACTCGACAAATTGCTATCTTCCATAGAAGACAGTCACCATGATCATATTTGAACGTGCGTACAATACCGGTGTGCTCAACCTCTGGGCAGTCTGCTGAGATTTTTGGAAGTGGAACCCGGTCACGAGTGTACACATTCACAAGTTCCCACTCGCAGTTGGACCCAATGTAAACAACCCAATCTCCATTTGCTCCCGCCCAAGCCTTTCCCTCAAGCGATGGCATGTTAACATCATACGTATCATTATCAAGCGGGATCAACTTGCACAGGGCGAGGCCTCCATCGTGCCGACGCCAGTCATCAGGGTCACGGCGAAGAAGATAGGGGAGATCAAACCGCTCCTTGACTCTTGGGTTCTTTGTAATGATGTTATTAGTTGAGTCGAGAACGGGCTTGAACGAACCTGCCATGCTAGCCGAGGTGATGACGTCGCACCAATCAATGAGTTCCTCCACCACGTCATCTTTCAGATCAGGGCAAGAATAACGGGGTCGTTTCCGGCCTGTTCCCTCCATGGAGAAGACGATCGAAAAATGGCAGAAGAAAGGGTGAAGGGCTGAAGGAAAATGCAGGAGGGAGAGGAAGAGCGTGCGACAGCAGTTCCAAATCGAGAGGGAAAGGCGAAGAGTCGGTGGACGGTTGTGAGTTTGCCACGGTTCACGAAGAGGCGCCCCGGCCTGCACGTCCGTTCTGAAATACTCCTACTACTCGCCGTCGTCTCACTGATATGTTGGAACGGGACCACATGTCAACGAAACATGGTGTGTAATTTCTCGTGCAAAATGCGATCTGGCCGCGTCGGCCCGAGGTGCTGCATTAGTTATCGACCTTTATTTGTTTAATGGCGTGCCGATCAATTTTGAAGCACAACTAACTGGTAGTGTGCGCAGAGAAAATATAAACTACTCTACCACTACTCCACCTCCAGTACTAGTAGTATAAAAAAGATATATAGGCTGGAGCTTGAGCGCTTTCTTGCTAAGGGCTTCCCACTTGCTTCTCACACTACCACCTTCTCTCCAGATCTAAAAAAGACGGCCCATCTCTCCCTCCTCACCGGTGGTCACAGATCCGCCGGGGAAGAAAAGGACGTGCAGCATTGACGTACTCGTCGTCAGCGAGCGAGGTCACCCACTGACGACAAGGCCGTCCTCTCAGACCTAGCACCTGCGCAGGGTGGCCTCCGTCCCCAAGGTCACTGCCGTAGTGTGTGCGGAGGACAACAACCATGAGCGAAGCCACTTCCCGCCGACCCTCAGGTATGCTACCTCTTTTCGAACCATAACCTTGTTCTATTGCCCCATCTGCCACGTCATTGCATGTGGATCTTTTTCCACTCCACCATCTTCCCAATTTGCTATCCTCTGCTCTGCTGGCCACGCAGACGAAAACCATAATTTGCACTATTAAAGGAAACCCTACTTCATGCAGACTAATCCATGTCTGGGTTGAATAAGGAAAGGAAGGGAGACTGTACTGTCCAAGAGAGTAGGCATCAAATCCGCATCTAGGTTGAAAAGGGGAAAATCAGTAGCTAAGGAACGAGTCTCATGTCTCTTGGTTGAAGAAGGGTAGAAAGGCATGACAACGCAATAGAGAATGACCAGGTCGATCGGTTTGTTGTCCTCGCATAGGAAAAAGGTGGCTAAAGAGAACAAAAATGGGACGTAATCCACATATGCTGCCTGGATATTTGTTGCTCTGGGCAACCATACCTCCCTCACCACTCTGCGTCCATGGAGGTACATCGTACTGGTGCGCCCACTGTCCGAATGGGCCTCCCATGCTCTTATTGACACTTTTTTGCTATTAGTATAACGCCAGCAGCCAAGTCAAGCAATGCTACTGCTAAAGTGATGCCACATTTAACTAATGCCGCTCTCAGTCTAATGCCACCGATAAATTAAGCAGTGCCATTTAATGTCACTGGATTATTTCAGGGTTAGCTGTTGATTGTGGATGTATTGAAGATTTTTCAGCTAAGGCATTCTAATGCTGTTGCACAGCCAGTATACCAACGATGAAACTTGTTACTACCTTCAGATTTTTGCACTGCTAATGCTTATAGATTACATACCTCACTTTCATGAGATAAGTTAATTTTTTTGTACACTGTCACCAAAATGCCAAGGCGCTGATGTCATTTTATTTTGGTTAAACTGCACAGACAATTATGAAGACAAGAGGAAAGGTCAAGAGTGGGCACCTCCTCCTCCGGCTGTTCTCTTGATTTGTTCGATCAAGTTTTTATGTTTGATCGATTATCAAGATTGGGATAGCAATTTTTAAGCCCTCCCCCCCCCCCGAGTTTGAAATGATATTTACCTTGGAGGTACATGGTTTGCAATTTTTTATACTGTCATTAGTTAATAATGCTAGTTACCTTCAGACTTTTGTATTTGGTTTAATGCTCATGCACATCTAGTATACCAATGCTGAAAATTGTTACCTTTACATTTTGTATTGTTAATTCTTATAGAAACCTTCCAGTGCTAGAGTTTATTGAAATCTGTTCAGTAAAACCATTGTACTGTACCCTGTAATAAACTAACTACTCTACTATTGCACTAGCCACTGGATTAGTGTATATTTGTAGTATTCGAATGGTGTTGCATTAGCGTATGGACATAAATAAAGTGTGGCAAGCTTTCCCAGATATGTGCTCAAGAAAACCACTACCTATTTTTCTAAATACTAGATGTTTGGGTACTTTAAATTGAACCACGAAAACGTCTTATATTAAGGAACAAAGGGTGTAGAGTTCACTCAAATTATCCCGGTAAAGCTAGTCACACCTTTGTTAAAATTAATGTTCATTATGTTATCGGAGGAGGTCTGTATGTTTGTCTCTAATGCCTGTCGACTACATACCTGACATCATGATGTAATGTTAAGTCATTTCCTTTTGTATAGTGTCACTGAATTGTCAAGGTGGTGATGGCATTTTATTTTAGTAGAACTGCACAAAATTTGCTTAAAAGAAGAGGAAAGGTCAGGAATGGCTCAGTTTTTCAGGAAAAAACTATGTATGCCTTCCTGACATCAGCCGTTGTTGCTTTATTTATTCCTTCAAACAGGTGGTTAGAAACAGTCTTGCTACCTTTTCCCATTAAGAAATTGGAATGCTTATATTTGTGAGTCTATGCTTCAACTAGTGCCACTTTTAGAGTAATCACACTTTCAATATCTATGCAAACAGGGATGCTCGATTTTAGTGGAACTGCACAAAAAGTCCAACTGGTTCAACATTAGGAGCATGTTTTTTTCAAAACCTTTATATCCAATTGGTGGCACTATGAGATGTTCATTACGAAGGTACATGGTTTGCTACTATCTTGCTACTCTTTTTGTACTGTCATTAGATAGTAATACTAGTGGCTTGCATGTGAATTTATTGGCAGGGTGGACCTACATTGGAGGTGCAGGACATGATTCAATGATTGAATGCTCAATTTTGGTTGTATCGATTTCACCTCTTCCATCACTGCGAACATGGATATCCTTGGTCTGATGAAGAATAGGCGCTATATTTTTGCTCTGAACCAGCAAATCAATTCAGTATGAAATTGTCCAGGGCAAAACATAACTGTATTAGATTGTCCAGTGCAGAACATGACAGATGCTAAGCGGAAGAGACATGTTTAAACCGAAAATACAAGGTGTGGTATATGTTTACTAGCTTCTTGATATTTGTGCAGACAGAGATGTCTGCCCGTTGCTATTTGGCAAACAAACAAAGTGTCCGCAATTTTGGTTGAACTGCACAAGAGAATAGTATAGTCACTGCATGCAGTGCCATTTGAAAATAGACACAGAAAGATTGGATAGTCACTTCATGGACTGCAGAAAAGTAGTATTGTACTATTTATTGGCCAACACTAGGTGCTTCATTTCTTTCGTCTGATTATATAATGGGCATCATTTTGCCTAAGTTAAAGTTTGTATTTCGAAAATAGTCTCGCGGTGTGATCGAGAGAAGACCAAATCATATTGCAGTGGATGTTCCTCCATCATGTGTGGTTCATTCTCATGGTTCCAGCTGTTGGTGAAACCACTTACGTTTGCAAGAGGAATTGTAGACTTCACAAACAAATTTGTCTTTCAGTCTGTACTAAATGTTGGCCAACAGAAGCATCCATGTTAGTAGGAAGAACAGATGTTTTTTCTAGATCTTTGCTTTTGGAGCTACATATTTGTATATGATCTGTGAATCATTGAGATGCATTAGCATGTTGATCTTATGTATGGGAATCGTACTAGTTAGTTTTAGTTGCGACGCAAGATCCGAAGTGGCTGATCTTTGCTTTTGGAGCTACATATTTGTATATGATTTGTGAATCATTGAGATGCATTAACAGTTACTTATTTCTTTTCGCTCGGTGTTTACAAGTTACTGATCGATCACTAGCTAGCCTACAAATGCGCTCCTAGCAGTTTTATTTGCGATGCAAGATGCGAAGTGGCAGTTTTTTGAATAAAAATGCCTACCTCTGAAGAAACTAGCATGCTACACTATCGATCCTACACGGATAAAATGCCTACCTCTGAACAAACTGACAAGCTACACTATCGATCCTACACGGATAAATAGCGGATCACGCACGTACTACGTCCTTTCCGGTTGCAGGGCTCAATTCAAGAAACGACCTACTCGATCCTACACGAATAAATAGCGGATCACACACGTACTAGTACCTCCTTTCCGGTTTGCAGGGCTTAATTCAAACCTCTCACCAACTAAGGTACTCCCTCCGTCCAGGATTTATTAGTCCCGTGAGCAAAGTAGCAAGACCAAGGCATGGCAATAATTAACGGCATGTAGAAGTTTAAGCCTAATTAATTCCAGCGATTTAAGCGGCTGCATGCGTGCCCTCGGCTGCGACTCGTTGCATGCTGCTTCGCGTACTGCCTGCGAGCGATTCTGAGTGCCTGCATGCAGCCGGCTGTAATTAAGGTGGCTAACTGATGCAAAAAAAGATACGCTTTAATTGTTGCGGGCTTTTTAAATCCGTGGAATCATTATTGACAAGGAGGGAGATGATTCGAGTGCACTCGTTTGACCAGCATGCCGGCGTGCGACCTAGACGGGACGGGACGACGCAGTCATAATTTCAGTTTCTCTAGTTTTCCACGGCAAGTTGGCGCGCTAAGCCATTATGCATTGAATTCCGATGACCGTCGTGCTACCTTCCGCCTATAAGTACTGTTTCCTGGCCTTCTCCGGTGCCACCATGACCCAACTTGCCATATCCTCATAAGCCCCCACCGGCCTGACGTCGCTCGCCACGTCCGCCATGCCCCCGCCCGTCCACAGTAGGCGACGCCGGAGGCGGTCACCGCCGGAACTAGTGTTCGGGTTTTCACCGGAAGGCAGACGGAGGGAGGAGGCATTCTATCTGTCTTTAGATGGCAATGCAGACATCGAGGAGTTGTTGGAGCGCGACCGCATGGCAGAGGAGCAGGAGTTGTTGGAGCGCGACCGCCTGGCGAAGAAGCAGCGTATCACCGATTTGCGCCGCCAGCGGGACATGGAGCAGCAGCACACCGACGCTCTGAGTCGCGAGCAGAGCGCCCGCAACTGGGCTGACTACGTGGAGGCCGGCGCCTGGCAAATAGCCTTGGAGGCTGTCGGGCACGCACGCGTTCGCGACGCTGATTTTTACTACCAGCTCGTCAAGTGGGTTTCCCGCTTGGAAGCCAAAGCTTCGGTGGACCACGCCGGCATGGAAAGGGCCAACGCGTGCGAGCAACGCGCCCTATCGCACCTCTTGCAAGTCCGAGGCGAGGCGCACGACACCGGTGCCGGCGTTTAGCATGTACCACAGATGGCGGCCGGCATCGTCTAGTTCGCTAAGAGTAAGTTAGTACTTGTACGCTACTAGAGTATTAGTGGGAGTAGATAGTTAACTTGGCTATGATGGTTGTCAACGTGGAAGTTCAGTACTCTATATGTGGATCATACCTGTTAATTTGCTCTAAATGTTGAACTTTTCGTTTGAACGTATGGAATGGGCTATTATTTTTTAAAATGGGTTGTATTTGTCCTCCACGGGTTTAGAGGCTGACTTGTGGGCCTAGCAAGTTGACGCGTACCCAATCAGGAGATGATTGTACGTGGAGAGGATGACAGTAGGGACCCGCCAAGGTCATGGCAGTACGCAAGCAAGTGCCTCCTTATTTCAAGCCAATAAAAAAGGCTCCTCCTAGTGGATTTCTGACATCTGGGTCCCATGCCATTGTCAATGTAGTCAATAAACGAGAGAATTGCACAACGAGCGGCTGACACCAGGGACCCAGCAGCTCGCCTAGTTATTTTTGTTTTGGGTTAATTTGATAAATGCCACTCCAAATCTGGTGTTTCCGAGAAATGCCACTGCAATTTCCAAACTTTGAAAAATGCCATTTCATGCCATTTCTAGTGGCATTTTTCGAAGTCTGGAGTGGCATTTTTCAAAGTTTGCAAATTGCAGTGGCGTTTGTCAAAGTTTGCAAAAATTGCAGTGGCATTTTTCAAAGTTTGGAAATTGTAGTGGCATTTTTATGAATCGCCATAATTGGAGTGGCATTTATCTAATTTGTTTTTGAGACGGAAGTAGGGTGTTAACTGGGCTGTGCGGGACACTCTGGCCTGTCTAGACAGCCTTTTCTTTTATGTTTACCACAGACCAGCCCAGTAGTTTTCTTTCTTTCTGAAAATGGCTAGCCTAGTTTTTTTGTGATTTGTCAAGTAAGTCGCTTTATCAGGCCTGTTGGGCTGCAAATCTTTCAAGAAGAGGAGATCTTCATTCGGCTGGCAGATAAAATGGCCTATCAGTAATGAGAAATGGGCTGTACATTTTTAAAACACATCAAACCGGCAATTAGTTTCTAATATCTTTTTTTCATTTCGAAATTTTAAATTGCATTGATTTTTATGCGTGGACAATTTATTGGATTTTATATTGATATACATTTATTTTTAAAATCAGTCTGAATGTGACTCGAAATTTCGGGATTAAAAACAGTTCAGACCGCACCGACATATGCAAAATTTCGTATAATTTTTTAACCGTGGCCACAATATGGGCTGTAATGCTAACAAAAAGAATATGGGCTCCAAAAAAACCCCGAAAGAATTAGCAAATGGGCTGTAAATTATTTGAAATAATGGTAGATGGGTTGTATGTTGTTTTCCATAGATTTGAGGCTTTTCCATAGATTTGAGGTATCTACTGGCCTCTGGCCCGCCAGCCTTAGTTATATTTTGTCTTACAACATCCGCAGGCACTTTTTTTACTGAATCAAACACACAGCCCAGTTCTATTTTCCTCTTGAGACGCATGTCCTACATCCGTTTTCTAATCTCTACCTATAGTTTTACTAGTTCATATACACGTATCATTATATTAAAAATACATAAAATTCACTTTTCATATTTACATCCTTATTTTTTTGTTGTTTTCCCTCCCAGCGCTGATTTTTTTACCATTGGTTTTCCCTTAAACCAACTCAATTGTCCCACGTCTTATTTGCTTACATAAACAAAATGATTTTTTTGGCAAATAAATAAATTCTTAAAAAAATGTTTATCATTTCGGGATTACAAAAGTTCGGACTCCACCGAAATATGCAAAATAAGATTGAACTTTTTGACCGTGGTCCTGGGCAGAAAATGGGTTGTAATAAATTACTTAAGAATTAGCAAATGGGCTGCAAATTATTAAAAAATAGCAAATGGGTGTTGTCTGCCACAGATTTGGAGGCTGACTTGTGGGCCTACTAAGTTTATGCATACACAAGGTTTATCATAAAAGAAACTTAGTCAACAATCGACTCTACCAACGTTAGACCGTTAGATGTCAATCTAACGGCAATTGTGCTTCTTCAGTCTCTGATCTTCCTGCCCCAGCCGGCCAAACCAGCATTGTCGGAACCGCCTGCTCCCGCCTCCCGTGGCCGGCTGTGCTGCCGGGCAGGCCTCACGGCCCCATCATATACTCGCATCCCTGGCGGGTCTATCCCTCTACTCACCCACACCTCCTGTTATTTTCCGGCGAGGGCAGCCGAACCAGTCAACCCTCGTACTCTCCACCGCGTGGGCAGCCACTGTCGTGTCTTCCCCGGCTCCGTGTAGTTCCCTTCGTAGGCCTCACCGTCGTCCACCGCCCTGGTGCTCTCGGCACGGCGTGGTCAACGAACGACATCCATCGGAAGTGGACTGTACGTGGAGAGGCTGACAGCTGGGTCCATGGACGCACGCAAGGAAATGCCTCCTTATTACACGCAAAATAATGATTCCTCCACCTGACATCTGGGACCCACCGAAATGGCCTCTGTATTTCGTGAAAAAAACGTTACCGCTGCTGACAGCTCGGACCCACCAGCTATATCTTCGCACGCAAGGAAGTGCCTCCTTATTATGCACAAAAAATGAATACTCCCCCAGCTAGCTGGGACCCAGTATAGTGGGCCTACTAAGTTGACGGGGACGAAGGGCTTTGTCAAGTTAGTCAATATGAATGATTCTAGCTCGACTAACCGTACGATGTCCATCCAACGGCCATAGTGCTTCTTCAACCTCTGGTCTTCTTGCTCTAGCCGCCCAAAGCAATGCTGGTCGTGCCGCCTGCTCCTGCCTCCCGTGGCCGGCTGTGCTGCCGCGAAGGCCTCACCGCCCCCATACTACTCCCACCGCTGGCCAGGCCATTCCTCCACTCCACTCACCCACACCCCCTGTTATTCTGCGGCGACGGCAGCGCAACTGAACCAGTGAACCCTCGTACTCCTCTCCGCGTGGGCATCCACTGCCACGTCTTCCCCGGCTCCGCGTTGTCCCCTTCCTAGGCCTCGCCGTTGTCCACCGCCGTGGTGCTCTCGGCGCGGCGTGGTCAATGTGGTCAACGACCGAATTCCATCGGAAGAATACTATACGTGGAGAGGCTAACAACTAGGTCCACGGCAGCCGCAAGGAAGTGCCTCCTTATTACGCGGAAAATAATTATTCCTCCACCTGACAGAAGGGATCCACCGGACGCCCACCAGCATTTCGCAAAAAAAACATTTGCCCCTGACTGCATGGACCCACCCGACGGGCCACCGTATTTCATGAAAAAAACGTTCCCCCTCCTGTCAGCTCGGACCCACCGGAAGTGCCTCCTTATTACAGACAAAAAAATGAATACCCCCCTGCTAGCTGGGACCCACCTTGGTGGGAGGCTGACTAGTGGGCCTACTAAGTTGACGGGGATGGAGGGCTTTGTCAACTTAGTCAATATAAACGATTCTAGCTCCAGTGACTGTACGATGTCCATCCAACAACCGTAGTGCTTCTTCAACCTCGGGTCTTCTTGCTCCAGCCGCCCAAAGCAACGCCGGTCGTGCCGCATGCTCCTGCCTCCCGTGGCCGGATGTGCTGCCGCGGAGGCCTCACCGCCCGTACTATTCCCACCGCTGGCCAGGCCCTGCGGCGATGGCAGCCTCACACCGCAGCCGAAGCAGTGAACCCTCGTCCTCTCCGCGCGGGCTTCCACAGCCACGTCTTCCCCGACTCCGCGTCGTCCCCTTCCTAGGCCTCGCCGTCGTCCACCGCCCTGGTGCTCTCGGCGCGGCGTGGTCAACGTGGTCAACGAACGACTTCCATCGAACGTGGACTGTAGGTGGAGAGGCTGACAGCTGGGTCCACGGCCGCAGCAAGGAAGTGCCTCCTTATTACGTGGAAAATAATGATTCCTCCACCTGACAGCTAGGCCCACCGGACGGGCCACTGTATTTCGCGAAAAAAACGTTTCCCCCTGACTGCTGGGACCCACCAGGTACATTTTCTCACGCAAGGAAGTGCGTCCGGGCAAAAAAACGATTCGCCCCCTGACTGCTGGGACCCACCAGCTACATCTTCGCACGCAAGGAAGTGCGTCCGGGCAAAAAAACGATTTGCCCCCCTGACTGCTGGGACCCACCAGCTACATCTTCGCATGCAAGGAAGTGCCTGACAGTCGGGACCCACCTGGTCGAAGCGTACGTAGCGTTGTCATTCTGGTCGCGAACGTCTACGTACATATATACTAGTGGATGTAGAGGCGCGCACGTGTCGTAGTAGAGGCGCGCACGTAGCATGTACACGTACGTACAGCGGCCAGGGTGCAAGAAAGAAAATACGGCCACGTATGTGTACATACGGGCGGGGTCTCAAACGCCTACTCGCGCATACGTACGGCGAGGGCTCGTGTACATGGCTGGATCGGAACGGAGAAACAGCGTCGTCATTGTGTTCATGGGGAGGCAACGGAATGCGTCATGTTCATGGGGAGGCAACGGAATGCGTCGTGTTCATCGGGAGGGAACGGAATGCTCGTGTTCATCGGGAGGCAACGGAACGCGTGGGAGCCAACCGGCTGGGTCAGAACGGAATGCATGGTCGTGTTCATCGGGAGGGCTTGGACGGAACAGGCGATGGAAACGAGGCTTGTCGTACCGCAGAATGGAGGAAACGGACCTCCTACGGTCGAAACGGGGGTCCTGTTGATCGGGAGGGGTGTGGCGTACCGCAAAACGGAGGAAACGGACCTCCTACGGTCGAAACGGGGGTCCTGTTGATCGGGAGGGGTGTGGTGTACCGCAAAACGGATGAAACGGACCTCCTACGGTCGAAACGGGGGTCCTGTTCATCGGGAGGGGTGTGGCGTACCGCAAAACGGGACTCCACGGGATACTGTCCATCTCCACCGTCGACCTCCTCCAGCCTCCAAGGGTCCTCCAGCCTCCAAGGGCTACCGTCGACCTCCTCCAGCCTCCACGGGCTCCTATTTATCCAGCCTCTAACGCGCGCTACTCCACCAGCTACTGTTCAACCACCCCTCCACCGTCTACTGTTCATCCAGCCCTCCACCACACCACGGGGTCCTGTTCATCCAGAGGCAATGCCATCGCTCACTGTTCATCCACCCCCCCCCCCCCCCGCAACGCTCACTGTTCATCCAATCGATCGGCTTCAGTTAGCAGCAGTAGCGAAGGAATCGCTCGATCGGGATCAGTTAACAGCCATCGATCGATCGCTCGGGTTCAGTTAGAGCCCAACACCTCGCTCGGGTTCAGTTAGAGCCAACGCCTTGCACACACGCGTGTACGTGTACGAGAGAAACGCGCATCGCTCGGCCCCCGACCTCCCACCGTAACCGGGAACTCCCCAAAATTTTCCTCCCCCTCGCTTCTACCATGGTTTTTTCCGTCATGGACGGCCCAAAGAATGTCATGCAGCTGCGTCTCTGGTCCGCCCAGGACGAAAAGCCCATTTTCTGTCATGATTTTTTGTCATAGTAGTAGGAGCCCACCACGTCTATGATGATACCAGGTTTTGTCACAATTATCGTCATAGAAGTGTCATATGTATGACAGAAAAAAATTCGTTCGGCCCAAAATGTCACGGATGTGTCTTTTTTTGTAGTGCTAGGAAGAATCTATTGTACAAAAAATAGCAAAAACATAGCCAAAATTTCTTAGTCCACGCCAAAAACTACTACCTACCGATTAGGCTAGTTTAAACCCATTTATGACAGGGTTGGCCCACATGTCCCTACCGACGAGGCAGCTTAAACCAACACATTTTGTTTGACCGTTGACACGAGGGACCCACATCTGACCTTCTATCCTGTTATTCCCCCTCAAATCATTATTTTTCCTAAACATTACTTCAAACAGTACTGATGCGTGTTCGTCAGTGGTGCCGGTGATGAGCGAGTTAGCCGGACGCCGCGCTGGCCTCCGCACGGGTTGGCAGGCTGGCCCGAGCGTGACTCACGAGCGAGCAAGCCGCCGCGCTGGCCTTCGCTCGAGCCAGATGGTTGGCCTTAGCGCAGCGCGCGCGAGCAAGCCGCCGCGCCGCCGTGCCAATCTAGCTAGCAAACCTTGCAGACAAGCAGCTGGACAGAGCTATCTTGGCTAGCTAGCGGCCGCGAGCGCCGGACTGAGCTGGCATCCGGGCTGCCGCAAGATGGGCTCCGCACCGCTGGCGGTTTTGACCTCGCCTTCTGCCGGCGGCGGTAGCTGCGTCCCGTGGCCGAGGATGACTAGGTGGACGGGCGGAGGTAGGAGGTCACTCGGGGATTTTTGTGCAGACTGACATGTAGGTCCCACAAGTCATAACGCCCGGTCGAATAGAAGGCGCTGACTTAATGGGCGACATGGGCCCTGTTTGGATACTGTAAGTCAGAGGCTAGATTCTAACCCTGAACTAACTCTAACCAAAGTGGTGTTTGGATGGCAGGGTTAGATTGACAACAAATGTATCCAAACAGGGCCATGGGTTGAAACGTGCCTATAACGACACTTTGTAGAGTAGTCGTTTCTTGGTAGGGCTGGTTGGTAAGAGCATGTACAATGGTTGATAAGGTAGTCTTATCTTAAGTCTGCCACGTATGCAAGTGGTAGTAGTTTCTTGGCATTATTAGTGGTTTCTTGCATTATTAGGGGTTTCTTGTAAGGCTACTCATAGTGGGGAGTACCATATGCTAGTAACATGCGTATGATACTAGTGTATGATACTACCTTCATAGTGCATAGTATCATAAACTAGTATCATAGATGATCATATTTATTGCCATGCATGACACAAAGTAGCATAGCATTTAACATGATACGGTATCTACCTATGTTACTCTAACACACTCTCTCTCTCTTCTTTAATTATGTGCCACATAAGCATGTTTGCTAGTCCCAAGTGCATGTTACCACTTATGTTACCCCCACTATGGCCAACCTAAGGAACAATGTACTACTAGCGACAAAAGGCAATTCTAGGCTGTGTTGTACTCCAACGAGTACTACTACTGGTCGCGGGAGTGTATACCTCGTTTTGTGGGTTCTCGGCCGAACGCACGGCGGTCTTTTTTTTAAATAGTAACTTTGCTGTGAGCCAATATTTTACACGGGTAGTTTGAGTTTTGAAGTCAAACGAATGTGCGGTACCACAATCTGGGTGCACTGGATAGCCTAGCCACGTGAACGGGTTTTCCTTCCCAGCATCTCGTGGCTCGCGTGCTCGCCCTAGCCGCACCTCGCTTGCAGCTTCCTCATCAGCTAGTAGCATATTTAAACTAGCGCCTCCCAATTAAGCCCAAGGAGCCGGAAAAGCCTGGCGGGGCATTGGGAACTGTGCAATATGGCTCCGTACGTAAAGTGCTCTACTACTACTCTGTAGCTTGTGGCGTTGCACGCATGGACTTCACTCCATTATCGGCTCTACTATAAAAGAAATTCCTCTTGACATGTTTTTTTTGAAACGGAGGCAAAAGCTTTGCTTCATCTCATTCATAAAGAAGGAACTACTAACAAAGTTCGACGAGATCCATTACACCTCCACAAATGGAAGCAAAAAGCCTGGTCTCGCTATATCAAATAACTCAAATGTTCTGCCCCCGCAGTAACCGTCGTTGATAAACAGGCTGCTAGTGTGTGCGTGAGAGGAGCGGCTGAGTAGGCCAGCTACGTGAGAGGAGCGGCTGAATAGAGCACCGAGAGTACCCACTAGGCCACTACACAGGTGTACTTTCCCTGCATTGATAGTACAGCGATGGTTCTAGAGAACAGTAGTACCCTCCACTTCCAACTGTAGCTCCTTGGCCCTGAGATTCAAGAGTTCAAAACTGGTGCACTATACTAGAAGTACAGTACATAGCACTAGTAGTACCCTCGCACTACTAGTTGAGAAAGTAGTACTAGTACTGCTACAGTACGAGTACGTACTCCTCCGTCACGTAATGTAAGATGTTTTTTTTACACTAGTTGGTGTGTACAAAAAATAGCAAAAACATACCCAAAATTTCTTAATTCACGCCAAAAACTACTAGCTTACTACACTCTATAGTTGGAAGAGATGAGGCCCTATGGTTATTACGCTCTTATCTCCTCGTCGCCAGTTCCCCTCCCCCCGAAGAGAAGGCAGTTTATCGCTGCTCCCATGGATTCGCCAGGCGGTCCTCCTCCTCGTCGGGGCTGGGAGACCTTGGACGACGATCCTCTGGGAGAAATCGCACGCCGCTCCGATGTCCTCACTGCCGCAAGACTCGGTGCTTCCTACACCAACTATTTTCAAGACGGTGCTTAAAATGGCTTGGGAAAAGGCCATGCTTGTTGGTCTTCCATGCGTCCTCGAGGAGAAGGTTCTTCTATGGGATAATCCTTCGAAGTCCACCGCTCCTTGGCCATGGTTGCACGTTGACTCCGCTAGAGTTGCTGACGTTGAGAGGTAGTCGGATTTTGTCCGATGAGCAGGTCAGTAATGGAGTTTGATCATGTAGTACTTAGTTATTCCATTTCCATCCCATAATTTCTCCGCTGCCCACCGTCTTATATATAGGTCTGGGTCGGTGCCAACGAAGATTGGCTTGCATACCTCCGGCCGGATACCACCATCATTTTGCACAACATCCACAGCAGTGCGGCCGTTCCGGTAGACCCCTTCTCCACCATTGGGATCAGCCTTCCGGACTGGCTGGGCTTGAATACGTATGATGATGCCTACATGAGATTGAAGAAGATAGCAATTGCGGACCCGCCGACAAAGCAACGCTGCTACGATGATTACTATCTCATCGCGGTGTTCGACATAAGGATTGCCATCAATGCAAGAGGCAGTAACGGCAGAGGCTGGGGCGCATGTTGGCGGCGGCAGATTTGTACCCCTACACGTTCGAAGACGCCGTGCGCCATCTAGGCCGCATCTTCACAGTGACAAGCTAGGGGACTTGTTTCATCTGTTTGCCATCCTATGGTATGGGAGATTACAAACGGAATGCACAAACCATCATTTGCATCCCTAACGGTACTCCATTATTTTGCAAGGAGCAGTCATCCAGCGATCAAAATAAGATCACCGATCCTGGATGTGCATTTGCATCCGCGATTCGGTCCAACCTGGAACCTTGTAGCTGACTTTGGCATATTGGGATCAACTATCTTAGCAGTCGTTACCCATGGTACCACTGATGTGCAACATGGTCACACAATCTACCACGATCGGACCGTCACCATCCACCAAGGTATCCCATTTTTAACCCTCTCGCCTTCTCTTTCATTGTTGCACTAGTACTCTACTTACGTACTAGTAGGAGTACTTTTTACCTTGGAGGACGCGTATAGCTAGCTAGGCCCTTGAAGACTTGAACCCACTAGCTGCCACCATTTTTGTTTTTCCATGTCTTACTATCTCATCCATGTTGCCAACAGTGGCTATATATAATAAGCCGGTTATTTTACTTCCTCTATACCGGAGTAGTACTATTTGCTGCATGGTATTACTGACCGCCATATTTGAGCACAACATTATTATGCATGGACCTTGAGTATGTACGTCACCAAGTGTCCAGATGTGAGATGCCGCGTGTACCAGATGAATGGCGCCGAGTTCGACCCCCATGATGCTACGTGGGTGCCGAGGAACATTCTTGGAGAGTACTTGCTTTTCATTGGGGACAGCTACCCCATTGTGAAGCAGATGCCACCTTCCGTGCACGACGCGGAAGGCCTGCCGTCCATGAAGCATGGTTGTGTCTTCAGTGCGCACCGCCAGATGAACAACATGCTGGGACACGCTATCCCTGATTTATGCCGCTTCAGCTTGGATGAGTCTCCATCGTGTGGAACCGGACTAGAAAGCTGCGACAATGATTCCCGTTGCCCAACATTATGGATCGTGCCATCCATGAAGAACACCTGGGACTGGAACCTGGAGGAGGACATGTAGCCCATCTATAACGTGTAAGTGGAGTACGGTAACTTGTGAACGGTAGCGCTGTGAATATATGTAGACTAGCCGTGCACAAATTTATCACATGAATTGGAGATGAACTTGTGTGGCATACTGGCATTTGTCCTTTAGAATTTATTACTAGTAAATGTGTTATGTGTACGTGCAACTTGTGTGGTTGTTGCATGGGCTCCAACATGCTCTTTGAGAAAAAAGGTGGCACAGCTTTGGATATATGTGACGTGGTGGCATCATACAGTGGCATTTTTCGCTATAGTTGTAGTACACTCCTACTAGGATGACAACTCCTATAAAACCTTGCGCTTGGCTCTTTGCCTCTTCGGGAGGTTCAATAGTTTGTACTCGTGTGAACCTTGCACTTGGCTCTTTGCCTCTTCGGAAGGTCCAACAATGATGATACTATAGTACACATTATGCTTCTGGCAATCTGACACCGATTGAACTGTTGCACGTCCACTGCGAGGGCGAGGGCGAGGGAGAGGGTGCTATAGTCAAAACCATCTCCTTGTCCTGCGAACCACCGTGCACGTGGGCGAGGGAGAGGTGTAGTAAGCAAGATTCTCCTAGTTCGGCGAGTTGACGGGACACATCAAAGCAGTACTAGTACTAGTACTAGTCCATACTGCGTCCTTTTTGGTTAATATGGCTTAATTTTAAACGAGAAAAATACACTGGCGGTCAACGTATGTAACAATACGCTCTTTACGGTCACTATATATAGTTTTGCGGTGATTATACGATCACTAGCTCATCGTAGAGCACCGTATTGCACCCTACTGACCGGCCACATAGTCGACGTGGCACTTTGTTGACTGGTTAAATTGTCACCTGGTTTCTGGGTCCCACCTGTCAGTTGGCAGAGCAAAGAAATCAGCTAAAAAACAAAGAGTGTAGTACATCTACACTTACAATGCATTTAGCCTTTAATCTAAATCGATATTGATTGCCGCATGGGTGCGTGAGTGTTGCGTGCGTCCATGTGTACGTGTGAGTGTTGCATGTTGCATGTTGCATGCATGCATGCATGCATGGGGCTTACTCCCTCCCATTGACATTTTCGTATTTCAAGTTTCCTCTGTTCCCTCCATATGGTGATACTCCCTCTGTTCCCAAATACAGAGTAAAATCCTCCCTCTGTTCCCAAATACGGAGTATTTGTCTTTCTAGAGATTTCAACAAGTGACTACGTATGGAGCAAAATGAGTGAAGTGAGCATAGAGGCATAAGGATAATGTACAAAGGAAGTCTTCGCGATCCATTATTCCCCGTCTCGATTAGAGAGAACTATTCAACAAGTCTTCGCGGTGAAGTGACAATTCATGCTGCAGCAGATGGGACACTTAATTAATAAGCTGAACCAGCGTGTTGGTGTTACTAAATCAGCCTTACCCAGTACTGCCATCATGTTTGCCAGTAGAGCACGCTTCTGTCCTCCATTAACTGACATATGGGCCCTCTTGTGGTAGACCCACATGTCATCGGTGTAACTATTTACACTCCGAAGGACGGTATATCCTGGTAGTAGTAGTAGAATTGAGATTTAATGCACTTTCTTCCCCGTCTTCCACTCTTCTTCCTCCTCTCTTCTTCTTCCTCCTCTCTTCCCCATCGTCAGCCGCACACCATTTCCCCCCGCTCACTGCTCGCCCGCCCGCGCTATCTTCCTTGGTAGCTCGTGCGTAGCATATCCCCCACTCACTGCTCGGCCACGCGAGGAGAAGCTTCTTCGCTCGCCCGCCCGAATCCACTTCCTCGCTGGCTCGCAGGCACCGAAAACCCCAATGGCAGAACCGACTAACACGCAGAGCCGCGATTGGGATTCCCTCCTCGATATTCTCTTGGAGCAGATATGTAATCATATGGACCTACTCAGCACCGTCCGTCTGGCCACATGCTTGGTGTCTTTGTACCGTCTACTCGTCTGCAACCGGCCGGCTCTTTTCAAGACACCCTGCTTGCTGATGCCCGATCCTCGCAGGTGGCCCAGACACCGACTTGACGATCCTACGGAGGTTGCCGTGGTGCCCCTCGACATGCTACCACTAGCCGTCCAACTGTCCTTCATGCGCGGCCACTACTGGGCGGGCATGAAGGCCAACTGGATCATCCTCATCCACCAATCCGGTAGTCTGTGGCATCTCGTGGATATCTACAGCCTGCGAGAGATCACCCTTCCATCTTTGGATACCACCGCCATCGAGCCTCGCGGCCCGCCGGACACTCCTGCCTACTACGCATGAGACGCGTCAAGCTTTTGGCTCGACCTCTGTTTGCTAAAGGTTGTAATCTGCAAAGTGCCCACACCATCAGAAGACTACATGGATTACAAGCTCATTGACGTGTTCAACATGGGAGTAGTCTATCTGGAATCCGGTCGCCATACATGGTTATGGCTCATCGTCGATTCTCTTTACCCAACACTTCTGTCTGATGCTATAGTGCATGATGACATCGTTTATGCGGCCGACGCACAGATTGGCTTCCTATACTGGTGGAATCTATCGTCGTGTAATTGTTCTATCTCATCTCATCTTTACCTTAAGAATACGACTGCCTGTTCATTGTTACAAGTTTAGAATATATAGTATGTCTATAACCACATCATTGCTATATGTTCCTCTCATTTCCTAGATTGTTATGACCACACATGTTATTGTTAGAGTTGATATGAGAACAATTGGTATCTAATGATTGCTAGAATAGATATTATGAGTATAACCTCATGATTGCTATATGTTACTCTCATTTCCAGGATTTTTATAACAACGCGTGTTATTGCTTAGAGTTGGTATGATAACTGTAGTAAGTGCTATGGTAGAATATGAGTAGGCCTTGTCATATCTATTTTCCTCTCATTGTTACATGATGTTTGAACCATGATATACTGCTAGAATATGAAAGCCATTGGCTTATTTTTTTAACTTGGGGTATGATTATGACCACGGCATTGCAATTCTCTGTCTATGATATGTGTCACTGTTATAATAATCTTAATTCCACACATACTCTGAACATGATTGTTTATTTTTGTCTTTTTGGTCTCCAATTTGAATTGTTGCAGTAGACGCAAATGCGCTGGCCTTCATGATTCCAGGACCTAGAATCATACCAGCCGATTGGTGGTGGTTTATCGCTCGTTCAGCTGACAGTGGTCATTTGATGCTCATTTGCACGTACCAAATTGACCAAACCATTTCATCAAACCACATGCAGTACAATGCCTGGGGCGTTCGTGACATTGATGGCTATGGCTTCTTCGTGTTCGAGAAAGATCCCAGCTCCGTTGGGCCAGGCATATTCAACTGGAGGCGGGTTTATAGCATCGGCAACCACTCCATGTTCCTCGGGCTCAATTATCCGATCATCCAACCAATCATCGATCATATCACCAGCGATGATTACCGTGCTATGCAAATTCCATTCGCCAGGGGAACTATGTTTACACATCATACCGTGGGTTTCATGAATCACCATATCCAGAGATTCGTCGACATAGCTTGTTGCCAGATAATCTTCAGTGCGTGAAAGGCATGAAGCTTCCATGCGATGGATGGCTTTTGCAAACCCGACATGCGGCGATGTGGTTCATGCCAACAGCAAATATGCACAACTTGATTCGTACTGATATGTAGACTGAGCCATGTATTCTGCTGCTGTAGCACGACCCTCTTTTGTTGGATATTATGTACTATTGTTAGTTTGAAGCACTCCTCTGGTTTGAAGGATAGATACCTTTCTGGGATCAAGTGCATCCTAACTCACCTGCGCTGTACTGATAATGATGATGGAGATGATGTGCAGTATATATATATATATATCACTTAGGCTTCAAGTGCGTACTTGTTAGTTAAACCTATGGTCAAAATGTGACACTAAATACGACTAGTAAGTAGTACAGTAGCAGTACTAGTATACGCCGGTCAAATTATTCATCATGCACACACATTGAGTTGACGTGACAACACGCTATGTGTGAGGTGACACAAGAATCCTGGCGGCGTTTTCGGGCATTCTGGACTTCAGATTTGGAGTACCACTTATCTGTCGAAATCTTTCATCATTCACTTAAAACAGTTGATTGATCATACATTAGTACCATATAACTGGAATTAACCCATGCAAGTCGAAGAAGGATTGGCCGGTCCTGCCGGCTGGCGTCAAGTTCGATCCCACGGATCAGGAGCTGATCGAGCACCTTGAGGCCTAAGCAAGCATTTCTTCCAGCGCAATTCCAGGGCATTCAAGAGGGGCATGTGGACGCATCGCAAGATACAGTCGGAGTGCGGCATGCACGCGATGTGGCACAACACCGGCAATACCTTGCTAGTGATGGTCAATGGCCGGCAGACGGGCAGCAAAAAGGTTCTGGTGTTGCACACCAACAAGAACTTTGACCAGCAGAGGATCAACTGGGTGATGCACCAGTACCACGTCGGGGACCTGGAGCAAGAGAAGGAGCGGGAGCTGGTCCTCTGCAAGATTTTCTACCAGACGAACACTAGGGCCAGGACTAAAAACATTATAAGTTAGTTTGGTATTGGTACTTGTACTACCTTGTCGTCTGCAAGTTGGTATTGTTGTTAACGATCTTTTGGTATGAACTTGGCATTTGCTTCCAACCATCATGCCGAGCGTCGACGTGGATATAAAGCTGAATCATTTGTTTCGAAACGAATTTTCAGGCACCTGATTTTTATTTGATGGGTGGCATAAGGACCTACCGTTCGAATTTCCAGTTCTCCAAATTTTCTGAAACAAGTGCATGCTCTTATTATCACGATGAAAAAACAATATCCCTGATGCATCCCATTTATCAGTCTGTACTTTCAGAATTCTCTCGTTTATTGAGCACGTATATTGTTTTTTCAGGTCGAGCAAGTTTCAACTGGGCTGTAGACTGCCCAGGCTCGGTTTTGTTTTTAACAGGCCCAGCCCATGATGACAACGGGGCACAAAGATCCAGCAGGTATCTACTGGCCTCTGGCCCACCACCCTTAGTTATATTTTGTCTTACAACATCCGCATGCACTTTTTTTACTGAATCAAACACACAGCCCAGTTCTATTTTCCTCTTGAGACGCATGTCCTACATCCGTTTTCTAATCTCTACCTATAGTTTTACTAGTTCATATACACGTATCATTATATTAAAAATACATAAAATTCACTTTTCATATTTACATCCTTATTTTTTTGTTGTTTTCCCTCCCAGCGCAGATTTTTTTACCACTGGTTTTCCCTTAAACCAACTCAATTGTCCCACGTCTTATTTGCTTACAAAAACAAAACGATTTTTTTGGCAAATAAATAAATTCTTAAAAAAATGTTTATCATTTCGGGATTACAAAAGTTCGGACTCCACCGAAATATGCAAAATAAGGTTGAACTTTTTGACCGTGGTCCTGGGCAGAAAATGGGTTGTAATAAATTACTTAAGAATTAGCAAATGGGCTGCAAATTATTAAAAAATAGCAAATGGGTGTTGTCTGCCACAGATTTGGAGGCTGACTTGTGGGCCTACTAAGTTTATGCATACACAAGGTTTATCAAAAAAAGAAACTTAGTCAACAATCGACTCTACCAGTGTTAGACCGTTAGATGTCAATCTAACGGCAATCGTGCTTCTTCAATCTCTGATCTTCCTGCCCCAGCCACCCAAACCAGCGCCGTCGGAACCGCCTGCTCCTGCCTCCCGTGGCCGGCTGTGCTGCCGGGCAGGCCTCACGGCCCCATCATATACTCGCATCCCTGGCGGGTCTATCCCTCTACTCACCCACACCTCCTGTTATTTTCCGGCGAGGGCAGCCGAACCAGTCAACCCTCGTACTCTCCACCGTGTGGGTAGCCACTGTCGTGTCTTCCCCGGCTCCGTGTAGTTCCCTTCGTAGGCCTCGCCGTCGTCCACCGCCCTGGTGCTCTCGGCACGGCGTGGTCAACGAACGACATCCATCGGAAGTGGACTGTACGTGGAGAGGCTGACAGCTGGGTCCACGACTGCACACAATGAAATGCCTTCTTATTACGCGCAAAATAATGATTCCTCCACCTGACATCTGGGACCCACCGGAAGGGCCTCTGTATTTCACGAAAAAACATTCCCTCCGATGACAGGTCGGACCCACCAACTATATCTTCGCACGCACGGAAGTGCCTCCTTATTGCGCACAAAAAAATGAATATCCACCTGCCAGTTGGGACCCACCACAGTGGGAGGCTGACTTGTGGGCCTACTAAGTTGACGGGGACGGAGGGCTTTGTCAAGTTAGTCAATATGAATGATTCTAGCTCCAGTGACCGTACGATGTCCATCCAACGGCCTTAGTGCTTCCTCAACCTCTGGTCTTCTTGCTCCAGCCGCCCAAAGAAGCGTCGGTCGTGCCGCCTGCTCCTGCCTCCCGTGGCCGGCTGTGCTGCCTCGGAGGCCTCACCGCCCCCATACTACTCCCACCGCTGGCCAGGCCATCCCTCCACTCACCCACGCCCCCTGTTATTCTGCGGTGACAGCAGCCTCACATCGCAGCCGAACCAGTGAACCCTCGTACTCCTCTCCGCATGCACATCCACTGCCGCATCTTCCCCAGCTCCGCGTTGTCCCCTTCCTAGGCCTCGCCGTCGTCCACCGCATTGGTGCTCTCGGCGCGGCGTGGTCAATGGTCAACTTCCATCGGAAGAGTACTGTACGTGGAGAGGCTGACAGCTGGGTCCACGGCCACATCCCAGTTTTTTTGTGATTTGCCAAGTCGCTTTGTCAGGCCTGTTGGGCTGCAAATATTTCAAGACGAGGAGAGCTTCATTCGGTTGGCCGAGAAAATGTCCTGTCAGTAATGAGAAATGAGTTGTACATTTTTAAAACACATCAAACCGGCAATTAGTTTCAAATTTCTTTTTTTTCATTTTGAGATTTTAAATTGCATTGATTTTTATGCATGGACAATTTGTTGGATTTTATATTGATATACATTTATTTTTAAAATCAGTTTGAATGTGACTCGAAATTTCGGGATTAAAAACAGTTCAGACCGCACCGAAATATGCAAAATTTCGTATAATTTTTTAACCGTGGCCACAATATGGGTTGTAATGCTAACAAAAAGAATATGGGCTCCAAAAAACCTTAAGAATTAGCAAATGGGCTGTAAATTATTAGAAATAATGGCAGATGGGTTGTATGATGTTTTCCACAGATTTGAGGCTTTCCTAAAAAAAGGTTGGCGCACAACAGTGACTATTGGATGTCCATCCAACGGCCGTCGTGCTTCTTCAATTTCTTCTCTTCCTGCTCCAGCCGCTCAAACAAGCACCGGCGGGACTACCTGCTCCCTCCTCCCCGTGGCCGGCTGTGCTACCGCGTAAGCCTCACCGCCCCAACGTACTCCCATCGCTGGCCTAGCCATCCCTCTACTCACCCACACCTACTGTTATTCTCTGGCGACGGCAAACGAACCAGTAAACCCTCGTATAGTCGTACTCCCCTTCGCGTGGGAAACAACTGCCGAGTCTTCCCTGCCTCCGTGTCGTTCCCTTCCTTGGCCTCGCCGTCGTCAATCGCCCTGGTGCTCTCGGTGCGGCCTGGTCAACGTGGTCAAGGACCGACATGCATCTGAAGTGGACTATACGTGGAGAGGCTGACAGTTGGGTCCACGGCCGCACGCAAGGAAATGCCTCCTTATTACGCGCAAAATAATGATTCCTCCACCTGACATCTGGGACCCACCGAAAGGGCTTCTGTATTTCGTGAAAAAAATGTTACCACCGCTGACAGCTTGGACCCACCAGCTATATCTTCGCACGCAAGGAAGTGCCTCCTTATTACGCACAAAAATTCAATACTCCCCCTGCTAGCTGGGACCCAGCATAGTGGCAGGCTGACTTGTGGGCCTACTGAGTTGACGGGGACAGAGGGCTTTGTCAACTTAGTCAATATGCACGTTCTAGCTCCACTGACCGTACGATGCCCATCCAACGGCTGTAGTGCTTCTCCAGCCTCTGGTCTTCTTGCTCCAGCCGCTCAAACCAGCGTCGGTCGTGCCTCGTGCTCCTCCCTCCCGTGGCCGGCTGCGATGCGGCGGAGGCCTCACCACCCCCTACTACTCCCACCGCTGGCCAGGCCATCCCTGTACTCACCCACACCCCCTGTTATTCTGCGACGACGGCAACCTCACACCGCAGTAAACCAGTGAACCCTCATACTCCTCTACGCGTGGGCATCCACTGCCGTGTCTTCCCTGGCTCCGCGTCGTCCCCTTCCTAGGCCTCGCCGTCGTCCACCGCCCTGGTGCTCTAGGCGCGGCGTGGTTAACGTGGTCAAGGAACGGCTTCCATCGGACGTGGACTGTATGTGTAGAGGCTGACAGCTGGGTCCACGGCCGCAGCAAGGAAGTGCCTCCTTATTACGCGCAAAATAAATATTCCTCTACCTGACAACAGGGACCCACCAGACAGGCCACCGTATTTCATGAAAAAAAAGTTTTCCCCTGGCTGCTGGGACCCACCAGCTACATCTTCGCACGCAAGGAAGTGCGTCCGGGCACAAAAAACGATTCACCCCTGACTGCTGGGACCCACCAGCTACATCTTCGCACGCAAGGAAGTGCCTGACAGTCGGGAACCACGTGGTCGAAGCGTACATAGCATTGTCATTCTGGTCGTGAACGTGTACGTACATACTGGTCGATGTAGAGGTGCACACGTGTCGTAGTAGAGGTGCGCACGTAGCATGTACACGTACGTATAGTGGCCAGGGTGCAAGAAAGTAAATACAGCCACATACGTACATACGGGCGGGGTCTCGAACGCCTACTCGCGCGTACGTACGGCCAGGGCTCATGTACATGGCTGGGTCAGAATGGAGAAACAACGTCGTCATCGTGTTCATGGGGAGCCAACCGGCCGGGTCGAAACGGAATGTGTCGTCGTGTTCATCGGGAGGGCTTGGACGGAATAGCTGATGGAAACGAGGCCTGGCGTACCACAAAACGGAGGAAACGGCCTTGTGTTTGACCGGCCACGTTCAAAACAGGATCCTATTCATCAGGAGGGGTCTGGCGTACCGCAAAACGGAGGAACGGACCTCCTATGGTCGAAACGAGGGTCATGTTGATTGGGAGGGGTGTGGCGTACTGCAAAATGGAGGAAACGGACTTGTGTTGGACCGCAACGGTCGAAATGGGGGTCCTGTTCATCGGGAGGGGTGTGGCGTACCGCAAAACAGGACTCCATGGGATACTGTTCATCTCCACCGTCGACCCCCTCCAGCCTCCACGGGCTACTATTTGATACGTCTCCGTCGTATCTATAATTTTTGATTGTTCCATGCCAATATTCTACAACTTCCATATACTTTTTGGCAACCTTTTATACTATTTTTGGGACTAACATATTGATCTAGAGCCCAGTGCCAGTTCCTGTCTATTGCATGTTTTTGGTTTCGCAGAATATCCATATCAAACGAAATCCAAACGGGATAAAAACGGATGGAGAATTATTTTGGAATATTTGTGATTTTTGGGAAGAAAATCAACGCGAGACGGTGCCCGAGGTGGCCACGAGGTGGGGCCCACGACACTACAAGTAGGCGCACCCCCCACCCTCGTGGGCCACCCGTAAGGCAGTTGATGCTCTACTTTGGCCGCAAGAAAGCTAATTTTTGGGAAAAGATCTGGGCGAAGATTTCAACCCAATCGGAGTTACGGATCTTCGGATATAAAAGAAACGGTGAAAGGGCAGCATAACAGAACGGAGAAACAGAGAGAGACAGAGAGACATATCCAATCTCGGAGGGGCTCTCGCCCCTCCCACGCCATGGAGGCCATGGACCAGAGGGGAAACCCTTCTCCATTCTAGGGAGGAGGTCAAGGAAGAAGAAGAAGAAGAAGAAGGAGGGGGGCTCTCTCCCCCTCACTTCCGGTGGTGCCGGAGTGCCACCGGGGGCCATCATCATCACCGCAATCTTCACCAAAAACTTCACCGCCATCATCACCAACTCTTCCCCCCTCTATGCAGCGGTGTATCCCTCTCTTACCCGCTGTAATCTCTACTTAAACATGGTGCTCAACGCTATATATTATTTCCCAATGATGTATGACTATCCTATGATGTTTGAGTAGATCTGTTTTGTCCCATGGGCTATTTGATGATCGTGATTGGTTTGAGTTGCATGTTTTATTATTGGTGTTGTCCTATGGTGCTCTCCGTGTCTCGCAAGCGTGAGGGATCCCCGCTGTAGGGTGTTGCAATACGTTCATATTCTCTTATAGTGGGTTGCGTGAGTGACTGAAACACAAACCCGAGTAAGGGGGTTGTTGCGTATGGGATAAAGAGGACTTGATACTTTAATGCTATGGTTGGGTTTTATCTTAATGATCTTTAGTAGTTGCGGATGCTTGCTAGAGTTCCAATCATAAGTGCATATGATCCAAGTAGAGAAAGTATGTTAGCTTATGCCTCTCCCTCATATAAAATTGCAATAATGATTACCGGTCTAGTTATCGATTGCCTAGGGACAAATAACTTTTCCGTAACAAAAAGCTCTTTAGTAAAACTAACTTAGTAGTGTCTTTACCTAAATAGCCCCTACTTTTTATTTACATGCTCTTTTTATCTTGCAAACATATCCAACAACATCTACAAAGTACTTCTAGTTTCATACTTATTCTAGGTAAAGCGAACATCAAGCGTGCGTAGAGTTGTATCGGTGGTCGATAGAACTTGAGGGAATATTTGTTCTGCCTTTAGCTCCTTGTTGGGTTTGACACTCTTACTTATCGAAAACTGTTGCGATCCCCTATACTTGTGGGTTATCAAGACCTTTTTCTGGCGCCGTTGTCGGGGAGCAATAGCGTGGGGTGAATATTCTCGTGTGTGCTTGTTTGCTTTATCACTAAGTAATTTTTATTTGCTGTTCTTAGTTGTTCTTTATCTTTAGTTATGGATATGGAACATGAAATACCAAAAAAATTAGGTGTACTTGCTACTCATGGAGATGGGGAACCTCCTAAAACCCTCGATGCTGGTTATGTGAAAGATATTATGTACTACTTTAATAATCCTGAGAAAACCCCATTCAATTATGTAATGGGAGTAATGTTGGATCAACGTGAATACTTTAGGGATTACCGCTTGACACAAAAAGGGAAACTATTATGGGATCAAATTCGTATATTGAAGTGGTATGCTAGGCAACTATGCTTGAGATATGATTATACTTGTTTCTCTAGGATGAAGGCTCCACACCTTCCCTTTTTATGCGAATTTAATGATAATAAAACCTTAGCTTCTTATGATAATGGTATATATGATTACTATGATGTGGAACAAATAGAAGAATTTGTTGCTTTTATGGGTGCTTATGAAATTGAATCTATGTTTAAAGAGTTTGAAGATTTTGATGATCCGGTTTATAGACCTGAAAATTTAGCTATCCGTAAATATTGCTATGAGAATTATGAATACAATTTCGATATTAATTCACTTATTGAGAAAGTCTCCGCTGTCCAAGAAGAGAAATATTTTGCAGGAATCTATGGAAGAAGAAGTTGATGAAACTGTGAGCTCATAGGATGAAAAAGATGAGGAGGAGAGAGAAGAACAAAAGGAGGAAGAGTGGATTGATCACCCATGCCCGCCTTCTAATGAGAGTAACTCTTCAACTCATACATTGTTTAATTTCCCTTCGTGCTTACCGAAGGATGAATGCTATGATAATTGCTATGATCCCGTTGATTCTTTTGAAATATCCCTTTTGATGATGCTTGCTATGCTTGTGGCCAAGATGCCAATATGAATTATGCTTATGGAGATGAACTTGCTATAGTTCCTTATGTTAAACATGAAATTGTTGCTATTGCACCCACGCATGATAGTCCTATTATCTTTTTGAATTCTCCCAACTACACTATATCGGAGAAGTTTACCCTTATTAAGGATTATATTGATGGGTTACCTTATACCGTTGCACATGATGATTTTGATATGTAATATGCATGTGCTTGCTGCTCCTACTTGCAATTATTATGAAAGAGTAACTACATCTCCGCCTCTTTATGTTTCCAACACGATAAAATTACAAGAAACTGTTTATACTATGCATTGGCCTTTACTATGTGTGCATGAATTGTTCTTTTATGACATGCCTATGCATAGGAGGAGAGTTAGACTTCGTCATTACATGATATATGTTGCTTTGTGCTCACTACTAAATTACAAATAATTGTTAATTAAAATTGGCTTTGATATACCTTGGGATCCGGGTGGATTCACTACTTGAGCACTATATGCCTACCTTAATGGCTTTAAAGAAAGCGCTGCCAGGGAGACAACCCGGAAGTTTTAGAGAGTCATTTATTTCTGTTGAGTGCTTTCATATAGTTTTAAAACAACAAAAATAAAGAGGGGAACCCAAAACTCTTTCAAAAAGGAAAGTGAAAGTGAGAAAGACAAGCATTGTTGAAGTGGGAGAGCTCCTTGAACTTTGTTCATGCTCACGGCAACTTTGTGAATCTTGATTACAAAAAAATTTCAACAAAAATAATTATCCCCTTGTACAATTACATTGTATTATACAAATAATGTGCCAAGGTTTGCCTTTAGGATGTTTACATTTGCTTGATGGTCTGTACGGTGCAGGACAGAAACTTTGGCTGTAGTGCGCGATTTTATATTTTTAGTTGGAATGTCAAATGGTTCTTATTCTTTTTGAACTGTATTTCTACACAAATTTTTTATTTTTCATAATTTTGACAGAATTTTTCAAGTATCAGAAGTATGGTGAATGTTCAGATTATTACAGAATGTTCTGTTTTAGACAGATTCTGTTTTTTATGCATAGTTTGCATGTTTTGATGAAACTATCAATTTATATCAGTGGATTAAGCCATGAAAAAGTTATATTACAGTAGACACAATGAAAAAACAAAATATGAATTGGTTTGCAACAGTACTTAGAGTAGTGATTTACTTTATTATACTAACGGATCTTACCGAGTTTTCTGTTGAAGTTTTGTGTGGATGAAGTGTTCGATGATCGAGAAGGTCTCGATGTGAGAAGAAGGAAGAGAGGCAAGAGCTCAAGATTGGGGATTCCCAAGGCACCCCAAGTAAATATTTAAGGAGACTCAAGCATCTAAGCTTGGGGATGCCCCAGAAGGCATCCCCTCTTTCTTCAAGAAGTATCGGTATGTTTTCGGATTCGTTTCGTTCATGCGATATGTGCAAATCTTGGAGTGTCTTTTGCATTTAGTTTTAACTTTTCTTTTATGCACCATGCTGGTATGAGATAGTCCTTGGTTTATTTATAGAACGCTCTTTGCACTTCACTTATATCCTTTGAGTATGGCTTTATAGAATGCTTCATGTGCTTCACTTATATCATTTGAAGTTCAGATTACCTATTTCTCTTTACATAGAAAACCGCCATTTGTAGAATGCTCTTTTGCTTCAGTTATATTTGTTAGAGCGTGGGCATATCTTTTGTAGAAAGAATTAAACTCTCTTGCTTCACTTGTATCTATTTAGAGAGATGACAGGAACTGGTCATTCACATGGTTAGTCATAAAATCCTACATAAAACTTGTAGATCACTGAATATGATATGTTTGATTCCTTGCAACAGTTTTGCGATATAAATATGGTGATATTAGAGTCATGCTAGTGGGTAGTTGTGGATTAGTATAAATACTTGTGTTGAGGTTTGTGATTCCCGTAGCATGCACGTATGGTGAACCGTTATGTAACAAAGTCGGAGCATGATTTATTTATTGATTGTCTTCCTTATGAGTGGCGGTCGGGGACGAGCGATGGTCTTTTCCTACCAATCTATCCCCCTAGGAGCATGCGTGTAGTACTTTTTTGATAGCTAATAGACTTTTGCAATAAGTATGTGAGTTCTTTATGACTAATGTTGAGTCCATGGATTATACGCACTCTCACCCTTCCACCATTGCTAGCCTCTCTAGTACCGCGCAACTTTCGCCGGTACCATAAACCCACCATATACCTTCCTCAAAACAGCCACCATACCTACCTATCATGGCATTTCCATAGCCATTCCGAGATATATTGCCATGCAACTTCCATCATCATCATATACATGACTTGAGCATTCATTGTCATATTGCTTTGCATGATCGTAAGATAGCTAGCATGATGTTTTCATGGCTTGTCCGTTTTTTGATGCCATTGGTACGCTAGATCATTGCACATCCCGGTACACCGCCGGAGGCATTCATATAGAGTCATATCTTTGTTCTAGTATCGAGTTGTAATATTGAGTCGTAAGTAAATAAAGTGTGATGAGCATCATTATTAGAGCATTGCCCCAGTGAGGAAAGGATGATGGAGACTATGATTCCCCCACAAGTCGGGATGAGACTCCGGACGAACAAAATAAAAAAAAGAAAAAGAAGAAGAAGAGAAAGGCCAAAAAAGAGAAGGCCCAAAAAATGAGAGAAAAAGAGAGAAGGGGCAATATTATTATCCTTTTACCACACTTGTGCTTCAAAGTAGCACCATGTTCTTCATATAGAGAGTTTCTTGAGTTATCACTTCCATATACTAGTGGAAATTTTCATTATAGAACTTGGCTTGTATGTTCCAATGATGGGCTTCCTCAAATGCCCGAGGTCTTCATGAGCAAGCAAGCTGGATGAACACCCACTTAGTTTTCAGTTTGAGCTTTCATACACTTATAGCTCTTAGTGCATCCGTTGCATGGCAATCCCTACTCACTCACATTGATATCTATTGATGGGCATCTCCATAGCCCGTTGATACACCTAGTTGATGTGAGACTATCTTCTCCTTTTTGTCTCCTCCACAACCACCATTCTATTCCACCCATAGTGCTATCTCCATGGCTCACGCTCATGTATTGCGTGAAAGTTGAAAAGGTTTGAGAACGCCAAAAGTATGAAACAATTGCTTGGCTTGTCATCGGGGTTGTGCATGATGTGAATATTTTGTGTGGTGAAGATGGAGCATAGCCAGACTATATGATTTTGTAGGGATAACTTTCTTTGGCCTTGTTATTTTGAAAAGACATGATTGCTTTAGTAGTGGGCTTGAAGTATTATTGTTTTTATATCAAATGATAGACTATTGCTTTGAATCACTCGTGTCTTAATATTCATGCCATGGTTAGATATGTGATCAAGATTATGCTAGGTAGCATTCCACATCAAAAATTATCTTTTTTATCATTTACCTACTCGAGGACGAGCAGGAATTAAGCTTGGGGATGCTGATATGTCTCCATCATATCTATAATTTTTGATTGTTCCATGCCAATATTCTACAACTTCCATATACTTTTTGGCAACCTTTTATACTATTTTTGGGACTAACATATTGATCTAGAGCCCGGTGCCAGTTCATGTCTGTTGCATGTTTTTGGTTTCGCAGAATATCCATATCAAACGGAATCCAAACGGGATAAAAATGGACAGAGAATTATTTTGGAATATTTGTGATTTTTGGGAAGAACATCAACGCGAGACGGTGCCCGAGGTGGCCACGAGGGTGGGGCCCATGACCACTACAGGCAGGCGCGCCCCCACCCTCGTGGGCCACCCATAAGGCGGTTGATGCTCTACTTTGGCCGCAAGAAAGCTATTTTTGGAAAAATATCTGGGCGAAGGTTTCAACCCAATCGGAGTTACGGATCTCCGGATATAAAAGAAACGGTGAAAGGGCAGCAGAATAGAACGCAGAAACAGAGAGACAGATCCAATCTCGGAGGGGCTCTCGCCCCTCCCACGCCATGGAGGCCATGGACCAGAGGGGAAACCCTTCTCCCATCTAAGGAGGAGGTTAAGGAAGAAGAAGAAGGAGGGGGCTCTCTCCACCTCGCTTCCGGTGGTGCTGGAGTGCCACCGGGGGCCATCATCATTACCGCAATCTTCACCAACAACTTCACCGCCATCATCACCAACTCTCCCCCCCTCTATGCAGCACTGTAATCCCTCTCTTACCCGCTGTAATCTCTACTTAAACATGGTGCTCAACTCTATATATTATTTCCCAATGATGTATGGCTATCCTATGATGTTTGAGTAGATTTGTTTTGTCCTATGGGCTATTTGATGATCGTGATTGGTTTGAGTTGCATGTTTTATTATTGGGGCTGTCCTATGGTGCTCTCCGTGTCGCGCAAGCATGAGGGATCCCCCCTGTAGGGTGTTGCAATATGTTCATGATTCGCCTATAGTGGGTTGCATGAGTGACTGGAACACAAAGCCGAGTAAGGGGGTTGTTGCGTATGGGATAATGAGGACTTGTGTGACGCCCCAAAACCGGAGCTTCAGGTGCCTTCCATGATTTCTGGGTTTCGTCGTGTGATTTGTTTGGTTCATTGCATTCATCATTGCATCATGTCATCTTGCCATCATTTTCTCAAAGCCGACTAAAACTCACTTAAATAAATTGCATGGATCTTCGGTCCATTTAAACCGAGGGAATTCACGTGGTGATTCTCTTTAGAACATATACCCCAATATTAGGGAGCTATATTAAATATTCCACTATTTTGAAATTCACCTTAACACACTTGCATAAATCCCAATGCCTGTGTTATCACAATTCTTGGCTTCTAACTTTGCTATATACCCTTTCTCTATTTTCCGGAGCTCTACCAAAATTCTCAACATTTTTGGATACTCCTAAAACCTCGTCCTAGTTCAAACCCATTTGAATTAAATTCAAATGAGTTTGAATTCTTATCGTTCGATCTGGACTTTTCTAATTTTCTCAGACCAAGCATATTTTTGTGAGTCCAAGAAAATTAACCACATGCCCAAATTCTTCCTCTAACCTTCTCTTCTCTCTTTTCCTTTCTCTTATTTCTCTGTTAATGTAAAGAGAAGGAAATAGGAGAGAGAAGAGCCTAGCTGGGCCTCCCAGCCCAGCTGCAACTTGCCCAACAACTAGCTCGCTACTTCTCCGTGGCCCATTTGTCCAACCGAGCCTCCCGCGCCGGCCCATTGGCCCAGCCGCCTTCCTAACCCTAGCCACATCCCGATCGATCCCCTCCTCTCCTTCATTTCCTCCTTGCGTCGGCAGCTCAGGGAGATGCTCGTTCGATCCCATCTCCTCTCCCCTTCCCTCGTTCCCTTCCCTCCAGCGCCGCCAGGGGCCTCGCTCCCCATCTCTCCCTCTCAACCAGGCCTGCCGCCGCCACCGCGAACGTCATGGCCCCGCGCCCTCAAGCTCCGGCGACCGTTGCAGCTCCGTGCACCCCAGCCATCCTCCTGCGCCCCTCGATTCCTTCCTCCGTATCATTGCCTCGACCTCGAGCTCCTCTGTCAGCATCACGGATCTCCGCTTCCTCTTCCTCGCATGGCATGGCTCCCTGCCGCGTGCCTGGTTGCTCGCCCGCAAACCCCCTCCCCGCGTGCCCGTGCTCCCTTTGCCTCCTCGCTGCTGGCTCCGCCTTCGCTGGAGCACGCGAGCAGCAGCAGCCTGAGCCTCCTGCACCGCGCCATGTTCGACCAGAGACCAAGCGCCCCTACTCCTGGTATGTCCTCCTTCGTGCGGAGCAGCACCACCACGGGTCCTCGGCCCGAGCTGCTACTCACCACCGACCAACACCGACCCAGGGCAGGACCTTGCCAGGTCCACCCCGCTCCGGCCACGACACCAGCAAGACCACTGCTGCATCTGTACACCGCGTTGTTGCTCGTTGCATGTCAAGACCGCCTCCGTGGATTTACGTTGAGTACCTCTTCGCAAGACCAAGTACCTCTCCGAATGAACGTGAACGACTGCCGTCGCAAGAACGGGACTGGAAAGTCCGAAGACTCCAAGTACCACGACATCGATGACATGAACATCTTCGGAATGTGTACGACTACACAGTGTTGCGCCAAGTACCCCGATGGCCGGAGCCCTCGGATCCATCAAGCTCGTCTACGAACCAAGAACAACTACCGTCTCCGAAGAACTGTGGGTCACAAGACTCGTGTACAACTACCATCGTCGTGTACTACTACTTCCACTACCCTCGCGAGAACGACTACAATGTGAACGTGTACCCGACGACCCCGGAGACCTATGTTGCGCCAAGTACCCGCTCGTTGACCCGGACATCTACAGGAAAACGGGTACCACTACCGTCAAGGACCGATAGTACCACTAGTTCCACTACCCTCGCGAGAACGACTACAATGTGAACGTGTACCCGACGACCCCGGAGACCTATGTTGCGCCAAGTACCCGCTCGTTGACCCGAACATCTACAGGAAAACGGGTACCACTACCGTCAAGGACCGATAGTACCACTACTTCTACTACCATCGCGGAACGACTACTTCCTCTACGTCCCATCGAACCCGTCCGCCTCGAAACGCTCACTTCGAAGGTATAACCACCGAGAACGACCGTCCGAGAACGAATGCATCTTGTTTGAGATGCACCCCTGTTCGCCTCGAGTCCGAATTGTCAGTGCACGTTGCCCCTCTTTTCCCTTGTCACCGACATGTGGGAACCCGGTATCCGGGAGCACCCCACCATCCTTGCATGACACGCTCCCATCACTTTTCATTTTGCACCGGTATCTCCCTGAGCTACCGGAACCGATACGTTGCCATGGCAACATTTTCAAATTCGTCGCCGTGGCACCCTTTCTTTCCACCACGGTGACAAATGCTTCATAATGCTCTTATCAACATTTTCATTAAAATTGCATAAACTTGCATATGTCATCCGCATCATGATAACAACTTCTAGAATGTTTAAATTGTTGCTTGCTTAAATTGCTAAATGCACATGAGGATTTACCGGAATTGTTGTTTGCTATTTCCAGCCTCATTTAAACTTGCCAAAATGTTTAGTTTATTTATGCTCCACCTCTTGCCATGTTTAAACAACATTTAATTTTGTTGAGTAGTTTATGGGAGAGAACTAAATAAGTCACATGGCGTTTTGTCAATATGCAACTCATTGCATATTGAGCTCCACTTAATTTGTAGTATTGTTTGTGCATATTGCCATGCCATGCTTATTTAAACCAGACATGCATCATACTTGATTGTGCAACATGCCATGTTTATGTGATGGTTGTTTATTATGTTGCTTGTTTCTTTCCGGGTTCCTTCTCTCGTTAGCTTCGGTTTCATTCCAGAGTTGTGAGGATCCGTTCGACTACGCCCGTTTGCCTTCTTCTTGGACCCGTTCTTCTTCCTTGCGGGATCTCAGGCAAGATAACCATACCCTCGAAATCACTTCTATCTTTGCTTGCTAGTTGCTCGCTCTTTTGCCATGCCGCAATACCTACCACATGCTTTATCATGCCTCCCATATTGCCATGCCAAGCCTCTAACCCACCTTGTCCTAGCAAACTGTTGTTTGGCTATGTTACCGCTTTGCTCAGCCCCTCTTATAGCGTTGTTAGTTGCAGGTGAAGATGAAGTTCGTTCCTTGTTGGGACATGGTTATTGTTGGGATATCATTATTATATCTTGTTTACTTTAATGCATCTATATACTTGGTAAAGGGTGGAAGGCTCGGCCTTATGCCTGGTGTTTTGTTCCACTCTTGCCGCCCTAGTTTCCGTCATACCGGTGTTATGTTCCTTGATTTTGCATTCCTTACGCGGTTGGGTTATAATGGGAACCCCTTGACAGTTCGCTTTGAATAAAACTCCTCCAGCAAGGCCCAACCTTGGTTTTACCATTTGCCACCTAAGCCTTTTTCCCTTGGGTTCTGCAGACTCAAGGGTCATCTTTATTTTAAACCCTCGGGCCAGTGCTCCTCTGAGTGTTGGTCCAAACTAGAGTCCTTTGTAGCGCCCCCTCGGCGAAACTCGAGGTTTGGTTTTAGTTGTACGGAGTGCTCATCCGTTGTGCCCTGAGAACGAGATACGTGCGTCTCCTATCGGGATTTGTCGGCACATCGGGCGGCTTTGCTGGTCTTGTTTTACCATTGTCGAAATGTCTTGTAACCGGGATTCCGAGCCTGATTGGGTCATCCTGGGAGAAGGAATATCCTTCGTTGACCATGAGAGCTTGTGATGGGCTAAGTTGGGACACCCCTGCAGGGTTTTGAACTTTCAAAAGCCGTGCCCGCGGTTATGGGCAGATGGGGAATTTGTTAATATCCGGTTGTAGAAAACCTGAAACTTAACTTAATTTAAAATGGATCAACCGCGTGTGTAGCCGTGATGGTCTCTTTCCGGCGGAGTCCGGGAAGTGAATACGGTCTCGTGTTATGCTTGATCGTAAGTAGTTTCAGGATCACTTCTTGATAACTTCTAGTTCATGGCCGTGCATTGCTTCTCTTCTCGCTCTTATTTGCGTATGTTAGCCACCATATATGCTAGTGCTTGCTGCAGCTCCACCTCATTACCCCTTTCCTGCCCCTAAGCTTAAATAGTCTTGATCGCGAGGGTATGAGATTGCTGAGTCCCCGTGACTCACAGATACTTCCAAAACAGTTGCAGGTGCCGATGATACCGTGCAGGTGACGCAACCTAGCTCAAGTGGGAGCTCGATGAAGATCGTGTTCGTTGTGTTGTTTCGTTTCCAGTTGATCAGTAGAGGAGCCCAGTCGGGGCGGCCGAAGATCTAGCATTAGGGGTTGTCTTTCTTTATTTGGTTCCGTAGTCGGACCTTGATTGTATTTTGGATGATGTAATGCTATATTCATGTATTGTGTTGAAGTGGCGATTGTAAGCCAACTCTTTATCCCTTTCTTATTCAGTACATGGGATGTGTAAAGATTACCCCTCTTGCGACATGCCTACTATGCGGTTATGCTTCTAAGTCGTGCTCCGACACGTGGGAGATATAGCCGCATCGTGGGTGTTACAAGTTGGTATCAGAGCCTTCCCCGACTTAGGAGCCCCCTGCTTGATCGAATCGCTGACGTTGTTGTGTCTAGAAAAAAATGTTTTGAGTCTTAGGATTATATATATCGGAGAGTAGGATTCTTTTTACTCCTCAGTCCCTTCGTCGCTCTAGTGAGGCCTCCTGGCGTAGAGTTTTCACTCTTCTCTCCTCAAATTTCACAAAAAAATTTAGGATCACATGGGTATCTTGGAATCGTTCCGATGATTTTGTGACGAGAACATTGTTCTTGGTGCCTCCTGACATTTAGGGGTTGTGGCAGTGTCCCGGGGAGTTGAGCTCTGAGGTGTTGTCGTCACAATTTATCGTTGCAGTTCTGGAATACCTGAGTTCGCCGACATCGAAAATCTCCTTTATGCAGTTGTTGGTGAGATAACCTCGACGCCACCCAGTACTGGGGCGGGAGTTCGGGAGTATTGCCATAACTCGTATAACTGATGTTTTTTACGAAGGTTGAGGTACATGATTTCCGAAGGTTTCTTGGTTATGTGTTGAAGGATGGATACAGCTGGATGTAGGGATTGTTAGTTTGGGTGAGATAGTATGCTTCCCCTGTATCCCCAACACCTGATTGCATAACCTGAAAGTTTCGGGAGTTTATAAGTGGGAATTCAAGTAGCTCCTAGAATATCTTTCCGACAGACAAATGATACGATATGGGATCTATCATATGTTTGTTTCCGGCTTATTCTGCAAGCCAATCCTTTGATTTGTATTGGAGTTGTGGTATTCGAGTTGCTTCGAAGTCAACTGTTGATTCCATACCTTTTTCCTAAGCGGTGTTCTCATGTTCCTATGTGAATACTAATCCTTCATGATAATCGAGATTGTCATGTCAATTCTTTTCAACCGGTGTGCTTCTCTTCAAGTGGATCCGATCATTTCAACATCAGCAAGATCAATTATCAGTTCTTCTCAACGGTGTTTGCTTCATCCGTTGCAAGTTGCCTTTGTTTTTCCCCCCCCCCCCCCCCTTTTTTTTCGACGACTCGGATTTCTAATCAAGTATCCATCTTATGGATGTGAAGTCTCTCTATTCTTTTCCGTCAATGTTCTTATCCGATGATTCTCAGGAAGATGCTAAGGAAGCTTCAAGTTCGTTATTCTTCATTCCTTTCTTCTCCGGTGGTTTCAATTCAAGCTTTCGGTGTTGATCATTCCTTTCCTTATTTCAAATATCTTCTCATGTCGGTGCACCTCTTAATCATTCACCTCCCGCTATACATTTGTTCCGGAGTGCCGAAGATAGCTCAGAAGATTCGTGTTTCCACTCTGTTTTCGTTCAAGCTCTTTCGAGGATGTTATCTTAGTCAAGTCATTTAATTCGCCGGTGCAATCTCTCTATTAAATCATTTCAACGGTGTTTCTTTTGAGTGGGCCCTAACCCACAGGTCTTTTCCCAGGATCTTACCTGACTCTTCAAATTCTTTCCGGAGTTATTCTCAAATCTTTCATAGTTTGACATAAGAATGAGTTATCATCGGTCAAATGCCTTTCTCCAAGATCTATCAAATTCTTATCACCGTTGGTTCAACCTTTAAATTCGTCATCCCGGAGTATCTCAACAATTCTTGGTGGTGCTTCTCATCGTCGTTCTCAACATTTGAAGACCGAAGAAGAGTTTCTCTTAAATCTTGCTCCGTTCTCTTAAAGATGCATGGTTCTAGCTTGATCCATCCTCTCATAATTGTTTTCGATTATGAGAATTCTTTTCACCCATCCGGAGCAATTCAGGAGTCTTTTCAGTTTGATTCTCCGGATCCCATCTTCTCGGAATTATTCATTCGAGCTCTCAACTCTCATTCTCCAAATCTTACCAGTGCATCGTTCAAGTTTTCTCTAATCAGATCGTGATCTCTTCTTTCTCATGTATCTAAATTCCCTCAAGTATCTTCATTCATTCTCTAATTCTTCCCGGGGTTTCCTTATCTTTTCTTCATTCATTTTCAATTCTTACGGTGGTACGTTCAAGTTTTCTCTTCCTTCATCACCATATCAATTTATTCGTTGTTTCAATCCTACCGGTGGATCGTTGAAGACCTTCTCAAGTTTGCGTCATATCTATCTTAATCCTTTCTACGAGATTAAGTAGTATGCCAAATCCGTTGCTTGTCATCAAATTAAATTGGTGAAGGATACGCATAACATAATTCTTATTCTTGTTTCATCCAGTGATCAATTCCTTCCTTCGGAGTTTGTTCATGATGAATAAATTCTCGTTTTCAATTGTTTCATCTTTTCTTTTTCCGGAGTTCCAAGTTTTTCTGCATTATCTCGTCGCGAAGCTCCATCTAATCAATGCAAGGATTCATCTTATTCTTTTTCAAGCTTCCTTTCCTTGTGACCTTCTTTTTATCCATCCGGAGTTCTTTGAGAGTTTCTTCATGGTGGCTCGTCAAGGATTCTGTTCATTCTTCAATTGTTCTTCAAGATCAAGTCATGACCCGCCAAGCTATACTCTAAGATAAACATGGTGTTCAACACATGTCTTGTTTCGAGGAGTTCAAGCATTCTTCATCTTGCATTATGAAGTGCAATTCTTTCTATCTTATATTTTGAGGTGGTGTTATGTCATTTTGAAAGTTTCCTTCATGTTTCATGATCAACAAGTTGTCCGGAATGACATATTTTAAACCCATCATTTTCAATTCGTTCATGAGATCCTTTGCAACCCATCAATCTCTTCATTGGAGTTATATTGGGTTATATTTCACCTAAAGCTTTTCCCTAAGGATTGTTGTTATTTATGGTGCTTATAAATGACCCAAGTTCTTCATTTATCCTCCTGGTGAAATAAGTTTCTCGTCTCCTTGTTGATATCAATCCAATCTATTATTTCCATTAGTGGCAGAATTTCACTCAAATTTCGAGATGTTTTCCATAAGCCCACATCAAGCTTACTCCTTTCGTTGTTGGTTTTTCCAACAACTCCGTTCGACCCTTCTCCTAAAGATGCTTTTTCAAGCTCATTTGAGGTAGAAGATGTTGTTTTCTCCTCCGTTCTTTTGATTCCATTCTTACAGTTGTTTCGGAGGCAGTGTGTTGTTGATTTCATCAAGTATCCTCTCATCTTGTCAAGATGATATTCTATGCCTTCCTTTTTCCAACCGGAGTGTTATCGTAATTGATCTTTATCGATCCTTGTACATCTCGTTTCTACCGGAGTGCTTGCATGTACTTCTTCTCCATTGCAACCCTTTTTCTTATGTCTTTAAACCTACAAGGTTCCCGTAAGGTTCCTTGTTCCTCTTTTCTAACGGAGTGTTTTGAACTTTGTTCTTCTTCGTTGCATTCTTTCTTTCAATTTGTTTAACCTCTCAAGGCTCGTTGGTTTCACTCGTTTGTCAAAGAAGCAACTTAGTTTTACCTCTTCTCTTCCTCTTCCGTTTCTCTCCGGTGCCATCCTAGATCTCGGGACGAGATCCTCTTGTAGTGGTGGAGTGTCGTGACGCCCCAAAACCAGAGCTTCAGGTGCCTTCCATGATTTCTGGGTTTCGTCGTGTGATTTGTTTGGTTCGTCGCATTCATCATTGCATCATGTCATCTTGCCATCATTTTCTCAAAGCCAACTAAAACTCACTTAAATAAATTGCATGGATCTTTGGTCCATTTAAACCGAGGGAATTCACGTGGTGATTCTCTTTACAACATATACAACAATATTAGGGAGCTATATTAAATATTCCACTATTTTGGAATTCACCTTAACACACTTGCATAAATCCCAATGCCTTTGTTATCACACTTCTTGGCTTCTAACTTTGCTATATATCATTTCTCTATTTTCCGAAGCTCTACCAAAATTCTCAACATTTTTGGATACTCCTAAAACCTCATCCTAGTTCAAACCCATTTGAATTAAATTCAAATGAGTTTGAATTCTTATCGTTCGATCTGGACTTTTCTAATTTTCTCGGACCAAGCATATTTTTGTGAGTCCAAGAAAATTAACCACATGCCGAAATTCTTCCTCTAACCTTCTCTTCTCTCTTTTCCATTCTCTTATTTCTCTGTTAATGTAAAGAGAAGGAAATAGGAGAGAGAAGAGCCTAGCTGGGCCTCCCAGCCCAGCTGCAACTTGCCCAACAACCAGCTCGCTACTTCTCCGTGGCCCATTTGTCCAACCGAGCCTCCCGCGCCGGCCCATTGGCCCAGCCGCCTTCCTAACCCTAGCCACATCCCGATCGATCCCCTCCTCTCCTTCGTTTCCTCCTTGCGTCGTCAGCTCAGGGAGATGCTCGTTCGATCCCATCTCCTCTCCCCTTCCCTCGTTCCCTTCCCTCCAGCGTCGCCAGGGGCCTCGCTCCTCATCTCTCCCTCTCGACCAGGCCTGCCACCGCCACCGCGAACGTCGCGGCCCCGCTCCCTCAAGCTCCGGCGACCGTCGCCGCTCCGTGCACCCCAGCCATCCTCCTGCGCCCCTCGATTCCTTCCTCCATATCATTGCCTCGACCTCGAGCTCCTCTGTCAGTGTCGCGGATCTCCGCTTCCTCTTCCTCGCGTGCAATGGCTCCCTGCCGTGTGCCTGGTTGCTCGCCCGCAAACCCCCTCCCCGCGTACCCCTACTCCCTTCGCCTCCTCGTTGCTGCCTCCGCCTGCGCTAGAGCACGCGAGCAGCAGTAGCCTGAGCCGCACCCTGCCTGCACCGCGCCATGTCCGACCAGAGACCAAGCGCCCCTACTCCTGGTATGTCCTCCTTCGTGCAGAGCAGCACCACCACGGGTCCTCGGCCCGAGCTGCTACTCACCACCGACCAACGCCGACCCAGGGCAGGACCTTGCCAGGTCCACCCCGCTCCGGCCACGACACCGGCAAGACCACTGCTGCATCTGTACACCGCGTTGTTGCTCGTTGCATGTCAAGACCGTCTCCGTGGATTTACGCCAAGTACCTCTTCGCAAGACCAAGTACCTCTCCGAACGAACGTGAACGACTGTCGTCGCAAGAACGGGACCGGAAAGTCCGAAGACCCCAAGTACCACGACACCGATGACATGAACATTTACGGAATGTGTACAACTACACGGCGTTGCGCCAAGTACCCCGATGGCCGGAGCCCTCGGATCCGTCAAGCTCATCTACAAACCGAGAACAACTACCGTCTCCGAAGTACCGTGGGTCACAAGACTCGCATACAACTACCATCGTCGTGTACCACTACTTCCACTATCCTCGCGAGAACGACTACAATGTGAACGTGTACCCGACGACCCCGGAGACCTATGTTGCGCCAAGTACCCGCTTGTTGGCCCGAACATCTACAGGAAAACGGGTACCACTACCATCGAGGACCGATAGTACCACTACTTCTACCACCATCGTGGAACGACTACTTCCTCTACGTCCCATCGAACCCGTCCGCCTCGAAACGCTCGCTTCGAAGGTATAACCGCCGAGAACGACCGTCCGAGAACGAATGCATGTTGTTTGAGATGCACCCCTGTTCGCCTCAAGTCTGAATTGTCGATGCACGTTGCCCCTCTTTTGCCTTGTCACCGACATGTGGGAACCCGGTATCCGGGAGCACCCCACCATCCTTGCATGACACGCTCCCATCACTTTTCCTTTTGCACCGGTATCTCCCTGAGCTACCGGAACCGATATGTTGCCGTGGCAACATTTTTGGATTCGTCGCCGTGGCACCCTTTCTTTCCACCACGGTGACAAATGCATCATAATGCTCTTAGCAACATTTTCATTAAAATTGCATAAACTTGCATATGTCATCCGCATCATGATAACAACTTCTAGAATGTTTAAATTGTTGCTTGCTTAAATTGCTAAATGCACATGAGGATTTACCGGAATTGTTGTTTGCTATTTCCGGCCTCATTTAAACTTGCCAAAATGTTTAGTTTACTTATGCTCTAGCTCTTGCCATGTTTAAACAAAATTTAATTTTGTTGAGTAGTTTAAATAGGAGAGAACTAAATAAGTCACGTGGCGTTTCGTCAATATGCAACTCGTTGTATATTGGGCTCCACTTAATTTGTAGTACTGTTTGTGCATATTGCCATGCCATGCTTATTTAAACCGGACATGCATCATACTTGATTGTGCAACATGCCATGTTTATGTGATGGTTGTTTATTATGTTGCTTGCTTCTTTCCGGGTTGCTTCTCTCGTTAGCTTCGGTTTTATTCCGGAGTTGCGAGGATCGGTTCGACTACGCCCGTTTGCCTTTTTCTTGGACCTGTTCTTCTTCCTTGTGGGATCTCATGCAAGATGACCATACCCTCGAAATCACTTCTATCTTTGCTTGCTAGTTTCTCGCTCTTTTGCCATGCCGCGATACCTACCACATGCTTTATCATGCCTCCCATATTGCCATGCCAAGCCTCTAACCCACCTTGTCCTAGCAAACCGTTGTTTGGCTATGTTACCGCTTTACTCAGCCCCTCTTATAGCGTTGCTAGTTGCAGGTGAAGATGAAGTTCGTTCCTTGTTGGGACATGGTTATTGTTGGGATATCATTATTATATCTTGTTTACTTTAATGCATTTATATACTTGGTAAAGGGTGGAAGGCTCGGTCTTATGCCTGGTGTTTTGTTCCACTCTTGCCGCCCTAGTTTTCGTCATACCGGTGTTTTGTTCCTTGATTTTGCATTCCTTACTAGGGTGTGTTATAATGGGAACCCCTTGACAGTTCGCTTTGAATAAAACTCCTCCAGCAAGGCCCAACCTTGGTTTTACCATTTGCCACCTAAGCCTCTTTTCCTTGGGTTCTGCAGACTCAAGGGTCATCTTTATTCTAAACCCCCGGGCCAGTGCTCCTCTGAGTGTTGGTCCAAACTAGAGTCCTTTGCAGCGCCCCCTCGGGGAAACTCGAGGTTTGGTTTTAGTTGTATGGAGCGCTCATCCGGTGTGCCCTGAGAACGAGATACGTGCGACTCCTATCGGGATTTGTTGGCACATCAGGCGGCTTTGCTGGTCTTGTTTTACCATTGTCGAAATGTCTTGTAACCAGGATTCCGAGCCTGATCGGGTCGTCCTGGGAGAAGGAATATCCTTCGTTGACCGTGAGAGCTTGTGATGGGCTAAGTTGGGACACCCCTGCAGGGTTTTGAACTTTCGAAAGCCGTGTCTGCGGTTATGGGCAGATGGGAATTTGTTAATATCCGGTTGTAGAAAACCTGACACTTAACTTAATTTAAAATGAATCAACCGCGTGTGTAGCCGTGATGGTCTCTTTCCCGCGGTGTCCGGGAAGTGAACACGGTCTCGTGTTATGCTTGATCGTAAGTAGTTTCAGGATCACTTCTTGATCACTTCAAGTTCACGACCGTGCATTGCTTCTCTTCTCGCTCTTATTTGCGTATGTTAGCCACCATATATGCTAGTGCTTGCTGCAGCTCCACCTCATTACCCCTTTCCTACCCATAAGCTTAAATAGTCTTGATCGCGAGGGTGTGAGAATGTTGAGTCCCCGTGACTCACAGATACTTCCAAAACAGTTGCAGGTGCCGATGATACCGTGCAGGTGACACAACCTAGCTCAAGTAGGAGCTCGATGAAGATCGTGTTTGTTGTGTTGTTTCGTTTCTAGTTGATCAGTAGAGGAGTGATACGTCTCCAACGTATCTATAATTTTTGATTGCTCCATGCTATATTATCTACTGTTTTGGACATTATTGGGCTTTATTATCCACTTTTATATTATTTTTGGGACTAACCTATTAACCGGAGGCCCAGCGCAGAATTGCTGTTTTTTGCCTGTTTTAGGGTTTCGAAGAAAAGGAATATCAAACGGAGTCCAAACGGAATGAAACCTTCGGGAACGTGATTTTCTCAATGAACAAGACCCGGTAGACTTGGACCGTACGTCAAGAAAGAAAAGAGGAGGCCATGAGGTAGGGGGCACGCCTACCCCCCCAGGCGCGCCCTCCACCCTCGTGGGCCCCCTGTTGCTCCACCGACGTACTCCTTCCTCCTATATATACCTACGTACCCCCAAACGATCAGATACAGAGCCAAAACCCTATTCTACCGTCGTAACTTTCTGTATCCACGAGATCCCATCTTGGGGCCTGTTTTGGAGCTCCGTCGGCGGGCATCAATCACGGAGGGCTTCTACATCAACACCATAGCCCCTCCAATGAAGTGTGAGTAGTTTACCTCAGACCTACGGGTCCATAGTTAGTAGCTAGATGGCTTCTTCTCTCTTTTTGGATCTCAATACAATGTTCTCCCCCTCTCTTGTGGAGATCTATTCGATGTAATCTTCTTTTTGCGGTGTGTTTGTTGAGACCGATGAATTGTGGGTTTACGATCAAGTCTATCTATGAATAATATTTGAATCTTCTCTGAATTCTTTTATGTATGATTGGTTATCTTTGCAAGTCTCTTAAAATTATCAGTTTGGTTTGGCCTACTAGATTGATCTTTCTTGCAATGGGAGAAGTGCTTAGCTTTGGGTTCAATCTTGCGGTGTCCTTTCCCAGTGACAGTAGGGGCAGCAAGACACATATTGTATTGTTGCCATCGAGGATAATAAGATGGGGTTTTCTTCATATTGCATGAGTCTATCCCTCTACATCATGTCATCTTGCTTAAGGCGTTACTCTGTTTTTAACTTAATACTCTAGATGCATGCTGGATAGCGGTCGATGAGTGGAGTAATAGTAGTAGATGCAGGCAGGAGTCGGTCTACTTGTCTCGGACGTGATGCCTATATACATGATCATACCTAGATATTCTCACAACTATGCTCAATTCTGTCAATTGCTCAACAGTAATTTGTTCACCCACCGTAGAATACTTATGCTCTCGAGAGAAGCCACTAGTGAAACCTATGGCCCCCGGGTCTATCTTTATCATATTAATCTCCTACTACTTAGTTATTTCCTTTGTTAATTACTTTGCCTTTATTTTACTTTGCATCTTTATCACAAAAATACCAAAAATATTATCTTATCATATCTATTAGATCTCACTCTCGTAAGTGGCCTTATAGGGATTGACAACCCCTATTTGCGTTGGTTGCGAGGATTTATTTGTTTTGTGCAGGTACGAGGGACTCACGCGTAGCCTCCTACTGGATTGATACCTTGGTTCTCAAAAACTGAGGGAAATACTTAAGCTACTTTGCTGCATCATCCCTTCCTCTTTGGAGAAAACCAACGCAGTGCTCAAGAGGTAGCAAGAAGGATTTCTAGCGCCGTTGCAGGGGAGGTCTACGCAAAAATCAACATACCAAGTACCCATCACATACCCTTATCTCCCACATTACATTATTTGCCATTTGCCTCTCGTTTTCCTCTCCCCCACTTCACCCTTGCCGTTTTATTCGCCCTCTCTCTCTCTCTACCCTCCCTCTCTTTCTCTATTTGCCTCTTTTTGCCCGCTTGCTTTTTGTTTGCTTGTGTGTTAGTTTGCTTGCTTGTCACGATGGCTCGAGATAATACTAAATTGTGTGACTTCACCAATACCAACAACAATGATTTTATTAGCACTCCGATTGCTCCTCTTACCGATGCTGAATCTTGTGAAATTAATACTGCTTTGCTGAATCTTGTCATGAAAGATCCGTTTTCCAGCCTTCCTAGTGAAGATGCCGCTACCCATCTAAATAGCTTCTTGATTTGTGTGACATGCAAAAGAAGAAAGATGTGGATAATGATATTGTTAAATTGAAGCTATTTCCTTTTTCACTTAGAGATTGTGCTAAAGCTTGGTTTTCGTCTTTGCCTAAAAATAGTATTGATTCATGGAACAAGTGCAAAGATGCTTTTATCTCTAAGTATTTTCCTCCCGCTAAGATCATCTCTCTTAGAAACGATATTATGAACTTTAAGCAACTTGATCATGAACATGTTGCACAAGCTTGGGAGAGAATGAAATTAATGATACGTAATTGCCCTACTCATGGTTTAAATTTGTGGATGATTGTTCAGAATTTTTATGCCGGATTGAATTTTGCTTCTAGAAATCTTTTAGATTCGGCCGCGGGAGGCAATTTTATGGAAATCACTTTAGGAGAAGCTACTAAACTCCTAGATAATATTATGGTTAATTATTCTCAATGGCATACTGAAAGATGTACTAATAAAAAGGTGCATGCGATAGAAGAAATTAATGTTTTGAGTGGAAAGATGGATGCACTTATGAAATTATTTGCTAATAAAAGTGTTTCTTCTGATCCTAATGATATGACCTTGTCTACTTTGATTGAGAATAATAATGAATCTATGGATGTGAATTTTGTTGGTAGGAACAATTTTGGTAACAACGCGTATAGAGGAAATTTTAATCCTAGGCCTTATCCTAGTGATCCCTCTAATAATTATGGTAATTCCTACAACAATTCTTATGGAAATTATAATAAGATGCCCTCTGATTTTGAATCTAATATTAAAGAATTTATTACTTCGCAAAAGAATTTTAATGCTATGATTGAAGAAAAATCGCTTAAGATTGATGATTTGGCTAGGAACGTCGATAGAAGTTCTCTTGATGTTGATTCTTTGAAATTTAGATCTATTCCACCTAAGCATGATATCAATGAGTCTCTCAAAGCCATGAGAATTTCCATTGATGAGTGCAAAGAAAGAACCGCTAGGATGCGTGCTAAGAAATATGCCTTTATAAGAGCATGTTCTTCTAGTTCCTATGAAAATAAAGATGAAGATCTAAAAGTTATTGATGTGTCCCCTATTAAATCTTTGTTTTTCAATATGAGTCTTGATAATGATGGGACTGAATATGATCCACCTTTACCTAGAAGGCGTTCTAAGAATTCGGAATTTGTTGATCTTGATGCTAAATTTGATAAAAGTGGGATTGAAGAAATTAAAACTTTAGATGTTGATAAACCCACCATTATGGATTTCAAGGAATTTAACTATGAAAATTGCTATTTGATTTATTGTATTTCCTTGTTGCAATCCGTGCTAAATTCTCCTCACGCTTATAGTCAAAATAAAGTGTTTACTAAACATATCGTTGATGCCTTGATGCAATCTTATGAAGAAAAACTTGAATTGGAAGTTTCTATCCCTAGAAAGCTTTATGATGAGTGGGAACCAACTATTAAAATTAAAATTAAAGATCATGAATGCTATGCTTTATGTGATTTGGGTGCTAGTGTTTCCACGATTCCAAAGACTTTGTGTGATTTGTTAGGTTTCCGTGATTTTGATGATTGTTCTCTAAACTTGCACCTTGCGGATTCCACCATTAAGAAACCTATGGGGAGAATTAATGATGTTCTTATTGTTGCAAATAGGAATTATGTGCCCGTAGATTTTATTGTTCTTGACATAGATTGCAATCCTTCATGTCCTATTATTCTTGGTAGACCTTTCCTTAGAACGATTGGTGCAATTATTAATATGAATGAAGGAAATATTATATTCCAATTTCCATTAAAGAAAGGCATGGAACACTTTCCTAGAAATAAAATTAAATTACCATATGAATCTATTATGAGAGCCACTTATGGATTAACTACCAAAGATGGCAATACCTAGATCTATTCTTGCTTGTTATGCCTAGCTAGGGACGTTAAACGATAGCGCTTGTTGGGAGGCAACCCAATTTTATTTTTATTCCTTGCTTTTTGCTCCTGTTTAGTAATAAATAATTTATCTAGCCTCTGTTTCGGTTGTGTTTTTTGTGTTTAATTAGTGTTTGTGCCAAGTAGAACCGTTGGGAAGACTTGGGGAATGTCTTGTTGAACTTGCTGTAAAAAAACAGAAACTTTAGCGCTCACGAGAACTGCTGTCATTTTTATTTGGAAAGTGATATTTAGTTAATTATTTTTGAAAATGATTAATAGATAAATTTCTCAAGTCCAGCAATTTATTTTAGAATTTTTGGGGTTCCAGATCTTGCGCTAGCTACAGATTACTACAGACTGTTCTGTTTTTGACAGATTCTGTTTTTCATGTGTTGTTTGCTTATTTTGATGAATCTATGGCTAGTAAAATAGTCTATAAACCATAGAGAAGTTGGAATACAGTAGGTATAACACCAATATAAATAAATAATGAGTTCATTACAGTACCTTGAAGTGGTCTTTTATTTTCTTTCGCTAACGGAGCTCACGAGATTTTTTACTTTAAGTTTTGTGTTGTGAAGTTTTCAAGTTTTGGGTAAAGATTTGATGGATTATGGAACAAGGAGTGGCAAGAGCCTAAGCTTGGGGATGCCCATGGAACCCCCAAGATAATCTAAGGACACCTAAAAGCCAAAGCTTGGGGATGCCCCGGAAGGCATCCCCTCTTTCATCTACTTCTATCGGTAACTTTACTTGGAGCTATATTTTTATTCGCCACATGATATGTGTTTTGCTTGGAGCGTCTTGTATGATTTGAGTATTTGCTTGTTAGTTTAACACAATCATCCTTGCTGTACACACCTTTTGAGAGAGCCATACATGATTTGGAATTTGTTAGAATACTCTATGTGCTTCGCTTATATCTTTTGAGTTATATAATTTTTGCTCTAGTACTTCACTTATATCTTTTAGAGACGGTGGTGGATTTGTTTTATAGAAACTATTGATCTCTCATGCTTCACTTAGATTATTTTGAGAGTCTTAATAGCATGGTAATTTGCTTAAAATCCTAATATGCTAGGTATTCAAAGTTAGTAAAATTTTCTTAAGAGTGTTTTGAATACTAAGAGAAGTTTGATGCTTGATGATTGTTTTGAGATATGGAGGTAATAATATCAAAGTCGTGCTAGTTGAGTAGTTGTGAAATTGAGAAATACTTGTGTTGAAGTTTGCAAGTCCCGTAGCATGCACGTATGGTAAACGTTATGCAACAAATTTGAAACATGAGGTGTTATTTGATTGTCTTCCTTATGAGTGGCGGTCGGGGACGAGCGATGGTCTTTTCCTACCAATCTATCCCCCTAGGAGCATGCGCGTAGTACCGAGGTTTTTGATGACTTATAGATTTTTGCAATAAGTATGTGAGTTCTTTATTACTAATGTTGAGTCCATGGATTATACGCACTCTCACCCTTCCATCCTTGCTAGCCTCTTCGGTACCATGCATTGCCCTTTCTCACATTGAGAGTTGGCACAAACTTTGCCGGTGCATCCAAACCCCGTGATATGATACGCTCTTTCACACATAAACGTCCTTATATCTTCCGCAAAACAGCCACCATACCTACCTATTATGGCATTTCCATAGCCATTCCGAGATATATTGCCATGCAACTTTCCATCATTCCGTTCATCATGACACATTCATTATTGTCATATTGCTTAGCATGATCATGTAGTTGACATAGTATTTGTGGCAAAGCCACCATTCATAATTCTTTCATACATGTCACTCTTGGTCCATTGCATATCCCGGTACACCGCTGGAGGCATTCATATAGAGTCATCTTTTGTTCTAGTATCGAGTTGTAATCATTGAATTGTAAATAAATAGAAGTGTGATGATCATCATTTTCTAGAGCATTGTCCCAAGTGAGGAATATAAAAAAAGGCCATATAAAAAAAGAGAAGGCCCAAAAAAAAGAGAAAGGCCATAAAAAAGGCTTAAAAATGAGAGAAAAAGAGAGAAGGGACAATGTTACTATCCTTTGCCACACTTGTGCTTCAAAGTAGTACCTTAATATTCATGTTAGAGAGTCTCTTGTCTTGTCACTTTCATATACTAGTGGGAATTTTTCATTATAGAACTTGGCTTGTATATTCCAACAATGGGCCTCCTCAAGTGCCCTAGGTCTTCGTGAGCAAGCAAGTTGGATGCACACCCACTAGTTTCTTTTGTTGAGCTTTCATACATTTATAGCTCTAGTGCATCTGTTGCATGGCAATCCCTACTCCTTGCATTAACATCAATCGGTGGGCATATCCATAGCCCATTGATTAGCCTTGTTGATGTGAGACTTTCTCCTTTTTTGTCTTCTCCACATAACCCCCCTCATTATATTCTATTCCACCCATAGTGCTATGTCCATGGCTCGCGCTCATATATTGCGTGAAAGTTTATAGGTTTGAGATTACTAAAGTATGAAACAATTTCTTGGCTTGTCATCGGGGTTGTGCATGATGAGAGCATTCTTGTGTGACGAAAATGAAACATGACTAAACCATATGATTTTGTAGGGATGAACTTTCTTTGGCCATGCTATTTTGAGAAGACATAATTGCTTAGTTAATATGCATGAAGTATTATTATTTTTATGTCAATATGAACTTTTGTCTTGAATCTTTCAGATCTGAATATTCATACCACAATTAACAAGAATTACATTAAAATTATGCCAAGTAGAATTCTGTTTTTATCATTTACCTACTCGAGGACGAGCAGGAATTAAGCTTGGGGATGCTTGACACGTCTCCAACGTATCTATAATTTTTGATTGCTCCATGCTATATTATCTACTGTTTTGGACATTATTAGGCTTTATTATCCACTTTTATATTATTTTTCGGACTAACCTATTAATCGGAGGCCCAACCGAGAATTGTTGTTTTTGCCTGTTTTAGGGTTTCGGAGAAAAGGAATATCAAACGGAGTCCAAACGGAGTCCAAACGGAATGAAACCTTCGGGAACGTGATTTTCTCAACGAACAAGACCCGGGAGACTTGGACCCTACATCAAGAAAGAAAAAGGAGGCCACGAGGTAGGGGGCGCGCCTACCCCCCCCCCCTAGGCGCGCCCTCCACCCTCGTGGCCCCCCTGTTGCTCCACCGACGTACTCCTTCCTCCTATATATACCTACGTACCCCCAAACGATCAGATACAGAGCCAAAACCCTAATTCTACCACCGTAACTTCCTGTATCCACGAGATCCCATCTTGGGCCCTGTTCCGGAGCTCCGCCGGAGGGGGCATCGATCACGGAGGGCTTCTACATCAACACCATAGCCCCTCCAATGAAGTGTGACTAGTTTACCTCAGACCTACGGGTCCATACTTAGTATCTAGATGGCTTCTTCTCTCTTTTTGGATCTCAATACAATGTCCCCCCCTCTCTTGTGGAGATCTATTCGATGTAATCTTTTTGCGGTGTGTTTGTTGAGACCGATGAATTGTGGGTTTATGATCAAGTCTATCTATGAATAATATTTGAATCTTCTCTGGATTCTTTTATGTATGATTGGTTATCTTTGCAAGTCTCTTCGAATTATCAGTTTGGTTTGGCCTACTAGATTGATCTTTCTTGCAATGGGAGAAGTGCTTAGCTTTGGGTTCAATCTTGCGGTGTCCTTTCCCAGTGACATTAGGGGTAGCAAGGCACGTATTGTATTGTTGCCATCGAGGATAACAAGAGGGGGTTTTCTTCATATTGCATGAGTCTATCCCTCTACATCATGTCATCTTGCTTAAGGTGTTACTCTGTTTTTAACTTAATACTCTAGATGCATGCTGGATAGCGGTCGATGAGTGGAGTAATAGTAGTAGATGCAGGCAGGAGTCGGTCTACTTGTCTCGGACGTGATGCCTATATACATGATCATACCTAGATATTCTCACAACTATGCTCAATTCTGTCAATTGCTCAACAGTAATTTGTTCACCCACTGTAGAATACTTATGCTCTCGAGAAAAGCCACTAGTGAAACCTATGGCCCCCGGGTCTATCTTTATCATATTAATCTCCTACTACTTAGTTATTTCCTTTGTTATTTACTTTGCATTTATTTTACTTTGCATCTTTATCACAAAAATACCAAAAATATTATCTTATAATATCTATCAGATCTCACTCTCGTAAGTGGCCTCATAGGGATTGACAACCCCTATTTGTGTTGGTTGCGAGGATTTATTTGTTTTGTGTAGGTATGAGGGACTCGCGCATAGCCTCCTACTGGATTGATACCTTGGTTCTCAAAAACTGAGGGAAATACTTACGCTACTTTGCTGCATCATCCCTTCCTCTTCGGGGAAAACCAACGCAGTGCTCAAGAGCTAGCAAGGAGCCCAGTCGGGGCGATCGGGGATCTAGCATTAGGGGTTGTCTTTCTTTATTTGGTTCCGTAGTCGGACCTTGATTGTATTCTGGATGATGTAATGCTATATTCATGTATTGTGTGAAGTGGCGATTGTAAGCCAACTCTTTATCCCTTTCTTATTCAGTACATGGGATGTGTAAAGATTAACCCTCTTGCGACATGGCTACTATGCGGTTATGCCTCTAAGTCGTGCTTCGACACGTGGGAGATATAGCCGCATCGTGGGTGTTACAACTTGATACTTTAATGTTATGGTTGGGTTTTACCTTAATGATCTTTAGTAGTTGCGGATGCTTGCTAGAGTTCCAATCATAAGTGCATATGATCCAAGTAGAGAAAGGATGTTAGCTTATGCCTCTCCCTCATATAAAATTGCAATAATGATTACCGGTCTAGTTATCGATTGCCTAGGGACAAATAACTTTCTCGTAACAAAAAGCTCTTTACTAAAACTAACTTAGTTGTGTCTTTACCTAAACAGCCCCTACTTTTTATTTACATGCTCTTTATTATCTTATAAACCTATCCAACAACATCTACAAAGTACTTCTAGTTTCATACTTGTTCTAGGTAAAGCGAACATCAAGCGTGCGTAGAGTTGTATCGGTGGTCGATAGAACTTGAGGGAATATTTGTTCTGCCTTTAGCTCTTCGTTGGGTTCGACACTCTTACTTATTGAAAACTGTTGCGATCCCCTATACTTGTGGGTTATCACTGTTCATCCACCGTCGACCTCCTCCAGCCTCCACCTGTGACTGTTCATCCACGGGCTCCTATTCATCCAGCCTCCACCGCGCGCTACTCCATCGGCTACTGTTCAACCAGCCCTCTCCATGGGCTCCTGTTCAACCACCCCTCCACGGGCTACTGTTCATCCATCCCTCCACCGTCTACTATTCATCCTGCCCTCCACGGGGTGGTCCTGTTCATCCTGCCCTCCACGGGGTCCTGTTCATCCAGCCCCAACCGGCTCGATCGATCGGGGTCCTGTTCATCCAGAGGCAACACCACGGGGTCCTGTTCATCCACCCCCACCAGGAACTGTTCATCCAACCCTCCCCCTCCAGGAACGCTCACTGTTCATCTAGAGGCAGCATCGATCGGCTTCAGTTAGCAGCAGTAGCGAAGGAATCGCTCGATCGGGTTCAGTTAACAGCCATCGATCGATCGCTCGGGTTCAGTAACGTGTAGCCTGTAGTGCAATCGCTCAGGTTCAGTTAGATCCCAACGCCTCGCTCGGGTTCAGTTAGATCCCAACGCCTCACACCCACGCGCGTGCGTGTACGAGAGAAACACACATCGCTCAGCCCCGACCACCCACCGTAACCGGGAACACCCCGATATTTTCCTCGCCCTCGCTTCTACCACAATTTTTTTCGTCATGGACAGCGCAAAGAATGTCATGCAGCTGCGTCTCCGGCCCGCCCAGGATGAAAAGCCCATTTTTTGTCATGATTTTTTGTCATAGAAGCAGGACCCCACCACATCTATGATGATACCGGGTTTTGTCACAATTATCGTCATAGAAGTGGCATAAGTATGACAAAAAAATTCGTTCGGCCCAAAATGTCACGGATGTGTCTTTTTTTGTAGTGATGACTGTTGTCGCTCTCTAGCCGGTCGCTTCCCAGTCTTTTACTAGCCTTCACCTGTACTAAGCGGGAATACTGCTTGTGCATCCAATTCCATAAACCCCAAAGTTATTCCATATGAGTCCACCATACCTACCTATATACGGTATCTACCCGCCGTTCCAAGTAAATTTGTATGTGCCAAACTCTAAACCTTAAAATAAACATTCTATTTTGTATGCTCGAATAGCTCATGTATCAACTAGGGTCGTCCTTATCTTCCATGTTAGGCGGGTTATTCTCAAGAGCAGTGGACTCCGCTGCTCACTCACGAGAACATGGCTGGTCACCGGGATGCCCAGTCCCATGCTTTATGTAAATCAAATCAAAATAATTGCAAACAAAACTCCCCCGAGACTGTTGTTAGTTGGAGGCACTTGTTTCGAGCAAGCCATGGATTGATGTTTGTTGGTGGAGGGGGGTATAAACTTTACCATTCTGTTTGGGAACCGCCTATAATGTGTGTAGCATGGAAGATATCGCCATCTCTCGGTTGTTATGTTGACAATGAAAGTATACCGCTCAAAATATTATTCATATCTATTTCAAAACCGAGCTCTAGCACCTCTACAAATCTCTGCTTCCCTCTGCAAAGGGCCTATCTATTTACTTTTATGCTGAGTCATCCTCCTCTTATTAAAAAGCACCAGTTGGAGAGCATCACTGTCATTTGCATCCATTACTGTTAGTTTACATTGAGTATGACTTGACTGGATCTCTTTTACCATGAATTACAATGTATGGCCAGTCCTTGATCTTTAAAGGTGCTCTACATTTATGTTTTGCGGTCTCAGAAAGGGCTAGCGAGATACCATCTTGTTATATCATATCATGATTGTTTTGAGAAAGTGTTGTCATCCGAGATTTATTATTATTGCTCACTAGTTGATTATGCCATTGGTATGAGTAAACATGAGACCTAAATGTTATTGTGAATATGGTTAGTTCATAATCTTTGCCGAAAACTTGAATGCTGGCTCTACATATTTACAACAACAAGAGTAAACAGAGTTTGTAAAAGTTTTTCTTTATCACTTTCAGTTTATCAACTGAATTGCTTGAGGACAAGCAAAGGCTTAAGCTTGGGGGAGTTGATATGTCTCCATCGTATCTACTTTTCCAAACACTTTTGCCCTTGTTTTGGACTCTAACTTGCATGATTTGAATGGAAATAACCCGGACATACGCTGTTTTCAGCAGAATTGCCATGGTGTTATTTTTTTGCAGAAATAAAAGTTCTCGGAATGACCTGAAAATCAACGGAGAATTATTTTGGAATATATAAAAATACTGGAAGGAAGATCCACGTCAGGGGGCCTCCACCTGTCCACGAGGGTGGGGGGGGGGGCGCGCCCTACCCCCCCTAGGCACGCCCCCTGGCTCGTGGGCCCCTGACGCTCCACCGACCTCAACCTTGACTCCATATATTCACTTTCGGGGAGAAAATAACCAAGGAGAAGGATTCATCGCATTTTACGATACGGAGCCACCGCCAAGCCCTAAACTCTCTCACAAGGGCTGATCTGGAGTCCGTTGGGGGCTCCGGAGAGGGGAATCTGTCGCCATCGTCATCATCAACCTTCCTCCATCACCAATTTCATGATGCTCACCGCCGTGTGTGAGTAATTCCATCGTAGGCTTGCTGGACGGTGATGGGTTGGATGAGATTTATCATGTAATCGAGTTAGTTTTGTTAGGGTTTGAACCCTAGTATCCACTATGTTCTGAGATTGATGTTGCTATGACTTTGCTATGCTTAATGCTTGCCACTAGGGCCCGAGTGCCATGATTTCAGATCTGAACCTATTATGTTTTCATCAATATATGAGAGTTCTTGATCCTATCTTTCAAGTAAATAGTCACCTACTATGTGTTATGATCCGGCAACCCCGAAGTGACAATAATTGGGACCACTCCCGGTGATGACCGTAGTTTCAGGAGTTCATCTATTCACTGTGTGTTAATGCTTTGGTCCGGTACACTATTAAAAGGAGGCCATAATATCCCTTAGTTTCTATTAGGACCCCGCTGCCACGGGAGGGTAGGACAAAAGATGTCATGCAAGTTCTTTTCCATAAGCACGTATGACTATAATCGGAATAGATGCCTACATTACATTGATGAATTGGAGCTAGTTCTGTGTCACCCTAGGTTATGACCGTTACATGATGAACCACATCCGGCATAATTCTCCATCACCGATCCATTCCCTACAAGCTTTTCATATATTGTTCCTCGCTTATTTACTTTTCCGTTGCTATTGTTACAATCACTATAAAACACCAAAAATATTACTTTTGCTACCGTTACCTTTTACCACCGTTACCACTACTATCATATTACTTTGCTACTAAATACCTTGCTGCATATATTAAGTTTCCAGGTGTGATTGAATTGACAACTCAGCTGCTAATACTTGAGAATATTCTTTGGCTCCCGTTGTGTCGAATCAATAAATTTGGGTTGAATACTCTACCCCCGAAAACTGTTGCGATCCCCTATACTTGTGGGTTATCACATACTCAGGGAGAACACTTATACCTTGAAATTTAGTGAGAGATCATATTATAATGCTACCGCCGAACTAAGCAAAATAAGATGCATAAAGGATAAACATCACATGCAATCAAAATATGTGACATGATATGGCCATGATCATCTTGCGCCTTTGATCTCCATCTCCAAAGTACCGTCATGATCTCTATTGTCACCGGCATAACACCATGATCTCCATCATCTTGATCTCTATCAATGTGTCGTCACATGGTCGTCTCGCCAACTATTGCTTTTGCAACTATTGCTATCGCATAGTGATAAAGTAAAGCAATTACATGTCACTTGCATCTTATGCAATAAAGAGACTGTTGGGGAACGTAGCAATAATTCAAAAAAATTCCTATGTGTCACCAAGATCAATCTATGGAGAGACTAACAACGAGAGAGATGGGAGTCTACCTTCATACCCTTGAAGATCGCGATGCGCAAGCATTACAAGAACGCGGTTGGAGGAGTTGTACACGCAGCGATTCAGATCGCAGTCGATTCCGATCTAAGCATCAAACAACGGCGCCTCCGCGTTCAACACACGTGCAGCCCGGTGACGTCTCCCGCGCCTTGATCCAGCAAGGAGGAGGGAGAGGTTGGGGAAGACAAATCCAGCAGCAGCAGCTCGACGGCGTGGTGGTGTTGGAGCAGCGTGGCTTCCAGCAGGGCTTCGCCAAGCACTACGAAGGATGAGGATGTGGAGAGGTAGGGTTGCGCCGAGGGAGAGAAAGACTCGTGTCCTTGGCAGCCCCCAAAACCCCCCACTATATATAGGAGGAGGGGACGTGGCTGCGCCCCCTCTAGGGTTCTCACCCTAGGGGATGCGGCAGCCCTAAATGGGACTGGAGCGGCGGCCAAAAGGGGGAGAGAGGGGGGTGCGCCCTAGGGTGGGCCTTTAGGCCCATTTGTGCCTAGGGTTTCCCGCTCCTCCTAGCTGCGCCTTGGGCCTTGGTGGGAGGCGCACCAGCCCACTCAGGGGCTAGTCCCTTCCCACTCTTGGCCCATGCACGCCTCCGGGGCAGGTGACCCCTCCCGGTGGACCCCCGGAACCCTTCCGGTGGTCCCGGTACATTACCGGTGACGCCCGAAACACTTCCGGTGACCAAAACCTCACTTCCTATATATTATTCTTTACCTCCGGACCATTCTGGAACTCCTCGTGACGTCGGGGATCTCATCCGGGACCCCGAACAACATTCGGTAACCACGTACCAACTTTCCCTATAACCCTAGCATCATCGAACCTTAAGTGTGTAGACCCTATGGGTTCGGGAGGCATGTAGACATGACCGAGATATCTCTCCGGCTAATAACCAACAGCGGGATCTGGATACCCATGTTGGCTCCCACATGTTCCACGATGATCTCATTGGATGAACCACGATGTCAGGGATTCAATCAATCCCGTATACAGTTCCCTTTGTCCATCGGTATGTTACTTGCCTGAGATTCGATCGTCGGTATCCCAATACCTCGTTCAATCTCGTTACCGGCAAGTCACTTTACTCGTTTCATAATGCATGATCCCGTGACCAACTCCTTAGTCACATTGATCTCATTATGATGATGCATTACCGAGTGGGCCCAGAGATACCTCTCCGTCATACGGAGTGACAAATCCTAGTCTCGATTCGTGCCAACCCTACAGACACTTTCGGAGATACATGTAGTGAACCTTTATAGCCACCCAGTTACGTTGTGACGTTTGGTACACCCAAAGCATTCCTACGGTATCCGGGAGTTGCACAATCTCATGGTCAAAGGAAATGATACTTGACATTAGACAAGCTTTAGCAAACGAACTACACGATCTTGTGCTACGCTTAAGATTGGGTCTTGTCCATCACATCATTCTCCTAATGATGTGATCCCGTTATCAATGACATCCAATGTCCATGGTCAGGAAACCATGACCATCTATTGGTCAACGAGCTAGTCAACTAGAGGCTTACTAGGGACATATTACGATCTATGTATTCACACATGTATTACGGTTTCCGGTTAATACACTTATAGCATGAACAATAGACAATTATCATGAACAAGGAAATATAATAATAACCATTTTATTATTGCCTCTAGGGCATATTTCCAACAGTCTCCCACTTGCACTAGATTCAATAATCTAGTTCACATCGTTATGTGATTAACACTCATAGTTCACATCGCCATGTGACTAACACCCGAAGAGTTTACTAGAGTCAATAATCTAGTTCACATCGCCATGTGATTAACACTCAATGAGTTCTAGGGTTTGATCATGTTATGCTTATGAGAGAAGTGTCAGTCAACGGGTCTGCAACATTCAGATGCACGTGTTCTTCACAAATCTCGATTTTCATATTGTAGATGTTGCTACTATGCTCCACTTGGAGCTATTCCAAATGGTTGCTCCACTATACGTATCCGGTTTGCTACTCAGTGTCATCCGGATAGGTGTTAAAGCTTGCGTCGATGTAACCCTTTACGCCGAACTCTTTATCACCTCCATAACCGAGAAACATTTCCTAATTCCTAAGGACAATTTTGACCGCTGTCCAATGATCCACTCCTAGATCACTCTTGTACCCCCTTGCCAGACACGTGGCAAGGCACATCGTGGTACACAACATGGCATATCGTATAGAGCCTATGGCTAAGGGATAGGGGACGACTTACGTCCTTTCTCTTTCTTCTACCGTGGTCGAGCTTCAAGTCTTAACTTCACACCTCACAACTCAGGCAAGAACTCCTTCTTTGACTGATCCATCTTGAACTCCTTCAAGATCATGTCAAGGTATGTGCTCTCTGAAAGTCTTATCAGGCATCTTGATCTATCTCTATAGATCTTGATACCCAACATGTAAACAGTTTTACACAGGTCTTCCTTTGAAAAACTCCATTCAAACAACCCTTTATGCTTTCTAGAAATTCTACATCATTTCCGATCAACAATATGTCATCCATATATACCTATGAGAAATATTGTAGTGCTCCCACTCACTTTCTTTGAGACAAGAATGGTGACATTACCATCAGCGTCTGTCTTCTTCTTAAAGATCCATTTATTCTCAATGGCTTGCCGTTCATCGGGAAAGTCCACCAAAGTCCATACTTTGTTCTCATACATGGATCCTATCTCGGATTTCATGGCTTCTAGCCATTTGTTGGAATCTGGGCCCACCATCGCTTCTTCATAGCTCATAGGTTCATCGTTGTCCAACAACATGACCTTTAAGACAGGGTTACCACTAAGAAGTTGTACACACCCTTGTCGACCTACGAGGTTCGATGGTAATTTCATCCGAATCTTCATGATTATCATCATTAGCTTTCTCTTCAACTGACGTAGTTGCCACAGAAACATCTTTCTGTGCTGCACTACTCTCTGGTTGAAGTGAAGGTTCAACAACCTTATCAAGTTCTATCTTCCTCCCACTCAATTCTTTCGAGAGAAACTCTTTCTTGAGAAAGGACATGTTCTTAGCGACAAACACTTTGCCCTCAGATCTGAGATAGAAGGTATACCCAATCGTCTTGTTTGGGTATTCTATGAGGACACAATTTTCCGCTTTGGGTTCGAGCTTTTCTGACCGAAGCCTATCGACATAAACATCGTAGCCCCAAACCTTAAGAAACAACAACTTTGGTTTCTTGCCAAACCATAGTTCATACGGTGTCGTCTCCACGGACTTAGATGGTGCCCTATTTAAAGTGAATGTAATTGTCTTTAATGCATAACCCCTAAAAATAGCGGTAGATTGGTAAGAGACATCATACACCATATCCAATAAGGTTCGATTACGACGTTCGGACACACCATCATGCTACGGTGTTCCAGGCGGCGTCAACTATGAAACGATTCCACCTTGTCTTTAGTGATTGCCAAACTCATAACTCAGATACTTTCCCTTTGATCAGTTCGAAGGAACTTGATCTTCTTGTTACGATGATTCTCAACTTCACTATGAAATTGCTTGAACTTTTCAAACATTTCAAATGTATGCTTCATTAAGTAAATATACCCATATGTACTCAATTCACCGGTGAAGGTGAGAAAATAACGATATCCACTGCGCGCATCAACACTCATCGGACCGCACACATCAGCATGTATGATTTCCAACAAGTCACTTGCCTGTTCCATTGTTCCAATGAACGGGGTTTTAGTCATCTTGCCAAAGAGGCATGGTTTGCATATGTGTCAAGTGATTAAAAATCAAGTGACTTCAAAAGTCCATTAGCATGGAGGTTCTTTCATGCACTTTACAGTAATATGACCTAAGCGGCAGTGCCACATGAAAGTGGTACTATCATTATCAACTCTACATCTTTTGGCATCAATGTTATGAACATGTGTATAACTACGACCGGGATTCAATAAACCATTTACATTGGGTGCATGACCATAGAAGGTATTATTCATGTAAACAGAATAACCATTATTCTCTGACTTAAATGAATAATTGTATTGCAATAAACATGATCTAATCATGTTCATGCTCAACACAGACACCAATGCAAACAACATTTATCTAGGTTCAACACTAATCCTGAAGGTAGAGGGAGCGTGCGATGGTGATCACATCAACCTTGGAAACACTTCCAACACACATCGTCACCTCGCCCTTAGCTAGTCTCCGTTAATTCCGTAGCTTTTGTTTCGAGTTTACCAATATTAGCAACTGAACCGGTATCTAATACCCAGGTGCTACTAGGAGTACTAGTAAGGTACACATCAATAACACACATATATCAAATATACTTTTGCTGAAGTTGACAACCTTCTTATCTACCAAGTATTTGAGGCAGTTCCGCTACCAGTGACTGTTCCCCTAATATAAGCACTTTGTCTCGGGTTTGGGTTCTTGGGTTTCTTCACTAGAGCGGCAGCTGGCTTGCCATTTAAGAAGTTTCCCTTCTTGCCCTTGCCCTTCTTTGAAACCAGTTGTCTTGTTAACCATCAACACTTGACGCTCCTTCTTGATTTCTACCTTCACGGCCTTAAGCACGACGAACAACTCCGGGATTAACTTCCCTTGCATGTTATAGTTCATCACAAAACTCTAGTAGCTTGGTGATAGCGACTGGAGAACTATTGTCATTCACTCTCTTATCTGGAAGATTAACTCCCACTTGATTCAAGTGATTGAAGTACCCAGACATTCTGAGCACATGCTCACTGGCTGAGCTATTCTCCTCCATCTTGTAGGCAAAGGTCTTGTCAGAGGTCTCAACCTCTCAACACGGGCATGAGCCTGAAATACCAATTTCAGCTCTTCGAACATCTCATATGTTCTATGGCGTTCAAAACGCTTTTGGAGCCCCAACTCTAAGCCGTAAAGCATGGTGCACTAAACTATCAGGTAGTCATCAGAACGTGTCTACCAGATGTTCACAACATCCACAGACGATGCCAGAGGGGTTGGCACACCGAGCGGTGCATCAAGGACAGAAGCCTTCTGTGTAGCAGTGAGGACAATCCTCGGACTACGTCCCTAGTCCGCACAATTGCTTACAATATCTTTCAACTTAGTCTTTCTCTAGGAACGTATTAAAACAAAGAGCTAGAGCATGAGCTATTAATCCACAACATTATTTGCAAAGAAAATTTAGACTATGTTCATGATAATTAAGTTCATCTAATCAAATTATTCAATGAACTCCCACTCAGATAGACACCCCTCTAGTCATCTAAGTGATACATGATCCGAATTGACTAGGCGGTGTCCGATCATCACATGAGACGGACTAGTCATCAACGGTGAACATCTCCATGTTGATCGTATCTACTATACGACTCATGTTCAACCTTTTGATCTCTCATGTTCCGAGGCCATGTCTGTACATGCTAGGCTCGTCAAGTCAACCTAAGTGTTTTGGATGTGTAAATCTGGCTTACACCCATTGTATTCGAACGTTAGAATCTATTACACCCGATCATCACGTGGTGCTTCGAAACAACAAGCCTTCGCAACGGTGCACAGTTAGGGGGAACACTTTCTTGAAATTTTAGTGAGGGATCATCTTATTTATGCTACCGTCGTTCTAAGCAAATAAGATGTAAACATGACAAACATCACATGCAAATCATAAAGTGACATGATATGGCCAATATCATCTTGCGCCTTTGATCTCCATCTTCGAGGCGCGACATGAACACCATCGTCACCGGCATGACACCATGATCTCCATCATCATGATCTCCATCATCGTGTCTTCCTGAAGTTTCCTCGCCAACTATTACTTCGACTACTATGGCTAATGGTTAGCAATAAAGTAAAGTAATTACATGGCGTTTTCATTGACACATGAGTCATAAATAAATTAAGACAACTCCTATGGCTCCTGCCGGTTGTCATACTCATTGACATGCAAGTCGTGATTCCTATTACAAGAACATGATCAATCTCATACATCACATATATCATTCATCACATCCTTTTGGCCATATCACATCACACGGCATATGCTACAAGAACAAGTTAGACGTCCTCTAATTGTTGTTGCAAGTTTTTTACGTGGCTGATATAGGTTTCTAGCAAGAATGTTTCTTACCTATGCCAAAACCACAACGTGATATGCCAATTTCTATTTACCCTTCACAAGGACCCTTTTCATCAAATCCGATCCGACTAAAGTGGGAGAGACAGACACCAGCTAGCCACCTTATGCAACTAGTGCATGTCAGTCGGTGGAACCAGTCTCACGTAAGCGTACGTGTAAGGTCGGTCCGGGCCGCTTCATCCCACGATGCCGTCGAATCAAGATAAGACTAGTAACGGCAAGTAAATTGACAAAATCGACACCCACAACATCTTGTGTTCTACTCATGCATAGAAACTACGCATAGACCTAGCTCATGATGCCACTATTGGGGAATGTAGCAATAATTCAAAAAAAAATTCCTACATGTCACCAAGATCAATCTATGGAGAGACTAGCATCGAGAGAGAGGGGAGTGTATCTTCATACCCTTAAAGGTCGTGATGCGGACGCGTTACAAGAATGCGGTTGGAGGTGTCGTACACGCAGCGATTCAGATCACGGTCGATTTCGATCTAAGCACCGAACAATGGCGCCTCCACGTTCAACACACGTGCAGCCCGGTGACGTCTCCCGCGCCTTGATCCAGCAAGGAGGAGGGAGAGGTTGGGGAAGACAACTCCAACAGCAGCACGACGACGTGGTGGTGTTGGAGCAGTGTGGTTTCTAGCAGGGCTTCGCCAAGCACTACAAAGGATGAGGATGTGGAGAGGTAGGGCCGCGCCGAGGGAGAGAAAGACTCGTGTCCTTGGCAGCCCCAAAAAACCCCACTATATATAGGAGGAGGGGAGGTGGTTGCGCCCCCTCTAGGGTTCCCACCCTGGGGGGTGCGGCAGCCCTAGATGGGACTGGAGGGGGCGGCCAAGAGGGAGAGAGGGGGGCGCGCCCTAGGGTGGGCCTTTAGACCCATCTGCGCCTAGGGTTTCCCCCTCCTCCTCCTAGCTGCGCCTTGGGCCTTGGTGGGAGGCGCACTAGCCCACTCAGGGGCTGGTCCCTTCCCACTATTGGCCCATGCACGCATCCGGGGCAGGTGACCCCTCCCGGTGGAATTACCGGTGATGCTCGAAACACTTCCGGTGACCAAATCCTCACTTCCTATATATTATTCTTTACCTCCGGACCATTTCAGAACTCCTCGTGACGTCCGGGATCTCATCCGGGACTCCGAACAACATTCGGTAACCACGTACAAACTTTCCCTATAACCCTAGTGTCATCGAACCTTAAGTGTGTAGACCCTACGGGTTCGGGAGGCATGTAGACATGACCGAGATATCTCTCCGGCCAATAACCAACAGGGGGATCTGGATACCCATGTTGGTGATACGTCTCCAACGTATCTATAATTTTTGATTGCTCCATGCTATATTATCTTCTGTTTTGGATGTTTATGGGCCCAGTGCCATTTTCTGTTTTTACCTTGTTTTAGAATATCGCAGAAAAGGAAAACCAAACGGAGTCCAATTGACCTGAAACTTCATGGAACTTATTTTTGGATCAGAAGAAGCCCAGAAGACTTGGAGTGCACGTCAGGGGATCTACGAGGAAGCCACGAGGCAGGGGCGCGCCCACCCCCTTGGGCCCGCCCTCCACCCTCGTGCCCCCCCTGACGTATTTCTTCCGCCTATATATCTCCATATACCCTAAAAACATCCGGGAGCACAATAGATCCGGAGTTCTGCCGCCAGAAGCCTCCGTAGCCACCGAAAGCCAATCTAGACCCGTTCCGGCACCCTGCCGGAGGGGGCAATCCCTCTCCTGTGGCCATCTTCATCATCCCGGTGCTCTCCATGATGAGGAGGGAGTAGTTCTCCCTCGGGGCTGAGGGTATGTACCAGTAGCTATGTGTTTGATCTCTCTCTCTCTCTCTCTCTCTCTCTCGTGTTCTTGAGGTGATACGATCTTGATGTATCTCGAGCTTTGATATATTTGGATCCTATGATGTTTTGTCCCCCCTCTACTCTCTTGTAGTGGATTGAGTTTCCCCTTTGAAGTTATCTTATCGGATTGAGTCTTTAAAGATTTGAGAACACTTGATGTATTTCTTGCCGTGCGTATCTGTGGTGACAATGGGATACCACGTGATTCACTTGATGTATGTTTTGGTGATCAACTTGCGGGTTCCGCCCATGAACCTATGCATAGGGGTTGGCACACGTTTTCGTCATGATTCTCCGGTAGAAACTTTGGGGCACTCTTTGAGGTTCTATGTGTTGGTTGAATAGATGAATCTGAGATTGTGTGATGCATATCGTATAATCATACCCACAGATACTTGAGGTGACATTGGAGTATCTAGGTGACATTAGGGTTTTGGTTGATTTGTGTCTTAAGGTGTTATTCTAGTACGAACTCTAGGGCTGTTTGTGAAACTTATAGGAATAGCCCAACGGATCAATTGGAAAGAATAACTTTGAGGTGGTTTCGTACCCTACCATAATCTCTTCGTTCGTTCTCCGCTATTAGTGACTTTGGAGTGACTCTTTGTTGCATGTTGAGGGATAGTTATATGATCCAATTATGTTATTATTGTTGAGAGGACTTGCACTAGTGAAAGTATGAACCCTAGGCCTTGTTTCCTAGCATTGCAATACCGTTTACGCTCACTTTTATCATTAGTTACCTTGCTGTTTTTATATTTTCAGATTACAAAAACTAGTATCTACTATCCATATACCACTTGTATCACCATCTCTTCGCCGAACTAGTACACCTACACAATTTACCATTGTATTGGGTGTGTTGGGGACACAAGAGACTCTTTGTTATTTGGTTGCAGGGTTACTTGAGAGAGACCATCTTCATCCTATGCCTCCTATGGATTGATAAACCTTAGGTCATCCACTTGAGGGAAATTTGCTACTGTCCTACAAACCTCTGTACTTGGAGGCCCAACAACGTCTACAAGAAGAAGGTTGTGTAGTATACATCAGTTGGCTCCCACATGTTCCACGTGATCTCATCGGATGAACCACGATGTCGGGGATTCAATCAATCGCGTATACAATTCCCTTTGTCCATCGATATGTTACTTGCCCGAGATTCGATCGTCGGTATCCCAATACCTTGTTCAATCTCATTACTGGCAAGTCACTTTACTCGTTCCATAACACATGATCCCGTGACCAACTCCTTAGTCACATTGAGCTCATTATGATGATGCATTACCGAGTGTGCCCAGAGATACCTCTCCATCATACGGAGTGACAAATCCCAGTCTCGATTTGTGCCAACCCAACAGACACTTTTGGAGAGACTTCTAGTGCACCTTTATAGCCACCCAGTTACGTTGTAACGTTTGGTACACCCAAAGCATTCCTATGGTATCCGGGAGTTGCACAATCTCATGGTCTAAGGAAATGATACTTGACATTAGAAAAGCTTTAGCAAACGAACTACACGATCTTGTGCTACGCTTAAGATTGGGTCTTTTCCATCACATCATTCTCCTAATGATGTGATCCCGTTATCAATGACATCCAATGTCCATGGTCAGGAAACCATGACCATCTATTGATCAACGAGCTAGTCAACTAGAGTCTTACTAGGGACATATTACGATCTATGTATTCACACATGTATTACAATTTCCGGTTAATACAATTATAGCATGAACAATAGACAATTATCATGAACAAGGAAACATAATAATAACCATTTTATTATTGCCTCTAGGGCATATTTCCAACAGAGGCAGCCATAGGGCTTCTGCCAGTTGCCGATAACTTTAGCAAAACATGATCATCTCATACAACAATTTATATCTCATCACGTCTTGACCATATCACATCACAACATGCCCTGCAAAAACAAGTTAGACGCCATCTACTTTGTTGTTGCAAGTTTTACGTGGCTGCTACAGGCTGAGCAAGAACCGTTCTTACCTACGCATCAAAAAACACAACGCGGTATAGTGATTGCTTTTTGATCTTCAAAAAGAACCCTATTCATTGAATCCGATTCAACTAAAGCTGGAGAAACAGACACCCACTAGCCACCTGTGTACGAAGCACGTCGGTAGAACTAGTCTCGCGTAAGCATACACGTAATGTCGGTCTGGGCTGCTTCATCCAACAATGCCGCTGAATCAAGAATCAACTAGTGACGGCAAGCAATATGTATATACCCACGCCCAAAACTCCTTTGTGTTCTACTCATGCATATAACATCTAAGCATAAACCCGACTCGGATGCCACTGTTGGGGAACACAATAATTTCAAAAAAAATCCTACCCACACGCAAGATCATGGTGATGCATAGCAACGAGAGGGGAGAGTGTCGTCCACATACCCTCGTAGACCGTAGGTGGAAGCGTTATGAGAACGCGGTTGATGTAGTTGTACGTCTTCATGATCCGACTGATCCAAGTACCGAACATGCGGCACCTCCGAGTTCAGCACACGTTCAGCTCGGTGACGTCCCACGAACTCCGATCCAGCAGAGCTTCGAGGAAGAGTTCCGGCAGCACGACAGCATGATGACGATGATGATGATGCTACCGACGCAGGGCTTCGCCTAAGCATCGCTACGATATGACGGAGGTGGATTATGGTGGAGGGGGGCACCGCACATGGCTAAAATGTCAACTGATCAACTTGTGTATCCATGGGGTGCCCCCCCTCCTCGTATATAAATGAGTGGAGGAGGGGGAGGGCCGGCCCTCTACTATGGCGCGCCCTGGGGAGTCCCACCGGGAGTAGGATTCCCCACCTTCCATGTAGTAGGAGTAGGAGAGAAGGAAAGGGAAAAGAGAAGAGAAGGAAGGAGGGGGCGCCGACCCTCCCCATAGTCCAATTTGGACTAGGCCTTGGGGGCGCAGACTCCCCTCTCTCTTTCCCCTCAAGTCCAATAAGGCCCATATACTCCCCGACGAATTCCCGAAACTCTCCGGTACTCTGATAAATACCCGAACCACTCAGAACCTTTCCGATGTGCGAATATAGCCTTCCAATATATCGATCTTCGTCTTGAACATTTCGAGACTCCTTGTCATGTCCCTGATCTCATCCGGAACTCCGAACAATCTTTGGTACATCAAAACACATAAACTCATAATATCGATCGTCACCGAACGTTAAGCGTGTGGACCCTACGGGTTCGAGAACTATGTAGACATGACTGAGACTCATCTCCGGTCAATAACCAATAGTGGAACCTGGATGATCATATTGGCTCCTACATATTCTATGAAGATCTTTACCGGTCAAACTGCATAACGGTATACATTGTTCCCTTTGTCATCGGTATGTTACTTGCCCGAGATTCGATCGTTGGTATCTCAATACCTAGTTCAATCTCGTTACCGGCAAGTCTCTTTACTCGTTCCGTAATGCATCATCCCGCAACTAACTCATTATTCACATTGCTTGCAAGGCTTATAGTGATGTGCATTACCGAGAGGGCCCAGAGATACTTCTCCGACAATCGGAGTGTCAAATCCTAATCTCGATCTATGCCAACTCAACAAGCACCATCGGAGACACCTGTAGAGCACCTTTATAATCACCCAGTTGCGTTGTTACGTTTGGTAGCACACAAAGTGTTCCTCCGGTATTCGGGAGTTGCATAATCTCATAGTCAGAGGAACATGTATAAGTCATGAAGAAAGCAGTAGCAACAAACTAAACGATCATCGTGCTAAGCTAACAGGATGGGTCAAGTCAATCACATCATTCTCTAATGATGTGACCCCGTTAATCAAATGACAACTCATGTCTATGGCTAGGAAACTTAACCATCTTTGATTCAACGAGCTAGTCAAGTAGAGGCATACTAGTGACACTCTGTTTGTCTATGTATTCACACATGTACTAAGTTTCCGGTTAATACAATTCTAGCATGAATAATAAACATTTATCATGATATAAGGAAATAAATAATAACTTTATTATTGCCTCTAGGGCATATTTCCTTCACTAAGGTTTATCAATCCGTGGGAGGCGTAGAATGAAGATGGTCTCTCTCTAACAACCCTGCAACCAAATAACAAAGAGTCTCTTGTGTCCCCCAACACACCCAATACAATGGTAAATTGTATAGGTGCACTAGTTCGGCGAAGAGATGGTGATACAAGTGCAATATGGATGGTAGATATAGATTTTCCTAATCTGAAAATATAAAAATAGCAAGGTAACTGATGATAAAAGTGAGCACAAACGATATTGCAATGCTTCAAAACAAGGCCTAGGGTTTATACTTTCACTAGTGCAAGTTCTCTCAACAATAATAACATAATTGGATCATATAACAATCCCTCAACATGCAACAAAGAGTCACTCCAAAAGTCACTAATAGCGGAGAACAAACGAAGAGATTATTGTAGGGTACGAAACCACCTCAAAGTTATCCTTTCTGATCGATCTATTCAAGAGTTCATAGTAAAATAACACGAAGCTATTCTTTCCATTCAATCTGTCCTAGAGTTCGTACTAGAATAACACCTTAAGACACAAATCAACCAAAACCCTAATGTCACCTAGATACTCCAATGTCACCTCAAGTATCCGTGGGTATGATTATACGATATGCATCACACAATGTCAGATTCATCTATTCAACCAACACAAAGAACTTCAAAGAGTGACCCAAAGTTTCTACCGGAGAGTCAAGACGAAAACGTGTGCCAACCCCTATGCATAAGTTCATGAGGTCACGGAACTCGCAAGTTGATCACCAAAACATACATCAAGTGGATCACGTGAATATCCCATTGTCACCACAAATAAGCACATGCAAGACATACATCAAGTGTTTTCAAATCCTTAAAGACTCAATCCGGTAAGATAACTTTAAAGGGAAAACTCAATCCATTACAAGAGAGTAGAGGGGGAGAAACATCATAAGATCCAACTATAATAGCAAAGCTCGCGATACATCAAGATCGTGTCGAATCAATAACACGAGAGAGAGAGATCAAACACATAGCTACTGGTACATACCCTCAGCCCCGAGGGTGAACTACTCCCTCCTCATCATGGAGAGAGACGGGATGATGAAGATGGCCACCGGAGAGGGATTCCCCTCTCCGGCAGGGTGCCGAAATGGGTCTAGATTGGTTTTCGGTGGCTATAGAGGCTTGCGGCGGCGGAACTCCCGATCTAGGTTATTTTCTGGAGGTTTCTATATTTATAGGAATTTTTGGCGTCGGGAACAAGTCAGGGGGGTCTCCGAGTCATCCACGAGATAGGGCGGCGCGCCCGGGTGGGGGGGGGGGGGGGGGGGGGGTAGGGCACGCCCCCACCCTCGTGGACAACCCGGGACTCTTCTCGCCCAACTATTTTACTCCGGGGGCTTCTTTTGGTCCATAAAAAATCATCAAAAGTTGGCATGTCAATTGGACTCCGTTTGGTATACCTTTTCTGTAAAACTCAAAAACAAGGAAAAATCAGAAACTGGCACTGGGCTCTAGGTTAATAGGTTAGTCCCAAAAATCATATAAAATACCATATAAATACATATAAAACATCCTAGATGGATAATATAATAGCATGGAGCAATCAAAAATTATAGATACATTGGAGATGTATCAAGCATCCCCAAGCTTCATTCCTACTCGTCCTCGAGTAGGTAAATGATAAAAACAGAATTTTTGATGTGGAATGCTACCTAACATAATTATCAATGTAATTCTCTTTATTGCGGTATGAATGTTTAGATCCAAAAGATTCTAGACAAGAGTTTAATATTGACATAAAAATAATAATACTTGAAGCATGCTAACCAAGCAATTATGTCTTATCAAAATAACATAGCCAAAGAAAGCCCATCCCTACAAAATCATATAGTTTGGCCATGCTTCATTTTCTTCACACAAAATGCTCCCATCATGCACAACCCCGATGACAAGCCAAGCAATTGTTTCATACTTAGCCTTTTCAAACTCTTTCAACTTTCACGCAATATATGAGCGCGAGCCATGGACATAGAACTATGGGTGGAATAGAATATGTTGATGGAGGTTGTGTGAGAAGAAAAAAAGGAGAAAGCCTCACATTGACACGGCTAATCAACGGACTATGGAGATGCCCATCAATTGATGTCAATGCAAGGAGTAGGGAATGCCATGCAACAGATGCACTAGAGCTATAAATATATGAAAGCTCAACTAAAGAAACTAAGTGGGTGTGCATCCAACTTGCTTGCTCACGAAGACCTAGGGCATTTTGAGGAATCCCATCATTGGAATATACAAACCAAGTTCTATAATGAAAAATTCCCACTAGTATATGAAAGTGACAAAATAAGAGACTCTCTATCATGAAGATCATGGTGCTACTTTGAAGCACAAGTGTGGAACAAGGATAGTAACATTGACCTTTCTCTCTTTTTCTCTCATTTTTTTATTTGGGGCTTTTTCTCTTTTTTATGGCCTCTTTTTTTATTTGGGCTTCTTTGGCCTCTTTTATATTTATTTTTATTTTTCGTTCGGAATCTCATACCGACTTGTGGGGGAATCATAGTCTCCATCATCCTTTCCTCACATGGGACAATGCTCTAATAATGAAAATCATCACACTTTTGTTTACTTAGAACTCAAGAATTACAACTCGATACTTAGAACAAAATATGACTCTATGTGAATGCCTTGGCGGTGTACCGAGATGTGCAATGAATCAAGAGTGACATGTATGAAAGAATTATGAAGGTGGCTTTGCCAGAAATACGATGTCAACTTCATGATCATGCAAAGCAATATGACAATGATGGAGCGTGTCATAATAAACGGAACGGTGGAAAGTTTCATGGCAATATATCTCGGAATGGCTATGGAAATGCCATAATAGGTAGGTATGGTGGCTGTTTTGAGGAAAATATAAGGAGGCTTATGCGTGATGGAGCGTATCATAACCTGGGGTTTGGATGCACCGGTGAAGTTTGCACTGACTCTCAAGGTGAGAAAGGGCAATGCACGGTACCAAAGAGGCTAGCAATGATGGAAGGGTGAGAGTGCGTGTAATCCATGGACTCAACATTAGTCATAAAGAACTCACATACTTATTGCAAAAATCTACAAGTCATCAAAACCAAGCACTAGCGCATGCTCCTAGGGGGATAGATTGGTAGGAAAAGACCATCGCTCGTCCCCGGCCACCACTCATAAGGAAGGCAATCAAAGAACACATCATGCTTAAAATTTGCCACACAACGGTTACCATACGTGCATGCTACGGGACTTGCAAACCTCAACACAAGTATTTCTCAGTTTCACAATTACTCAACTAGCACGACTCTAATATCACCATCTTTATATCTCAAAACAATTATCAAGTATCAAACTTCTCATAGTATTCAATGCACTCTACATGAAAGTTTTTATTATACCCATCTTGAATGCCCATCATATTAGGACTAGTTTCATAAGCAAAGCAAATTACCATGTTGTTTAGGACTCTCAAAATAATATAAGTGAAGCATGAGAGTAAATGACAAACTACTCCAAAAGATATAAGTGAAGATCAATGAGTAGTCGAATAATTATGCAACTATGTGAAGACTCTCTAACATTTAAGAATTTCAGATCTTGGTATTTTATTCAAACAGCAAGCAAAAAAATGACGCTCCAACAAAAACACATATCATGTAGTGAATAAAAATATAGCCTCAAGTAAAGTTACCGATGAACGAAGACGAAAGAAGGGATGCCATCCGAGGCATCCCCAAGCTTAGGCTCTTGCTTGTCCTTGAATATTACCTTGGGGTGCCTTGGGCATCCCCAAGCTTAGGCTCTTGCCACTCCTTATTCCATAGTCCATCAAAACTTTACCCAAAACTTGGAAACTTCACAACACAAAACTTACCAGAAAACTCGTAACTCCGTTAGTATAAGAAAATAAATCACCACTTAGGTACTATTGTGAACTCATTCTAAATTCATATTGCTGTAATATCTACTGTTGGGAAACGCAGTAATTTCAAAAAAATTCCTACGCACACACAAGATCATGGTGATGCATAGCAACGAGAGAGAGGAGAGTATTGTCTACGTACCCTCGTAGACCGTAAGCGGAAGCATTATGACAACACGGTTGATGTAGTCATACATCTTCACGATCGACCGATCCTAGTACCGAACGTACGGGCACCTCCGTGATCTGCACACGTTCAACTCGGTGACGTCCCACGAACTCATGATCCAGCAAAGCTTCGAGGGAGAGTTCCGTCAGCACGACGGCATGATGATGGTGATGATGATGTTACTGACGCAGGGCTTCGCCTAAGCACCACTACGATATGACCGAGGTGGAATATGGTGGTGGGGGGCACCGCACACGGCTTGGAACAATCAACTTGTCTGTCCTAGGGTGCCCCCTGCCCCCGTATATAAAGGAGCAAGGGGAGGGGCCGTTCGCCTCATAGGGTGCGCCCCAAGGGGGGAATCCTATTCCTACTAGGAGTAGGTTCCCCCTTTCCTAGTCCAACTAGGAGGGGAAGGAAAGAGGAGGAGAGGAGAAGGAAAGAGGGGGTCGGCCCCCAAAGCCCTAAACCAATTCAGTTTGGGCCTAGGGGCGCACCCCACACTTCCTTGCTGCCCTCTATTTCCACTAAAGCCCACGAAGGCCCATTGACCCTCCCGGTGAATTCTCGTAACTCTCCGGTACTCCGAAAAATACCCGAATCACTCGGAACCTTCCCGATATCCGAATATAGTCGTCCAATATATCGATCTTTACGTCTTGACCATTTCGAGACTCCTCGTCATGTCCCCGATCTCATCCGGGACTCCAAACTAGCTTCAGTACATCAAAACACATAAACTCATAATACCGACCGTCACCGAACGTTAAGCGTGCGGACCCTACGGGTTCGAGAACTATGTAGACATGACCGAGACTCACCTCCGGTCAATAACCAATAGCGAAACCTGGATGCTCATATTGGTTCCTACATATTCCATGAAGATCTTTATCGGTCAAACCGCATAACAACATACGTTGTTCCCTTTGTCATCGGTATGTTACTTGCCCGAGATTCAATCATCGGTATCTCAATACCTAGTTCAATCTTGTTACCGGCAAGTCTCTTTACTCGTTCCGTAATGCATCATCCTGCAACTAACTCATTAGTCACATTGCTTGCAAGGCTTATAGTGATGTGTATTACCGAGAGGGCCCAGAGATACCTCTCCGACAATCGGAGTGACAAATCCTAATCTCGATCTATGCCAACTCAACAAGTACCATCGGACACATCTGTAGAGCACCTTTATAGGTAGCACACAGAGTGTTCCTCCGGTATTCAGGAGTTGCATAATCTCATAGTGAGAGGAACATGTATAAATCATGAAGAAAGCTGTAGCAACAAACTAAACGATCATCGTGCTAATCTAACGGAATGGGTCAAGTCAATCACATCATTCTCCAATGACGTGATCCCGTTAATCAAATGACAACTCATGTCTATGGCTAGGAAACTTAACCATGTTTGATTCAACGAGCTAGTCAAGTAGAGGCATCCTAGTGACACTCAGTTTGTCTATGTATTCACACTTGTACTAAGTTTACGGTTAATACAATTCTAGCATGAATAATAAACATTTATCATGATATAAGTAAATAAATAATAACTTTATTATTGCCTCTAGGGCGTATTTCCTTCAGTCTCCCACTTGCACTAGAGTCAATAATCTAGTTCACATCGTTATGTGATTTAACACCAATAGTTCACATCTTTATGTGATTAGTTCACATATCCATGTGACTAACACCCAAAGGGTTTACTAGAGTCAATAATATAGTTCACATCGCTATGTGATTAACATCCAAAGAGTGATCATGTTTTGCTTGTGAGAGAAATTTAGTTAACGGGTCTGCCACATTCAGAGCCATATGTATTTTGCAAATTTTCTATGTCTACAATGCTTTGCACGGAGCTACTCTAGCTAATTGCTCCCACTTTCGATATGTATCTAGATCGAGACATAGAGTCATCCAGATCGGTGTCAAAAGCTTGCATCGACGTAACTCTTTATGACGAACTCTTTTATCACCTCCATAACCGAGAAATATTTCCTTAGTCGTCTAAGGATAATTTTGACTGTTGTCCAGTGATCTACTCCTAGATCAAAATTGTACTCCCTTGCCAAACTCAAGGTAGGGTATACAATAGGTCGGGTACACAGCATGGCATATTTTATAGAACCTATGACTGAGGCATAGGGAATGACTTTTCATTCTCTTTCTATTTTCTATCGTGGCCGGGTTTTGAGTATTTACTCAACTTCACACCTTGCAACACAGGAAAGAACTCCTTCTTTGACTGTTCCATTTTGAACTACTTCAAAATCTTGTCAAGGCATGTACTCATTGAAAATATATCAAGCGTCTTGATCTATGTCTATAGATCACTCAATATGTAAGTAGCTTTGCCGAGGTCTTTCTTTGAAAAACTCCTTTCAAATACTCCTTTATGCTTTCCAGAAAATTCTACATTATTTCCGATCAACAATATGTCATTCACATATACTTGTCAGAAATGTTGTAGTGCTCCAACTCACTTTCTTATAAATACAGGCTTCATCGTAAGTCTGTATAAAATCATATGCTTTGATCACTTTTATCAAAGCATATATTCCAACTCCGAGATGCTTGCATCAGTCCATAGATGGATCGCTGGAGCTTGCACACTTTGTTAGCACCTTTAGGATTGACAAAACCTTCTTGTTGCATCATATACAACTCTTCTTTAAGAAATCCATTAAGGAATGCAGTTTTGGCATCCATGTGACGCCCGGATAATTAAGCTACAGTAACCCTCTGCTAATGATGCCACGTCACCTCGGTTACTGTTGCTAACCTTGCGTTAGTTCGAAAACGATTCGAATTCAAATTCAAAATCAAGCAAGCAACAACAGTTTTGAAACACTAAAACAAAAATGTCCTAAAGGTGTCGGAAAAATGATAGGTAATTGTGGTGGCGAAACCAAACTCTGAAGAAGTGTTTAAAGGCTCTAAAATAATTATGACAGTATCAAAAACAATTAATTACATGCCTTTTTCAATTAACAAAATACTAACCTATTTTATTGGGGTCCATAGTTAATGTGGCAGTAGTATATTTAGATACACTAAATTAGAAACTACTTTTACCTCTTTAGATTCGAAAATAGATTAAAGGCTAAAAGAAAACATGATAGGAGAAATAAATAAGCAGAAAAGAAAAAAAAGAAAAAAAAGGAAAGGATAAAAAAAGAGAACACCCCCCTTGCTGGGCCATGGCCCAGATGGCCTCGGTGCCAACCAGGCCGGCCCAGCCGGCGCCTACATCACCCATGGGGCGACCGAACCCTAAACTCCCCCCCACTTTCCCCACGATCCCACGCTCCTCTCCCCCACCCCACGATCCGATCTGGATCAGGGGCGCCTCCAGCCCCGCCCGAGCCGGCGCCCCCATCGCGCGATGCCGTCGCCCGTCTCCCTCCTCCACGGAGCCCATCCTCGCAGCCATCGCCCGGCGCTGCCTCGCCGTCGTCCTCCTCGCCCCTCCACTTCCTGAAGCCGCGGCCTCGCCTCGTCACCGACCTCGACCCCGTCGCACCTCGCCGGCGCCTCGACGCCCACCGCCGCCGCACGTCGTCCTCATCTCCTCCTTGCCGGACGCGACCTCGAACCCTCCCTGAGCCCACTGCCGCCTCCCTATGCTCCGCTGTGAGCCCCTTGCCGTTTCCCCTTTTTCCCTGTCGTCCTCCGTCACCTAGGCCGCGCCCGGGCCTTGCGCTCGCCGCGTCCGCGCCCGTGGCCGCGTGCTACGCGCGAGCTCGCGCGGCCCGCATCGCAGTCCCTACGCACCCGTGCCGCGCCGGCCACGCCCGACGCGCGTGCCCGCTTCGCTGCCCTCCTCGGTGCGCTCACCACCTCCGCCACCTAGCCTCACCGCGCGGCCCTGCTCCGGCTGTGGTCACGGCTGCCGGCGCTAGGCCGCCCCCCTTCGCTTGCTGCCCTGTAGCGCCCCACGGGGCGGGCAGGCGCTCGTCGCCCGGCTCCGCCCATAGCCGTATCCGCTGCCCGTCACCCGCTATGGCCTCCTGGCCAAATGACAGACGGGGCCCACGCCCAAAATAAAAAAATAAAATAAAAATGAATTAATAAAATTAATTAGTTATTAATTAATTAATTAATGAATTAATTAAGTTAATTAATCCTGCTTAACTAATCTGATTAAAATAAATTAGCCTAATCACTTAGTTAGTCTAATTACCCCGGTTTAGTTAACCTATGTAAATGACATGTGGGACCCAGAGGTCTGTTGACTAGTCAAAGTCCACGTTTGACCGCTGACATCATGCTGATGTCATAAATGCATTTTAGGATTAAATTAATTATGTTAATTCTAGAAAATGATAAAATCCTTTTAAAATTAATATAAAATAAACCGTAGCTCGGATGAAAATACTTTGTACATGAAAGTTGCTCAGAACGACGAGACGAACCCGGATACGCAGCCCGTTCGTCCGCCACGCATCCCTAACCTATCCAACTCGCAACTTTCCCCCTCCGGCTCCTCTGCCCGAAAACGCGAAACACCAGGGACACTTTCCCGGATGTTTCCCCCCTTCACCGGTATCACCTCATACCGCGTTAGGGCACGCCTAGCACCACGCTTTGCTTTGTCATGCATCGTTATGCATCTGTTTGCATTGTATTTATTGTTTCTCCCCCCTCTTCTTCCGCTAGACACCGAGACCGACGCCGCTGCTACCCAGTACGACTACGGAGTTGACGACCCCTCTCTCTTGCCAGAGCAACCAGGCAAGCCCCCCCTTTGATCACCAGATATCGCCTACTCTTTTCTCTATACTGCTTGCATTAGAGTAGTGTAGCATGTTACTGCTTTCCGTTATTCCTATCCTGATGCATAGCCTGTCCTTGCTACTACTGTTGTTACCATTACCTGCTATCCTACTGCTTACTATAGGATGCTAGTGTTCCATCAGTGGCCCTACATTCTTGTCCGTCTGCCATGCTATACTACTGGGCCGTGATCACTTCGGGAGGTGATCACGGGCATATACAATATACTTTACACAGTTACCTTACCTGTGATACTGTTCGGAGATGGGGGCTGAAGGGGCAGGTGGCTCCATCCCGGTAGAGGTGGGCCTGGGTTCCCGACGGCCCCCGACTGTTACTTTGAGGCAGAGCGACAGGGCAGGTTGAGACCACCTAGGAGAGAGGTGGGCCTGGCCCTGGTCGGCGTTCGCGGATACTTAACACGTTTAACGAGATCTTGGTATTTGATCTGAGTCTGGCCACTGGCTTATACGCACTAACCATCTACGCGGGGACAGTTATGGGCACTCGACGTCGTGGTATCAGCCGAAGCACTTCGTGACGCCAGCGACTGAGCGGCGCGCGCCGGGTTGGACCGCGTAACGTGACTTCCTTTGTAATGGAGGTTGCTAGGTCTGCTCTCCGGCCGCGTACGCAACGTGCAGGTGTGCTATGGGCGATGGGCCCAGACCCCTGTGCGCTTAGGTTTAGACCGGCGTGCTGGCCTCTCTGTTGTGCCTAGGTGGGGCTGCGACATGTTGATCTTCCAAGGCCAGGCATGACCCAGGAAAGTGTGTCCGGCCAAATGGGATCGAGCGTGTTGGGTTATGTGGTGCACCCCTGCAGGGAAGTTAATCTATTCGAATAGCCGTGATCTTCGGTAACAGGACGACTTGGAGTTGTACCTTGACCTTATGACAACTAGAACCGGATACTTAATAAAACACACCCTTCCAAGTGCCAGATACAACCGGTGATCGCTCTCTCACAGGGCGACGAGGGGAGGATCATCGGTTAGGGTTATGCTATGCGATGCTACTTGGAGGACTTCAGTCTACTCTCTTCTACATGCTGCAAGATGGAGGTGGCCAGAAGCGTAGTCTTCGACAGGATTAGCTATCCCCCTCTTATTCTGGCTTTCTGCAGTTCAGTCCACCGATATGGTCCTTTACACATTTACCCATGCATATGTAGTGTAGCTCCTTGCTTGCGAGTACTTTGGATGAGTACTCACGGTTGCTTTCTCCCTCTTTTCCCCCTATCCCTTCTACCTGGTTGTCGCAACCAGATGTTGGAGCCCAGGAGCCAGACGCCACCTTCGACGATGACTCCTACTACATCGGAGGTGCCTACTACTACGTGCTGCCCGCTGACGACGACCAGGAGTAGTTTAGGAGGATCCCAGGCAGGAGGCCTGCGCCTCTTTCGATCTGTATCCCAGTTTGTGCTAGCCTTCTTAAGGCAAACTTGTTTAACTTATGTCTGTACTCAGATATTGTTGCTTCCGCTGACTCGTCTATGATCGAGCTCTTGTATTCGAGCCCTCGAGGCCCCTGGCTTGTAATATGATGCTTGTATGACTTATTTTATTTGTAGAGTTGTGTTGTGATATCTTCCCGTGAGTCCCTGATCTTGATCGTACACGTTTGCATGTATGATTAGTGTACGATTGAATCGGGGGCGTCACAATCCATTTACCAAATTTCATAAAATGTGGCAATTGCTAACATGATTCGGGCAGACTTAAGCATCACTACGAGTGAGAAAATCTCATCATAGTCAACATCTTGAACTTGTCGAAAACCTTTTGCGACAATTCGAGCTTTGTAGATAGTAACACTACTATCAGTGTCCATCTTCCTCTTGAAGATCCATTTATTCTTAATGGCTCGCCGTTCAACGGTCAAGTCAATCAAAGTCCATACTTTGTTCTAATACATGGATCTCATCGCACATTTCATGGCTTCAAGCCATTTTGTGGAATCTTGGCTCATCATCGCTTCCTCATAGTTCGTAGGTTCGTCATGGTCAAGTAACATGACCTCCAGAACAGGATTACCATACCACTCTAGTGCGGAACATATTCTGGTTGACCTACGAGGTTCAGTAGTAACTTGATCTAAAGTTTCATGATCATCATCATTAACTTCCTCACTAATTGGTGTAGGAATCATTAGAACTGATTTCTGTGATGAACTAGTTTCCAATCGGGAGAAGGTACAATTACCTCATCAAGTTCTACATTCCTCCCACTCACTTCTTTCGAGAGAAACTTATTCTCTAGAAAGGATCCACTCTTAGCAACAAAAATCTTGCCTTTCGGATCTGTGATAGAAGGTGTACCCAACAGTTTCCTTTGGGTATCCTATGAAGACACATTTCTCCGATTTGGGTTCGAGCTTATCAGGTTGAAACTTTTTCACATAAGCATCGCAACCCCAAACTTTAAGAAATGACAGCTTTGGTTTCTTGCCAAACCATAGTTTATATGGTGTCATCTCAACGGATTTAGATGGTGCCCTGTTTAACGTGAATGCGGCTGTCTCTAATGCATAACCCCAAAACGATAGCGGTAAATCGGTAAGAGACATCATAGATCGCACCATATCTAGTAAAGTGCGATTACGACGTTCGGACACACCATTACTGTGGTGTTCCAGGTGGCACGAATTTGTGAAACTATTCCACATTGTTTTAATTGAAGACCAAACTTGTAACTCAAATATTCGTCTCCGTGATCAGATCATAGAAACTTTATTTTCTTGTCACGATGATTTTCCACTTCACTCTGAAATTCTTTGAACTTTTCAAATGTTTCAGACTTATATTTCATCAAGTAGATATACCCATATCTGCTCAAATCATGTGTGAAGGTCATAAAATAACGATACCCGCCGCGAGTCTCAACACTCATCAGACCACATACATCAGTATGTATTATTTCCAATAAGTTAGTTGCTCGCTCCATTGTTTCAGAGAACGGAGTCTTAGTCATCTTGCCCATGAGGCATGGTTCGCAAGCATCAAGTGATTCATAATCAAGTGATTCCAAAAGCCCATCAGCATGGATTTTCTTCATGCGCTTTACACCAATATAACCTAAACGGCAGTGCCACAAATAAGTTGCACTATCATTATTAACTTTGCATCTTTTGGCTTCAATATTATGAATATGTGTATCACTACGATCAAGAATCAATAAACCATTCACCTTGGGTGTATGACCATTGAAGGTTTTATTCATGTAAACAGAACAACAATTATTCTCTGACTTTAAATGAATAATCGTATTGCAATAAACATGATCAAATCATATTCAAGCTTAACGCAAACACCAAATAACATTTATTTAGGTTCAACACTAATCCTGAAAGTATAGGCAGTGCGCGATGATGATCATATCAATCTTGGAACCACTTCAAACACACATTGTCACTTCACCCTTAACTAGTCTCTGTTCATTCTGCAACTCCCGTTTCGAGTTACTAATCTTAGTAACTGAACTAGTATCAAATACTGAGGGGTTGCTATAAACACTAGTAAAGTACACATCAATAACATGTATATCAAATATACCTTTGTTCACTTTTCCATCCTTCTTATCCGCCAAATACTTGGGACAGTTCTGCTTCCAGTGACCAGTCCCTTTGCAGTAGAAGCACTTAGTCTCAGGCTTAGGTCTAGACTTGGGCTTCTTCACTTGAGCAGCAACTTGCTTGCCGTTCTTCTTCTAGTTCCCCTTCTTACCTTTGCCCTTTTCTTGAAACTAGTGGTCTTGTCAACCATCAACACTTGATGCTTTTCTTGATTTCTACCTTCGTCGATTCCAGCATCACGAAGAACTTGGGAATCATTTCCGTTATCCCTTGCTTATTATAGTTCACCACGAAGTTCTAGTAACTTGGTGATAGTGACTAGAGAACTCTGTCAATCACTATCTTATCTGGAAGATTAACTCCCACTCGATTCAAGTGATTGTAGTACTCACACATTCTGAGCACATGCTCACTATCTGAGCTATTCTCCTCCATCTTGTAGGCAAAGTGCTTGTCAAAGGTCTCCTACCTTTCGACATGGGCATGAGTCTGAAATACTAATTTCAACTCTTGGAACATCTCATATGCTCCGTGGCATTCAAAACGTCTTTGAAGCCCCGATTCTAAGCCGTAAAGCATGGTGCACTAAACTATCAAGTAGTCATCATACTGAGCTTTGTCAAACGTTCATAACGTCTGTATCTGCTCCTGCAATAGGTCCGTCACCTAGTGGTGCATCAAGGACATAATACTTATGTGCAGCAATGAGGATAACCCTCAGATCACGGAGCTAGTCCGCATCATTGCTACTAACATCTTTCAACTTATTTTTCTCTAGGAACATAACAAAAAATAAATGGGGAGCTACATCGCAAGCTATTGATCTACAACATAGATATGCAAATACTATCAGGACTAAGTTCATGATAAATTAAAGTTCAATTAATCATATTACTTAATAACTCCCACTTAGATAGACATCCCTCTAGTCATCTAAATGATCACGAGATCCAAATCAACTAAACCATGTCCGATCATCACGTGAGATGGAGTAGTTTTCAATGGTGAACATCATTATGTTGATCATATCTACTATATGATTCACGCTCGACCTTTCGGTCTCCAGTGTTCCGAGGCCATATCTGCATATGCTAGGCTCGTCAAGTTTAACCCGAGTATTCCGTGTGTGCAAAACTGGCTTGCACCCGTTGTATGTGAACGTAGAGCTTATCACACCCGATCATCACGTGGTGTCTCGAAACGACGAACTGTCGCAATGGTGCATACTCAGGGAGAACACTTATACCTTGAAATTTAGTGAGAGATCATCTTATAATGCTACCGCCGAACTAAGCAAAATAAGATGGATAAAGGATAAACATCACATGCAATCAAAATATGTGGCATGATATGGCCATGATCATCTTGCGCCTTTGATCTCCATCTCCAAAGTACCGTCATGATCTCTATCGTCACTGGCATGACACCATGATCTCCATCATCTTGATCTCTATCAATGTGTCATCACATGGTCGTCTCGCCAACTATTGCTCTTGCAACTATTGCTATCGCATAGCGATAATGTAAAGCAATTATTTGGCGCTTGCATCTTATGCAATAAAGAGACAAACATAAGGCTTCTTCTAGTTGCCGATAACTTCAACAAAACATGATCATCTCATACAACAACTTATATCTCATCACGTCTTGACCATATCACATCACAACAAGCCCTGCAAAAACATGTTAGACGTCCTCTAATTTGTTGTTGCAAGTTTTACGTGGCTGCTACGGGCTGAGCAAGAACCGTTCTTACCTACGCATCAAAAACCACAACGCGGTATAGTGATTGCCTTTTGATCTTCTAAAAGAACCATGTTCATTGAAACCGACTCAACTAAAGTTGGAGAAATAGACACCCACTAGCCACCTCTGTGCGAAGCACGACGGTAGAACAGTCTTGCGTAAGCGTACGCGTAATGTCGGTCTGGGCCGCTTCATCAAACAATACCGCCGAATCAAGAATCAACTAGTAACGGCAAGCAATATGTATATACCCACGCCCACAACTCCTTTGTGTTCTACTCGTGCATATAACATCTACGCATAGACCTGGCTCGGATGCCACTGTTGGGGAACGTAGTAATTCCAAAAAAATCCTACGCACACACAAGATCATGGTGATGCATAGCAATGAGAGTGGAGAGTATTGTCTGCGTACCCTCATAGACCATAAGCGGAAACGTTATGACAACGCGGTTGATGTAGTCGTACATCTTCACGATCGACCGATCCTAGTACCGAACGTACAACACCTCCGCGATCTGCACACGTTTAGTTCGGTGACTTCCCACGAACTCACAATCCAGTAGAGCTTCGAGGGAGAGTTCCGTCAGCACAACGGCGTGATGACGGTGATGATGATGTTACCGACGCAGGGCTTCGCCTAAGCACCGCTACGATATGACCAAGGTGGAATATGGTGGAGGGGGCACTGCACACAGCTTGGAACAATCAACTTGTCTGTCCTAGGGTACCCCACTGCCCCCGTATATAAAGGAGCAAGGGGAGGGGGCGGCGGCCTCATAGTAGGTTCCCCCTTTCCTAGTCCAACTAGGAGGGGAAGGAAAGAGGAGGAGAGGAAAAGGAAAGAGGGGGCCGGCCCCCAAAGCCCTAAACCAATTCGGTTTGGGCCTAGGGGGGCGCACCCCACAATTCCTTGCTGCCCTCTATTTCCACTAAAGCCCACGAAGGCCCATTGACCCTCCCGGTGAATTTCCGTAACTCTCCGGTACTCCGAAAAATACCCGAATCACTCGGAACCTTTCCGATGTCCGAATATAGTCGTCCAATATATCGATCTTTACGTCTCGACCATTTCGAGACTCCTCGTCATGTCCCCGATCTCATCCGGGACTCTGAACTACCTTCGGTACATCAAAACACATAAACTCATAATACCGATCGTCACCGAACGTTAAGTGTGTGGACCCAATGGGTTCGAGAACTATCTAGACATGACCGAGACTCATCTCCGGTCAATAACCAATAGCGGAACCTGGATGCTCATATTGGTTCCTACATATTCTACGAAGATCTTTATCGGTCAAACCGCATAACAACATACGTTGTTCCCTTTTGTCATCGGTATGTTACTTGCCCAAGATTCGGTCGTCGGTATCTCAATACCTAGTTCAATATTGTTATCGGCAAGTCTCTTTACTCATTCCATAATGCATCATCCCGCAACTAACTCATTAGTCACATTGCTTGCAAGGCTTATAGTGATGTGCATTACCGAGAGGGCCCAGAGATACCTCTCCGACAATCAGAGTGACAAATCCTAATCTCGATCTATGCCAACTCAACAAGTACCATCAGAGACACCTGTAGAGCACCTTTATAATCACCCAGTTACATTGTGACATTTGGTAGCACACAAAGTGTTCCTCCGGTATTCGGGAGTTGCATAATCTCATAGTCAGAGGAACATGTATAAGTCATGAAGAAAGCAGTAGCAACAAACTAAACGATCATCGTGCTAAGCTAATGGAATGGGTCAAGTCAATCACATCATTCTCCAATGATGTGATCCCGTTAATCAAATGACAACTCATGTCTATGGCTAGGAAACTTAACCATGTTTGATTCAACGAGCTAGTCAAGTAGAGGAATACTAGTGACACTCAGTTTGTCTATGTATTCACACATGTACTAAGTTTCCGGTTAATACAATTCTAGCATGAATAATAAACATTTATCATGATATAAGGAAATAAATATTAACTTTATTATTGCCTCTAGGGCATATTTCCTTCATCTATTATATTCCAACTTCTCTATGGTTCATACCCTCCGATACTACTCATAGATTCATCAGAATAAGGAAAAAACACATAGAAACAGAATCTGCCAAAAACAGAACAGTTTATAGCAATCTGAAGGTTTCGAATACTTCTGTAACTCCAAAAATACTGAAATATTAGGAAGATCTAAATAATTTGTATATTGATCTACTGCAGTTGGAATTGGTATTTTGTCGCTCCCTGGTAAAATATGATAATTATCTTCATGAGCGCATACTTTCTGTTTTTATCAGCAAGATCAAACAATAATCACCCAAGAAGATCCTAAAGGCTTTACTTGGCACAAAAACTAATTAAAACATAAAAACTCAATCATAACAAAAGCTATATGAATTATTTATTACTAAATAGGAACGAGAAGCAAAAAACAAAAATAAAATTGGGTGGCTTCCCGACAAGCGCTATCATTTAACGCCCCTAGCTAGGCATGATGATTTCAATGATGCTCACATAAAAGATAAGAATTGAAACAAAAAGAGAGCATCATGAAGAATATGACTAGCACATTTAAGTCTAACCCAATTCCTATGCATAGGGATTTTGTGAGCAAACAATTTATGGGAACAAGAATCAACTAGCATAGGACGACAAAACAAGCATAACTTCAAAATTTTAAGCACATAGAGAGGAAACTTGATATTATTGCAATTCCTACAAACATATATTCCTCCCTCATAATAATTTTCAGCAGCATCATGAATGAATTCAAGAATATAACTATCACATAAAGCATTCTTTTCATGATCTACAAGCAGAGAATTTTTATTACTCTCCACATAAGCAAATTTCTTCTCATGAATAGTAGTGGGGGCAAACTCAACAAAATAACTATCATGTGAGCCATAATCCAATTGAAAGTTAAAATCGTGATGACAAGTTTCATGGATATCATTATTCTTTATAGCATACGTGTCATCACAATAATCATCATAGATAGGAGGGATGCTTTCATCATAATAAATTTGCTCATCAAAACTTGGGGGACAAAAAATATCATCTTCATCAAACATAGCATCCCCAAGCTTGTGGCTTTGCATATCATTAGCATCATGGGTATTCAAAGAATTCATACTAACAACATTGCAATCATGCTCATCATCCAAAGATTTAGTGCCAAACATTTTAATACATTCTTCTTCTAACACTTTGGCACAATTATCAGAATCCTTATTTTCACGGAAGACATTAAAAAGATGAAGCATATGAGGCAACCTTAATTCCATTTGTTTGTAGTTTTCTTTTATAGACTAAACTAGTGATAAAACAAGAAACTAAAAGATTCGATTGCAAGATCTAAAGATATACCTTCAAGCGCTAACCTCCCAGGCAACAGCACCAGAAAAGAGCTTAATTGATGGGGTGTTAGTGCCGCTTACCTAGCCTCCCCAACAACTGCGCCAGAAAAGAGCTTGATGTCTACTACACAACCTTCTTCTTGTAGACGTTGTTGGGCCTCCAAGTGTAGAGGTTTGTAGGACAGTAGCAAATTTCCCTCAAGTGTATGACCTAAGGTTTATCAATCCGTGGGAGGCGTAGGATTAAGATGGTCTCTCTCGAACAACCCTGCAACCAAATAACAAAGAGTCTCTTGTGTCCCCAACACACCCAGTACAATGGTAAATTGTATAGGTGCACTAGTTCGGCGAAGAGATGGTGATACAAGTGCAATATGGATGGTAGATATAGCTTTTTGTAATCTGAAAATATAAAAACAACAAGGTAACTAATGATAAAAGTGAGCACAAACGGTATTGCAATGCTTCGAAACAAGGCCTAGGGTTCATACTTTCACTAGTGCAAGTTCTCTCAGGAAGAATAACATAATTGGATCATATAACAATCCCTCAACATGCAACAAAGAGTCACTCCAAATTCACTAATAGCGGAGAACAAACAAAGATATTATTGTAGGGTACGAAACCACCTCAAAGTTATCCTTTCTAATCGATCTATTCAAGAGTCCGTAGTAAAATAACACAAAGCTATTCTTTCCGTCCAATCTATCCTAGAGTTCGTACTAGAATAACACCTTAAGACACAAATCAACCAAAACCCTAATGTCACCTAGATACTCCAATGTCACCTCAAGTATCTGTGAGTATGATTATACGATATGCATCACACAATCTCAGATTTTTCTATTCAACCAACACAAAGAACTTCAAAGAGTTCCCCAAAGTTTCTACCAGAGAGTCAAGACGAAAACGTGTGCCAACCCCTATGCATAAGTTCACGAGGTCACGGAACTCACAAGTTGATCACCAAAACATACATCAAGTGGATCACGTGAATATCCCATTGTCACCACAGATAAGCACATGCAAGACATACATCAAGTGTTCTCAAATCCTTAAAGACTCAATCCGATAAGATAACTTCAAAGGGAAAACTCAATCCATTACAAGAGAGTAGAGGGGGAGAAACATCATAAGATCCAACTATAATAGCAAAGCTCGCGATACATCAAGATCGTGCCGAAACAAGAACATGAGAGAGAGAGAGAGAGATCAAACACGTAGCTACTAGTACATACCCTCAGCCCCTAGGGTGAACTACTCCCTCCTCGTCATGGAGAGCGTCGGGATGATGAAGATGGCCACCGGAGAGGGATTCCCCCCTCCGGCAGGATGCCGGAACGGGTCTAGATTGGTTTTCGGTGGCAGCAGAGGGTTGCGGCGGCGGAACTCCCGATCTAGGTTATTTTCTGGAGGTTTATGTATTTATAGGAATTTTTGGCGTCGGGAACAAGTCAGGGGGGTCCCCGAGTCGTCCACGAGATAGGGCGGCACGCCCGGGGGGTAGGGCGCGCCCCCCATCCTCGTGGATGGCCCGGGACTCTTTTGGCCCAACTATTTTACTCCGGGCGCTTCTTTTGATCCATAAAAAATTGGCACATCAATTGGACTCCGTTTGATATTCCTTTTCTATAAAACTCAAAAACAAGGAAAAAACAGAAACTGGCACTGGGCTCTAGGTTAATAGGTTAGTCCCAAAAATCATATAAAATACCATATAAATACATATAAAACATCGTAGATGGATAATATAATAGCATGGAACAATAAAAAAATTATAGATACGTTGGAGACTTATCACAAGGCACACATCAGGTCTGGTACACAGCATTGCATACATGATAGAACCAATGGCTGAAGCATAGGGAATGTGACTCCCGGATAATCAAGCTACAGTAATCACCCGTTAATGGTGGCCATGTCATCAGCATCGCTATGCTAATTGCCACTTTTCCAAAAATCAAAATTAGATTCAAATTCAGATGCAAGTCAAATTACTAAATTCTGAAATAGTAAATTAAAAATGTAGACTGAGTTGAAAATATTCTCTAACTATTTGTCATGAATTATCCAACATTTCTTCAATTAATAAAGTGCCTCTAACCTATTTTAAAACAGGGTTAACAATAATTGAATTGACCATTTCAATTTAAATAAATATCTAACCTTTTCAAAAATAAATTATAACTTTGTGTGCTGCCGTATAATATTGTCTAGTATTTATTTGCTAAGTGGCACATTTAACAAAGTTCATTTGTTAGTTAAAATAAAAAGAAAACTGTAGAGAAAAACAAAACAGAAAAGAAAATACAAAAAGAAGAAGGAAAGTAAAAAAAAACCCGGCTCCCCAAGGGCCTTGGCCCACCGACCCAGCTGGACGGCCGGCCCAAACCGGCCCAGGCCTTCCCCTCACTCCCTTATCCCCGAACCCCTAAACCGCTACCCCACTCCCCTCGATCCCCACTCTCCCCACCCCTCCTCTGTTCCTCTCGATCGGGATCGAGGAGATCAGCCCGACCCCGCCGACGAATGGCCCCACTATAAATTAATTTCAGTTAACTAATATCTGTTAAGTTAATGACTCTATGACAGAAGGGCCCCACTGTAAATTAAAGAAAAATGGTTAATCTAATAAAGCCAGAGATAGTGACAAGTGGGACCCCAACACTATTCCCCTTTTGACCAGTCAACTTTTGACCGGGTCAACTCAGTCAATGACCCCACCTGTCTGGTTTAACTGGTCAACCAACTAGTTGACCTGATGACATCACTCTAATGTCATGCTGACGTCATCATTTACTATTCTGGATAATGTTGAAATAAATAATTAAATTCCAGAAATTAATAAAACTTTAGAAAATCATATCTTTTAAACCGTAGCTCGGATGCAAATAAGTTATATATGAAAGTTGCTCAGAACGACGAGACAAACCCGAATACACTACTCACATACCTGTCAGATGCCTCTAACTATCTAAACATGGAACTTTCCCCCTCCGGTCATCTGTCTGACACGGGTCCGGAACCGGGAAAACATTCCCGGTTATTTTCCCCTTCACCTTTATCGTGTAGCCATACGTTAGGTCACACCCGGCACATCTTATTGCCATGTTATGCTTTGTGGTGCTATCTTTCTTTATATTTACTGTTTCTTCCCCCTCTTCTCTCCGGTAGACCCCAAGACTGATGTTGCCGCTGTGATCTACTACGTCGACGATGATCCCTCCTTGCCAGAGCAACCAGGCAAGCAAACCCTCCTTGAGCATTCCGATATCGCCCATTTCTTTCCCTCTCATGCTTGCATTAGAACTGCTACTGCTTTCTGTATGATCCTACTCTGATGCATAGCCTGTTGTTGTTACCTGCTTTCATACCTTACCTGCTTATCCTAAACTGCTTAGTATAGGTTGGTTAGAGATCCATCAGTGACCCCACCTTGTCCCAGTTGCCTCGCTTTATGTTCGATGACTCGATCAACATGATCGACGTCCAGACCCCGACACCTCACATCACCCCCCTAGTTGTATGACCCTACAGAGTTACCATCGAGTGCCGAGGGTGGAACCTCTTACATCACTCCTGATGAGATCTCTGTAGTGTAGCTATACGGTCGAGGTCATCGAGGGTGATTTCCTCCTTAACCACTTCTGTTACGGCTCTGTCATGTAACCCCTCAAGTGTGAACCTCGAGGGTGGATCCTCTTACGTTCACCTTGATGATAACATCGAGTGGAATTCACCGGGGGTGATTCCTCGGGTTTTCTCGTTGGTGTTAGATACACAGTTACTATGGTTACTATGACTTTGCACTGAGCCATAATTACTAAAGATGGGCGGCCCTGAGGGGTACCCGCGCGAGCTTAATAGCGAGTGATGTGGAGTCGGGTTGACCTGGAAGGTGCCCGCGAGATACTTACGAGGTGTGGCCGAGCATTCTTAGCCCTTGCCGCAAGTACTCGAGACGGGGCAACGGGGTCATATCGATCGTGAGTCTCTGCTCGTTACCGCGTGCTCCTAATCCACTACGGTTTGGATATTTGATCCGAGGGGCCTCTGGCCTGATAGCACTAACCATCACGTGGGCATAGTATGGGCGTTCTGCATCGTATACATCAGCCGAATCTTAATCGACGTCAGCGACTGAGCGGCGTGCGCTGGGTTGGACTGCGTAAGCTCCTGCCTTGTTGAAGGAGGTAGCTAGGTCTGCTCACCGTCTGCGTACGCAATGTGCAGGAGTTCCCGGGGAGATGGCCCATGACCCCTGGGGGCATAGGTTTAGTCCGGCGTGCTTGACCTATCTATTAAGCCTAGGTCGGGTTGTGGCGTATTGTTTGGCCGAGGTCGGGCATGACCCAGGAAAGTGTGTCCGGCCGGAGTTAATCGAGCATGGTGGGTAAGTTGGTGCACCCCTGCAGGGAAGAAAACATCTATCGATAGCCTGTCCTACGGTAACGGACACTTGGAGTTGTATCCCGATCGATACAACTAGAACTGGATACTTGTGATGAGAAATGGATGGTGATGAGAAATGGATAGTATGGCTCTAGGTTTGCTTTCTCGCAGGGAGTCGAGAAAGGATCTCTGGCCGAGGTTGATAACACTACTACTTTACATTATGTTGATCTATACTCTTCTATATGCTACAATATGCTTGAAGATGCTTAAAGATAATAGTCTTCGATAGGCTAGGCTTTCCCCTTCTTTCTGGCATTCTGCAGTTTAGTCCACAGATACAGCCCATTTCCTTTGATAAAGATGCATACTTAGTTTAGATCTGATGTAAGTCTTGCGAGTACTTTGGATGAGTACCCACGGCTGCTTTGCTACCTCTTTTCCCCCATACCCGATTGTTGCGACCATATGACGGATCTCAGGAGCCAGATGACACCACTGATGACTACTGCTACCCCGAGGATGCCTACTACTACGTGCCGGACGCTGACGACTTGGAGTAGTTAGGAGGCTCCCAGGCAGGAGGCCTTGCCTTTTCGATCGATGTTGTTTTTTGTGCTAGCCTTCTTAAAGAAAACTTGTTTAACTCATGTCTGTACTCAGATAATGTTGCTTCCGCTGACTCTTGTGTATTCAAGCCTATGTATTCGAGCCCTCGAGGCCCCTGGCTTGTAATATAAAGCTTGTATTATTTTAATTTGTGTCTAGAGTTGTGTTGTGATATCTTCCCGTGAGTCCTTGATCTTAATCGTACACATTTGCGTGTATGATTAGTGTATGGTCAAATCAGGGGCATCACAAGTTGGTATCAGAACCGACTGCCTGTAGGATCCCCCCTTTCCAACTCCTTGGCTGAAGTTGAGTCTAGAAACCAAAAACTGTTTTACTAACTTGGTTGTGTGTCTTACGGGCCCACGTCGCCAATTGAGTGGTATTAGGATCTTTTATTCCTCGTCTATACTCTAGGACTCTGATCTCTCTTCTATTCGGGTTAAATGGTTTTACTAACTCGAACATTAGGATCTCGTGATCACATCCGCCCGGAGAGCCCCTTATTTCAGATGATCGCCTGCTGCATCAGAAGATTCCGAAGATACTCTACGATATTCTCTTGAGACTTTCCGCCTGTTGCCTTTGCAATTCCCTACCACCGAAATATCCTTATGGTTAACTACACACACTTGCCAATCTTACATTATATCCCAGTGATCTTGTTATTACAAGATGCCCTGAACCGCTCTCCTTTTTCCGAGAATCCTTTGAGCTTACTGCCTTGCAGTTCCTTGTCATCTGAATACCCCTACGGATAACTTGGTGCACCTATCGAGTAGCCGCTCATCCTCAGTTTATTCATGTACTTCACAAAAGTCTTCGTAATACAATTCGTTCTTGTGAAAATCCTCAACAGCCTACTGTTCTTGAATTTCTTGCTTGCTTGCATTATGGTTAATACCATAAGTCTAGTAATCTTATTGTCAGCCTTTGTCATTGTCATTTTGAGTCCGTTGATACAATATGTTGTGAATGCTCGCAATCCTCAATCAGATCCTAGAATTCATCCTTCCATCTCAGACGTCATTTTAACATGTGCTGAATCTCGATTAATCAAATCACCATCGGTTGTACCCCTAAGGCTATTCTACCTATCCATCCCTAATCAGAGCATTGCTTCTGATCCCTTGTCTTGGAATTCTTAATCCCTCTTGCACTTGACCTTTGAGTTAGTCAGTTGTTTCTATAATCTGATCTCCTTGCATTCTTTCTTCCTCTGGTTGAATATTGATGCTCACATCAGATCCCTTGTGGACCACTAGACCCCTTTTTTTGGATTTTATCCGACAACGTCCTTCTTATTCAATAAGCTTGTGAGCCTTTCCTCAGATACATAATGCTTTTGGTAAATTGTATCCTCTGCTTCTCAAGCATGCTCTACTACCGAGCTTGTGTTATTTATTCTTGGAATTTATGATATAGGTTCCTAAGATGCCCGATGGGTTGAACCTATGCCTTCCTTAAACTGTGTGAACTCGAAAATTATGCGGGTTATACTCTACTGGCTTTTCGATAGATTAAATTTCAATACTACAGCTTCATCAAGAGCGAGAAATAAAATGAAAGGTTATGCATTGTAGAAGTGGGAGTCGACCCTGAACCTTTGTGTTCATGCCCACGGACACGGTATGGAACTTATCATGAAAGCTTCTTGCAAGGATATTTAATTATTTGAATAATTCTTCCGGTATTGTAAATTGGATCCCTTGCAGTTATGGTCCCGACCATATTTCCTCCTTGATCCCATTTACTGGGTAAGTTACAATTACTTATCCTCTACAAATCATTCCCCCGTCAAACCTCTACTCCGATTTACCTTCTGGCATTACACCTAGTACTTGATACTGGGAAGCTTTATACCCCATCACATCATTCCTAGCCTGATCGGCTATATTTTTATCATGTCAACTTTTTAACTGTGCTACCTGGTCCTTATGCCCGGAGCAACTTCCGATGATGAGCTAAGCTTACGTCGATCTTCCTCATCTTATCATTTCACCTCAAACAACAAGCTTGTCTTTGAGCTTGTGTCGAATCCGTGGTTCTCATAGCCTTTCACTTCATCCTTCCTTTTTTGCTCGATGACATCTTCATGAAATATCTCGACAAATGTGTCGTGATCATCATCAACGTTCTGAGCCTTTCCAGGATATCAATCAAATTCATGGCTAGAAATACCATCTTTGCCCCTCGATGATTTGTGTTATCATCGACAACATTCTTGTCCTTTCCCCAACACAAACTTGTTCATATAATTTTGGAATTACATCCTCTTTGACATGTCGATGGATTGTGGCTGAGCCCGTCGGCCACACCCTCATCTTTTCCCTGCTAAAATTGTATGATTTGTTTTCTAAATTGTTTTCGATGGATCCTTGGTGTATCCAAAGTCTGACCTTTGCTTGAAACCATGTCAATTCTATCTCGAAGCATGTCTGTGGTAATCCGATCTCCAATAAGAACATTTGAAGCACGATACTAAATTTTCTTTATCAATTATCCAAACACCGTTGTATGGGTAATGTCATGAAATTTCTTCCCCTCTACCTAATTGGTTATCTACTTAATATCATGTCATGGATATCATCCTCTGCTTGTCCTTGGGAAGGATATACTCCTGATAATGGTGTTTAGACATATTTTCCTTTCCATTATTCTGATTAATATACTAATCATATTTTCCTTTCCATTCTTTTGTTTAACCCTTTCGGTAAACTAACTTATCTCCATAGAGATAATTTTCCTGCTTAGGTAAGCACCTCAATGTACAACTCTGTCAGTAAAGACCCCGTTACTATTTTTGATGACATTCCGATAGCCACCGATGGACGAGAACTTTGCCTAACGGCCCACCTCGTTCAACGAGCAGGAAAATGGTTCTCTTCGTCCCTCGCCCTTTGTTGGGGATATTACTACTGGAGGTAAACCGACCTTATGTAGCCGGGTTGACTCTTTGAAGATTAGAAGCCCATGAAGATGTAAAGATGTTGGCGTTTTACGGAGGGCCCAAAGGCGAGTTACAGTATGTAAATGTAAACCGGCCTAGTCATGTAACTTGTATAGTAAGATAGAAAGAGAGAGGCCGAACCAGATACATTTATAAACCGGCTTCAGGACTCTGTAGGCCGGCGGGTGTTAACCTATATATATAAAGGGACGACCCGGCCGCGGTTTAGAGACAGACAACAACAACTCGAGAGCCAGACAAAGCGGATTCGCTCCCTGGCCTTCGAAACCCTAGCAATACCAATCACAACTAGACGTAGGCTTTTACCTTCATCGAAGGGGCCAAACTAGTATAAACTCCCATGTCCCTTTGTCCGATTTAACCCCTTTAAGCTAACCCGTTGCGATGGCTCCACGACTAAGTCCTTTCACGAGGACATCTGCCGTGACAAACCCACGACAGTTGGCGCCCACCGTGGGGCTATCGCACGATGGTTTTGAGTTCTTGAAGGGCAGCTTCGATGGACTCAAGGGATACGCTATGGGCCGGATGACAAAGAGTCGCCGCGGCAAGCTCTACATCGACAACGCAGGATGGGGTCCCGAGGCCGATTCAATCGAATACGGGTACCGGGTCCCCTTTGGTGGGATTCACGTCTTCATCGGCAAGATCGGCGAACCGGCCCCCGAGCCGGACATCTGCACCGACATCTTTGAAACGGCTCGGCGTGCAAGTTCTTCGCCGGTTCAGCCCGAGGCCAGGCATGTTTTCATAGGTGTCGTCCATGGATCAAGGTACGAGGACGGACCGGTGTCCGATGGAGAAACCATAGTCTGCTCTGATGACGAGTCTTCTGGAGAAACCGAATCGCTTTACCAGTTGCAGGACGGCCGGATTGAGGGTGGATCCGAGGGCAACAGTATTTCGGATTCCCCTGGTCTGCCAAACCGGGCCGCCATCTTCATGGCCGGCACACAATCGGCGCCTCATTCATCTACCGCCGCAGCCATGCTCTCCGGTTCAACAACGGCCACACCAGCAGGGGCAGGAAGCTCGGCGCCGCCTCCGGCCCAAGTCTTGTCTGATTTGTTCGACGCTCTGGCAACATTGATGTACGCGGAGGTAGACGCAGCAGCTAGGGATCAGCACGATGCGGAGATTGCAAAGGTGAAAGATCAGATAGCCCAGGACAAAGCGGACCTGGCAGCAGAGAACGCCAGGATGGCTATGGAGCGGGCCGAATTGGAAGCACAGGCTTACCGGATTAGACTGGGTCAGAATGCTTCAGAGGAAGTCATGAGAAGAAGGTACCGATCATGTCTCCCGTCGGTTTATGAGCCGCATAATCTTTTCAACACGCCAGGTGCAGGAGCTGGTAACCAACCCACACTAAACCGGGCGGGGGCGCCGGGAGCAGGAGCGCCGGTTCAGCCGCGCACGACGGACCTGCCTCGCCAGCACAACATTGTACCATCAACGCCGCCCGGGCATTATTCCAACCCGTTGGACAACATTGTGGCTGCTGCGTCACGCCTGGCGGCCCTCCCAACCAACGGCGAGTCACCAGTTGCAGTGGAAGCACGTCGGTCCAGGGATCTCCTTCAGACAGCACTAAATCAACAGCAAGCATATTCACACAGCCGTGAGAGGATTCACTCCACTCCCCGCCCAAGCCAGAGTTATAGCAGACATGTGGAAGACGAACCGGCCGTGTCCAGTAGTGCACACCGCCGAAATTCGCCATGAGGGAACAACCCGGCTGGGGGAGGTGCTAATGCGCAAGATGTTGTGGACCATGGCCGCGCACGTCGAGAGGCCGAGTTGACAGCTCGACACGAGGCACGACAGCATACTCCGGTTCACCCCACTGCCTCCGTGGAGCCAGGGGCGATGTTCAGTTCCTTAGGGGTACTGTGTTTATCTCCTGCTTTGCGTAATGTGTGACTACCCAAGGATTTCAAGGGACCTCGTAAGGTACCAAATTATACCGCCGATTTGCAGCCGGAGGCGTGGGTGGAGAGCTATGAGATGGCAATGGAGATGTTAGATGTGGACAAGGCGGTGTGTGCTAAATATTTCACCATGATGTTGGAAGGAACAGCTCGCACTTGGTTAAAGAGCTTGCCGACCAACTCTATTGGATCATGGGTTGAACTGAAGCACCGGTTTATCCAGAACTTCAAGGATACGTGTAAGCAGCCGATGTCAATTGTAGACCTGGTCGCTTGTGTCCAAGAGGAAGGGGAGTCCACGACCCATTGGGTCAAACGGGTCTCGGCGATTTTGCATTCGTCAGATCATATCAACGCAGACACCGCAGTGTTAACGTTAGAGGGTAATTGCCGTTTCAAACCGTTGAAACAAAAGTTGGGAAGGCTCAAACGTCACTGCAACGACATGTCAACACTCATGGCCGCTTTGGTTAAATACGCTGATTCAGATAATACCAAGGATCCGGATTCAGAGGAGGACAAACCGGAGAAGGGTAAGAAGACCGGCAATGCCAAAGGCCAACAACACATTCCGGCAGGCCATGGAAACGCTGGTAAGTGCAAGGCCGACAGTGGTTTGGACTTTGTCGCAAATACCAACGCGCAGGAGAATGGCCAGCGCCGTAAAGGCAAGCAGCCCCAGAGGGGTGGAGGTCCAGGCAACAATTTGGAGCGTTTGTTAAATCAGCCCTGTCCAGAGCATGGATCGAAGGAGAAACCGGCATCACATCTCTGGAAAGATTGTTATATCATGCGGGATTTCAAGAATTCCAATATGTTCCAATATGACAATGGCCCGCCCGGCGGTTCAGGAGGAGGTTTCCACGGGCCGGGTTATGGAGGCGGTGGTTCCGGTTCAGGGTTTCCAGGCAATCAAACCGGACACGTCAATCAAGGACACCAATGCAACCAGGGAGGTTACAACCAGCAGGGGGTCAGTAGCAGCAGCAGTCGGGTTATCAGAGCAATCCCAAACAGCTGAATAGCGGGCAATATCATGTCTTCACTACTAGTTTGTGCAAACGTGATCAGAAGCTTCACAAAAGGGTAGTCAACTCTGTTGAGCCGGCAGTACCTCGGTATTTACGCTGGTCAGAGCAACCTATTTTGTGGAGCAGAGAGGATCACCTGCCCCGGGTTGATAATCCAGGTCATTTGGCCTTGGTGGTAGCCCCTCAAGTTGGGGGATACAAGTTCACTAAAGTGCTCATGGATGGGGGAAGTAGTATCAATATTTTGTACTATGATACATTCCGCTGTATGGGGTTGACAGATAAGGATCTTAAACCGTCGAATACAGTATTTCATGGTGTGGTGCCTGGTAAGTCTGCATATCCTATTGGTAAGATAGCTTTGGAGGTAGCTTTTGGAGATGACTACGATTCAAGGTCAAAAACAGTGACATTTGAGGTGGTGAAGATCAAAAGTCTGTACCACGCTCTGTTTGGGCGGCCGGTTTATGCTAAGTTTATGGCAAGGCCATGTTATGTTTACCTGCAACTTAAAATGCCAGGTCATAAGGGGACTATCATAGTACATGGAAGTAGAAAGATTGCTTTGGAGTGTGAGGAAGGCGATGCGGCTTATGCTGAGTCGGTTTGTGCCACGGAGGAGTTAAAATTCTATAAGGAGCAAGTTGATCCGGCAGACATGACCTCCTTAAAAAAGCCAACCACGGAACATGATCCAGCATTGAAGTTCAAATCAGCTACAGACACTAAGATGGTTGACTTTGTCCCTGGCGATTCATCCAAACAGTTCAGCATCAGCGCTAACCTAGATCCCAAATAGGAAAGCGCGCTCATTGAGTTCATCCATGAGAATCGGGACATCTTTGCATGGAAACCTTTTGACATGCCAGGTGTACTGAGAGAACTCGCTGAGCACACACTCAACATTGATCCGAAATTCAAAACGGTCCGACAGTTCCTCCACCGCTTCAACGAGGAAAGTCGCAAGGCTATAGGTGAAGAGGTCGCCCGTTTGTTGGCTGCTGGGTTTATTGTTGAAGTTTTTCATCCAGAGTGGTTAGCCAATCCGGTGCTGGTTCTTAAGAAAAACGGCACTTGGCGCATGTGTGTGGACTACACAGATTTAAACAAGGCTTGCCCTGCAGACCCCTTTGCTCTCCCTCGCATTGATCAGATAATTGATGCTACGGCGGGTTGTGACCGTTTGTGTTTTTTGGATGCTTACTCTGGTTATCATCAGATCAAAATGGCAGTTAAGGACCAGGAGAAGACAACCTTTATAACTCCCTTTGGAGCCTTCTGCTATGTTTCCATGCCCTTTGGACTCAAGAGTGCCCAGGCAACTTACCAGCGATGTGTTCAGAATTGCCTTCATAAGCAAATTGGGCGCAATGTCCATGCGTATGTAGATGATATTGTGGTCAAATCCAGAAAGGAGGAGACTTTGATAGATGATCTACGGGAAACTTTTGACAATCTCCGGGTCTACAAGATGATGCTCAATCCGGAGAAGTGTGTTTTTGGTGTCCCGGTAGGCAAGCTCTTAGGCTTTCTGGTTTCAAACAGAGGCATTGAGGCTAATCCAAAAAAGATTACAGCGATTACGTCCTTGGCTAAACCGGCGTGTATTAACGATGTGCAACGTCTGGCCGGCCGGATTACAGCCTTGAGCCGGTTTATCACCCGCCTTGGAGAAAAGGCCATCCCCTTATATCAGATGCTAAAGAAAATGGATAACTTTGTCTGGAGTGAAGCAGCTGATAAGGCGTTTGAAGATCTGAAGAAACAGCTCGTGGAACCGCCCGTGCTGGCAGCACCAATCGATAAAGAGCCATTATTATTATATGTGGCTGCTAATGCCTGGGCTGTCAGCATAGCCATTGTGGTAGAGCGCAAGGAGCCTGGCAAAGAGTATCCGGTTCAACGGCCGGTTTATTATATCAGTGAGGTGCTCATTGAGTCAAAGCAGAGGTATCCGCATTGGCAGAAACTGGTGTATGGGGTGTTTATGGCAAGCCGGAAGCTCAAACACTATTTTCAGGGCCATCCTATCACAGTAGTCAGTTCAGCTCCTCTGGGCGACATCATTCAAAACAGAGAGGCAACTGGCCGGATTGCCAAGTGGGCCATTGAGCTTGGACCCCACGGGCTCAAATATATACCCCGCACGGCGATCAAGTCCCAGGCACTCGTAGATTTCATCAACGATTGGACGGAGTTACAGGCACCTGAGGAGAAACCAGATAATACATATTGGACTATTCATTTTGATGGGTCCAGACAGCTAGAGGGTTCGGGGGTTGGAGTCGTACTAACTTCCCCACGAGGTGATAAATTTTGTTACGTCCTCCGTTTAATGTTCCCTTGTACTAACAATGCAGCTGAATATGAGGCTTTACTCCACGGTCTTCGGATGGCTAAAGAGTTGAATTTGAGCCGGGTTAAGTGCTTCGGCGATTCAGATCTAGTGGCTCAGCAAGTGTCTAGCACTTGGGATTCTAAGGACCCACTCATGGTTGCATATCGGCGAGAGGTGGACACAGTGGCTGGTCACTTTAAAGGTTATTAGGTGGACCATATAGACCGGCGGAAGAATGAAGCGGCGGACGCTTTAAGTCGTCTTGGTTCCCAACGTAAACCGGTTCCGCCCAATGTCTTTCTTGATGTGTTGCACAATCCGTCAGTCAAAGTACCAACCGAAGAAGATTTGGCTGTTCCTGATCCGGAGGCTCAGTTGGTGGCAGCTCTGCATGCCATACCGGATTGGACAATCCCATATCTGGATTACATGAACCGGGGTGAGTTACTAGCTGAGGAAACGTTGGCTCAACAGATAATCCGGCGTTCCAAGTCCATGACCATACTCAACGGGGAGTTATATCGTTACAGTGTTTCAGGAGCGATTCAACGATGCGTTTCTCCTCAAGAAGGTTGTGAGATTTTGTGATAAATTCATGAAGGGGATTGCGGTCACCACGCTGGTTCAAAGTCATTGGTTGCTAAAGCTTTTCGCCACGGTTTTTACTGGTTGACGGCGCATGCTGATGCGGAGGATTTAGTCAAAAGATGCGATGGATGTCAAAAGTTTGCCCGCCGTGCGCACGTTCCGGCTCAAGAGTTGCGGATGATTCCAATTACGTGGCCATTTGCCACTTGGGGGCTAGATGTGGTTGGACCCTTCAAGCGCTCCAAGGACAAGAAGACCCATCTGTTAGTAGCAGTTGATAAATTCACTAAATGGGTAGAGGCAGAGCCAGTCAGCACATGTGATGCAGCCACGGCGGTTCAATTCATCAAAAAGGTGATATTCCGGTTTGGCTTTCCACATAGCATTATAACAGATAATGGCACTAACTTGTCAAAAGGAGAGATGGAAGAATTCTATCAACGTGAGCACATCCGGCTTGATCTAGCATCAGTGGCTCACCCCCAATCTAATGGTCAAGCGGAAAGGGCAAATCAAGAAATTCTGCGGGGTATCAAACCAAGGCTTATGGTTCCCTTAAAGCGGACGCCGGGTTGTTGGGTCGAGGACCTACCTTCTGTGTTATGGAGCATCAACACCACACCCAATAGGTCTATGGGTTACACGCCTTTCTTCATGGTTTATGGAGCAGAGGCGGTTCTTCCTAGTGACATCCGTCACGATTCACCCCGTGTGGCAGCTTATGTTGAAGCTGATAATGAGAAGGCACGTCAGGATTCTCTGGACCTGTTGGATGAAGAGCGGGATCTTGCAGCAGCGCGTTCGGCGATTTATCAACAAGATCTTTGACGTTATCACAGCCGCCGGGTTAAAACTAGAACCTTTCAAGAAGGTGATTTGGTGCTCCGGCTCATCCAGGATCAGACTGATATGCACAAGTTATCCCCCCCTTGGGAAGGACCCTTTGTGGTCAGCAAGAATATGCACAACGGATCCTACTACCTTATTGATGTTCGAGAGCATGAAGACTCACGTCAATCAAAGGAGGAGACAAAGAGGCCATGGAACATAGCTCTCCTTCGGCCTTACTATACTTGAAGCCATAGGCTTTTTCACCTGTACATATTTATGACATTGTATATACCATATAATAAACCAGAGCCTCCGTTATAAGCGGGGTATCTGTTCTTTCTTAGATCATATGTGTGCTTTTACAAGTTAACGGTCAAAGCGGAGTCTTTGTTAAACCGGATTTAGCAGCTGCATAAAGATAAAGAAAATCACTAGGGGGCTTGGTCATGTTTGAACCACAGCTACACCTCTTGATAGGCATTTCAGCCACACAAGGAAAAATTTGTGGAGCCAAAGAGAGTATTGTACACCGTACAAACTCAAACATAGGCACACGCTGAGCATCACTCACAAAGTTACTTGGGGGCTCTTTTTCGCAAAGCAACAAAGAGTTTGAAAGGACCCTCGTAATTGGCTATCAAGCCACGGCTTGGAAGCCTGGTGTATTCACCTAAAACCCCGGGTTAACCTGCCTTCATCAAGTAAGCCACTCATATCCAGGTAATCCTGGCATGACCCATCGAACGTTTGACAAGTCAATCTTTTACAGACCCTGAACTTGTCATAGTTAAAACAGTGATTGGTTAATTAGAGGCCCATCTTAAAAGGCTTTGTTAAATGGTTTAACTCAGAGGCCTGGCAGCCCATGAAAAGCCTCGATTTGGAGCCTGGCAGCTTGAAAAAAGCCTCGCATATTTTCCTATTTGAATTTTGTTTGTTGACAATCATAAGTATTTTTTGATAAACCGGCATCCTTGATCCGGCTTGCTTTCCAACCACCAGTTGTTGGCTCATGATCAATTATAAACTGGTGGTCACTGACCCGGTCTGGTTTGACTAAATCAGCAGTGTTATGAAGAAACTTTGGTAGGTATACCGGTCCGGTTTAATAGATAGACCAGCATTATGAAGATGAGATTATCAAACGTATCTGGTTGGTGTTAAACACCTTTGCTGTATACACATTTGCTCACTCAATGAGGTATGTTCTCTACATTATTTTTTGTACAAACACTTGATTATTCAGCTCAAGTACTATATACTTCTTGGATATTATGACATGTTTAGCGGTAAACCGCTAGACACTTTTAAGTTTTTTGTACCCAGGAAGGCAAGTCATCATAGACTATGCATAAAATATACCCTGAAGGGCGGCACAGATTGTCACAAAGGGTTATGAAACATGCTCGATGGCATGGCAGATAAACAAAGTTTCAGCTATCCTATTACATGAAGCTTCAAAGCGGCTCAAATAGTGCCATTGTTTTTCACAGTAGCCATGAAAACCGGTGACCGGATCAGGACTCTTCATCACGACGGTTTGATGGTTGCGGATCAGTTGGTGTAGGTACTTCTTCATCCCTCCCCAGCCGCTGGAAATCAGCCGTTGACCAATCGATTACGGTTAAAGCTTGGAACACTGCTTCCTCATGGATAACATCAGAAGGGTTAATATCAGGGGCATAAGTGTGCTTACGAATCGGAGGCACAAGTTCTTCGACTTCATGGATCTCAGCCGGCTGTCTTCTCCCTTCTGGATCATAAAACGGTTGAAAATGGGACAAATCGGTGTCCTTAGCCAATTTGCTGGCCGCTGGCCGCATCTCTTTGGTCAACCGCCGAAGATCATCATTGTCAAAGTTTGAACCGTCTTCTTTAAGGCCTGGATACCCTTTAATGATATCCTCCACTTCAAGATCTGGGATCTAGGCCTTGGCTCGAATAAGGGCAGTTAATGCTCCGGCTCTTGCAGCGGCTCTTTTCAACTCGGCAATATGCGCCGGTAACATGCCCAGCTTCTCAAGGGTTTCCTTAATCAACGTTGGTGCCGGTTTGTTATAAGCTGCTTGTAACACCATCGATGCCACTATAGCTCCCACGTGTCGAGGCACGACTTAGAGATATAATTGCATTGAAGGCATATGTCGCAAGTTAGGCAATCTTCACAACACCCCATGTAATATAAATAATAAAGGGGAGATAACATAGTTGGCTTACACTCGCCACGTCAATCAAGTACATAAATAACATTACATCATCCAAACACTCATGGCCCGACTACGGCGCCAAAATAAAAGAGAACCCAACATGCGATAATGGTCCCGTTCACCCCCAACTGGGCACCACTACTGATCATCGGGAAAGGAAACATAGTAACATTGAGAGTCTTCGTCGAACTCCCACTTGAGCTCATACGCGTCTCCTGGAGTGGAATCATCAGGCCCTGCATCTGGTGTAATAGTAATCTGTGAGCCACAGGGACTCAGCAATCTCGCACCCTCGTGATCAAGACTGTAGGTAAGGCAAGGTAAAATATAGGTGGAGCTGCAACAAGCGACTAGCAAGTATGGTGGCTAACTTATCCGTAAAAGAGAGCGAGAAGAGGAGGCAAAGCGCGAGCGAGAAACTAGAGAGCAACCTGCACAAACATTACTCCAACACCGTGTCCACTTCCCGGACTCCGCCGGGAAGAGGCCGTCACGGTAACACACTCAGTTGATTCATTTTAATTAAATTAAGGTTCAAGTTATCTACAACCGGACATTAACAAATTCCCATCTGCCCATAACCGCGGGCACGGCTTTCAAAAGATCAATCCCTGCAGGGGAGTCCCAACTTAGCCCATGACAAGCTCTCACGGTCAACGAAGGAATGGACCTCCTCCCAAGACGTTCCGATCAGACTCGGTATCTCGGTAATTCAAGACACTTCGACAGGTTAAAACAAGACCAGCAACACCGCCCAAATGTGCCGACAAATCCCGATAGAAGCTGCACATATCTCTTTCTCAGGGCACACTCAGATGAGCCAGACGTCGGGTAGGCCAGCCCAAAGTTTCCCCTGGTAGCCCCGGACATCGCTCGGTGGGACCAACACTCGGAGGAGCACTGGCCCGGGGGGTTAAAATAAGATGACCCTTGAGTCTGCAGAACCCAAGGGAAAGAAAAGGCTAGGTGGCGAATGGTAAGACCAATGTTGGGCATTGCTGGAAAAGCTTTAATCAAGGCGAACTATCAAGGGGTTCCCATTATAACCCAACCACGTAAGGAACGCAAAATCTGGGAACATAACACCGATATGACGGAAAACTAGGGCGGCAAGAGTGGAACAAAACACTAGGTGAGAGGTCGAGCCTTCCACCCTTTACCAAGTATATAGATGCATTAAGATAACATAGCAATATAATGATATCCCAAACAAGTAAATAAATGTTCCAACAAGGAACGGCCTCTAATCTTCACCTGCAACTAGCAACGCTATAAGAGGGGCTGAGCAAAGCGGTAACATAGCCAATCAACGGTTTGCTAGGACATGGCGGGTTAGAGGTTTGACATGAAATTTGGGAGGCTTGAAAGCAAGGGGTGGGCATCGTAGCAATGGCATAGCAAAAGAGCGAGCAAACTAGCATAGCAAAGATAGTAGTGATTTCGAGGGTATGATCATCTTGCCTGCACAGTTGTCAGAGTTGACTGGATCCTCGAAAGCAAACTCAACGGGCTCCTCGTTAGCGAACTCATCTCCCGGATCTACCCAAACAAGACAAACAAGCAACAAGGACACAATCAAGCACGTGCAAAGCTCAAACAATATGATGCAAAGCTGATGTGCTATGCGGGATGCGATGCGGGATGCAAAATGCAAGATATGACAGGAAATGCAAGAACCTGGCCTCAACTTGGAATTCCAAGTGTGCCACTGGAAAGATGAGATGAAATCGCTTGAAAACGATATAAAGAACACCAGAATCGGAGTTACGGTTTGGAAATGGCAAGCGATTCAAAAATGACACCGGTCTGCGATTTACAGCAAGTAGGCATCTAAATGCAAAGAAATGAACATGCTACAGCACTCAAACATGACAACAAAATACATGGCAGGGATGCACACAAGATTCTTAACAAAAGTCTAGCACTGAGCTACGGCCAATTCATCCATTAACAGGTTCAAACAAGCATGGCAAAAATGCATATGACAAACATATCTCAGACTTAGTGAAATTAACAATTGTCTGGAATTTCAAATCAGGTAGCCCTCTTCGGAGCAACAAAACTACATGCTACATGACCTGAACATGGCAAAGTAAAGCATGGCATGGAGCTACTCAAAGAGCTTAACAAAAGTCCCTTAGTGACCTTGAGCCAAAAGGGATCAGAAAATACAATTGCAAGCATGTGAACATGGCAAAAACATAATCAGTTTTCATACTTGGTGAAAACTGGCACATGCTGAAATATAACTCAAGTAGGCATGTTTACGAGCTCGATGCACTCACTACAGAGCAAGTCATGGCAAGACAAGCATACACCCATCAAGAAGGCACAAAATGCAAGCTAGACATGGCAAGAACAATAGCGTAGCATGCACGGATCAACTACAACATCACCGGCAAAATTGCAGACAAATTGACAATCTGCCCAGATTCACAAAGTAGCGAAAGTAGAGCTCGATTGACTCAATCTAGGGTGCTCCATAATGGATGGATAGAGAACTACAATATTAACAAAATATCCTTACTGATCATCCTCAAAAGAGGCACGGATCACTAGGAAACAATATGAACATATGGCATCATGAGATAAACAACTCCAAGACTTAGTGAAAATACTAAGTCTCTGAAAACAGATTTACCAAGTGCACCACTTTGCAAGCTTGCACTAGTCACCACACACATCACAAAAATACATGGGTTGCACCTCTGGAAACATGACAAAACCCTTAACAACACACATGTAGAACTCACGGGCATATCATGCACACATTAATCATGGCAAAAATGACAAAAGTGCTAAACGGAGTAACAGATCTGACAATTAACTCAAGTAGCCCTCTTCTAGCAGCATTTCGGGCATCAAGATGAACTCAAATGAAAATGATGCAATGGAATGAAATGATGTACTCTCTGAGATGAACATTTTGATATGCTATATGCATGAATTGGAGCTACGGATGCAAAGTTACGGAGCTACGAACATGGCAACTTGGATCTGAGAAAACTGGGACTTAGATGAAAATATCACCCCGAGATCTAGGGTTTGCACGGATTACGAGGACGGCCAGATCCACTGTAGCACGGCGGGGACGAGGATGACGGCCGGCGACGGCGCGAGGTCGCCGGTGCAGCGGCCGGAGCGCGGCGGCGCGGCGCGGCGGCGGCGGCTCGCGGAGGCGGCGGCGGTGGCTCGAGCAGGCGGCAGCGGCGGCTCGCGCCGGCGGCTGCGGGCGAGGCGGCGGCGCGGGCAAGCGGGAGAGGGAGCCGGGTTGCGGCGGCGGCTTCGGGCCGCGGGGGCCCTCCTTGGGCCCGAGCGGACCGGCACGGCGGACGGTGGCGGGAGGCCACGTGGCGGCGCACGACTGGTGCGGGGGCGGCGGCGCGGAGTGTCCGGCGTGGGCGGAGAATGTCCGGCGCGTCGGAGGGGAAATTAGGGTTTTCGGGGGAGAGGAAGATCCGGATTTTGGGGGGGGGCCTTTAAATAGGCATAGGGGGAGCTAGGAGAGTCCAAATGAGGTGCGGTTTTCGGCCACGTGATCGTGATCGAACGCTCTAGGTGATGGAGCAGAGTTAGGTGGGTTTTGGGCCAAATTGGAGGGGTGTTGGGCTGCAACACACACGAGGCCTTTTCGGTCCCTCGGTTAACCGTTGGTGTATCAAACGAAGTCCAAATGATACGAAACTTAATAGGCGGTCTACCGGTAGTAAACCAAGGCCGCTTGGCACGTCTCGGTCCAATCCGGAAATGTTTAGTCCCCACACACGAAAGAAAGCTAGAAATGACCACCGGAGGAGAACGAAGCACGGAAATGCAAAACGGACAACGGGGAAAATGCTCGAATGCATGAGACAAACAAGTATGCAAATGCAATGCACATGATGACATGATATGAGATGCATGACAGCGACAACAACACATGGAGACAAAACCCGAACCCGAGGAAATAAATATAACTTAACGCCGGAAACGGCAAGAGTTGGAGTACAAATTGGGGAAGTTATATCCGGGGTGTTACAACACTCCACCACTACGAAAGGATCTCGTCCTGAGATCTAGGACTGAAAGAACGCCGGGTACTTAGAACGGAGGTGATCCTCGCGTTCCCAGGTAGCTTCACGGTCGGAATGGTGTGACCACTTGACTTTGAGAAATTTGATTGACTTGTTGCGAGTCTTGCGTTCAGTCTCTTCAAGAATAGCAACTGGGTGCTCGCGATAAGAGAGATCTTCTTGGAGCTCAATGTCCTCGAAGTTGACGGTGCGGTCAGGAGTCTTGAAGCACTTTCGAAGCTGAGAGACATGGAACACGTCATGAACATTTGCAAAGTTTGAAGGAAGCTCGAGTTGATAGGCGAGGTCGCCTCTCTTGTTGACAATCTTGAAAGGTCCCACGTATCTAGGGGCAAGCTTCCCTTTGATACCGAAGCGACGAGTACCTTTCATAGGAGAGACGCGGAGGTAAACATGATCTCCGATCTCGAAAGCCAAATCACGGTGCTTACTATCATAGTAGCTCTTCTGGAGGGATTGGGCTGCTTTGAGGTTAACACGAATGACTTTGCACATTTCTTCTGCTTCTGTGATTAAGTCATTACCCAAAAGCTGGCGTTCACCGGTTTCAGACCAGTTGAGAGGGGTACGGCACTTCCTGCCATACAGAATTTCAAAAGGGGCCTTACCCGAACTTGCTTGAAAACTGTTGTTGTAGGAAAATTCAGCATAAGGAAGACAATCCTCCCACTTCATGCCGAAAGAGATCACACAAGCCCTGAGCATATCTTCAAGAATCTCGTTGACACGCTCGACTTGACCGCTAGTTTGAGGATGGAAAGCTGTGCTGAAGCGGATGTTCGTGCCCATGGCCTTTTGAAAAGAATCCCAAAACTTCGAGGTAAAGATGCTGCCACGGTCTGAAGAGATCACTTGAGGAATACCGTGCAGAGAGACAATTCGAGAGGTATAGAGTTCCGCCAATTGAGCTGCAGTGATCGACTCTTTGATAGGCAGAAAGTGAGCCACTTTGGTGAGTTTGTCGATGACAACGAATATAGCATCATTGCCACGCTTGGACTTTGGAAACCCAGTCACGAAGTCCATTTCAATGTGGTCAAACTTCCATTCTGGAATGGCAAGAGGTTGGAGGAGACCAGCTGGCCTTTGGTGTTCTGCCTTCACTCTTCTGCAGACATCACATTCATTCACGAATTGAGCAATCTCGCGCTTCATTCGAGTCCACCAATAAGCTTGCTTGAGGTCCTGATACATCTTCGTGCTCCCAGGGTGGATGGAGAGGAGAGAATTGTGAGCCTCGTTCATGATCACTTTATGGAGGTCACCTTTGGGTACAACAATACGATCCTCGAAGAAGAGAGTGTCCTTGTCATCAAGGCGGTAGCACTTGTACTTGGACTGACTCTTGGCAATCCCAATCTTCACCTTTTTCACCATAGCATCAAGAAGCTGGGCTTGGCGAATCTGATCTTCCAAGGTAGGAGAGACTTGAAGGTTGGCGAGGAAACCTTGAGGAACAACTTGCAGATTAAATTTGTGGAAAGCTTCACAAAGCTCGGGTTGATAAGGCTTGAGAATAAGACTGTTGCAGTAAGCTTTCCTGCTCAAAGCGTCAGTAGTCACATTGGCCTTGCCTGGAGTATACTCAATACTCGGATTATACTCTTGAATCATTTCGACCCATCGAGTTTGCCTGAGGTTGAGATTAGGCTGAGTGAAGATGTACTTGAGACTGTTGTGATCAGTGGAAATGTCCACTTTTCTTCCCAATAGAAGATGTCTCCAAGTCAAAAGAGCATGCACAACTGCCGCCAACTCGAGATCATGAGTGGGGTAGTTCTTCTCATTAGGCTTCAACTGGCGAGATGTATAAGCAACAACTTTCTTCTCTTGCATCAATACTGCGCCAAGACCTTGGAGAGAGGCATCACAAAAGACCTCGTATGGCTTGGATTCATCAGGCGGAGTCAGAACTGGAGCAGTGATCAATTTCTCTTTCAAAGTGTTGAAAGCAATATCACACTCCGGAGACCAAACGTACTTGACGTGCTTCTGGAGAAGATTTGAGAGAGGCTTCGTGATCTTAGAAAAGTTTTCAACAAATCTTCGGCAATAGCTTGCGAGACCGAGGAAGCTACGGAGTTGCTTCACGTTCTGAGGAGGTTCCCAATTCACAATTGCAGACACCTTCTCAGGATTCACGGCAATGCCCTTGGCAGAGATGATATGAGCAAGATAAAGAACCTCATCGAGCCAAAACTCACACTTGGAGAACTTGGCGTAGAACTGATGTTCCCTGAGCTTATCAAGAACCAAACAGAAGTGCTTGGCGTGATCTTCCTTGTTCTTCGAGAAAACCAGAATGTCGTCGAGATAGACCAAAATGAAGTCATTGGTGTAGGCGTTGAAGATGAAGTTCATCATGCGAGAGAATGTCGGAGGAGCGTTGGCGAGACCAAAGACATGACAGTGTATTCATATGAACCAAAAGTTGTCCTGAAAGCCGTCTTGGGAATATCTTGCTCACGAATGCGAATCTGATGATAACCCATACGGAGATCAAGCTTGGAGAATACTCGAGCACCTTTGAGTTGTTCGAACAGCTCATTGATGTTGGGAAGTGGATATTTGTTCTTGATGGTCTTCTTGTTCACTGGACGGTAATCAACACAAAGTCGGTCCGTTCCATCCTTCTTCTTCACAAAAAGAACACCACAACCCCACGGAGAAGAACTAAGCCGGATGAGACCCATTTTCTCTTGAATATCGAGTTGCTTCTTCAGCTCCTTCAACTCTTCAGGTCCGAGCTTGTAAGGACGTTTGCACACAGGTTCCATGCCAGGCTCAAGATCAATAACGAATTCAACTGGCCGGTGCGGAGGCATTCCTGGAAGCTCTTCTGGAAAGACGTCTTGATATTCGCAAACGACTGGAATTTGCGAGATAGCATCCAATTCACCCTTCTCATTGAGAGAAAACAGACGGATGGTATCGTCACGAGCGGCAAAGACAATTACATCCTCAGACGAATGAGTCAATTGAATCTGCCTGGCTGCACAATCAAGCTGAGCCTTGTGCTTAGAAAGCCAATCCATTCCGAGAATAAGATCAATATCCGAGTTACCAAGAACCACCGGAGAAGAGAGGAACTTGTAATCACCCAAAGTGATAGAAACATCTGGGGAAATAGCGCTTGCATTCATGAATTTACCCGGAGAAACAACAGATAACTGTCTAGGAAAATCTTGTAAAGGCAACTCATGCTTAGAAACAAATGGCCTCGAGATGAAACAATGCAATGCACCCGTGTCAAAAAGAACTTTTGCAGGAACATCGTTAACAGGAAGGTTACCCATGATCACATCTGACGAGTCCTCTGCCTGAGCTGCATTCACCATATTGACCTTGGCGTACTTGGGGTTATGCTTGACCACAACTGTACTTGCCGATCTGACAGGAGGAGGAGGAGGAAGACGCCTCTGGTTGAAACACTTGTTGGCATAGTGACCCTTCTGTTGGCACTTGTTGCACGTGACCTCTGAAAGCGGACGGTGATACGGAGCACTCGATCTTGGAGCTTGAGACGAAGTCTTGTTCTGAAAGCCAGGGTTGGGTGGGTGGGAAGAACCACTGCCACCTTTGCTCTTCTGCTGATATGGCTGACGGAACGAAGGAGGAGGAAGCCAAAACTTCTTCTGCTTGGCCACTTGAGTAGAGGAAGAAGAAGTAACATCTCTGACTCGCTTCTTGGAAGCATCACACCTCAACTGAGCAGCCTCTTGCTTCAGTGCCATGTTGTAGAACTCATCGTATCTCAAGGGCTCGAAGAGAACAAGAGCTAGCTGAATTTCTTATCTGAGACCACCCCTGAACTGGTATATCATGCTCTTCTCATCAGGGACGTCCTGCTTGGCAAAGCGGGCGAGCTTCTGGAACAACTTGTTGTAGTCATAGACAGACAAAGAGCCTTGCTTCAGATTGCGGAATTCCTCACGCTTGCTTTCAACCACGCTCTGAGGAATATGATGAGCTCGGAAATCTCGACGGAAATCATCCCAAGTGATAACACGTCCACCTCTGGAGTCCTTGTACTGCTGGAACCATTCTGCAGCTTGATCTTTGAGTTGGAAGGAAGCGAACTTGACAAAGTCCTCAGGCCTGACGTTACTGCACTCAAAATGCTTGCACAGATCTACAAGCCAATCGTCAGCATCGGTTGCCTCAACACAATTGCTGAAAGTCTTTGGCCCGTTAGCAAGGAACTGGTTGAGTGAAGCAAAGTGATTCTGATTGCTGCCTTGATTCCCTTGGTTGCCTTGATTGCGCTCTTGAAGAATTTGCATGATCAACTGTGTGTTTGCATTGGTTGCGGCCATCACAGCTTGCCATGCCTCCGGAGGAGGTGGAGGTGGTGGCGGATCAGGATTCTGAGTCGTGCGCGTTGGAGGAGCCATCCTGAAGAGGTTGACCACCATTAGCACATTGACAGATAAATATTGAAGCTGAATCCAACGGAATGAAAATTGCAACATATAGTCTTCACATCCGAACAAAATGAACGAATGCATTCCTCTTGAAATGGTCACATATCCATAAATTGAGAAGCCACGTAGAATTAAGGTAGAGAAATAAATCAACAAGGTACGGATCAAGAACGAATAATCGGTAAGAAATCCCAATCTCAAACCAATATCCGTGGAAGAAGAACTAGAGCTACTAGAATTCCCACCTATGAAACTCCCGAACCTTTCCGGTTATGCAATCAGTTGTTGGGGATACAGGGGAAGCATAATATCTCACCCAAATCTAGCAAATCCTACATCCAGCTGTATCCATCCTTCAACACATAACCAAGAAACCTTCGGAAACCATCTACCTCAACCTTCGAAAAGCATCCGTTATACAAGTTATGGCAATACTCCCGAACTCCCGCCCCAGTACTGGGTGGCGTCGAGGTTATCTCACCAACAAACTGCATAAAAGAGATTTTCGATGTCGGCGTACTAGACTCAGGTATTCCAGAACTGCAACGATAAAATTATGATGACAACACCTCAGAGCACAACTCCCCGGGACACTTCCACTAAACCCCTGACAGGAGGCACCAAGACAATGTTCTCATCATAAAACCATCGGAACGATTCCAAGATACCCGCGTGATCCTAAAAAAATTAGTGAAATTTGAGAAGAGAAAAGTCAAAACTCTACGTCAGGATGCCTTACCAGAGCGATGAGGAGACTGGGAAGTAAAAAGAATTCCTAATCTCTCTGATATATAATTCCTAAAAGACTCAAAACATTTTTCTAGACACAACTCGGCCGCTAAAAATGATCAAGCAATGGGGCTCCTAAGGTCGGGGAAGGCTCTGATTACCAACTTGTAACACCCTCGATGCGACTATAACTCCCACGTGTCGAGGCACGACTTAGAGATATAATCGCATTGAAGGCATATGTCGCAAGTTAGGCAATCTTCACAACACCCCATGTAATATAAATAATAAAGGGGAGATAACATAGTTGGCTTACACTCGCCACGTCAATCAAGTACATAAATAACATTACATCATCCAAACACTCATGGCCCGACTACGGCGCCAAAATAAAAGAGAACCCAACATGCGACAACGGTCCCGTTCACCCCCAACTGGGCACCACTACTGATCATCGGGAAAGGAAACATAGTAACGTTGAGAGTCTTCGTCGAACTCCCACTTGAGCTCATACGCGTCTCCTGGAGTGGAATCATCAGGCCCTGCATCTGGTGTAATAGTAATCTGTGAGCCACAGGGACTCAGCAATCTCGCACCCTCGCGATCAAGACTATTTAAGCTTGTAGGTAAGGCAAGGTAAAATATAGGTGGAGCTGCAGCAAGCGACTAGCAAGTATGGTGGCTAACTTATCCGCAAAAGAGAGCGAGAAGAGGAGGCAAAGCGCGAGCGAGAAACTAGAGAGCAACCTGCGCAAACACTACTCCAACACCGTGTCCACTTCCCGGACTCCACCGAGAAGAGGCCGTCACGGTAACACACTCAGTTGATTCATTTTAATTAAGTTAAGGTTCAAGTTATCTACAACCGGACATTAACAAATTCCCATCTGCCCATAACCGCGGGCACGGCTTTCGAAAGATCAATCCCTGCAGGGGAGTCCCAACTTAGCCCATGACAAGCTCTCACGGTCAACGAAGGAATAGACCTCCTCCCAAGACGTTCCGATCAGACTCGGTATCTTGGTAATTCAAGACACTTCGATAGGTTAAAACAAGACCAGCAACAGCGCCCGAATGTGCTGACAAAAACTGATAGGAGCTGCACATATCTCTTTCTCAGGGCACACTCAGATGAGCCAGACGTCGGGTAGGCCAGCCCAGAGTTGCCCCTGGTAGCCCCGGACATCGCTCGGTGGGACCAACACTCAGAGGAGCACTGGCCCGGGGGGGTTAAAATAAGATGACCCTTGAGTCTGCAGAACCCAAGGGAAAGAAAAGGCTAGGTGGCGAATGGTAAGACCAATGTTGGGCATTGCTGGAAAAGCTTTAATCAAGGCGAACTATCAAGGGGTTCCCATTATAACCCAACCGCGTAAGGAACGCAAAATCCGGGAACATAACACCAATATGACGGAAAACTAGGGCGGCAAGAGTGGAACAAAACACTAGGCGAGAGGCCGAGCCTTCCACCCTTTACCAAGTATATAGATGCATTAAGATAACATAGCAATATAATGATATCCCAAACAAGTAAATAAATGTTCCAACAAGGAACGGCCTCCAATCTTCACCTGCAACTAGCAACGCTATAAGAGGGGCTGAGCAAAGCGGTAACATAGCCAATCAACGGTTTGCTAGGACATGGTGGGTTAGAGGTTTGACATGCAATTTGGGAGGCTTGAAAGCAAGGGGTAGGAATCGTAGCAATGGCATAGCAAAAGAGCGAGCAAACTAGCATAGCAAAGATAGTAGTGATTTCGAGGGTATGATCATCCTGCCTGCACAGTTGTCAGAGTTGACTGGATCCTCGAAAGCAAACTCAACGGGCTCCTCGTTAGCGAACTCGTCTCCCGGCTCTACCAAAACAATACAAACAAGCAACAAGGACACAATCAACCACATGCAAAGCTCAAACAATATGATGCAAAGATGATGTGCTATGCGGGATGCGATGCGGGATGCAAAATGCAAGATATGACAGGAAATGCAAGAACCTGGCCTCAACTTGGAATTCCAAGTGTGCCACTGGAAAGATGAGATGAAATCTCTTAAAACCGATATAAAGAACGCCGGAATCGGAGTTACGGTTTGGAAATGGCAAGCGATTCAAAAATGACACCGGTCTGCGATTTACAGCAAGTAGGCATCTAAATGCAAAGAAATGAACATGCTACAGCACTCAAACATGACAACAAAATACATCGCAGGGATGCACACAAGATTCTTAACAAAAGTCTAGCACTGAGCTATGGCCAATTCATCCATTAACAGGTTCAAACAAGCATGGCAAAAATGCATATGACAAACATATCTCAGACTTAGTGAAATTAACACTTGTCTGGAATTTCAAATCAGGTAGCCCTCTTCGGAGCAACAAAACTACATGCTACATGACCTGAACATGGCAAAGTAAAGCATGGCATGGAGCTATTCAAAGAGCTTAACAAAAGTCCCTTAGTGACCTTGAGCCAAAAGGGATCAGAAAATACAATTGCAAGCATGTGAACATGGCAAAAACATAATCAGTTTTCATACTTGGTGAAAACTGGCACATGCTGAAATATAACTCAAGTAGGCATGTTTACGAGCTCGATGCACTCACTACAGAGCAAGTCATGGCAAGACAAGCATACACCCATCAAGAAGGCACAATATGCAAGCTATACATGGCAAGAACAATAGCATAGCATGCACGGATCAACTACAACATCACCGGCAAAATTGCAGACAAGTTGACAATCTGCCCAGATTCACAAAGTAGCGAAAGTAGAGCTCGATTGACTCAAGCTAGGGTGCTCCATAATTGCAAAAAAATACATGGATGGATAGAGAACTACAATATTAACAAAACATCCTTACTGATCATCCTCAAAAGAGGCACGGATCACTAGGAAACAACATGAACATATGGCATCATGAGATAAACAACTCCAGGACTTAGTGAAAATACTAAGTCTCTAAAAACAGATTTACCAAGTGCACCACTTTGCAAGCTTGCACTAGTCACCACACACATCAGAAAAATACATGGGTTGCACCTCTGGAAACATGACAAAACCCTTAACAAAACACATGTAGAACTCACGGGCATATCATGCACACATTAATCATGGCAAAAATGACAAAAGTGCTAAACGGAGTAACAGATCTGACAATTAACTCAAGTAGCCCTCTTCTAACAGCATTTCGGGTATCAAGATGAACTCAAATGAAAATGATGCAATGGAATGAAATGATGTACTCTCTGAGATGAACATTTTGATATGCTATATGCATGAATCGGAGCTACGGATGCAAAGTTACGGAGCTATGAACATGGCAACTTGGATCTGAGAAAACTGGGACTTAGACGAAAATATCACCCCGAGATCTAGGGTTTGCATGGATTACGAGGACGGCCGGATCCACTGTAGCACGGCGGGGACGACGACGACGACCGGCGACGGCGCGAGGTCGCCGGTGCGGCGGCCGGAGCGCGGCGGCGCGACGCGGTGGCATCGGCTGGTGGTGGCGGCGCGGCGGCGGTGGCTCGCGGAGGCGGCGGCGGCGGCTCGAGGAGGCGGCGGCGGCGGCTCGCGCCGGCGGCTGCGGGCAGGCGGGAGAGGGAGCCGGGCGGCGGCGGCGGCTTCGGGCCGCGGGGGCCCTCCCTGGGCCCGAGCGGGCCGGCGCGGCGGACGGCGGCGGGAGGCCACGTGGCGGTGCGCGACTGGTGCGGGGGCGGCGGCGCGGAGTCCGGCGCGGGCGGAGAATGTCCGGCGCGTCGGAGGGGAAATTAGGGTTTTCGGGGAAGAGGAAGATCCAGATTTCGGGGGGGGGGGCTTTAAATAGGCATAGGGGGAGCTAGGAGAGTCCAAATGAGGTGCGGTTTTCGGCCACGCGATCGTGATCGAACGCTCTAGGTGATGGAGCAGAGTTAGGTGGGTTTTGGGCCAAATTGGAGGGGTGTTGGGCTGCAACACACACGAGGCCTTTTCGGTCCCTCGGTTAACCGTTGGAGTATCAAACGAAGTCCAAATGATACGAAACTTGACAGGCGGTCTACCAGTAGTAAACCAAGGCCGCTTGGCACGTCTCGGTCCAATCCGGAAATGTTTAGTCCCCACACATGAAAGGAAGCTAGAAATGACCACCGGAGGAGAACGAAGCGCCGGAATGCAAAACGGACAACGGGGAAAATGCTCAAATGCATGAGACGAACAAGTATGCAAATGCAATGCACATGATGACATGATATGAGATGCATGACAGCGACAACAACACACGGAGATAAACCCGAACCCGAGGAAATAAATATAACTTAACGCTGGAAACGGCAAGAGTTGGAGTACAAATTGGGAAAGTTATATCCGGGGTGTTACACTGCTGTACTAATGGCTCGCTGAGATCCAGAGTATAGCTGCTCAACCAATGTATAGGCCGCTTTGAGCTTCATCCGCATATCTGCACCAAGATGAGTGATCCGAGTTCCTGCCAAAGATTTTATCAACATTTTGGTCAGTTTTAAGATTCATTGACTGATGCAACATACATAAGCAGATACTTACCAAAGATAGCAGAGGTCATGGCATTGATTTGGTGCTTCAAACCGGCTAGTTCTTCTACCACCGGTTTCAGGGCTTCCTCGGCATCTACAGCTCTTTTGGTCAAACCGGCTTTTTCGGTTTCCCATGCAGCACAATCTTGATTGAAGGATTCTTTCAATTTTTCCATTCCGGCCAGGTCCTGGGTCAGCTCCTCTTTGGCTTTTGCAGCTTCGGTTGGCCCCGCGCTCGTCCGCCTCTGCGTCCTGCAGGACCGCGGCACCAGGCGCCGCCCCGCAACTGCCGCTGGGCGTTGTCGTCCTCGACACGCTCGACAACCCCCGCGCCTCCCTTCACCGACCCTGGACGCGGCTCGGCGCCCACGTTCAGACGTGGCCAACCGCGTGCTGTTTGGCCATCGGACGGCGAGTCCCGGACACCGCCGCCGTCTTTTGTGCTTGTCGGCGGGCACGCGCGCATGCAAGTTTAGCCAGTGGGTTGACCCACTAACATGTGGGCCCGACCAGATTAACTAACCCCTAATCGCTAGTTAAAAAACAATTAATTTCAGTTAACTAATATTTGTTAAGTTAATGACTCTATGACAGAAGGGCCCCACTGTAAATTAAAGAAAAATGGTTAATCTAACAAAGCCAGAGACAATGACAAGTGGGACCCCAACACTATTCCCCTTTTGACCAGTCAACTTTTGACCGGGTCAACTCAGTCAATGACCCCACCTGTCTGGTTTAACTGGTCAACCAACCAGCTGACCTGACGACATCACTCTAATGTCATGCTGACGTCATCATTGACTATTCTGGATAATGTTGAAATAAATAATTAAATTCCAGAAATTAATAAAACTTCAGAAAATCATATCTTTTAAACCGTAGCTCGGATGCAAATAATTTATATATGAAAGTTGCTCAGAACGACGAGACAAACCCGAATACACTACTCACGTACCTGTCAGATGCCTCTAACTATCTGAACATGGAACTTTCCCCCTCCGGTCATCTGTCTAACACAGGTCCGGAACCGGGAAAACATTCCCGGTTGTTTTCCCCCCTTCACCTTTATCGTGTAGCCATACATTAGGTCACACCCGGCACATCTTATTGCCATGTTATGCTTTGTGGTGCTATGTTGCTTTTTATTTACTGTTTCTTCCCCCTCTTCTCTCCAGTAGACCCCAAGACCGATGTTGCCCCTGTGATCGACTACGTCAACGACGACCCCTCCTTTCCAGAGCAACCAGGCAAGCAGACCCTCCTTGAGCATTCTGATATCGCCCATTTCTTTCCCTCTCATGCTTGCATTAGAACTGCTACTGCTTTCTATATGATCCTACTCTGATGCATAGCCTGTTGTTGTTGCCTGCTTTCATACCTTACTTGCTTATCCTAAACTTCTTAGTATAGGTTGGTTAGAGATCCATCAGTGACCCCACCTTGTCCCAGTTGCCTCGCTTTATGTTCGATGACTCGATCAACATGATCGACGTCCAGACCCCGACACCTCACATCACCCCCCTAGTTGTATGACCCTACAGAGTTACCATCGAGTGCCGAGGGTGGAACCTCTTACATCACTCCTGATGAGATCTCTGTAGTGTAGCTATACGGTCAAGGTCATCGAGGGTGATTTCCTCCTTAACCACTTCCGTTACGGCTCTGTCGTGCAACCCCTCAAGTGTGAACCTCGAGGGTGGATCCTCTTACGTTCACCTTGATGATAACATCGAGTGGAATTCACCGGGGGTGATTCCTCTGATTTTCCCGTTGGTGTTAGACACACAGTTACTATGGTTACTATGACTTTGCACTGAGCCATAATTACTAAAGACGGGTCGGCCCTGAGGGGTACCCGCGCGAGCTAAATAGCAAGTGATGTGGAGTCGGGTTGTCTTGGAAGGTGCCCGCGAGATACTTACGAGGCGTGGCCGGGCATTCTTAGCTCTTGCCGCAAGTACTCGAGATGGGGCGACGGGGTCACATCGATCGTGAGACTCTGCTCGTTACCGCGTGCTCCTAATCCACTGCGGTTTGGATATTTGATCCGAGGGGCCTCTGGCCTGATAGCACTAACCATCACGTGGGCATAGTATGGGCGTTCTGCGTCGTATACATCAGCCGAAGCTTAATCGACGTCAGCGACTGAGCGGCGCGCGCCGGGTTGGACTACGTAAGCTCCTGCCTTGTTGAAGGAGGTAGCTAGGTCTGCTCACCGGCCGCATACGCAACATGCAGGAGTTCCCGGGGAGATGGCCCATGACCCCTGGGGGCATAGGTTTAGTCCGGCATGCTTGACCTCTCTATTAAGCCTAGGTCGGGTTGCGGCATATTGTTTGGCCGAGGCCGGGCATGACCCAGGAAAGTGTGTCCGGCCGGAGTTAATCGAGTGTGGTGGGTAAGTTGTTGCACCCCTGCAGGGAAGAAAACATCTATCGATAGCATGTCCTACGGTAACGGACACTTGGAGTTTTATCCCGATCGATACAACTAGAACTGGATACTTGTGATGAGAAATGGATGGTGATGAGAAATGTATTGTGATTAGAAATGGATAGTATGGCTCTGGGATTGCTTTCTCACAGGGAGTTGAGAAAGGATCTCTGGCCGAGGTTGATAACACTACTACTTTACATTATGTTGATCTATACTCTTCTATATGCTGCAAGAAGCTTGAAGATGCTTAAAGATGCTAGTCTTCGATAGGATAGGCTTTCCCCTTGTTTTTGGCATTCTGCAGTTTAGTCCACAGATACAGCCCATTTCCTTTGATACAGATGCATACTTAGTTTAGATCTGATGTAAGTCTTGCGAGTACTTTGGATGAGTACTCACGGCTGCTTTGCTACCTCTTTTCCCCCATACCCGATTGTTGTGACCAGATGACGGATCTCAGGAGCCAGATGACACCACTGATGACTACTGCTAATCCGAGGATGCCTACTACTATGTGCCGGACGATGACGACTTGGAGTAGTTAGGAGGCTCCCAGGCAGGAGGCCTTGCCTTTTCGATCGATGTTGTTTTTTGTGCTAGCCTTCTTAAGGCAAACTTGTTTAACTCATGTCTGTACTAAGATAATGTTGCTTCCGCTGACTCTTGTGTATTCAAGCCTATGTATGCGAGCCCTCGAGGCCCCTGGCTTGTAATATAAAGATTGTATTATTTTAATTTGTGTCTAGAGTTGTGTTGTGATATCTTCCCGTGAGTCCTTGATCTTGATCGTACACATTTGCGTGTATGATTTGTGTACGGTCAAATCGGGGGTGTCACAGGGAATGACTTTCTATCTTCTGCAGTGGTCGGGCATTGAGTCTGACTCAACTTCACACCTTGTAACACAGGCAAGAACCCTTTCTTTGCTTGATCCATTTTGAACTTCTTCAAAACTTTATCAAGGTATGTGCTTTGTGAAAATCCAATTAAGCGTCTTGATGTATCTCTAGATCTTGATGCCCAATATATAAGCAGCTTCACTGAGGTCTTTCATTGAGAACTTCTTATTCAAGTATCCTTTTATGCTATTCAGAAATTCAGTATCATTTCCGATCAGCAATATTTCATCCACATATAATATCAGAAATGCTACAGAGCTCCCACTCACTTTCTTGTAAATACATGCTTCTCCAAAAGTCTGTATAAAACCATATTATTTGATCACACTATCAAAACGTATATTCCAACTCCAAGAGGCTTGCTCCAGTCCATAAATGGATTGTTGGACCTTGCACACTTTGTTAGCAACTTTTGGATCGACAAAACCTTCTGGTTGCATCATATACAACTCTTCTTTAAGATATCCATTAAGGAATGCAGTTTTGACATCCATTTGCCAAATTTCATAATCATAAAATGAGGCAATTGCTAACATGATTCGAACGGACTTAAGCATCGCTACGGGTGAGAAGGTCTCATCGTAGTCAACTCCTTGAACTTGTCGAAAACCTTTTGCAACAAGTCAAGCTTTGTAGACAGTAACATTACCGTCAGCGTTAGTCTTATTCTTGAAGATCCATTTATTCTCTATGGCCTGCCGATCATCGGGCCAGTCAACCAAAGTCCACACTTTGTTCTCATACATGGATCCCATCTCAGATTTCATGGCCTCAAGCCATTTTGCGGAATCTGGGCTCATCATCGCTTCCTCATAGTTCGTAGGTTCGTCATGGTCAAGTAACATGACCTCCAGAAAAGGATTACCGTACCACTCTGGTGTGGATCTTACTTTGGTTGACCTACAAGGTTCGGTAGTAACTTGATCAGAAGTTTCATGATCATCATCATTAGCTTCCTCACTTACTGGTGTAGGAATCACAGGAACTGATTTCTGTGATGAACTATTTTCCAATAAGGGAATAGGTACAATTACCTCGTCAAGTTCTACTTTCCTCCCACTCACTTCTTTCGAGAGAAACTCCTTCTCTAGAAAGGATCCATTCTTAGCAACGAATATCTTGCCTTCGGATCTGTGATAGAAGGTGTACCCAACAGTTTCCTTTGGGTATCCTATGAAGACACATTTCTCCGATTTGGGTTCGAGCATATCAGGTTGAAGCTTTTTCACATAAGCATCACAGCCCCAAACTTTAAGAAATGATAACTTGGGTTTCTTGCCAAACCACGGTTCATAAGGTGTCGTCTCAACGGATTTTGATGGTGCCATATTTAACGTGAATGCAGCTGTCTCTAAAGCACAACCCCAAAACGATAGCGGTAAATCAGTGAGAGACATCATAGATCGCACCATATCTAATAAAGTGTGGTTACGACGTTTAGACACACCATTACGTTGTGGTGTTCCAGGTGGCGTGAGTTGAGAAACTATTTCGCATTGTTTCAAATGATGACCAAACTCATAACTCAAATATTCACCTCCATGATCAGATCGTAGAAACTTAATTTTCTTGTTACGATGATTTTCCACTTCACTCTGAAATTCTATGAATTTTTCAAATGTTTCATCAAGTGGATATACCCATATCTGCTCAAATCATCTGTTAAGGTAAGAAAATAACGATACCCGCCGCGAGCATCAACACTCATCGGACCGCATACATCAGTATGTATTATTTCCAACAAGTCTGTTGCTCGCTCCATTGTTCCGGAGAACGGAGTCTTAGTCATCTTTCCCATGAGGCATGGTTCGCAAGCATCAAGTGATTCCAAAAGTCCATAAGCATGGAGTTTCTTCATGCGCTTTACACCAATATGACCTAAACGACAGTGCCACAAATAAGTTGAACTATAATTATTAAACTTATATCTTTTGGCTTCAATACTATGAACATGTGTATCACTACTATCAAGATTTAGTAAAAACATACCACTCATTAAGGGTGCATGACCATAAAAGATATTATTCATATAAATAGAACAACCATTATTCTCTGATTTAAATGAATAACTGTCTCGTATTAAACAAGATCCAGATATAATGTTCATGCTCAATGCTGGAACCAAATAACAATTGTTTAGGTCAAAAACTAATCCCGAAGGTAGATGTAGAGGTAGCGTGCCGACGGCGATCGCATCGACTTTAGAACCATTTCCCACACGCATCGTGACCTCGTCCTTAGCCAATCTTCGCTTAATCCGTAGCCCGTGTTTTGAGTTGCAAATATTAGCAACAGAACCAGTATCAAATACCTAGGCGCTACTGCGAGCATTAGTAAGGTACACATCAATAACATGTATATCAAATATACCTTTCATTTTGCCATCCTTCTTCTCCACCAAATAATTGGGGCAGTTCCGCTTCCAGTGACCAGTCCCTTTATAGTAGAAGCACTCAGTCTCAGGCTTAGGTCCAGACTTGGGCTTATTCACTTGAGCAGCAACTTGCTTGATGTTCTTCTTAAAGTTCCCCATCTTCCCTTTACCCTTTTTTCTTGAAACTGATGGTCTTGTTGACCATCAACACTTGATGCTCCTTCTTTGTTTCTACCTCCACAGCCTTTAGCATTGCGAAGAGCTCGGGAATTGTATTATCCATCCCTTGCATATTATAGTTCATCACGAAGCCCTTGTAGCTTGGTGGCAGTGATTGAAGAACTCTGTCAATGACACTATCATCAGGAGGATTAACTCCCAGCTGAGTCAAGTGGTTGTGGTACCCAGACATTCCAAATATATGTTCACTGACAGAACTATTCTCCCCCATTTTGCAGCTGTAGAATTTATTGGAGACTTCATATCTCTCAATCTGGGCATTTGCTTGAAATATTAACTTCAACTCCTGGAACATCTCATATGCTCCATGACGTTAAAAACATCGTTGAAGTCCCGGTTCTAAGACGTAAAGCATGGCACATTGAACTACCGAGTAGTCATCAGCTTTGCTCTACGAGGTGTTCATAACATCTGGCGTTGCTCCTGCAGCGGGTTTGTCACCTAGCGGTGCTTCCAAGACATAATTCTTCTGTGCAGCAATGAGGATAATCCTCAAGTTACGGACCCAGTCTGTGTAATTGCTACCATCATCTTTCAACTTAGATTTCTCTAGGAACACATTAAAATTCAACGGAACAATAGCACGGGCTATCTATCTACAACAACATAGACATGCAAAATACTATCAAGTACTAAGTTCATGATAAATTAAAGTTCAATTAATCAAATTACTTAAGAACTCCCACTTAGATAGACATCCCTCTAATCATCTAAGTGATCACGTGATCCATATCAACTAAACCATGTCCGATTATCACGTCAGATGGAGTAGTTTTCAATGGTGAACATCACTATGTTGATCATATCTACTATATGATTCACGCTCGACATTTCGGTCTTAGTGCTTCGAGACCATATCTGCATATGCTAGGCTCGTCAAGTTCAACCCGAGTATTCTGCGTGTGCAAAACTGGCTTGCACCCGTTGTATCTGAACGTAGAGCTTATCACACCCGATCATCACGTGGTGTCTCGGCACGACGAACTGTAGCAACGGTGCATACTCAGGGAGAACACTTATACCTTGAAATTTAGTGAGAGATCATCTTATAATGCTACCTCTGAACTAAGCAAAATAAGATGCATAAAGGATAAACATCACATGCAATCAATATAAGTGATATGATATGGCCATCATCATCTTGTGCCTTTGATCTCTATCTTCAAAGCACCGTCATGATCACCATCGTCACCGGCTTGACACCTTGATCTCCATCGAAGTGTCATTGTCGTCTCGCCAACTATTGCTACCACGACTATCCCTAGTGCTTAGTGATAAAGTAAAGCAATTACATGGCGATTGCATTTCATACAATAAATCGACAACCATATGGCTCCTGCCAGTTGCCGATAACTCTGTTACAAAACATGATCATCTCATACAATAAAATTTAGCACCATTTCTTGACCATATCACATCACAACATGCCCTGCAAAAACAAGTTAGACGTCCTCTACTTTGTTGTTGCAAGTTTTACGTGGCTGCTATGGGCTGAGCAAGAACCGTTCTTACCTACGCATCAAAAACCACAACGCGGTATAGTGATTGCTTTTTGATCTTCAGAAAGAACCCTATTCATTGAATCTGAATCAACTAAAGTTGGAGAAACTGACACCCACCAGCCACCTGTGTGCGAAGCACGTCGGTAGAACTAGTCTCGTGTAAGCGTACGCGTAATGTCGGTCTGAGCCGTTTCATCAAACAATACCGATGAATCTATAATCAACTAGTGACGGCAAGTGATAACCCACAAGTATAGGGGATCGCAACAGTTTTCGAGGGTAGAGTATTCAACCCAAATTTATTGATTCGACATAAGGGGAGCCAAAGAATATTCTCAAGTACTAACAGTTGAGTTGTCAATTCAACCGCACCTGAAAGACTTAATATCTGCAGCAAAGTATTTAGTAAAAAGTAATATGGAAGTAACAGTAACAGTGGCGAAAGTAATAGTATTGGTTTTGTAGTGATTGTAACAGTAGCAACAAAAAAGTAAATCAGCGAAGATCAATATGTGAAAAGCTCATAGGCAATGGATCAGTGATGGATAATTATGTCGGGTGCGATTCCTCATGCAACAATTATAACATAGGGTGACATAGAACTAGCTCCAGTTCATCAATGTAATGTAGGCATGTATTCCGAATATAGTCATACGTGCTTATGGAAAAGAACTTGCATGACATCTTTTGTCCTACCCTCCCGTGGCAGCGGGGTCCTATTGGAAACTAAGGGATATTAAGGCCTCCTTTTAATAGAGTACCGGACCAAAGCATTAACACTTAGTGAATACATGAACTCCTCAAACTACGGTCATCACTAGTAAGTATCCCGATTATTGTCAATCATGGCACTCGGGGCTTAGTGACAAGCATTAAGCATAGCAAAGTCATAGCAACATCAATCTCAGAACATAATGGATACTAGGGATCAAACCCTAACAAAACTAACTCGATGACATGATAAATCTCATCCAACCCATCACCGTCCAGCAAGCCTATGATGGAATTACTCACGCACGGCGGTGAGCATCATAAAATTGGTGATGGAGGAAGGTTGATGATGACGATGGCGACGGATTCCCCTCTCCGGAGCCCCGAATGGACTCCAGATCAGCCCTCCCAAGAGAGATTAGGGCTTGGCGGTGGCTCCGTATCGTAAAACGTGATGAATCCTTCTCTCTGATTTTTTTTCTCCTTGAACGTGAATATATGGAGTTGAAGTTGAGGTCGGTGGAGCACCAGGGGGCCCACGAGGCAGGGGGGGCATGCCCGGGGGGTAGGCGCGCCCCCCACCCTCGTGGACAGGGTGTGGGCCCCCTTGCCTTGATTCTTTCGCTAGTACTTTTTATATATTCCAAAAATATTCTCCGTGAAGTTTCAGGTCATTCCAAGAACTTTTCTTTCTGCACAAAAATAATACCATGGCAATTCTGCTGAAAACAACGTCAGTCCGGGTTAGTTCCATTCAAATCATGCAAGTTAGAGTCCAAAACAAGGGCAAAAGTGTTTGGAAAAGTAGATACATTGGAGACGTATCAACTCCCCCAAGCTTAAACCTTTGCTTGTCCTCAAGCAATTCGGTTGAAAAACTGAAAGTGATAAAGAAAAACTTTTACAAACTCTGTTTGCTCTTGTTGTTGTAAATATGTTAAGCCAGCATTCAAGTTTTCAGCAAAGATTATAGAGTAACCATATTCACAATAACATTTAGGTCTCATGTTTACTCATATCAATGGCATAATCAATTAGCGAGCAATAATAATAAATCTCAAATGACAACACTTACTCAAAACAATCATAATATGATATAACAAGATGGTATCTCACTAGCCCTTTATGAGACCGCAAAACATAAATGCAGAGCACCTCTGAGGATCAAGGACTGACTGGAAATTGTAATTCATGGTAAAAGAGATCCAGTCACAGTCATACTCAATGTGAACTAATAATAATGGATGCAAATGACAGTGGTGCTCTCCAACTGGTGCTTTTTAATAAGAGGATGATGACTCAACATAAAAGTAAATAGATAAGCCCTTCACAAAGGGAAGCAGGGATTTGTAGAGGTGCCAGAGCTCTATTTTTGAAATAGAGATAAATAATATTTTGAGTGGTATACTTTCATTGTCAACATAACAACCGAGAGATCTCGATATCTTCCATGCTACACACATTATAGGCGGTTCCCAAACAGAATGGTAAAGTTTATACCCCCCTACCACCAACAAACATCAATCCATGGCTTGTCCGAAACAATGGGTGCCTCCAACAAACAACAATCCTGGGGGAGTTTTGTTTGCAATTATTTTGATTTGATTTGAGCATGGGACTGGGCATCCCGGTTACCAGCCATTTTCTTGTGAATGAGGAGCTGAGTCCACTCCTCTTGAGAATAACCCGCCTAGCATGGAAGATATAGATAGCCCTAGTTGATACATGAGCTATTCGAGCATACAAAACAGAATTTCATTTGAAGGTTTAGAGTTCGACACATACAAATTTACTTGGAACGGCAGGTAGATACCACATATAGGAAGGTATGGTGGACTCATATGGAATAACTTTGGGGTTTATGGAAGTGGATGCACAAGCAGTATTCCCGCTTAGTACAAGTGAAGGCTAGAAAGAGACTGGGAAGCGACCAGCTAGAGAGCGACAATAGTCATGAACATGCATTAAAATCAATCAACACTGAGTGCAAGCATGAGTAGGATATAATTCACCATGATCATAAATATCGTGGAGGCTATGTTGATTTGTTTCAACTACATGCGTGAACATGTGCCAAGTCAAGCCACTCGAATCGTTCAAAGGAGGATACCACCCTATCATACCACATCACAACCATTTTAATAGCATGTTGACACGCAAGGTAAACCATTATAAACTCCTAGCTACTTAAGCATGGCATGAGCAACTATAATCTCTAATTGTCATTGCAAACATGTTCCATTCATAATAGGCTGAATCAGGAATGATGAACTAATCATATTTACAAAAACAAGATAGGTCGAGTTCATACCAGCTTTTCTCATCTCAATCAGTCCATCATATATCGTCATTATTGCCTTTCACTCGCACAACCGAATATGTGGATAATAATAATAGTGCATGCGCATTGGACTAAGCTGGAATCTGCAAGCATTTAATACAAGAGAGAAGACAAGGTTATATGGGCTCTTTGTTAGATCAACAATAATTCATATGAGAGTCACTCAAAATTTTCATCATGGTCTTCTCCTCTCGACCCCCAAAGAAAAGAAACAAAACTATTTACACGGGAAAGCTCCCAACAAGCAAAAGAAAAACGAGAATTTTTTTTGGGTTTTCTTTTAATTACTACTACTACAAGCATGGAAAGTAAACTAGCTAAAAACTACAACTAATTTTTTTTATTTTTCTTAAGGTTTTTCAAGCACACAAGAAGAAAGCTTAAAACAGAAAATAAACTAGCATTGATGATACAATGAAAAAGTATGATCACCGACAACTGGCATGAGTGTGTGAACATGAATGTAATGTCGGTGAGAAATACGTACTCCCCAAAGCTTAGGCTTTTGGCCTAAGTTGGTCTATGACCATGGATCAAAGTGACCCTCTCCGGTGTGCGGAGGAGTGTCATCTGGGTGCCACTGGTTGGCGATCTCCAGATTCCATTGATAAACAGACTGTCGATAAGGGTCAAGTGGTGGTTCCGGCTCAGGCTCTAGAGCTGGTGTCAGGCTCCAGTATGCATAAAGGGCCTCCAGCAAGATGAGGTATGTGCTGTTCACGCTGGTCGTGGCGGAAGTCGATGAGGCCCGCATTCTCAGCCAAATAATAAAAGTCATCATGAATCCCGGCTGCTCTCCAGAATTAATCACAAGGCCATTCACACGGCCGAACCTCCGCGGTGCGAGGGAGATTATATTTGGGCTTCTTATTCTCTTCACTTTGCTTATCCTTCGAGCTCCAGATTGAAGAGCCCCTCAACAATCTCTTCATCATTTCCTCTAAAAAAATTCTAAAATTTTTAGTGACTCAAAATAAAAGTGAACCAAACTCAACAAGATTGATAGCAACTACTCCCACAAGTGCCTACGGGCCATATCATGCATTAAAACTACCTTTGACCACATAAATTTGACATGCAAGCTCAAGAACAGGGTCACCTAGGCAGCAAAAATTTGCAATAAATAAAGCACTAGAACAAAAACTAATTGGACCATTGGAGGAGTCACATACCGAAGAACAATCCCCCAAAGCAGTTTTGTGAATAGCGCTTTGAGCAAGGAGATCGAAAATGGCAGCAAGATGAGCTAGAACTCGGGTTTGAGCTGGTGGAGGATTTTTTCTGGAGGAAGACGAAGTGTGTGGGTGTAGGAATAAGTGGATGGGGGCCACATGGGGTCCATGAGGTAGGGGGGCGCCCTCCACCCTCATGGGCACATGGTGGGTCCCCCTAGTGTGTTCTCAGTGCCAATAATTCTTAAATATTCTAGGAAAAAATCATATAAAATTTTCAGGACATTTGGAGAACTTTTATTTTCAGGGTATTTTTTATTGCAAGGATAATTCAGAAATAGACAAAAAATACTATTTTTGCTTTATTTAATCTAAACAACAGAAAGTAAAAAAGAGGGTACAGCGAGTTGTGCTTTCTAACTTCATCCATCTCACGCTCATCAAAAGGAATCCACTAACAAGGTTGATCAAGTCTTGTTAACAAACTCTTTTCAAATAACATGAAACCGGAGAATTTTTGAATAACACTAGGTTACCTCAACGGGAATATGCATATCCCCAACAATAAGAATATCATATTTCTTCTTGACAGTAGGAAGAGGAAATTCAAAACCTCAAATAATAATTGTTGGAAGTTTTTCCAATAGAATTGATACTGTGGACTTGAGGTTGTTTCCTTGGAAAGTGTACCGTATGCTCATTACCATTAACATGAAAAGTAACATTGCCTTAGTTGCAATCAATAACAGCCCCTGTAGTATTCAAAAAGGGTCTACCAAGGATAATTGACATACTATCGTCCTCAGGAATATCAAGAATAACAAAGTCTGTTAAAATAGTAACGTTTGCAACCACAACAGGCACACCCTCACAAATACCGACAGGTATAGCAGTTGATTTATCAGCCATTTGCAAAGATATTTCAGTAGGTGTCAACTTATTTAAATCAAGTCTACGATATAAAGAGAGAGGCATAACACTAACACCGTCTCCAAGATCACATAAAGCAGTTTTAACATAGTTTCTTCTAATGGAGCATGGTATAGATGGTACTCCTGGATCTCCTAATTTCTTTGGTATTCCACCTTTAAAAGTATAATTGGCAAGCATGGTGGAAATTTCAGCTTCCGGTATCTTTCTCTTATTTGTGGCAATATCTTTCATGTACTTAGCATAAAGATTCATTTTAAGCATATCAGTCAAAATCATACGCAAAAAGATAGGTCTAATCATTTCAGCAAAGCGCTCAAAATCCTCATCATCCTTTTTCTTGGATGGTTTACGAGGAAAAGGCATGGGTTTCTGAACCCATGGTTCTCTTTCTTTACCGTGCTTCCTAGCAACAAAGTCTCTCTTATCATAACGTTGATTCTTTGATTGTGGGTTATCAAGATCAACAACAGGTTCAATATCTACATCATTGTTATTGCTAGGTTGAGCATCATCATTAACATTATCACTAGGTTCATGTTCATTACCAGATTGTGTTTCAGCATCAGAAATAGAATATCATTGGGATTCTCAGGTGTGTCAACAACAGGTTTGCTAGAAGCATGCAAAGTTCTATCATTTTTATTTTTCTTCTTCTTAGAAGAACTAGGTGCATCAACATTAGTTCTCTGAGAATCTTGCTCAATTCTCTTAGGGTGGCCTTCACGATACAAAGGTTCCTGAGTCATTTTACCCCCTCTAGTCACAACTCTAACAACATTATCATTTTTCTTATTATTTAATTCATTGATAAAATCATTTTGAGCTTTAAGCACTTGTTCTACTTGAGTGGTAACCATAGAAGCATGTTTACTAATGAGTTTAAGTTCACCTTTAACTCTAGACATATAATCACTCAAGTGTTCAATCATATAAGCATTTCGTTTCAATTGTCTACTAACATAAGCATTGAAGTTTTCTTGTTTAACAATAAAATTATCAAACTCATCTAAGCATTGGCTAGCAGACTTATAACAAGGGATATCACCTTCATCAAATCTATAGAGAGAATTTACCTTTACTACCTGTGTCGGGTTATCAAGACCATGTATTTCTTCAATAGGTGGTAAATTCTTAATATCTTTATCTTTAATACCTTTTTCTTTCATAGATTTCTTTGCCTCTTGCATATCTTCAGGACTGAGAAATAGAATACCCCTTTTCTTCGGAGTTGGCTTAGGAGTTGGTTTAGGAAGTGTCCAATCATTTTCATTACTCAACATATTATCCAATAGCAATTCAGCTTGATCAACAATTCTTTCCATGAAAACACAACCAGCACAACTATCCAGGTGGTCTCTGGAAGCATCGGTTAGTCCATTATAAAAGATATCAAGTATTTCATTTTTCTTGAGAGGATGATCACGCAAAGCATTAAGTAATCGGAGGATCCTCCCCCAAGATTGTGGTAGACTCTCTTCTTCAATTTGCACAAAGTTATATATTTCCCTTAAAGTAGCTTGTTTCTTATGAGTGGGGAATATTTAGCAGAGAAGTAATAACTCATATCCTGGGGACTACACACACAACTAGGATCAAGAGAATTAAACCATGTTTTAGCATCACCCTTTGATGAGAATGAAAATAACTTAAGGATATAATAGTAGCGAGTTTTCTCATCATTAGTGAATAGGGTGGCTATATCATTTAATTTAGTAAGATGTGCCACAACAGTTTTAGATTCATAGCCATAGAAAGGACCAGATTCAACCAAAGTAATTATCTCAGGATCTACAGAGAAATCATAATCCTTATCAGAAATACAGATAGGTGAAGTAGCAAAAGCAGGGTCATATTTCATTCTAGCATTCAAAGACTTTTCTTTCATCTTAGCTAATAATTTCTTAAGATCATATCTATCATTGCAAGCTAAAAAGTCTCTAGCAGTTTCTTCATCCATAACATAACCCTCAGGCACAACAAGCAATTCATATCTAGGGGGAGAATCTTCATCATCACTTTCATCAATATTATCAGTTTCAATAATTTCATTCTCTCTAACCCTAGCAAGTTGTTCATCAAGAAATTCACCTAGTGGCACGGTATTATCAAGCATAGAAGTAGTTTCATCATAAGTATCATGCAAAGCAGAAGTGGCATCATCAATAACATGCAACATATCAGAATGAATAGCAGAAGTAGGTGTCGCGAGTTTACTCAAATCAGAAGGTGAATCAAGTGCAGAGCTAGATGGCAGTTCCTTACCTCCCCTCATAGTTGAGGGGAAATCTTGGTTCTTTTATCTTTCAAGTTCTTCATAGTGATCAGCAGATATAAATCCCAAGTGACTCAAAGAATGGAGCTATGCTCCCCGACAACGGTGCCAGAAAATAGTCTTGATAACCCACAAGTATAGGGGATCGCAACATTTTTCGAGGGTAGAGTATTCAACACAAATTTATTGATTCGACACAAGGGGAGCCAAAGAATATTCTCAAGTATTAACAGTTGAGTTGTCAATTCAACCGCACCTGAAAGAATTAATATCTGCAGCAAAGTATTTAGTAGCAAAGTAATATGGAAGTAACGGTAACAGTGGCAGAAGTAATAGTATTGGTTTTGTAGTGATTGTAACAGTAGCAACGGAAATGTAAATAAGAGAAGATCAATATGTGAAAAGCTTGTAGGCAATGGATCAGTGATGGATAATTATGTCGGATGTGATTCCTCATGCAACAGTTATAACATAGGGTGACACAGAACTAGCTCCAGTTCATCAATGTAATGTAGGCATGTCTTCTGAATATAGTCATACGTGCTTATGGAAAAGAACTTGCATGACATCTTTTGTCCTACCCTCCCGTGGCAGCGGGGTCCTATTGGAAACTAAGGGATATTAAGGCCTCCTTTTAATAGAGTACCGGACCAAAGCATTAACACTTAGTGAATACATGAACTCCTCAAACTACGGTCATCACTGGTAAGTATCCCGATTATTGTCACTTCGGGGTTAACGGATCATACACTACTGGAATCAGCTTCTTTACCGTCCGCCATGGCGGATGACAAAGGCATAGATCACGGACGGCAAACTGTCCGGATGAACACGTGCCAGCAAAGGCCTTCTTTGTCGTCCGCTTCTTAGAAACGAACGGCAAAGGATTACGCCATCCGCCATCCGAGGCCAGCAGACGGCAAAGGCAGCAGACGGCAGTGCGGTGGCGTGAGGGCCGTTAGGGGGTTAACGGTGCTCTTTGCCGTCTGCCATCGGATGGCAAAGAGGCTAAGGTCTTTGTCGTCTGCTGGCAGACGGCAAAATGCTCAAACATGCCAGTCCCAGGAATCATAGGTAGCTGCCATGTGGCATGTTTGCCATCGGCTAGCTGACGGCAAAGAGCCTATACAACCCTGTTTTTAATTTAATTCATTCAATTTGACAGCAATTCACAGATATACACAGATATACATATATACACAACAAGCATATCCAACACACAAGTTTCATCATATATACATACATAACCAACACATAGTTCCATCCTTACATATTACAAAAGTTTCACATTGTTCATCCAACACTGTTATCCATCCATCCATATAACAAGTTCCAACCATGCAAGTTCATTGATACAAAATAAAAGCACAAATGGAAAAGAAGCACTCCATCCATGCAAGCTTCCGTGAATTAAATCAAATCTGCAAAATGATAAACAAGATGTTAGAAGAAGAAGAAGAAGACTATAAGAAGTAAGCATACTTAAGTAAAATGGAGCTAACCTAGAAGAAGAAGAAGAAGAAGACTAGAAGAAGAAGAAGAAGAAGAAGAAGAAGACTAAGCTTATTATGTAAACTTGGTCATTTTGTGCTAACATAAGTAATTTTGGAGTTAACCTATGGGAAACTAAGCATATTAGAGCTAACTTATGTCATTTTGGAGAAGAAGAAGAAGAAGAAGAAGAAGAAGAAGAAGAAGAAATAGAAGAAGACTATAAGCTTATTATGTAAACTTGGTCATTTTGTGCTAACATACGTAATTTTGGAGCTAACCTATAGGAAACTAAGCATATTAGAGATAACTTAGCATATTATAGCCAACTTAGGTAAAATGGAGCCAACCTAGCTAATTATGCCATCTTTGAGTGAACTAAGCATATTAGAGCTAACTTAGAGCTAACTTATGTCATTTTGGAGAAGAAGAAGAAGAAGAAGAAGAAGAAGAAGAAGAAGAAGAAGAAGAAGAAGAAGAAGAAGAAGAAGAAGAAGAAGAAGAAGAAGGAAGAAGAAGAAGAAGAAGAAGAAGAAGAAGACTATAAGCTTATTATGTAAACTTGGTCATTTTGTGCTAACATAAGTAATTTTGGAGCTAACTTATAGGAAACTAAGCATAGTAGAGATAACTTAGCATATTAGAGCTAACATAGGTAACTAAGCATATTAGAGCTAACTTATGTCATTTCGGAGGAAACAAAGCTAAGTATGTATATATATATATATCATTTTGGAGATCTGACATACCTGACATAGTTCAGTTCTCATTGTTCTTCTCCTTCTCCTTCCTCAGCCTGATGCGCCAAGAGCGGCGAGGCGGTGGAGGCAGTGGGATGTAGTCTTCTACCACAATTGGCGTGGTCATGTCGCCCAGCTGTGGGATCGCCGGCACCACCACCGGCGCGAGGTCATTGTTAGGCACCACCACCATCGCGAGGCCATCTTCAGGCAGGACCGACACGACCATCGCTACGTCATCCTCAGCCACCACCATCTCTTGCCCATGGTCATCCACCAGCATCTCTTGCCCTTGGTCAGCCACCACCATCGCTAGGTTATCCTCACCCTGATGCCCACTATGCTCCTCTTCTTCCCCACTCCAGTCCGGATCATCCTCCTTGTTGTCTTTGCTGCAGCCAGAATCGTTGCTGCTTTTGCTACAGCCAGAATCGCTGTTGCTTTTGCTACAACCAGAATCGCTGCTGCTTTGGCTGTAGCCAATGTCGCTGCTGCTGCTCCCATTGCTTGTCCAAATGCAACAATGACCGTTAACAATCGATGCGAGACAAAGCCAAATGTAGAGGAATAAGAAGAGGCGGAACGTAATGGCATCATCGTCGTCAGCGTAGTGCATGCGACACATAGTCGCGTTGAACACCTTCACGATGAGCATGGTGGCGGCATCATCATACCTGAAGAGAAGGAAGTACCCGTGCCGCAGGTCATAGGCACGGTAGAACTTCTCCCAGCCACGACACAGGTACATGTGGCCCTCCTTGATCACCAAATCCATGTCCCACAGCCAGCGAAACCCGCTGCCGGCCTATCGCAGCTTCACATTGTTTGGCGGATCTTCACCCAGCATGTTCATAAAAGTGTCAGGCAGCCTCTGCAGTTTGGGACAATGAGTGATGTAGCAAACAACCGAGTTATCATAATGAGATGGGTGAAGGGGAGATCTCTCCTTTTATATACCTGCCTCGTGGATGATATTGAAGTCCCAAGTATGATACTAAAGAACTCGAAAGCATCCAACTCGTACTCCGGTGTGATAGAGCGGAGTCTGTGGTGTCAGCTTCCCCGCATCTTTGATAAGCAGCAGAAGAGACCAATTAGTACCCTTACAACATTATCATACAACATTATAACATAAGAAATTTTGAGTGGAAGATAATCAACTACACCAAGTTATCATTTCTCATTCAAAAAGCAATACACTTGTGGACATATGATGGCTCTAGTTGAATTTATTAGTAGCACTAGTCGTCAAAAATGTTGACATTAGTTGAATTTCATATAATAACTATTTTAACTTCTTCCGGTCAGCAAACTAGGCAACTAGCTAGCAGTATAAAAACATTCAACTAAAGAAAATAAATAAACTGCAAAACGTGGCGGAACCCTAAATAAGAAAGTATAAAAACATGTATTTTTCTTCTTCTTCCCCTCTTCTTCTTTTTTCCTCCTTTTCCTTTTCCTCTTCTTCCTCTTCTTCATTATCGTCTTCTTCTTCTTATTATTATTTTTCTCTTCTTCTTCTTCTTCTTCTTCATCTCCTCCTCCTCCTCTGCTCTTTCTTCTTCTTCTTCTTCTTCTTCTTCTTCTTCTTCTTCTCCTCCTCCTCCTCCTCCTCCTCCTCTTCTTCTTCTTCCTTTCCCTTTCCCTTTCCCTCTTCTTCTACTTCTTCTTCTTCTTCTTCTTCTTCTTCTTCTTTTTTCTTCTTCTCCTCCTCCTCTTCTTCTTTTTCTTATTCTTGTTCTTATTTGTTCTTCTTTTCCTGTTTTCTTTTTCCTTTTTTCCTTCTTCTTTACTAATATGTAAACTATCTAAAACTATTTATTATCTAAAACTATATCTAATATCTAAAAACAGAAAAGAAAAAAAAAGAAAAAAAGAAAAGGGGGTGTGGAAGTGGAAGAGGGGGCTCATCATGGGGGGGGGCGGCAAGATGGCGGGGAGGGGCGGACGGGGGAGGGGGCGGGACGGGCAGCGACGGGGGCAGGGGCGGGGAGGGGGCGACGGGCACAGGGGATGGGGCGGCGGCGGCGGGCTGGTGGGTGAGAGAGAGAGGGAGAGAGAGAGAACGCAGGCGTTCATGGCGGGGGGAGGTTAGCGATTCAACGCCGTGCCCGGGTGGCCCCCCTACCCTCTTTCCTGTCAGCCTGGCAGACGGCAAAGAATTGTTTACCGTCAGCTAGCCGACGGTAAAGAAATGGCATACGACAAAGAGCAGACCTAGCCACAGCCTTGCGTCTGTGTGCCCACAAGGTTCTTTGCCGTCGGCCAGCTGACGGCAAAGAACTCTTTGTCGTCCGCGAGCTGACGGCAAAGTACTGGCTGATGGAAAAATAACCTGTGCCATCAGCTATTTCTTTGTCGTTTGCTTTGGAGAAACTGACGGCAAAGAAGCTCTTTGCCGTCAGCTAGCTGACGGCAAAGAAGTGGATTCCAGTAGTGATAACACATAATAGGTGACTATAGACTTGCAAGATAGGATCAAGAACTCACATATATTCATGAAAACATAATAGGTTCAGATCTGAAATCATGGCACTCGAGCCCTAGTGACAAGCATTAAGCATATCAAAGTCATAGCAACATCAATCTCAGAACATAATGGATACTAGGGATCAAACCCTAACAAAACTAACTCGGTTACATGATAAATCTCATCCAACCCATCATCGTCCAGCAAGCCTATGATGGAATTACTCACGCACGACGGTGAGTATCATGAAATTGATGATGGAGGAAGGTTGATGATGACGATGGCAACGGATTCCCCTCTCTGGAGCCCCGAACGGACTCCAGATCAGCCCTCCCGAGAGAGATTAGGGCTTGGCGGCGGTTCCGTATCGTAAAACGCGATGAATCCTTCTCTCTGATTTTTTCCTCCCCGGACGTGAATATATGGAGTTGGAGTTGAGGTCGGTGGAGCACCAGGGGGCCCACGAGGCAGGTGGCGCGCCCCCACCCTCGTGGACAGGGTGTGGGCCCCTAGCCATGATTCTTTCGCCACTATTTTTTATATATTCCAAAAATATTCTCCGTGAAGTTTCAGGTCATTCCGAGAACTTTTATTTCTGCACAAAAATAACACCACGACAATTCTGCTAAAAACAGCGTCCGTCCGGGTTAGTTCCATTCAAATCATGCAAGTTAGAGTCCAAAACAAGGGCAAAAGTGTTTGGAAAAGTAGATACGTTGGAGACGTATCAACAAGCAATATGTATATACCCACACCCACAAGTCCTTTGTGTTCTACTCGTGCATATAACATCTACGCATAGACCTGGCTCTGATTCCACTGTTGGGGAATGCAGTAATTTCAAGAAAATTCCTACGCACACTCAAGATCTATCATGGTGATGCATAGCAATGAGAGGGGAGAATGTAGTCCACGTACCCTCATAGACCGTAAGCGGAAGTGTTGTGACAACGTGGTTGATGTAGTCGTACGTCTTCACGATCCGACCGATCCTAGTACCGAAAGTACGAAACCTCCGTGATCTGCACACGTTTGGCTAGGTGACGTCCCACGAACTCTTGATCCAGCTGAGTGTTGAGGGAGAGCTTCGTCAGCACGGCGGCGTGATGACAGTGATGATGAAGTTACCGGCACAGGGCTTCGCCTAAGCACTATGATGATATGACCGAGGTGGATTATGGTGGAGGGGGCACCGCACACGGCTAAGACAGTTGTCTGTTGTGTGTTCTAGGGTGCCCCCTGCCCCCGTATATAAAGGAGCAAGGGGGAGGCCGGCCGGCCCTAGGGCGCGCCAAGGAGGGGAGGAATCCTCCTCCTAGTAGGAGTAGGACTCCTCCTTTCCTAGTCCTATACTAGGAGGGGAGGAAGGAGTGGGAGAGGGGAAGGGAAGGGGGGGTGCCACCCCCCTCCTAGTCCAATTCGGACTCAAGGGGGAGGGGGCGTGCGGCCTGCCTTGGCAGCCCCTCTCTCTCCACTAAGGCCCATCTAGGTCCACTAGTTCCCCGGGGGGGGGGGTCCGGTAACCCTCCGGCACTCCGGTTTTCTCCGAAATCACCCGGAACACTTCTGGTGTCCGAATATAGTCGTCCAATATATAAATATTTATGTCTAGGCCATTTTGAGACTCCTCGTCATGTCCGTGATCCTATCCGAGACTCCGAACTATCTTCGGTACATCAAAACATATAAACTCATAATATCGATCGTCACGGAATGTTAAGCGTGTGGACCCTACGGGTTCGAGAACACATCTCCAGTCAATAACCAATAGCGGAACCTGGATGTTCATATTGGCTCCCACACATTCTACGAAGATCTTTATAGGTCAAACCGCATAACAACATACGTTGTTCCCTTTGTCATCGGTATGTTACTTGTCCGAGATTTGATCATCGGTATCTCAATACCTAGTTCAATCTCATTACCGGCAAGTCCCTTTACTCGTTTCGTAATGCATCATCCCGTAACTAACTCATTAGTCACAATGATTGCAAGGCTTATAGTGATGTGCATTACCGAGAGGGCCCAGAGATACCTCTCCGATACTCGGAGTGACAAATCCTAATCTCGACCTATGCCAAATCAACAAACACCATCGGAGACACCTGTAGAGCACCTTTATAATCACCCAGATACGTTGTGACGTTTGGTAGCACACTAACTGTTCCTCCGGTATTCGGGAGTTGCATAATCTCATAGTCATAGGAACATGTATAAGTCATGAAGAAAGCAATAGCAACAAACTAAACGATCATCATGCTAAGCTAACAGATGGGTCAAGTCAATCACATCATTCTCTAATGATGTGATCCTGTTTATCAAATGACAACTCTTTGTCCATGGCTAGGAAACTTAACCATCTTTTGATTAACGAGCTAGTCAAGTAGAGGCATACTAATGACACTCTGTTTGTCTATGTATTATTCACGCATGTACTAAGTATCCAATTAATACAATTCTAGCATGAATAATAAACATTTATCATGATATAAGGAAATATAAATAACAACTTTATTATTGCATCTAGGGCATGTTTGAGGAGGACGCGGGCGAGGCCACGGGGGTCGGAGTCGAGGGCGCAGTCGACGAGGCCGGTGGCGTGGCTGACGAGGCGCGAGAGGGCCCGGTCGGGGACGACGACGAAGGCGTCGATGGGGCCGAGAGGGCTGGCTCGTCCGGAGCCGGTGAGGAGGACTGCGAGGGCGATGCCGCGGTCGTGGACGAAACCCCCGAGAGCCCGGCCGGGGGTGGGGCCAGGAGCAGGGTCCGGGAGGCCGGCTCCTCCTGAGCCGGGAGGTGAGGGCCTAGCAAGGCCCAGGAGGCCGGCTCCTCCTGAGCCAGCGAGGGGAACGTCGAGGACGGCGAGGCCGCGACTGGGGACGGGGAGTCCGACGGGGTCGCGGCAGTGCCCAAGCGATGGGGTGGAGGGAGTGTAGTTTGAGAACAAATACACTTTCATTTTCTATTCTTTCTAGTTCATATAGGATCTCTTGATAGTATCAAGTACTCCCTTTGTTCACAAATGTAAGATGTTCTAACCTTTCTGTGGTCAGATGTATATAAACACAATTTAGTGTGTGCTTTTATTCATTTATGTCCATATGTATTCCATGTTAAAACATCTAAAACATCTTTTATTTATTTATTTTTTGAAAAGGAGGATGTCTCCGGCCTCTGCATTTGGGTGATGCATGTAGCCATTTTATTAATTATTCATAAAGCCCTTACAAGATAATACATCAATAAGCTTGAAGCCACCATCTTGGCAACACTTGTCGCTATTCCTATCCCCGTGATGAAGGGGGGCTGAATGTCCGAGCCTAATACCAAACCGACATCGCACCAACACCTAACATCTAATGCCGGATACCCCATCCAAGCCATAATACCTGGACTGGGTTACACACTGGTCCGGCGCACTTTCAGTGGGCACCACATGCGCACGCTACAAGGGCCGTCACCTCTTTCATCCATTGATCCATCCTCAGATCAGATAATGACGCATTGACCTTGCCATGCCTCTCTGCCATCGACGCCACTACGACGCCATACAACGTCGTCCTCCTGCACGAGTCCATAGCCACCTGGCGGACGCCAAGTCTCCATTGCGCCACGCCATCGAGATCCGCCGCCATCGATGTATAGGATGAAGCGCCGCTCCACCATCTACCGACGCCCAACCTCCAAGCCATCCATATGTCCGTCCAGCTGTGGATATCTCCAAAGATGATGCCCCCACGGGGGTGACGATGAATGTCTCCAAAGAAGTAAAAGTTCTCGCAATTGGACGAAACTTGGCAGAGAATTTTTATGGAATATATAAAAAATAGTGGTGCAAAGATCCATCGGGGGGCACCACCTGCCCACAAGGCAGGGGCGCGCCCTGTTGCCTTGTTGGGGCCCTCGTGGCTCCATTTGTCCTACCTCCAGGTCCATAAGTATCGTCTTCCTGAGAAAAAAACTAGAGAGAAAGTTTTATCGCGTTTTATGATACGAAGCCGCAGGCACCTCCTGTTCTTCATTGGTAGGCTTGATCTGGAATCCGTTCAGGGCTCCGGAGGGGGCAAATCATCGCCGTCGTCATCAATAACCCCTCTTCATCGACAACCTCATGATGCTCACTCGAAAATAGTCTGTTAATAAGACCTGACCAACCTTATTAATGGTTTATTTTTTAGGTTGATGAATTCCGTAAACACAACCTTCTCTAACTTTAGTTCACTCCCTGTTATTTTTAGTTTAATAAAGTAGAATGTCATGTTTATCCCGCTTTCTGAATTATCTATTCAGAAAAGACCTAGAACTAAAAGTGCTCATAATGTCGTAAAAATTTAACATGACTTTTTATAGAATAAAATAAAAATTTGCACTGGACACACCCCAAGGGGGTGCCCTGTTGTCCACAAGGGCAGCAGGGCACGTCTAAGTGCATTGTGGGGCCCACACGACCCCACTCACCTCTTAGCTCGCGGTCTTGCTCCTAGATACGAATTTTCGATCTCTTTGCTCGGAGCTTCATTTTCAAAACTTTTCGAAGAAATTTCTCCTTGGTATGTGACTCATCCATTGATCCAATTCGTTTTTGTTCTAATGGTTTATACATAGCTTGCAAAAATGTCATATATTATGGGATGGAGGGAGTACTACTTAGTTCAACCAAATGAACTAAATTTTTAAATGGAGGGTACCTTTAGGTTCTATAATTGCATCCCTGGCATTCAATCATAATTTATTTTTTTGAGGATGAATGGCCTTCAATCATGATTTTTTTTGTGAGACAATGAATTTTCTTTTGTGAGGGGTAGCCTGCAATCTTTTTATTTTTTGAGAAAAACCTGTAGCCTTCAATCATGATGGAACTTCGAAGGAGATGGTGGGGCGAGTCGAGCCCAGCCCAATATTTCTTTTTTTTAGAACAGCCCAGCCCAACTTGACTCAAGTCATGGGCTCAAATACGCCGACGGAATCGAAGAGAAACTTGCGAGGCACACGATTGAGCCCGAGGCCTGAGCTCTCCAAAAGCCAGCCACCGTCCCGACCCAACCCGGATCCATCCACACAACTCTCCTCCCCTTCCCTCCGATCCAACCCGCACCGAGATGGCCCGCCCGCCCGCCGCCGCGAACCTCAAGCGCAAGCGGAAGCGCCGCCGCCGCCCCAAGGCCGGCAAGGGCGCGGCCGCCGACTTGCCCGACTTCTTCTCCAACCTCCCCGACGACGTCGTGCTCGCCATCGCCAACCGCCTCCCGACCCGCCTCGCCGTCACGCTCTCCGTCCTCGCCCGCCGCTTCCGCCACCTCCCCTCCCTCTACTCCCACCTCGACTCCGTCAGGTTCTCCGGGCCCGCCTCCCCGGTCCCTCTGCCCGCCAGCCAGCCCAAGCTCCTCCGCCGCCTCGACATCGCCCCGCCCAAACCTATCAAGCCCTCCGCCCTCCGCCACGTCATCAACGCCGCCGCCAACCACGGCCTCTCCGAGCTCGCCGTCCGCCTGCACCGCCGCGTCTGCCTGCCCAAGAATGTCTTCGCCATCCGCTCTCTCGCCGTGCTATCCCTCAACACCTGCAGCGTGCCGCCCCTCTCCGCCGTCACTTGCGCCCGCCTCCGGACGCTCAAGCTACACCGCGTCTACATCAAACAGGTGGTCCTCACCGCCATCCTCTCCGCGGCGACCGGGCTCCAGACGCTGGAGATGGTACACTGCACGGGCTTGGACGCCGGATGCACGGTGGAGTCGTTGACCGTGAGGAGCTTCTTGTTTATGCCCAACGTGGAGCAACGGGAGGTCACGCTGAGAGCGCCGGGGCTGAGGACAATCACGCTTCACACGCGACCCAAGACGCAGAAGGTGCACCTGGAGCCTTCGCCGGATGTCAGCAAGGTATACCTGCACGTCGCCAAGTCCCAGGAAAAGGTTCTCTTCAGGATGCGGCCGTTCTTGGATGCTGCCACAGGGCTAGCTTCCCTTACGCTCAGAGGCTGTGCTGTGAAGGTGAGCTCTCTCGCATCCATCGTACTCTATCAGCTATTACTGCAGTGTTAATTTGTCTAGATCCGAAGTAGGCTGCTGTCCAATTGTTCACAATACTGGTCATGATACGTGGAAGAATATGCGTAGTTGATGAACGGAAGCCTCAGCCAGGCTACGTGTTCCTTGGCAGCGTTACAGTGTGTTTGCCTTGTCACAAGTCAATGATTCATGTAGTTCAAGCTGCAAAACTAAGTGATCAATTAGTATAACCTTAGGAAGGACCTCCCTGGGTTTGATCCATGAAAACTTGGTTTTAGGAAGGACAGAGTAGTTCCACCGTGACTTACTTGTACTCCCTCCGTCCCAAAATAAGTGACTCAACTTTGTACTAACTTTAAGGGGTAATACTTTGAAGTTACAGTTAAGATACTTACTTGTAATGCTTTGTATGGTGCATTGATTCTTATGTGTGTGGCAATGCATGCTGCTGACAAAGATGTGTCACTTATTCTTATAAATATGAGAAAGACAACTTAAGTATTTGTGTTATGTAGCAATTTGTAGATTCCAGGAAACAAGTAGTTGTTTGAGTCAGAACATAACAAGTGGTTGAAGTCACACACTACTTAACACTTCTATTTCTTCGTGGGTTTGGGTCTAACCTAAACAATTAAACATGCATAGCTTAATTTTATCCCATCTGCAGATTGAGTTTTTACCTCATTTGTATATTCGTATCTTATTCCTTTGCAGTTGTTAGCTGGTGAATATAAAGATATTGTGAAGTTGCCAATTACATTTGAAGGGTTGAGGATATTGTCAGTGAGCTTGAATTTCTCGCGTGAATCAGAAGCTGTTTTCCTGGTGAAGCTGCTTCAGAGCTGTCCTAGCCTACAGCAGTTGACCGTCTCGGTATGCATCTTATCATCTACAGGTTTCAGTTCATTGAGAGATGTATTATTATTATTATTAACACACCTTACTTCATGCTAGGCTGCTGAAAATAAGATGACAGAGGCGTCCTTTAGTTTTGCTGATCACAAGAAGATGCTTGCAAAGGCATCATGCCTAACTAATAGCCTGTTGAAGATTAAGTTTCTTGGGTTCAAGTCTGGAGAATATGAGAAGGACCTCCTTGTTTTCCTATTAAATCGAACCAATAAGCTGAAGAAGATTGGGGTGCAGTTTCCAGCAAGCGAAGAAACCACTGTGAAGTGGGCTTTATCTGTGAGGCCAGCCCCAATCGAGAGAAGATCTACTATGTTCAACAAGGGCTACCTGCAGTTGGAGTATACCTGATAGCTTACACGATAGGCATACACCACATGTTTTCAGTTTCGCTGCACATACTTCCCTTTGGTAGAACTTTTGTCCTTGACTTGTGGACATGACACGGGCGTGATGGTTGCAATCTCGAGTGGTTGGGTTCAACCCTTCTTTACATAGCTAGGTGAAGTTAGAACAGAGTTTGAGACAGATATATGAAAAGAGCAGAGAATATCTGGGTTGTGTTGTAGTTTTCACAAGACAAGAACAGGAGATGAGTTTTACTTGTGTGTCGTAATGAAACCTCAGTTGCTTTATTGCTTCCTTTATAGTACAGTAGTTCTCAACAGTTGGCATAATGTTACACACAACATGCATGTCATACAGCAACCTACAAAGGGCTGCTGCTCCAGAGCCTGGGCTATGTGGTGATTACTGTGAAGATTTAGCATAGACCGTGTGCTCGTATTTGCCGCTCCACCTGCACGTTGGTGACATTGAATGAGTAAACTGTCTATGCTAGGTGTCTGAAATTCAAACGGCAAAAAAGTTTTGGTGGACTCAGTCACCTGTTGGAATCATCAGATGGGACTTGGAGCTCATGTCCCGAGCTGAATGGTTCGAAAACACGGTCAATGTCTTCATTCTTCACCTCTTCAACGGTTGCAGGACTCCACTGTTGAGATTGTATGTAAACCCATTTAGGCCCCAGTTGAAGAACAGATGCGCGAGAAAAATATGTATTGAGAGAGGGAGGGAGAGACCTTAGGTGCATTGTCTTTGTCGATGCTCTGAGCTCTAATACCCTATCATCAAACAAAATTGAAAATTGGCTAAGATTCAACCAAAAGACTCGTTTCATTCATTCATTGTACGGTTGCAATACCTCGTACACATCGCCAGTAATGATAGATCGGAGGATGTTCATTGTTAGTCCGAATTCCTTCTTCAAACATTCCTGCAGACTCTGCTTCCGACCTTCTCTAACCTGAAAAGTAGAAAATAAATCGTCAAAAACAGTAGACTTACTGGCTTACCTTATGCAAGCAAAAGAACCCCAGCCTAAACCGCACCCCATAAAAAGATTCTAAAGTATATGGCGTTTTGCACTAGCAAAGCCATATCTAACAAAAGAATGACTAGTGTGGCTATTAATGGCAAGTGTAAGCACATATTTAAACAAGAACCAAATATGAAGCCTACACAACAACAAAATTGTCCACGGATAATGGATGACACGAGAGTTCCTACCGATCGCAGTGTGATCTTCAATCCAGTAGGAGATGATCTTCTCATGCTCTTCAGGACTGGAGCTATCCATTGATTTCCATCGACGCTCACTTCTGAATCCTACATCCACAAGCAAGACAGTAATTTATCATACTATAAAAGAGAGGAAAATCATTCGTCTCATTATACGGCATGGCAGTAAGAGTATGAGTGTATCATTTCTGCCTTCCTCCTATGTAGTAAATGAACCACAGAACCAGCATGATAAACCAATTACAACATTCTCCTAAGCTGAATAGCCGAGGGCGATATAATTTTAGGTGCTAAGTGAATAAATCAAATTACCAAATTTTGTAAAATTTTCATTATCACATGAATATTTGAAGCACTGAGTGTAGAGCGAGCAAAAGCTGACTGGTAGTTACTGAACAACAGATCAAGAAAATTGACGGATAAAATTAATGAGAGAAGCAACAGTGTGAAGATTTTCCATCATAAGTGCTGAAGCCTTACAAGTGCTTTCAAGATCTCCTCAACAGTCTCGGCTGAGAAACATTTATCGATAGTTGGAAGCCTATCAAAAATCGATATTCCAGTGTCAGTTTGTTTCCATAAATAGAATAATTAGTAGCACATTACTCAAAGAAACCGTTTTTTCTTCAAATGAGTAAACGTGGAATCCTTCCAACAAATAACGGAATTATGATATTTATCAAGAAATAATCCTTAACTTGTTTAAAATACTCTCTTGATCAAGTTGAACATCCGTAGAGAATTCCTCAATGACAGCTCGGACTGCAGACTCGTCGCCTGTGTTTAAATTCAGTAATTGTTTTTCGAGATCTTCCAATTTCTGCCATACATATTCTAAACTAGTCAAACTACAAGCAAACCAATATCAGCAAGTATTTTGTTAGTCAAGCTACAGGTTGACAATATCAGATTTTTGTGCTTGGAACCAAGCTCAAAATACTGCAAACAAAACAATACATCAAGAAACGCAAACTGCTGGAAGACTTACTTCAGAATGGACAAAATGAGTAGCAAGACCGGCAGTGATCATTTCTTTTGCATTCAGTCTAGCACCAGTCAAAGCCAGATACTCCCCTAAAAGTTAAGAAAGAGTGAAAATAAGGAGATTGAAACTGAAATTCCTATTTATAGTTAATTGGCCATGACCAATTTTCTCATGCCTAACTCATTCATACTGTTTGTCCCAAAAGGACAATATCCCTCTTGAGCAAGTCATTCAAATTATTCTCTGGGGATGTGAGAATCGGAAATTAAACTCAATGCCTACCTAAATATCCAGGGAGCCGAGAATGGATATAAGAAAAGCTACAATCTGTGTGTAGTCCAACACTTGCCTCGGGGGTGGCAAAAACCTACACAAACAGAAACGATCCTTATGAGAAACTCCAAACAGATATATAACTACACTGGAGTATATAGTACTCCTTCCGTTCCGTCTTATAAGATGTTCTAACTTTTTTCTGAATTGGATGTATATACAGACGTGTTTTAGTGTATTTTGGATGTCTATATTGAAATATCCAAAACATCTTATAATTCAGAACGGAGGTAATATTCAAGTTTGATTGGATCTCGTTTAAAAAATTATGCAAGTATTATTTATTTACACAAACAAAATATCAATAGAAAGGCATTGAAGCTTACATTGATGTATGATCACTAGATTATTAAGGTGATACATGTACACAAAAATTTGAGAAATCTACAAACAAATTTATCACTAAAAAGGCCATATGTGTGGCATAAATTGATTCATACTGTTTTCTCTGTGACAACTGCAAATTTCAGTGGAGCAACCATGGCTGCACCTCCACCCATGACAAGTCCATTAACAAGGGCCACCTGTATGAATGCACAAGTGTATATTTTCAGAATATAACATCTGCAGTAAAACAGGGAATTTTCCTCGATTATGTCACAAGGGCATCACCGTGGTTTTCTTATATGTATGGATGTGATAGCAGAGCCAGTACATCCTATACACAACCTCGAGGCAGGAATCATCTGCAAAGCAGTCATATAAATATCTCCAAGCAGCCTTGCTTTGTTACATGCAAATATAAATCACTGATGATGCAAATCAGACAATACAGCACGGCGACTCTGAGAATCCCACCTGATGATCTCCCTTCGTAGAACATCTTTAGGTCCCCGCCAGCAGAAAATGCGCGTCCTGCTCCCTGTTGATCATGAAACCTCACATTCATGCACTTGTGACAATTGCTGAATATTAAAACACTTGAACAAAAAACCAATCTTCTGTCGCAGGACGCCGAATTTCAACACATATTATTGCTAATCATTTAAACTTGCTGAACATGACATTCGGCGTTTCCTTTGGATTAGAGAAAAGCAGTCATTTTTTGTTGCATTGGTTTCCTGAAACTTCTCCTACTATGGCAAACCATGACACTCTTAAGAACCAGCTAGCCTGGTTGCCGTCCTAAAGCAGCATATAGCAGCTTAATGTATGATGCGCCAGGTGCCAACGACTACGCACCTTGAAGATGACCAGCTTGGCATTGGCATCTTTCTCCCATTTCTCCAAGAGCTGGGCTAGGAGATAGACCTGCACACAAATTAAATTAGAAGCCCAACACAAATAAGCAGTCGCGACTCATTATTAGCATTCCAACCACTTGTAATCAAACATCTCCCGAGCCAAGAGCAAGAGAGCGCACCACTCTGTCGTTGATGCCGTTGAGCTGGCGCGGGCGGTTGAGGGTGACCACCCTCGCGCCGTTGATCTCCTGCCCGAGCACGACCTGCGCAGAGAGTCGGATTCCCGCGTTCGGTGAGCCGAGCCGGTGATATCGCGACGAAGAAGAGAGAGCCAAGAATCGTACTGGACGGTTACCTCGTTGGGATTGGATTGCTCTTGAGCCATGGCGAATCGGGAGCTGGAGATTTCTTTGACGCGTACAAGGTCGCGAGGTGAGGCGGATGCCCAATTGGGGTTGGTGAAGGAACCATTGGTGTGGGAGGGAAGAAGAAGGGTAGGGGAGTGGGTTGGTAAGCCGGGAGTGAGGTTGGGGTAGGTGCGACCTGCGACGTGTCGGAGAGTGGGGACCGGGGATTGACTACTGTTGAGCTGGGTTGTTGAACTGAAAATATGTCCACGGCCACGGGTTACCAGGGAGTGAATATATGAAGGTATTTTCCCACGGACTTGTTTCGTCACATCAAGAACGCTTTTGATTGGTCACATTAGGGCATCTTCAGCCGTTCGGCCCCAAGGGCACGAAAAAGCGCCGCTTGGAGCGAGCCGGCGTTTTTTTTCGGTGTGGGGGCGAGCACGTTCCCAGCCGCCGCCCCAAGTCACTTCCAGACGCCCTCACAGTTCGTCCAAATTTCAACAAACACGATCAAATTTTGGCAAAATTTAAGCGTTTTTTACACGAATAAAAGGGACGGAAAAAAACCTAAACTACGGCCGATGTTTCTCCTCCTTGACACGGCCGCTGCTCGACCCCTCGCCCCGGCGCGCTGCTTCACTCGAGCGGCGGGTCGTTGCCGCCCTCGACGTGCGCGAGGACGCCGCTGAGCGTGCGGCCAGGGACACCCCACCCCAGGCAGCGGCCCTCGCTGTTGTTGCGGCCGCGCGGCATCGGCGCGTTGTTGGTGGAGACGAGCCGCTCCTCCTGTCGGCGTTCGAAGTACGCCGCCCACGCCGCGTGGTTGTCGGCGGCGTACTCCGGGAGCGCCCGCTCCGCGGCCGTCAGGGACGCCCGCGCACGCTCGATCTCGTCGTGGAAATGGGGCGTCTCGGGGACGGGCAGAGGGGGGACAGGGACCCCGCCGACGCTGAGCCTCCACCGCGTCGGAGCACGTACGTCGGGCGGCGCGGGGTAGTTGGCCTCGTGGATGAGGTAGGCCTCCCGCTCATGCAGCGAGCGGCGGCCGAAACCGTTGGCCGCCACCGCGTCGCCGGGGTACCTCGCGCTCATGGTTGCCGGCGGGGAGAGAGAGGGACTTGAACGGCGGAGAGAGGGGAGAAAGTGCGGCGGCGAGGAGGGGGAGAGATGGGTGCCGGCGCGGCCAGAGGCGCCTTTTATAGCGGCTCGGGGACGGCCGCGTGCGAACGCGTGGCAGAAGGCGGGGCGGCGTCGCCGCACTTCGCCGCCCGTGAATCAATGGCAGGCTGACCGGCGGCAGCCTTGGCATTGATTCCCCGCAGGAAAACCGAGACGATGAGGACGACCAGCCTTCGTCTCGCTGACGCGCCGGTCCCGCCACTCTTTCGCGCCAAAACGTTCGCGCCGGCGCTTCCGGGCGTCCCCCAGCGCGCCGGGTTCGGGTTGGGTGCACCGGCGCCAATTTCGGCCCAGTCCAGCGAAAAACAGGCTTGTGGGGGCACGACTGGGCCGATTTTTCGGCACCGACGCTAAAAAAGGCCTTGGGGGCCTGTTGGGGGCGCGGCTGGAGATGCTCTTAGATCGGACCAGACCCGTGCGGAAAGAGTCTAGCTCGTTTGGTTGCCTGGCCCGCACGAATCTCAAAGCAGGGTTCAGTATGAGCCGAATTGGTCATTTTTTTGCGAGCTGCTCGGTCGAGCCACCTCGAGCGCACGCGATGGGTCCCGTTGCACGAAAAGATACACGGGGATGCGAGCTACTGTGCAACCTGTAGGCTATCTTCTACTACCTCCATTAACCTCTTTTCTAATCCCCTTCTTCCTCCTCCCTTCGATCTGAGATAAGATCGGTTCGAGAAAAGTTTTTTTTAGAAAAGATTCACATCGATGTCATTTCCATTCAGGCGATCGATTCGTAGTTTCATCAACCGTAGAGGAGGGAACTGAGATAAGATCAGAGAGGAGTAGAGGAAGAAGAAGCAGGGGAGAAAGAGGAGAACGGGAGGAGGGGGCGAGCCGAGGAATGGCGGCGCATCGCAGGGGCTCACCGGCCGGCGCGTCGCAGTGGCTCGCCAGCTGAGGCGGCGTGAGAGGGAGCGACTGCTCGGATGCGAGGTAGAGGCACTCAGGAGAGGTGCCCGCCTCCCAATCCTTCCGCGTGGCCGGCAAGATCCTCCGCCGCGCCATCCTCGAGCAGGCCTTTCGGCCCCGCCTCGCGGGCAGTCTTCGTTATTCGAACATGCACGTACAAAGCAACCAAGCAAGCTGCTTGATTGATCTTTCCTGAATGCGCACGCAGACCATCCGCAGTCAGCTTGCTAGCAAGCTCCCTCGGCGTGCGCTCTCCAACTCCAACGACGGACGCGCTCTGCCTCCTCGCTGCGCTTCTAGCGTGCGTGCTCACGTCAACCAGCTGCATGGTACGGGAGCTACGACGACGACCAGGGCCGGTCCTGGGGAGCTCCTATACGATGCATTCTGCGTCAAAGTGTCGGGAGTTCGCACCGCAGGGGAGGGGGGGTGATTGGGCCGCGTTTCTCTGTTTCTTTTTTTTTCTTTTTCTTTTTTTGAGCGTAATAACTTTATTCCTCAAATAACAGCAAGATCGTTTACATAATGGTGGAGAATAAAGTCAGGGACGATGGTCTCCCACTCTTCTGATTTACTAATGCTGAAACAGTGCTTTGCTAAACCATCCGCTATCAAGTTTGCCTCTCTAGTACAATAATCAAAACTGATAGAAGCATAATCCATTGACATGAGGGAGCATTCTGCTATGATTGGGACATCCACTCCCATGTAGGCATTAGGATCAGATATGGCCTCCAGCGCAGTCAAACTATCAGACTCGATGATAAGCTTCATACAACCCAGTTTCACTGCTAGGTACAGACCACATCGAATAGCAAATAATTCAGCTGAACCTGCACTAGACACATGTGGTAGGACATGAGTTGTTGCCCCCAGAAATTTGCCATGGTCATCTCGTGCAACAGCTCCGCAAGCTCCTGTGAACTTATCCTCATGAAATGATGCATCGACATTGATTTTTACAACTCCCGCACTTGGCTTCTTCCATACATGATCAATCCTACGTATAGGCTGGTTTGGTGAATGAGCACGAACAAAATTTGTGGCAAGTACTTGAATAGAAATAGCTGTTTGATTCGGTGTCTGTACTGTCTCCCCTCTTGTATGTTGCCTTCTTTGCCACCAAATGAACCACATGGCCACCAAAATAAATTCGGCTGTTGGTATGGTATGTGTCACTGTGCGCAGCCGAATCAATATATCTAGGGTGATAGAGCCGGATCGGTCTTGCCGAGCGGCTTGTTCAATCACCTCCGATAGTCCTAGAGCAGTCCACACTTCAGATGCACGGATACACGTAAATAGACAATGCTGGATATCCTCTAGACCAATTTTGCACAGCGGGCATTGCGGGATCAAGGGTACATGTCTGCCTACGAGAACACCGTAACATGGTAATACCCCCTTTAATACTTTCCAGCCAAAATGTTTGATCTTCCCTGGAAGGCGAAGTTGCCATAATTCTTTCCAAACTGCATTCAACTGAGCACTCCCTAGGCTATTCAAGCTTGCGTAATGACGTCCGAACTGATGATCGAACTCCACATGGTATGCCGAACAAACTGAGAAAGTTCCAGATCTCGTATAATGCCACGCCACAAAATCTTCCATAGTTTCAACATGGAGGGGGATTTGAAGTATTCTGTGCACATCCACTGGTGAGAACACACTATGCAATAGTGCCTCATCCCACTGTCCCGTGTGGGGGTCGATTATATCTTCCACCTTTGTTAACATAATTCCTCCTCTAGGGGTAATAAGTTTCCTGGTTTCGCTAGAAGGGATCCAAGGGTCCTCCCAAATGTTAATCTGGGAACCAGTGCCCACTCGCCAGATGCAACCCCTTTTGAAAGTTTGTATCCCAGCAACAATACTTTGCCAAGTAAAAGATGATCCTTTCTTTGGACCAGCTTTGAGGATATCGCTATTAGGATAATATTTTGCACTCAGAACACGTGCACACAAAGAGTCAGGATTTTGGAGAAGTCGCCAACACTGTTTTGCTAACATAGCAAGGTTAAAACTGTGAAGGTCTCTAAACCCCATGCCTCCCTTCTTCTTTGTGACACACATTTTCCACCATGCAAACCAATGCATTTTCCTTTTCTCCTCTTCATCACCCCACCAGAAACCCGATATTTCATCAGTGATTGATTTACATATCCCTTTCGGTAACTTAAACACAGACATAGCATAGGATGGAATTGCCTGCACCACAGATTTCAGGAGAATCTCTTTACCTTGCATTGATAAAGTCTTTTCTTTCCATCCCTTCAGTCTCTGGCACACTCTGTCAACTAGGTGCTGAAAACAGTCACTACGGTCAACCCCAACCATAGTTGGTAAACCCATATACTTATCTGACAGAGCTTCAGTTAATATGTCCAGCATTCCGCAAACACTCTCCCTGTCATTTACTCTGGTATTAGGACTAAAAAATATACTGGATTTTGGGGTACTTACACGCTGCCCTGAACTAACACAGTACATGTCGAGAATCCTTTTCAGCGTGTTTGCATTCTGATTAGTTGCTCTCATCAGTATCAAAGAATCATCTGCAAATAAAAGATGAGAAATAGAAGGGGCATTCCTTTAAACTTTTATACCTTCAATTCCACCAATTTCTTCCTCATGAGCTAGCATACTTGATAGGCCTTCAGAACATATCAAAAAGAGGTATGGGGACAAAGGATCGCCCTGTCGAAGGCCTCTGGCTGGTAAAAACTCCTCTATTTCCATGTCATTAAATCTGATTTGGTAGCTTACGGAGGAGACACACTCCATAATAAGTTCAACCCATTGCGAATGAAAACCCAACCTTATCATCATCTGCCGAAGAAAATCCCATTCTACTCTGTCGTATGCTTTTAGCATGTCCAACTTAACAGCACAAACACCATTTGAGCCATGTGTTCGCTTTTTAATGGAATGAAAGCATTCATAAGCGACCAACACATTATCAGTTATTAACCTGCCTGGTACAAAAGCACTTTGTGTCGGGGAAATCACGTCAGGAAGGATTTTTTTCAGTCTATTGGCCAGCATCTTTGAGATTATCTTGTATACCACGTTGCATAAACTAATGGGTCTGAATTGGGTTATTACCTCAGGGCTGTCCACCTTTGGGATTAGCACAACATTGGTAGCATTCCACCCATCTGGGATCTTCTTATTGTTGATAGCATCAAGTACTTCTCTAGTAAGCTCCTCTCCAACAATGTGCCAGAAGCGTCTGAAGAAAATAGCATGAAGGCCATCCGGTCCAGGAGCCTTCATATCGCCAATTTGGAATAAGGCTTTCTTTACTTCCTCCTGTGTATATGGTGCAATTAATAAAGCATTCATATGCGGCGTAACCACTGGTTTAACAGTGGACAGCAAATCCTCATCTATCATTCCTGCATCAGAATCAAAGAGGCTCCGAAAGTAATCGAAAATGAGGGGCTTGAGGTTATCATTCCCCTCAACCCATTCATCATTATTATTTTTCAATCTCTTAATTAAATTACGGCGCCTACGGGATGAAGCGTACTGATGATAAAATTTTGTGTTACGGTCGCCGCGTCGCAGCCAATTCGTATGACCTCTTTGAGCCCAATAGATTTCCTCCTGTTCAAGAAGGTTTTCAATCTTCAGTGTAAGTTCTTGCTGCTTCGACTTAATCTCAGCAGTAAATGGCACACACATGATCATTTCCAATTCCTGTTGTGTTGCCTTCAACCGAGCACGAGGGCCCTTCAAAACTTTTCGATCCCACAAATGGAGATCCTTATGCACAGCAGCCAGTTTGTCGCTAGCCGAAGGACAAAGCCCTTGGACGACTGCCTTTTGCCATGCTGTTCTGACCACCTCTTCCACAGTTTCCTCTGCCAGCCACCTCACCTCAAACTTCCGGCCAGCTTGACGACGCTGCGCAGCAACTCCTGCTAAGTACTCTGTATCCAAACAGATTGGTCGGTGATCCGACTTGCCCATATCCATATTACTCAGCCCACATAACAGATGCATCTCCATCCATTGTGCATTCGAGACAGCCCGGTCCAGCCGTTCCCGTAGACCTCCCCTGAAGAAAGTGAATTTATCCCCGTGGTAACCAATATCCTCCAAGGAACAATCCGACAATGCATCTTGGAAGGCTTGAAGCCTAGACTGCTGCCGAGGGGCTCCTCCCTCTTTCTCTGATGAAAATAAAATCTCGTTGAAATCACCGATTGCCACCCACGGGAGATTCGATTGTGCATGGAGATCGCGAAGTAGCTGATACGTTCTCTCCTTATTATCCCAACTTGGCTCGCCATACACCCCCGTCAACCTCCACAATTTACCATCCGGTTCCTCCACCAAAACATCGATGCAGCTAAAGGTAGTAGTCCGGGAGTAGATCCTCACCTCCTTCTTCCAGACTAAGAGTAACCCACCTCTCCTACCATCGAAACATGGTGCCACAATCATATGATCCATCCTCAGCTTTCTCATCAACTCCTCTGCCTTAACCTCGTCCAAATGCATCTCAGATAGAAAAAACGCGTCGGCATTATTCCGCCTCTGGATGTCCAACAGCGAGCGAACTGTCTGGGCCCCGAGCAAGCCCCGACAATTCCAACTTATGAGTTTCATTTGTGACCGTCGACCCTTCGCTGAAACTGACGTTAATTCAGAGGCCTACCCCCTGATCTGAATAGACGAAGAATAGACCTGCAAAACCTCGCCGGAGGAAACACCCAGAACTGCAGTAAAGAGAACCGATCGTTGCCAACCAACGCCGGGACAGAAAACCGGTCACTGCACCAAGCAGCGCCGGGACAAAAAGAATAGATCCAAATTTGTCATCAGATCCGATCAACAAGCAAGTTCCCTAAGCACCATCAGGGAAACTGTACGCAAACACCGTAGATGGAATCCTCATGACGTACTAGCAGTAGTCATACGAGATCAATTCATGAACCTGCATCGGAACTGTTGCACGCTGAATTTCTACCAGAGAACGAGAGACCAGCCACGGCACCGCCGGCGCCGCCCTGGGAAAGAGACGCCGGCCCACGCGCCGCTGCCAAGGAGGCGGCCGGCGGCGGCCCGGCTAAACCCTAGTCGCCTTAGTAGTCGCCTGACTTCCAGGAGAAGAAAACTCTTTGGTAGTAGATGTGCGTTTCTCTGTTTCTTTGTTGGGAATGTGTTTTGAAAACCGTTTCTCTGTTTCGCGTGCGCTGCTTTCTTTGTTTCGCGCGTGCTTGTTTCTCTGTTTCTTTTCTTCTGTTGTTTCTCTCTGTTACTTCTGTTGTTTCTTTGTCAAAGGAAGAACAGTTCCAATAAAAGAGAAAAGTAATGACAACCTTGTTTCTATTTGTGAAACTTGACAAACAATAGTAAAAGAAGAGTTTGAAATGTGCAATAAAGAATCAGCATAAGAGCAAAAAAATAAACATACAAAAAAACTATATGGAAATAATAATATAAATATTTGAGCTTCTTTGCAAACGTATTTTGCAAATTTAGACATTATTAAATATTAAACATAATGCAAGAAAATATAACTGGGGAACCATGTTAAACAAACAGTAGATTAGTTTCCTCATGGAACTGTTCCTTTGAGTTGAAAAAAATTCTTGCATTGGGACCCTTGAGAATAAAAAAGGGAAATATGTTTCCCAAAGAAATCGGTTGCTCGTTTACAGAAATGTTTCAGCTGTTTTCAGACATTGTTTACACCCAAAGTTCTTGCAAAGAAACTATCACTAGACCATCAAGAGAAAAAAAAAGATAGCTCTATCGTTAAGGAAACATTTTTCGCATCGAAGTATTCCTTTGAGTTGAATCTTGCAGTGCAACTTCCCTTGAAGGTGACAGTATTAATGAGACCCTTGAGAATAGAAAGAAGAAATATGTTAATTGGAAATACAGGTGCAGAACATTTCATCATTGGGATTCTTTTTGGTTGGACCTTTTAGACTAACTAATAAGAACAATGATACCTTTCAGAATAGAAATAATAAGGATGTTAATTGAACTTAGATGCTGATTTGAGAAGTTACCTGAGGTTACTGTCATATGCAGAACAAGTAAAGATTGGCCTTCAAAGCTTCACTTGAATATGCAGAAACCTGCTGAAACATACACGGGATTAGAAGAAAATAATTTCATTGTTTGGTATGAAAGAACAGGCTCTAAGAAAGAAAGAACTCTTTTATGTTATTGGGAAACAAATAAATAGAGAACTTACATGTCTCTGCGGGAAAGAAGTTACTAATGGGAGCTGAATTTCATTGTCCTTGCAAGTTACAATCTCGAAAAGGAATTTTTGACGTAGAGTATGTAAATCATCCTACAGTATTTTAGAAAAAGAGTAAAATGCATCATAAGTCCTAAAACTACAGTATTTTAGAAAAAGAGTAAAATGCAGTTTCCGCACTCCTCTGTGTCGCCCGATAGCTCACCACCTATGACCATGCTCGTGCCCAAACAACAGCCTGCACGGCCAACTCTACGGCAAGGGTGTCGGGGCAACGACGATATCATCAAACACACACGGAGAGAGAGAGGTGGGATGGCGTACTCCATCCCAATTGGCTCGGGATCTCCCCGGCGGCCTCGCCGAGGGAGAGGGATGTCGTCCTTCATGCCGACTAGCTCGGGGTCTCCCCGACGGTCATGCCAAACCTCTCAGGGAGGCTACCGTGCAGCTCATGGCCATGCAGGTTGCAGGACACACTGCAACGTGGAAGCGTATGTACCACTTTGGGGGATATAAACACATACAAAGGGCTCAGTTGAAAAAATGCACCATGGATGGTGGCCATGCAAGATTAGGACCTCAGATGAACAAACATACATAGTTTTGAGACCCAAAACTATAATTTTGAAGTTATGGGACTAAAAATGACACACCTCCAATAGTTTTAGGACCCAAAAGTGCAGTTTCGAAGTTATAGGACTAAACTGACATACTTCCGATAGTTTTAGGACCCAAAAGTGCAGTTTGAAAGTTATAGGACTAAATTGACACACCTATGATAATTTTAGGACTTGTGATGCATTTTACTCTTAGAAAAAAGTGTTGTTTAATTCCTGATATGTTACAAGTAATGACCAAAAAAGGAAAGATGTGACTATTGCTGTAACACCCACGATGCGGCTATATCTCCCACGTGTCGGAGCACGACTTAGAGGCATAGCCGCATAGTAGGCATGTCGCAAGAGGGGTAATCTTTACACATCCCATGTACTAAATAAGGAAGGGATAAAGAGTTGGCTTACAATCGCCACTTCACACAATACATAAATATAGCATTACATCATCCAGAATACAATCAAGGTCCGACTATGGAACCAAAATAAAGAAAGACCACCCCTATTGCTAGGTCCCCGATCGCACCAACTGGGCTCCACTACTGATCGACTGGAAACGAAACAACACAACGAACACGATCTTCATCGAGCTCCCACTTGAGCTCAGCTGCATCATCTGCACTGGTATCAACCACACCTGCAACTGGTTTTGGAAGTAATCCGTGAGTCACCGGGACTCAGCAAACTCACACCCGTGAGATCAAGACTATTTAAGCTTATGGGTAGGAAAGGGGTACTGAGGTGGAGCTGTAGCAAGCACTAGCATATATGGTGGCTAACTTACGCAAATGAGAGCGAGAAGAGAAGCAAAGCACAGTCGTGAACTAGAAATGATCAAGAAGTGATCCTGAAACTACTTACGTTCAAGCATAACACCAAAACCGTGTTCACTTCCCGGACTCCGCCGGAAAGAGACCATCACGGCTACACACGCGGTTGATGCATTTTAATTAAGTCAAGTTTCAAGTTCTCTACAACCGGATATTAACAAATTCCCATCTGCCCATAACCGCGGGCACGGCTTTTGAAAGTTCAAAACCCTGCAGGGGTGTCCCAACTTAGCCCATCGCAAGCTCTCACGGTCAACGAAGGATATTCCTTCTCCCAGGAAGACCCGATCAGACTCGGAATCCCGGTTATAAGACATTTCGACAATGGTAAAACAAGACCAGCAAGACCGCCCGATGCGCCGACATCCCGATAGGAGCTGCACATATCTCGTTCTCAGGGCAACACCGGATGAGACATCCTACGAGTAAAACCAAATCTCAAGTTTCCCCGAGGTGGCCCCGCAGTCTACTCGGTTCAGACCAACACTTAGACAAGCACTGGCCCGGGGGGGCTTAAAATAAAGATGACCCTCGAGCTGGCCGACCCGAGGGAAGGGTAGGTGGTGGTGAGGCAAATGGTAAAACCAAGGTTGGGCCTTGCTGGAGGAGTTTTATTCAAAGCGAACTGTCAAGGGGTCCCCATAACACCCAACCGTGTAAGGAACGCAAAATCAAGGAACATAACACCGGTATGACGGAAACTAGGGTGGCAAGAGTGGAACAAAACACTAGGCATAAGGCCGAGCCTTCCACCCTTTACCAAGTATATAGGTGCATTAAAGTAAATAAGATATAGTAATGATATCCCAACAATATCCATGTTCCAACATGGAACAAAACTTCATCTTCACCTACAACTAGCAACGCTATAAGATGGGCTGAGCAAAGTGGTAACATAGCCAAACAACGGTTTGCTAGGAAAGGTGGGTTAGAGGCTTGACATGGCAATATGGGCGGCATGATATAGCAAGTGGTGGGTATCACGGCACAGCAATAGAGCGAGCAACTAGCAAACAAAGATAGAAGTGATTTCGAGGGTATGGTCATCTTGCCTGAGATCCCGCAAGGAAGAAGAACGAGTCCATGAAGAAGACAAACGGACGTAGTCGAACGGATCCTCACAAACACGACGTTATCGGAACCAACCCGAAGAAGCAACACCGGAAAGAAGCAAACAACATAGTAAACAACCATCACATAAACATGGCATGATGCACAACCAAGTATGATGCATGTCCGTTTTAATGAAGCATGGCATGGCAAAGTGCAACAAACAACACTACAAATTAAGCAGAGCGCAATATGCAACGGAGTTGCATATTGAAGAAAACACCACATGACGAGAGAACGAGGAGACCGGGACGGATGCAAGTTTTGAAAACATGATGATGCAATGCACATGATGACATGCTAAGATGCAACACGCAAGCGAATGACATGGCAACGAAGGCGAATAACTGGAAGACACCTGGCGCAACGGTCTCGGGGCGTTACAATTGCTTACATTAGAGAAACCCTCCAAACCGAGACCTTTGTACTTGCTAACATACTGAAGAAGGAAAATTCCTGAGTCATACCTGTCAAAGAAAAATAATATGAAAATCAGTTACATACTTAGTATGGAAATTATTGTGAATTTAAATTACTTTTAATCTGCTTTTTTAGGAGAAAGAACCAAAAAGTTGCTGGTGTCTGCTTCAAATCTTGTAAAATGGGAAATTTCCATGGAAAACCCACCTGAAATTGACCTTGGGAGCTGGTACAAATCTTGATTCAAAATTTCCTATGCTGAAAGAACTAGAATCTCCGTATGTAGCAGCAAACAAAACCTTGAAGTTGTAGATAACAACACTAATTGTTGGTAGAAATGTATCACCACTATAGTACGGGTTCATGATATCAAAAAATTTGGCTCTGAAGTTAGCAATGATTAAAATCCATTGTTTGTCCTTGAATATGGGCATTTTACCTAGGGAATTGTGCAAAGTTACAATCTATTAGTGTAACCTCTTTAAAGAAGAAAAAACTATAAGAGTAGTTTGTACAAAAGAACTTGTCTTACCAAGGAAGCATTCAATAAACTGAAGCCAACATTACTTTCATGTGAGATTACTTGGTTTGCAGGATCTGAATGATTTAGCATTGGGTTCATTAGCTTCTCCTGCATGTTTGTTTCCAGAAAATCATTGATAGTTAAGAAAAGTAAATATCGATGATGTGAAAGCGAAAACTGAGGAGAAGAAATCAAAATATAGGCTGACCATGTCGTCAATGCTAACTATGTGCTCCACTATTTCGCTGTTTCGCAGGAGGCCTTTTCTTCCTCGGTGTAGCTGGTCTTTGTTCTTTAGTTTTGAAAACACCCAACAAGGGTTTATCTAGCCACCAGGCTTGAATGATAGAGTTATAGTTTTCTGATCCACCCAAACTCCTTCAATATCAAATATCCTTTGGTTGTTCATGGCAGAAGAAAATCATGAAGAAAAGTGAAAAATAAATCATGAGAAAACAGTATGGATCGCATACAAACACTATTCATGTTTGAATTATGTAGAACATACCTGTAAGTTAATTTGGGTAGAAGTCCAACCAATGTTTGGTAGAAATCATTCTCAATTCCGTCTGAAAAGATGACCTGCTTACCAGCCTTTTTGGGTTCTTGAATTACTAGTGTCGCAGATTTGAAAGAATTGTTCACTCGTTGTTGCCAAGTTAAAGTTTATGCTTTTGAAAACTTACTAGAATGTGCTTCATGTTGTTCGAGTGCTTGAACTAGCAAAGGATCTTCAATAGGTGTGGCAATATTGTTTGGGTAGAGTTTCGGTGATAGGAAGTCCATTACCCTTATTGGACTCCGAGTTCCAGGAACATTGGGGTTGGCATGAGTATTGCAATGCATGCTATACTGATTGTCTGGTAGGCTGAACTCATTAGAGTCACGAGATGCAAATGGAACATTCTGAACTATGTCAATTGAATTGGTAATTGCATCAAATGAAGGAGAATCCACGCCTTCATATTGAGTGCCTGTACCAACCTTTTCATTTAAATTGCCATGCATTGTATTGTTGAAAGTATTTTGAGCTGCAAGTAATTTTTCATCAAGCAATGAGCCTTTATCTAGTTCAGCATCAATGAAATCTGGTTGAAAAAAAAGTGAAGAGAACATTAAGAATAAGAAATGTTAATGATGTCTACTATACAACCTTCTTCTTGTAGACATTGTTGGGCCTCCAAGTGCAGAGGTTTGTAGGATAGTAGAAAATTTCCCTCAAGTGGATGACCTAAGGTTTATCAATCCGTAGGAGGCGTAGGATGAAGATGGTCTCTCTCAAGCAACCCTGCAACCAAATAACAAAGAGTCTCTTGTGTCCCCAACACACCCAATACAATGGTAAATTGTATAGGTGCACTAGTTCGGCGAAGAGATGGTGGTACAAGTGCAATATGGATAGTAGATAATAGTTTTTGTAATCTAAAAAATATAAAAACAGCAAGGTAACTAATGATAAAAGTGAGCACAAATGGTATTGCAATGCGTTGAAACAAGGCCTAGGGTTCATACTTTCACTAGTGCAAGTTCTCTGAACAATAATAACATAATTGGATCACATAACTATCCCTAAACATGCAACAAAGAGTCACTCCAAAGTCACTAATAGCGGAGAGCAAACGAAGAGATTATGGTAGGTTACGGAACCACCTCAAAGTTATTCTTTCCAATCAATCCGTCGGGCTATTCCTATAAGTGTCACAAACAGCCCTAGAGTTCGTACTAGAATAACACCTTAAGACACAAATCAACCAAAACCCTAATTTCACCTAGATACTCCAATGCCACCTCAAGTATCCATGGGTATGATTATACGATATGCATCACACAATCTCAGATTCATCTATTCAACCAACACATAGAACCTCAAAGAGAGCCTCAAAGTTTCTACCGGAGAATCACGACGAAAACGTGTGCCAACCCCTATGCATAGGTTCATGAGCGGAACCCGCAAGTTGATCACCAAAACATACGTCAAGTGGATCAATAGAATACCCCATTGTCACCACGGGTATCCCATGCAAAACATACATCAAGTGTTCTCAAATATTTAAAGACTTAATCCGATAAGATAACTTCAAAGGGAAAACTCAATCCATTACAAGAGAGTAGAGGGGGGAGAAACAGCATAAGATCCAACTATAATAGCAAAGCTCGCGATACATCAAGATCGTACAACCTCAAGAACACGAGAGAGAGAGAGAGAGATCAAACACATAGCTACTGGTACATACCCTCAGCCCCGAGGGAGAACTACTCCCTCCTCGTCATGGAGAGCACCGGGATGATGAAGATGGCCACCGGAGAGGGATTCCCCCTCCGGCAGGGTGCCGGAACGGGTCTAGATTGGCTTTCGGTGGCTTCTGGCGGCGGAACTCCCGATCTATTGTGCTCTCAGATGTTTTTAGGGTATATGGATATATATATAGGAGGAAGAAGTACGTCAGGGGAGCCACGAGGGGCCCACGGGGGGGGGGGGGGGGGGGGGGGGGGGGGGGGGGGCGCGCCCCCTGCCTCGTGGCTTCCTCATTGATCCCCAGACGTTCACTCCAAGTCTTCTGGGTTTCTTCTGGTCCAAAAATAAGTTCCGTGAAGTTTCAGGTCAATTGGACTCTGTTTGATTTTCCTTTTCTGTGATACTCTAAAACAAGGAAAAAATAGAAACTGGCACTGGCACTGGGCTCCGAGTTAATAGGTTAGTCCCAAAAATCATATAAAAGTGTATAATAAAGCCCATAAACATCCAAAACAGAAGATAATATAGCATGGAGTAATCAAAAATTATAGATATGTTGGAGACGTATCAACATCCCCAAGCTTAATTCCTGCTCGTCCTCGAGTAGGTAAATGATAAAAATAGAATTTTTGATGCAAGTGCTACTTGGCATAATTTCAATGTAATTCTTCTTAATTGTGGCATGAATATTCAGATCCGAAAGATTCAAGATAAAAGTTCATATTGACATAAAAATAATAATACTTCAAGCATACTAACTAAGCAATTATGTCTTCTCAAAATAACATGGCCAAAGAAAGTTCATCCCTACAAAATCATATAGTTTAGTCATGCTCCATTTTCGTCACACAAGAATGCTCTCATCATGCACAACCTCGATGACAAGCCAAGAAATTGTTTCACACTTTTGTAATCTCAAACCTATAAACTTTCACGCAATATATGAGCGCGAGCCATGGACATAACACTATGGGTGGAATAGAATATAATGAGGCGGGTTATGTGGAGAAGACAAAAAGGAGAAAGTCTCACATCAATGTGGCTAATCAATGGGCTATGGAGATGCCCACCGATTGATGTTAATGCAAGGAGTAGGGATTGCCATGCAACGGATGCACTAGAGCTATTAATGTATGAAAGCTCAACAAAAGAAACTAAGTGGGTGTGCATCCAACTTGCTTGCTCACGAAGACCTAGGGCACTTGAGGAGGCCCATTGCTGGAATATACAAGCCAAGTTCTATAATGAAAAAATCCCACTAGTATATGAAAGTGACAAAACAAGACTCTCTATCATGAAGATTACGGTGCTACTTTGAAGCACAAGTGTGGCAAAGGATAGTAACATTGTCCCTTCTCTCTTTTTCTCTTTTTTTATTTGGCCTTTCTTTTTTTATATGGCCTTTCTCTCTTTTTTTTAATTCCTCACTTGGGAGAATGCTCTAGAAAATGATGATCATCACACTTCTATTTATTTACAACTCAATGATTACAACTCGATACTAGAACAAAAGATGACTCTATATGAATGCCTCCGGCGGTGTACCGAGATATGCAATGGACCAAGAGTGACATGTATGAAAGAATTATGAACGGTGGCTTTGCCACAAATACTATGTCAACTACATGATCATGCTAAGCAATATGACAATAATGAATGTGTCATGATAAACGGAATGGTGGAAAGTTGCATGGCAATATATCTCGGAATGGCTATGGAAATGCCATAATAGGTAGGTATAGTGGCTGTTTTGAGGAAGATATAGGGAGGTTTATGTGTGAAAGAGCGTATCATATCACGGGGTTTGGATGCACCGGCGAAGTTTGCGCCAACTCTCAATGTGAGAAAGGGCAATGCACGATACCAAAGAGGCTAGCAATGATGGAAGGGTAAGAGTGCGTATAATCCATGGAATCAACATTAGTCATAAAGAACTCACATACTTATTGCAAAAATCTACATGTCATCAAAAAACAAGCACTACGCGCATGCTCCTAGGGGGATAGATTGGTAGGAAAAGACCATCGCTTGTCCCCGACCGCCACTCATAAGAAAGACAATCAAATAACACCTCATGTTTCAAATTTGTTACATAACGTTTACCATACGTGCATGCTACGGGACTTGCAAACTTCAACACAAGTATTCCTCAAATTCACACTACTCAACTAGCACGACTTTGATATTATTACCTCCATATCTCAAAACAATCATCAAGTATCAAACTTCTCATAGTATTCAATGTACTCTATATGAAAGTTTTTATTATTATTGGATGCCTAGCAAATTAGGATTATTTAAGAAAATTACCATGCTATTTAAGACTCTCAAAATAATATAAGTGAAGCATGAGAGTTCATCTATTTCTATAAAATAAAACCACCACCGTGCTCTAAAAGGATATAAGTGAAGCACTAGAGCAAATGACAAACTACTCCGAAAGATATGAGTGAAGATCAATGAGTAGTTGAATAATTATGAAACTATGTGAAGACTCTCTAACATTTAATAATTTCAGATCTTGGTATTTTATTCAAACAGCAAGCAAAACAAAAGAAAATAAAATGATGCTCCAAGCAAAACACATATCATGTGGTAGATAAAAAATATAGCTCCAAGTAAAGTTACCGATGAACGAAGATGAAAGAGGGGATGCCTTCCGGGGCATCCCCAAGCTTAGGCTCTTGGTTGTCCTTGAATATTACCTTCGGGTGCCTTGGGCATCCCCAAGCTTAGGCTCTTTCCACTCCTTATTCCATAGTCCATCGAATCTTTACCCAAAACTTGAAAACTTCACAACACAAAACTTAACAGAAAACTCGTAAGCTCCGTTAGCGAAAGAAAACAAAGCACAACTTCAAGGTACTGTAATGAACTCATTATTTATTTATATTGGTGTTAAACCTACTGTATTACAACTTCTCTATGGTTTATAAACTCTTTTACTAGCCATAGATTCATCAAAATAAGTAAACAACACATAGAAAACAGAATCTGTCAAAAACAGAACAGTCTGTAGTAATATGGATCAAACGTATACTTCTGGAACTCATAAAATTCTCAAATAAATTGCTGGACGTGAGGAATTTATCTATTAATCATCTGCAAAAATAATTAACTAAATAGCACTTTCCAATAAAAAATGGCAGCAATTCTCGTGAGTGCTAAAGTTTCTGTTTTTTACAGCATGATCGCAGAGACTTTCCCCAAGTCTTCCCAAAGGTTCTACTTGGCACAAACTCTAATTAAAAGCATAAAACCACATCTAAACAGAGGATAGATGAATTATTTATTACTAAACAGGAGCAAAAAGCAAGGAACAAAAATAAAGTTGGGTTGCCTCCCAACAAGCGCTATCGTTTAACGCCCCTAGCTAGGCATGATGATTTCAATGATGCTCACATAAAAGATAATAATTGAAACATAAAGAGAGCATCATAAAGAATATGACTAGCACATTTAAGCCTAACCCACTTCCTATGCATAGGCATTTTGAGAGCAAACAACTTATGGGAACAATAATCAACTAGCATAGGAGGGCAAAACAAGCATAACTTCAAAACTTTAAGCACATAGAGAGGAAACTTGATATTATTGCAATTCCTACAAGCATATGTTCCTCCCTCATAATAATTTTCAGTAGCATCATGAATGAATTCAACAATATAACTAACACCTAAAGCATTCTTTTCATGATCTACAAGCATAGAAATTTTATTACTCTCCACATAAGCAAATTTCTTCTCATGAATAGTAGTGGGAGCAAAATCAACAAAATAACTATCATGTGAGGCATAATCCAATTGAAAGCTAAAATCATGATGACAAGTTTCATGGATATAATTATTCTTTATAGCATACAAGTCATCACAATAATCATCATAGATAGCAACTTTGTTCTCATAATCAATTGGAACCTCTTCCGGAATAGTGGATTCATCACAAAATAAAGTCATGACCTCTCCAAATCCACTTCCATCAATATAATTATCATAAATAGGAGGCATGCTTTCATCATAATAAATTTGCTCATCAAAACTTGGGGGACAAAAAATATCATCTTCATCAAACATAGCTTCCCCAAGCTTGTGGCTTTGCATATCATTAGCATCATGGATATTCAAGGAATTCATACTAACAACATTGCAGTCATGCTCATCATTCAAATATTTAGTGCCAAACATTTTAATTCATTCTTCTTCTAACACTTAGGCACAATTTTCCTTTCCATCATACTCACGAAAGATATTAAAAATATGAAGCGTATGAGGCAAACTCAATTCCATTTTTTGCAATTTTCTTTTATAAACTAAACTAGTGATAAAACAAGAAACTAAAAGACTCGATTGCAAGATCTAAAGATATACCTTCAAGCGCTAACCTCCCCGGCAACGGCGCCAGAAAAGAGCTTGATGTCTACTACACAACCTTCTTCTTGTAGACGTTGTTGGGCCTCCAAGTGCAGAGGTTTGTAGGACAGTAGAAAATTTCCCTCAAGTGGATGACCTAAGGTTTATTAATTCGTAGGAGGTGTAGGATGAAGATGGTCTCTCTCAAGCAACCCTGCAACCAAATAACAAAGAGTCTCTTGTGTCCCCAACACACCCAATACAATGGTAAATTGTATAGGTGCACTAGTTCGGCGAAGAGATGGTGATACAAGTGCAATATGGATAGTAGATAATAGTTTTTGTAATCTGAAAATATAAAAACAGCAAGGTAACTAATGATAAAAGTGAGCAAAAACGGTATTGAAATGCGTTGAAACAAGGCCTAGGGTTCATACTTTCACTAGTGCAAGTTCTCTCAACAATAATAACATAATTGGATCACATAACTATCCCTCAACATGCAACAAAGAGTCACTCCAAAGTCACTAATAGCGGAGAGCAAACGAAGAGATTATGGTAGGGTACGAAACCACCTCAAAGTTATTCTTTCCAATCAATCTGTTGGGCTATTCCTATAAGTATCACAAACATCCCTAGAGTTCGTACTAGAATAACACCTTAAGATACAAATCAACCAAAACCCTGATGTCACCTAGATACTCCAATGTCACCTCAAGTATCCGTGGGTATGATTATACGATATGCATCACACAATCTCAGATTCATCTATTCAACCAACACATAGAACCTCAAAGAGAGCCCCAAAGTTTCTACCGGAGACTCACGACGAAAACGTGTGCCAACCCCTATGCATAGGTTCATGGGAGGAACCCGCAAGTTAATCACCAAAACATACATCAAGTGGATCAATAGAATACCCCATTTTCACCACGGGTATCCCACGCAAGACATACATCAAGTGTTCTCAAATCCTTAAAGACTCAATCTGATAAGATAACTTCAAAGGGAAAACTCAATCCATTACAAGAGAGTATAGGGGGGAGAAACATCATAAGATCCAACTATAATAGCAAAGCTCGCGATACATCAAGATCGTACCAGCTCAAGAACACGAGAGAGAGAGATCAAACACATAGCTACTGGTACATACCCTCAGCCCTAAGGGAGAACTACTCCCTCCTCGTCATGGAGAGCACCGGGATGATGAAGATGGCCACCGGAGAGGGATTCCCCCTCCGACAGGGTGCCGGAATGGGTCTAGATTGGCTTTCGGTGGCTACGGAGGCTTCTGGCGACGGAACTCCCGATCTATTGTGCTCTCAGATGTTTTTAGGGTATATGGATATATATATATAGGAGGAAGAAGTACGTCAGGGGATCCACGAGGGGCCCACGAGGGTGGAGGGCGCGCCTGGGGGGGTGGGCGCGCCCCCTGCCTCGTGGCTTCCTCATTGATCCTCAGATGTGCACTCCAAGTCTTCTGGGTTTCTTCTGGTCCAAAAATAAGTTCCGTGAAGTTTTAGGTCAATTGGAATCCGTTTGATTTTCCTTTTCTGCGATACTCTAAAACAAGGAAAAAACAGAAACTGGCACTGGGCTCTGGGTTAATAGGTTAGTCCCAAAAATCATATAAAAGTGTATAATAAAGCCCATAAACATCCAAAACAGAAGATAATATAACATGGAGTAATCAAAAATTATAGATACGTTGGAGACGTATCAGTTAACAGTTCAGTTCATCTACATGTCTGAAAAATTTACTTTGGATAAAATGAAATTTTGTGAGAGAAATGACCTTCCAAATGCTCTCCTGGTAATAAGAATCTGAACAATGGTAAGCAAAATTTTGTTTCTTGTACTCTTTGGATTAGGGGTTTTGATTCAGACAAGTATCCTGCAGAAAAAAAAGTTGTGATTATTTATTTCATGATCTATTTTGGTGCAAAGAAAAAAAGATGCTTAGAAGAGCTATGAAATAAAAACTTACGATGCAACAGTGCTAAAACATCAGTGGGAGATGTTATTCTCTGACTTGATGTCTTCACAAATAATTCCGGACAAGCAAGCTCTTCGAAAGATGGTAGACTACCATTAAAAGATAGAGAGAAATTAGAGCTTGTTATGTTCACAGACTGAGTGAAATCAATGACCAATTCCTGAAGAATTTCATTTATGGTGACTTGTTTATCTTCATCAACGATTGTTGGCACATCTAGCATTGGGAAATTTGGAGGTGATTATGTAGCCAAGAATTGTTCGGTCTTGGGGACTTTGAAAGTATTCTCCGAAACTGTTGATTTAAATTGGAGGTTTGGGCTGTTGGAAGATGTCTAGGTCTTGAGGAATGAAGAATGCATATCATCTACATAGGTCTTCAGTGTAGATGTTGAGTTCCGAATGATCGATATTCATGTAGAATTTTTGAGCTTGCATTTGAAGAATTATCTTCTCCTGTTAAAATGAGAGAGCATGTCTTGTTAAACAAACTATAAAAAATGAGAATGTCAGTTTATTGTTGCTAAGAAAACAGATGAAAACCAGTAAGAGAACTTACTTGTGTCAGACTAATATTTGTGAATTTGGATTCAATATACTTTGATATCTCTTCAGGGAGTTCAATGTAAACTGAATCATTGAATGGAGTAGAGGAGATGTGCTTTATCTGTTGGGTAAGAAGAGGATGTTTAATATATATATAATGTTTCACTGCACTTTGAAGAAGTACTAGAACTATAAAATCAAAATTGAAGACAGGGAATAGAACTATGTAATGTACAATAGTAATATCTATGAAGAACAAGGCCATATACCGGTAGTCTGCCATATCCGTTACTTTCGCCATGGAGCGCATCGAGAGCCATGTATGAATTCAGCATGGTTGCCGACCATAGTGGTAGTCTTGGTTCAATGCTTGGCAACTTGAACTCAGTTATTATGAGGAACTCGAAATAGGAAATCTGACATTGAAAACAAAATTCATACATATTGGGTAAAAATGAAAAGTGTTAATCAGAGACAAAGAAAAAATTGAATAGTACGTACAAAAAGAAAAGTTAAAGAAATTTTGTCGTGGGAAATATGCTTACCACCATAAGTAATTTGCTTCCTCCAGGAATGAACTTTTTGGTGCTTGTGTTGTTTAGTTTTGCTTTCTTTCTTGAATAAACCATGTAGCTCAAATATAGCAGACACCAATCATATTGGGAAATACTGTCTATGTCAACTATTGCATTGTAGACAAACTTGGTAACAACTCCACTTGAATTAGGAGCAACAAACAGTGATAGTAGTATGAGAATGAAGATTCGGCAGTACTTATCTCCAGGAAGATCATATTGAGAAAAGGTACTCAATTGTGGGTCCAGTTGTTCCTAACTCATGCTTGATGAATTCATAGGTTGCTTCTGATGGTTTCATGATGAAAGGAACTCCACCAATTGGGATGCCAAAAATCTTGTGAACAGTTGTAGTTGTAATTGGGAATTTGAATCCATTTGGCATTTCAATGGAGCAAGAAGTAGTGTTGAAATGGTTTGCAAGCCAGAAGTAAATGGAGTCAATATTGGACATGCTGGTTATTTGTAGGAATGTTTGAAAACCCATTCTACGTACACACTATTTGTGACTGTCAGTTATTTCAGATGCAAGCTTGATAAATGATTCAACATGCTGAAATTGATTGCACTGCATGAAAAAAAATAAAGGAAGAAATGGAAATATTAGATGATTTTTTTCATTTGAGAAAGGAACGGTATAGAGCATAAGTCCATTACCTTGGATCTCTTCTGATCTGCATGTACAATCTCTTCTTCTTCTCTTTTCTTTGTACATCCTTGTTCCATCTACAATGAATATGTAACATCCCAAAATTCTAAATTTTGGAATGTTATATTCAATAAATAATGATGCTTGTTTGTTTGATTGTGGTGTGGTTGCTTGTGTGAAATTGAGTGAAATTTGAAACTTTTTGAAAGTTGGATGAGAGGGAATGAAATGACTTTCCCAAACTTTCTCTTTACATTTATGATCTCCATGAATTCGAATTCATTTCATCACAAAACCCTAGAGTGAAGATGATATGACTCTTCCATTTAAATAAATGAAAAGGGTTTTGAAAAGATTTGAATTCCATTTGGAAATATTTCAAATTCACAAACTTTATGCAACTCAATGATTTTCATGAGAGAAGATAAAATGACTTCTTCAAATTATATGAAATATGAGTTGGAAGTTTAAAGGAATCAAATTGAAAGGCCGGTTGAAATTATTTTGAAACCCACTTTCAAATTGGAGTTATTTGGTTTTCTTGAAATTATTTTTCTCCAAAAATATAATATATGGAAAATAGGGTAAAATGATTCCCTACAATAGAAAAATGGAGAAAAATGGATTTGAAATCATTTTTGGTATTTTAAAATATATTTATTTGGTTTTAAATGAACCATTAGCACTGTTTGCATTACTTGAAATTTTGTGGATTTTATTTATCTCTGAAAAATAGTTCATGTTGTAGAATTTAGTTTCTGAAGATTTTGGTATATAACATGCCTATAGAGTTGTGTGTTTTTTAGTTCTTCAATGTTTCAAAAAAAGAAAAAAACGTTAAAAAAAACAGACCTCACCAGGCCAACCAGGCCAGTTGGCCCAGCCCAGCGCGGCCAGCCGCCAGGCAGCGACGCTAGCCACCGCCCCACGTCCAAGGCAGCAGCGCCCCAGCGCCCACGTTAAAAAAAACGAGCGCCTTCACGTCGCTCGATCGACTCCCTTCGCTCGTCTGTTTTCTCCCCCCCACGCCCGGTCTCTCTCTCACACCTGGTGCTTGGCCCCACCTCTTCTTTCTTATTTCCCACGAACAGAAACAACGAAACACATGCGTACACGCATCGGCGCCGCTCCACGTCCGATCTTCGTGGAAAACCTATCCCAAGCCAACCCCAGGCCCAGGAAATATGGCATATAAATAGCGACGACCTTCCTCGACCAATTCCCTTCGAAACCCCTCACCAAAACCCAGCATATCGTCCGCTATCATCATTCCAATCTGGAAGCAGACGCGGCAATTCATCGCAAGTTTCCGACGCCGGTGAGAGATCCCGATCATCCTCCTTTTGGGTTTTGACATCTCACGATCCCTAGACTCTCTTTGAGATGGTTTTGCACTCCCTCTCCATCTACAGAAGCCATCCCAACCTCGATGTCTTCTCCGGAGCACCCGGAGCACCAAGGTTCACCGCTTCGTTCCGTCGCCGTTCGTCATCGCCGACCATCTCCGACTCCACCACAGGACGAGCCAAACCTCACTGCAGCCTCCGGACACCTCCGCCGCCGCCTGCAACCACCCGAGCCGCCACCACACTGGAACAGAGCCGCCCCAACTTACGTTCCCGTTCTCTGTAAGCATTCAGTTCATCTGTTCGTTTTAGTAAAAAAGCATTTTGGTTTATTTTGGTCGGTTTAGCTTTTGGTTTATATACGGTTCAGTCGGTTAGATCGAACCGGTTTGCCGACTTTCTGTTTTTAAACATACGTGCACGTTTCTGTTAAGTCTCGGCCAAGCGACATTTAGTTACAGATCGCTCACCTCCTAGCCCATTAGACTACCCGTTTTGTTTAATTTAATTTATTTCGTTTCTGTTTCAAAAAACAAAATAGTTCTGTTTTTAGAAATTCAATACCTTTTATGTTTTAGATCCAAATTGAGTGATTGTTTTTGCGTTGTGTCACAAATTTGTTAAGTTTCTGTTTGTGTACTTAGGTTTTAATTTGAGTAATTTAAACTTGAGTTTGTGAAATTTGTTCAAATCACTAAATTGGTCATATCTTGAGTTTTATGAAATATTTTTGATTGATTCTTTTTGCTACTGTTTTGTTATTGTTTTGTCTATCCAGTAGCTTATAGTTATTTATTTTTAGTTTAATTTATTTAGGTTTATTGCGAAAATAGTACTGATTTGCTTATGTAGTTGTTTTAGTCATAAAATTAGTGTTTTAAATTATTTTTAGTTAATTCTTTTTGTAGATTTTTACATGTTGTCATATGTTTCTGTTAGACTATAGTAGATAAATTTTTGTAGTTATTTATTAGTGTTTAGCTACTGTTTTAGTTTTTTTTTGTTTAGTTCATAGTGATAGTTGATAATAATAGTTTTATTAGTTTCAAAAGTAAATTATTTTTGCCACTTAAATATATGTTGTTATTGATTCTGTTATTTAGAAGTAAATTATTTTTCATAATTATTTTAGTATTATTTTTTATTGTCTTAGTGCTTTGTTAGTTCTTATAGTTTTTCTAGTGTTAACTAGATAGCTATAGTAGTTTTTATATTAGTTCTTTTTTTGCTAGTTATTAATTTAGTAAATTATTTTCTGTTGTTGCATTAGGATTTATATTTTCTTTGCTATAGAGAAGTTATTAGAGTAATTTAGTGTTGCTATGAGAGTATTGGTTGATATTGTGTGAGTTGATTTCTCCCTTTTCCTTGAAGTTTTCTTTGGAATTTCATTTGGTTTACTTTGATTTCATTATTATTTTCTTTATTGCTTTTTGATTGATAGAGTTGATTGCTAGAATTGTTGCTTATCTGAATTCAATGTTTGACTATATAGATTTTTCATCGGAGAGTTACGTATAGTGCTATCAAGTGTTCCGAGAGCGTTATTATGTTCATCAAGTATTACCAGGCAAGTTCACTTTGACCATGTTTTTCATACCTATGTTTTATTTGCATGTAGTAGCACCCTTCCAACAATCCCTCCAGTAGTGTTATTGAATCTTGTAGTTGAGTAGAATGCATGAGGTAGAAACCCATCCCCCTGTTACCAAACCCGGGACGTTACATAGTTTTAATGCTACGCTATAGTAGACGGGGTTTGGTATGAGTGCATGAGAGTGGTGTGAAGAAGGAGGACTCTACGTCAATGGCGACAACTTCATGATGGCACCGGCAAGGACTGCATCTTCAGGACTCCTCAAGATTTCAAGACTCGAGACAAGAACTCAATACACACTACTGGGTGAAGGACGGTTGACAGGCACCCTGGAGAAACCAGTGGTTGGACGGGATGCATGGAGAAGCGCCATGACATCTTGCGGAAAGCTTCACCCAGACTCAAAGAGACGGAAGAATACTTCATGCCCGGAAGCTTACCTGTGCAACCGCAAGTCACCATGGGCTCTGGCTTGGTTGACCTTAGTTGTGACTCTGGCTGGGACAATGCTAGCAGATGTAGAACTACGGTAGGATTGGATGAGCACCGGACAGTGGTCAGAGGAACTCTTCGGAAGACCATGTTTCGGTCATGTTGTTCTCAAACACCCTGAAGTGCGAGAATGTAAAGAGAGGGATCGAATCTTGCGGGTAAAGTGTACAAACCTCTGCAGAGGGTTAAAACCTAATCGATTAGCCGTGTCCCCGGTTAAGGACAATTTGAGCCTCTGGACTTGGATCTATCTCGAAACTCTCAACACCGGACTGATAACATAATTGTGGGCAACTTCTGATGATTTGGGTGATGAGACATCGGTTGGCGGAACCATGTCATGATAGAAAACTCCGTAGTACAGACTTCGGTTAATTCCTTTGACGTAGGGAAAATAAAACCAGCTTTTATGCAAACAAAACTCAGACCCAGAGCCACAAAGCCATATTGCATATAGAATAGTTTTATCAATCTACTTTCTCTTATTGTGATCTTGCCGGTACATTCAATGTACTGACCTACACGGCTGCAACGTATCATGTTGCAGGATTTTTCTCCGACGAGTAAGAGTTACGTCATTGGGTTACGGTCTACACTCAACCCGCCGATGGCATTGATGGGACTCCACACCCGTTTGTTTGTTTCCGCTGTTACTTTTGAGGTATATATTAGTTTTACGTTATTTATACATGTGATTGCACTTTGATATATACATTGATGTACTGTGTGTGCCAACAGACCGATCTAGGGATGGCACAGATACACAGAGGCTTGACCGTCTGAGGTCGGGTCGCTACAGATATGGTATCAGAGCACATGTTGACTGTAGGACGTGACCCTAGAAATCGGAAAGCCCCAGGACAGGAAATCTCAAAAAAATTTATTTTCAGAAAAAACATTCCTTACTTCTTATCTTTTCTGATTTTATAAAATACCCTCTCTTACCTCAAATAGTTAGAATATACCCCTTTTCCCTTTTGACCACACGGAGGATCAACTGAAGCCGCTCCAAGAAGGACAAGATATCGGAGAACCAATGACCATTTCAGAGTAAACAGGATTTGACCATGCATTAGAAGATTTGAAGCTACAACAGTTGAAGACTCCGGAGACTCGAAGAATCTGAAGACTCTAAAGATTTATTTGACTTTTAGAAGACCAAACCCCTGTTATATATTTACGTTAGATGCGACTATTTGTGAGCTGTCATTTGTTTGATGTTTTTCCGACAGCCACAAATAAAACCCATTTACAAAACTATTGTTTGTATTGTGTATCCCTCCTCACCTCTCTCTTATCTCACCCTAAAACCCTTGGACCCAGTAGATGATGAATGAAGTTGGACTGGTATTCTCTGGACCGAAAACCCAGCCGGAAGCAGAGCTATGGATTCAGAACATGGAGAATCACTTCGGGAGCAATTTGATTTCAAGGAAGAATGAGGTACCGTATGCTCTTTAGTACTTTGAAGGAAGTGCTGCAACATGGTGGCTGATGCATCAAGCTATACAGGGATGGAATGGAGCAAGGACTTGGGAAGAATTCAAGAAGACTCTGACAAGATCTCGTCTTATCCGGAAGCATCATGATACACCAAGAAATAAACCCTGTGCCTGCAAGATTTGCGGAGAAATAGGACACACCCAGGAGGAACACAAGGGTGGATGCCCTCATTGTGAGGAGAAACACCCAGCTGAGGAATGCTCAACTAGTCAGGTGACTTGTTTCTTGTGTGAAGGAACCACCCACCACCTAGCTTAGTGTCACATTTACCCCACGGTGCAACAAACTATTCAGAAGCAGGAAGAAGGAATGAAAGAAGCCCTCCGAGAAGTTATGAAAGAACCCGTGATTAAGGAAAGTGTTGAAGACCCTGATGGAGAAAGCCTCAACAGATTTTACTCCAATGCATGTTATTCATGTGGAGAAGAAGGACATTTTCACAGTATTGCACCAAGAAAAGAAAAAAGTATCTGGGATACTTCCCGACAGAAGCAGTGGAGTTTGATCCACAGGGAATAGAACGTTTGATCAGAATGAAGAAAACCAGGAAGAGAAAACAAAGACACCCTCAGAACAACCCAATTTCTGCAAAGAGGGACAAGAGTCATATTACCTGTTTTGAATGTAAGGACGTCGGGCATTATGCCAATGATTGTCTCGAAAGGAAGCAAGGAACTCAAGGAGCAGGCACCATCACCAAGAAGCCTCGAGACATGACAGAAGTTATTTGTTTTCGTTGCAAGGAAGCAGGACATTTTGCTAGGGATTGTTCAAATCATGAGAAAGCTGGAGCTGAGTAGTGGAGATGTTGATAACAGTAATAAGGGTAGTATGGAAAACACTTTTTCATGAGAATGCGGGGTTGAGTTATGTAATAGATTACTCAGAGATTGTAATAATTCATTACTCAATAAAGTTGATATGTCATATGCTGAAAGGCTTTAAGGAGTTGTTATGTTTTATCTTGGCAATTAATAGTCTGGGTGAACATGGAAGAAAATGAGTTGTGATGCATAAACTGGATGTTGGAAATTGAGTTTGAAGTTTTGTTTGGATGATATGAATGTGTACCCAAGGAGATATGTACCTTATCCCGAGCACCATTTTTTTGTTTTACAACTGCAGATGACGACCCTTTATGAGTCTTTCCTCAAGGTCCCGGAAACGATCATGACCCTGACAAGTGATCATGATTACCCGAAGATCCTGAAGGACATGATGAAGCATATTCACCTTGAAGGAGATGCAGTCTACAAAGGCTACCCCTTCATGCAAAAGGGAGTGGAACTTTGGTATGTGGAGGTACACCTCCACCGTATGAAAGGAGTTTGCCCAAAGACGATGGGGCAGTACTTTTTCATCTCATGTGTACCACAAGCAACTTTCTTCGACGCTGTTCGTGAAGCAGCCATGGAAGCCATACGCCAGATTGGAGAAATACTTGAAGCAAGACTCCGTTATACTCAGGAATACCTAAGACAAGTGCATGTAGAGATGATGGAGATGAAGCTCAAGGCCACCATGATGAAACAGAAGATTGAAGATTTCAAGGCGCATGTCGCACAATTCCAGTGGGACTGAAGAATCCTCAAGCGGGAGAAATGAATAAAGTTGGAAGTAATGCCTGACCATACCAAACCATGTGGGTGGCAGCATTTGTAATAAAGTACTTTTTGGAATTTGGATTTATGAAAAAATGGTTAAGGATGTAATAAAAGATTTGATATGAAAATAATATGATTTATGGAAACACTAGTGCATTTCATTTTAGGTGTGGTAGTACTCCGTAAACCCACATGATCAATGAAGAAAGAAATGTGTTATTCATGATGGTCCATAAAGGGAGCTGGACCAAGTAAGTTGGAGTTTTGTATGATCGTCACCACAAGGGTATGAAGGAAGAAGTACTATTGGATTTAAAGGAGATGTAATGTTGGAATACGGAATGATAATCCTCGAAAGGATGAGTTAAATTTGTACAAGAGTTGAAGTGGGCCATAACCCACAGGCCCAGGAGTTAATAAGAAGCAAGCACACTCTTGCCGAAGGAAGATATTTTGGAAGAAAAACTCTGAGTTAATCAGCCGACATTTTTAGGAGGATACGAAAACCCGAGAGTTGTGAAGAAACGTTAGATGTCTTGTTCAGCTTGCAGAAACAATGGATTTATTCGAACTCAGCTCGTTGACAAGAGAAATTCTGCAATGCTTGTGAGTATGCCCAAGTGTTAGAATACGTGATTCGATGTCTACATATGTAGTAAAGGTTCAAGTACGGGATGGATTGGCCCCCATACTGGAGACTTCTATCATGAACTATCATATGTTGATGGAAAATCAGAGAGCCTTGAAAACCCTAGAAGAGTGTCGACACGATAAGCCAAAACCATAGAATGGTAGTATGAGTGATCCATGTACCAGGCACCCGTTGCCAATCGTAGGATATACGGTGAGATTCAACCAAACCCATTTTTCTGCAGGAGAAACCATACATGGTTGACCACCATGAGAATTTTGATAGTTATTTAGTATTGGCGACAGACCAGTCTTCTAAGAAGACCCAGTCTCAGAAGAACGTCACCAGGATGAAAGGACACATGTTTGAGGAAAAGGTTATGCCCCGACTGGAAGAGCACCCGTGAAAGAGCTATTCCGGAATATATGAGAACACCGACACCAGCAACACAAAAAGGATGGAGTACATGAGTTTTGTTGGAACCATACCCATGCTTTTAAGTGTGGTAGTACACTAGACCCTTCCGACCAAAATATTTGCTAGAAGACCCCCAACCCCTAACCTTTTCTTGCTAGCCTCTTCGAATCTCGAGGACGAGATTCATTTTAAGTGTGGTAGGTTTGTAACATCCCAAAATTCTAAATTTTGGAATGTTATATTAAATAAATACTGATGCTTGTTTGTTTGATTGTGGTGTGGTTGCTTGTGTGAAATTGAGTGAAATTTGAAACTTTTTGAAAGTTGAATGAGAGGGAATGAAATGACTTTCCCAAACTTTCTCTTTACATTTATGATCTCCATGAATTCAAATTCATTTCATCACAAAACCCTAGAGTGAAGATGATATGACTCTTCCATTTAAATAAATGAAAAGGGTTTTGAAAAGATTTGAATTCCATTTGGAAATATTTCAAATTCACAAACTTTATGCAACTCAATGGTTTTCATGAGAGAAGATAAAATGACTTCTTCAAATTATATGAAATATGAGTTGGAAGTTTAAAGGAATCAAATTGAAAGGCCGGTTGAAATTATTTTGAAACCCACTTTCAAATTGGAGTTATTTGGTTTTATTGAAATTATTTTTCTCCAAAAATATAATATATGGAAAATAGGGTAAAATGATTCCCTACAATAGAAAAATGGAGAAAAATGGATTTGAAATCATTTTTGGTATTTTAAAATATATTTATTTGGTTTTAAATGAACCATTAGCACTGTTTGCATTACTTGAAATTTTGTGGATTTTATTTGTCTCTGAAAAATAGTTCATGTTGTAGAATTTACTTTTCTGAAGATTTTGGTATATAATATGCCTATAGAGTTGTGTGTTTTTTTGAGTTCTTCAATGTTTCAAAAAAAGAAAAAACGTTTAAAAAAACTGACCCCGCCAGGCCAGTTAGCCCAGCCCCAGCGCGGCCAGCCGCCAGGCAGCGACGCTAGCCACCGCCCCACGTCCAAGGCAGCAGCGCCCCAGCGCCCACGTTCCAAAAAAACGAGCGCCTCCATGTCACTCGATCAACTCCCTTCGCTTGTCCATTTTCTCCCTCCCAACGCCCGATCTCTCTCTCACACCTCGCGCTTGGCCCCGACTCTTCTTTCTTATTTCCCACGAACAGAAATAGCGAAACACATGCGTACACGCATCGGCGCCGCTCCGCATCCAATCTTCGTGGAAAACCTATCCCAAGCCAACCCCTGGCCCAAGAAATATGTCATATAAATAGCCACGACCTTCCTCGACCAATTCCCTTCGAAACCCCTCGCCAAAACCCAGCATATCATCCGCTATCATCGTTCCAATCTGGAAGCAGACGCGACAGTTCATCGCAAGTTTCCGACGCTGGTGAGAGATCCCAATCATCCTCCTTTTGGGTTTCGACATCTCACGATCCCTAGACTCTCTTTGACATGGTTTTGCACTCCCTCTCCATCTACAGAAGCCATCCCAACCTCGACGTCTTCTCCGGAGCACCCGGAGCACCGAGGTTCACTGCTTCGTTCTGTCGTCGTTCGTCATCGCCGACCATCTCCGACTCCACCACAGGACGAGCCAAACCTCACTACAGCCTCCGGACACCTCTGCCGCCGCCTGCGACCACCAGAGCCGCCGCCACACTGGAACAGAGCCGCCCCAACGTACGTTCCCGTTCTCTGTAAACGTTCAGTTCATCTGTTCGTTTTAGTAAAAAAACTTTTTGGTTTATTTTGGTCGGTTTAGCTTTTGGTTTATATACGGTTCAGTCGGTTAGATCGAACCGGTTTGCCGACTTTCTGTTTTTAAACGTACGTGCACGTTTCTGTTAAGTCTCGGCCAAGCGACATTTAGTTACATATCGCTCACCTCCTAGCCCATTAGACTACCCATTTTGTTTAATTTATTTTATTTCATTTCTGTTTCGAAAATAAAATAGTTCTATTTTTAGAAATTCAATACCTTTTATGTTTTAGATCCAAATTGAGTGAATGTTTTTGCGTTGTTTCACAAATTTGTTTAAGTTTCTGTTTGTGTACTTAGGTTTCAAATTTGAGTAGTTTAAACTTGAGTTTGTGAAATTTGTTCAAATCACTAAATTGGTTATATCTTGAGTTTTATGAAATATTTTTGATTGATTGTTTTTGCTACTGTTTTGTTATTGTTTTGTCTATCCAGTAGCTTATAGTTATTTATTTTTAGTTTAATTTAATTAGGTTTATTGCGAAAATAGTACTGTTTTGCTTATGTAGTTGTTTTAGTCATAAAATTAGTGTTTTTAATTATTTTTAGTTAATTCTTTTTGTAGATTTTTAGATGTTGTCATATGTTTCTGTTAGACTACAGTAGATACATTTTTGTAGTTATTTATTAATGTTTAGCTACTGTTTTAGTATTTGTTTGTTTAGTTCATAGTGAAAGTTGATAATAAAAGTTTTATTAGTTTCAAAAGTAAATTATTTTTTCCAGTTAAATATATGTTGTTGTTGATTCTGTTATTTAGAAGTAAATTATTTTTCATAATTATTTTAGTATTATTTATTATTGTCTTAGTGCTTTGTTAGTTGTTATAGTTTTTCTAGTGTTAACTAGATAGTTATAGTATTTTTTATATTAGTTCTTTTTTTGCTAGTTATTAATTTAGTAAATTATTTTCTGTTGTTGCATTAGGATTTATATTTTCTTTGCTATAGAGAAGTTATTAGAGTAATTTAGTGTTGCTACGAGAGTATTGGTTGATATTGTGTGAGTTGATTTCTCCCTTTTCCTTGAAGTTTTCTTTGGAATTTCATTTGGTTTTCTTTGATTTCATTATTATTTTCTTTATTGCTTTTTGATTGTTATTTTGATTGATAGAGTTGATTGCTAGAATTGTTGCTTATGTGAATTCAATGTTTGACTATATAGATTTTTCATCGGAGAGTTACGTATAGTGCTGTCAAGTGTTCCGAGAGCGTTATTATCTTCATCAAGTATTACCAGGCAAGTTCACTTTGACCATGTTTTTCATACCTATGTTTTATTTGCATGTAGTAGCACCCTTCCAACAATCCCTCCAGTAGTGTTATTGAATCTTGTAGTTGAGTAGAATGCATGAGGTAGAAACCCATCCCCCTGTTACCAAACCCGAGACGTTACATAGTTTTAATGCTACGCTATAGTAGACGGGGTTTGGTATGAGTGCATGAGAGTGGTGTGAAGAAGGATGACTCTATGTCAATGGCGACAAATTCATGATGGCACCGGCAAGGACTGCATCTTCGGGACTCCTCAAGATTTCGAGACTCGAGACAAGAATTCAATACACACTACTAGGTGAAGGACGGTTGACGGGCACCCTGGAGAAACCAGTGGTTGGACGGGATGCATGGAGAAGCGCCATGACATCTTGCGGAAAGCTTCACCCAGACTCAAAGGGACGGAAGAATACTTCATGCCCGGAAGCTTACCTGTGCAACCGCAAGTCACTATGGGCTCTGGCTTGGTTGACCTTAGTTGTGACTCTGGCTGGGACAGTGCTAGCAGATGTAGAACTACGGTAGGATTGGATGAGCACCGGACAGTGGTCAGAGGAACTCTTCGGAAGACCATGTTTCGGTCATCTTGTTCTCAAACACCCTGAAGTGCGAGAATGTAAAGAGAGGGATCGAATCTTGCGGGTAAAGTGTACAAACCTCTACAGAGGGTTAAAACCTAATCGATTAGCCGTGTCCCCGGTTACGGACAATTTGAGCCTTTGGACTTGGATCTATCTCGAAACTCTCAACACCGGACTGATAACATAATTGTGGGCAACTTATGATGATTTGGGTGATGAGACATCGGTTGGCGAAACCATGTCATGATAGAAAACTCCGTAGTACAGACTTCGCTTAATTCCTTTGATGTAGGGCAAATAAAACCAGCTTTTATGCAAACAAAACTCAGACCCAGAGCCACAAAGCCATATTGCGTATAGAATAGTTTTATCAATCTGCTTTCTCTTATTGTGAACTTGCCGGTACATTCAATGTACTGACCTACACGGCTGCAACGTATCATGTTGCAGGATTTTTCTCCAACGAGTCAGAGTTACGTCATAGGGTTACGGTCTACACTCAACTTGCCGATGGCGTTGATGGGACTCCACACCCGTTTGTTTGTTTCCGCGGTTACTGCTGAGGTATATATCAGTTTTACGTTATTTATACATGTGATTGCACTTTGATATATACATTGATGTACTGTGTGTGCCAGCATACCGATCCAGGGATGGCACAGATACACAAAGGCTTGACCGTCTGAGGTTGGGTCGCTACAGAATACAGTATTATTAATTGTTCCAATGAATGTAACCGAAAGTAAGTCAAAGTATGAGAACATGCAGTTGGTTCACTATGGAATGAACACTAACAATATTCATGCTAATTTCTGATCTGCATTCATTGTTAGCACTGTGTTGAACTAGTAACAAACGGGAGCTCATCAAAACTTGCAAATAAGCACTGTTTGGTAGAACTAGGAATTACTGAAAATATCTTCTAATAAGCACTTTTTATAGTACTTCCAGGAATTAGTGTAAATCAGCAGGAAAAACATCTTAATTGCCAAGAACATAGCCGCGGAGTAGAAAATCGGCATGACCAAACATATAAATTGAGTAATGGCTCCTACAAAAGTGTACAGCCCAACCGAGACAACAATATTTCAACAAGGCTACTAGTCCTCACATGTTCTAATTACACTATATGGTTGCTAAAAATTTCATGGAATGCAATTCCACATATATATGTGGTGGAAGATGATGCAGAAGCACATGTTGCATTACATGGCTACTGCACACCCCTAACCCCTAACTTCTTGTTCATGAAATGCAACATGGTTGCTGTTAGATAAAAAAATATAGATGTAGCTTCTACATGGAATTGAACACAAAAATTTACAGCCCAACCGAGACAACAATATTTCAAGAAGGCTACTGGTCCTCACATGTTCTAATTACACTATATGGCTGCTAAAAATTTCATGGAATGCAATTCCACATATATATATGTGGTGGAAGATGATGCAGAAGCACATGTTGCATTACATGGCTACTGCACACCCCTAACCCCTAACTTCTTGTTCATGAAATGCAACATGGTTGCTGTTAGATAAAAAAATATAGATGTAGCTTGTACATGGAATTGAACACAAAAATTTGTGATGAAAATTGTTCCATGCCCTAGTATAGAAACTCAATTAGCCCATGGAGTAGCCCTGAACTAAACAAACACTAGTCCATCAGAACACGTCGTCCCAGCTAAAAAACTTCCAATCCTTGGAAGAATATGTAAATCATGATGATGCTTCCGCAAGTTTTAAAAAATAAAAATATGTACATATGAAGACATTAGAGGCGAGTAGAACCTACGGAGGTCAGGAGGGAGAAGGGATCAAACCTTTTGTTTAGAGCCGATTCAACGCAGCGCAAAAATTCCGGTGAACAGGAGGATTTAGATTTGAGGAGGGACGACGACGAGCAGAGGGGGAGAGAAGAGAGAAGCGAAATGGGGAAAGTGTTGTAAGTGGGCGGTCCCACTTGTCTGATGCTGAACAGAAAATAGACGAGAAAAAACAGGCTCGGACCAGATAAGACCTGGGGGGGTACGTGGCTCGATTTGTTCCACTAATCTGCGAACAAGACAGGCGGCGACAGGGTAGCGGCGGCGCCGCTAGGGCACCTCCATCTTGTTTCCACCGGCGGCACTCCTCGAGCGCACAGGTAATACCTCGATCCCTCTTCTTGATCTTCTTCCTTTCCTTTCCTTAATTCTGTTGTGCATTGAAGAAAGATTGGTTGGGGGAAAAGGCGGAAGAAGTGGAAGAAAAATTAGTTGTAGTTCTTGGAGAGTAACAGGTAGAATTTGCCAGTTAGTTGTTGTTGATCTGGCGAACAAATACCTAGTTTAAGGATTATCTAAAATTGGGGAGTCGTTGAACCTTGAGGATTACCTAGTTTAATGCTGTGAATAATTTCATGTGGCATGATTTGCACTTGTTGTTACAAATAGAGATAGATGCATCTTTGGAGTTGGATGAACCTCATGTTACTGTTGTTGTTTACTTGGGAACATCAAGTTCAGTCTAGCTTTTTTGTGTACATTGGATATTTATGAAGAAAGCAAGTAGTAATTGGGAACCAAGAGCATCCATTCTTAGAGCACTATAGTGTTTGGGTTCACGTTTCTGTCTACTTATGCTGTCATCCGTTTCGTTTTACTTCACATATTGTCAAGTTTGAAAAAGTTCACAAAAAAATGTAAAATAAGTAGTACGTGGTGTCTTGTTTGTTTAAAAAAAGTAACAGAAGATTCTGAATTATGGTTGCAGCCTACGGTACATCCAGATGGAAGGTGAAAGCAGTTTTGCTAACCAGCAAGTAATCAATAAGAAGAAAGAGATTACTAAGAAGTTTAGTACATTTCTTGTTTATAAAAATAAAAGTTGAGTGTGCTTATTTAAAAACTTAGTGATTACAACACGAGGAAAATACTGAAAAAAGAGAAAATGCATGTTGTTTTCTTGTGGATACAGAAGCAAACTGAGAAAAGAACTGCATCCAATGGAAAAGAAGTGAAGAAGAGAAGGAACAACAATGATGACAAGCTGCTCAAACCTACAACGGGCAAATGTGCTGCAGAAGCTGCAAGTGTGGTGAGTCACTGTCCTTGATTCAATCGCTTCACGTATGATTTCACTTAGGATGAAAAATCATTTAAATTTATTTCACTTTTCTCTTAGGGGTGTCCTTTGATGGAAGAATTTGATCAGTTTGTTCAATATCAAAGTTTGAGGAAAGAAACTGAGGTTGGTTGTTTGACATGTCTGATTTCAAATGCATTTCTTCTTAGGAAGTGATATGAACTAACAAACTTTAACACACACAAAAATGCTGTGCAGGAACTGATTGAGAGTCAAGTAGCTGAAATAGGGTTCAATTTATTTAGGGGCATTGACAAAGAAATAGAAGAAGTTGCACCAAACATCATCACCGAAGATTTGCGAATGTCAAATAACAATGAGTAGACTGGAAGTACTTACAAAACTGGGTAGTGCAATTATAATTCCAGCATATATTTTTCTCAATTGAAAAATGTGGCAAGATCTTGAATACAGTTGAAGTGTTTGATAGAAAGAATATCTTCATTTTTTTGCCAGCCAATGGACATAAATGATGAGAACAACTACAATGTCACTGAATCATCTTCAGCAGTAGTGCTAAGTTTGAGCAAGTGGATCAGTGTGAGAAAAAAAGGGAAAAGCTGCAAGTGATTGTGTTGGAAAATAAAGTAAATTGAGAAATTATATGACTATTAAAATGTAAATAAATCTTTACAGGACAATGTTGGTGAGAACATGTGCAATGAACCTTTGACAACAACAGAAGAAGTGGAAAATATTTGCCGTGAGGTAAGATTCTGCATTTCTGGAGTAAAAAATAAAAAAAAGACTTTCTAGATATTAACTTTGTTTTCTAAAGATTCTTATTCTGATGTCGAATAGTTGTGTTCCTTCCCTTTGTAGGTACTTTCTTTGGCTCGGAATTCTGAGTGTGATTATGAAGGAAATTCTGAGAGCGAAGATTCGGATGAAGAGACAGTAGCTTGTGCAGTGAATGAAGAGTATGCGTTCCCTACACCAGACGAAGCATACAATGCTAGTATGCCAGAAGTTGGTAAAGTGTTCTCAACACTGGATGATGCTTCCCGGTTTGTAAATGTTTATGCTCAATTGAATGGTTTCTCAATGATAAAAGGAAGGAATTATAAGAACATGAAGTTGTATTTCCAGTGCAACAAAAGTAAGAAAAGACCAAGTGTCAACACCGGTTTGAAGAAAAGGAAAAGAAACATTGTTGAAGGGACAAATTGTCCAATGAGTATAACAGTGAAGTTGGTGGATGACAAGTGGCATATTGCATCAATGTCTCTCGAGCATAACCATGATCTAGTAAGGTCTCCATCACTTACAATTTTTTTCTTAAGCCACAAAAACATGAATGAGGTAGAAATCATGTTGTCAAAATTGCTTCAAGAACACAGAGTGAAACAAAGAAGAATCATGAGTATATTCAGAAAGCTCTGTGGTGGGAAGCTGGGAAACATTACCTTTGATGTGAAGAAACTGGATTTGAAATAGGGAGAACATGTGCGCAAAAAGGAGAACACAGATATTGAATGGACATTGCAGTACATTGAGAAGCTACAAATTGATACTCCTGGTTTCTGCTACAGGATGCAAAGAGATACAGACAACACGGTTGTCAGCTTGTTCTGGACAGATGCTCGTTCCCGATTGAACTACCGGTTGTTTGGTGAGATTATTTCGTTTGGCACCACTTATAGCACAAACAAATATAACATGCCTTTTGCACCTATAGTGGGAATTGTTGGCCATGGAAGAACAATTGTGGTTGGGCGCTATTGCAAGGTGAGACTTCGGATACTTTTGTGTGGCTGTTTGAAACTTTCATGGAGGTCATGCAGTGGAAAAAACCAGGGATAATATTGACATACCAAGACACAGGGATGAAAGCTGCTATTCCTCAAGTATTTCCAGATGCATTACATAGGTTCTGTCTTTGGCATATATTTAAAATGTGCGAGAAAACATGAGTGCTTTCATGGCTACGAGGGAAAACATGGAAAAAGATATGATCAAGTGTTTATTACAATCCATCACCGTTGAAGAATTTGAAGAAAGATGGGAGAAATTTGTTCTGAAGTATAAGTGTGTTGAGCATGCTCACATCATAAGGATGTGGGAGAACCGGACCTTCTTTGTTCCAGCTTATTTTCGAGGGGTGTTTTGCCCTTTCATCAGGTCAACCACTCGTAGTGAAAGCTTCAACTCAAATTTCAAAGACTATATCAAGAGGAAAGATACTATAGAGGCATTCATGAAACAGTACGTGCTATTCCAAGAGAATGTTGTTCACATAGAAAACCAGGATAGATTCCTGTCGAATGAGAAGACTCCTGTCTTTTGGAGTCATCACGCCGTTGAACGGCATGCAGCAGCAATATATACCAGAGGAATCTACTTGAAGTTTTTGATAGAATTAGTGAATGCGACAACTTTTAAAGTTATTGAAATTGAGAAGGATAAAGTCTATGGTTTGAAAAAACACATCAAGTATGAGAAACCAGAATTCACAAGAGAAATGTTCAGAGTCCATGTGGACCTTACTACTGGTTCATTCAAATGTTTCCGTGGGAAGTTTGAGCGTGATGGTATTGTTTGTTGCCATATTCTCAGATTTTTTACGCAGTTTGACATTACCAATATTCCAGATAAGCTTATTGTTAAGAGATGGACTATTTCCTTTCGAGAAAAAGAATTGGATAAGTGCAATAAAGAAATGGTGCTGCTCACAGGTGAAGATCAGTCACACAATGCAGTCAGATATGCTATTTTGATGAGTAAAGTTGGTGAAGCTTGCTCAGACATCAACAAAGATTCTGAACTTAGCAAAGAACTTTTGGATGGTATTGCTCAAATTCATTCGAAGTAGTTGCAAGGAAAGAAATAGCAACCGGAAGTGCAGTTAGAAAATTCGTTGAAAGATCCTCCTATACGGCCATCCAAGTCTGTGAACAAAGGAGAAAGATTGAAGCCACAATCTAAAAATAAAACTTGGAAGAAAGCAGCTCAAAAAAGAAGAATGGTTGATGCTCATCATTATGTTTGCACCAAGGAAGAAGATAATTTATGTTTGGCAGCAAGGAAGAAGATAATTTTTCTTGATGAAGAACTTTTTGCATTGTTAGATGAGAAAATTTAGATGGATTTTAATTATTGTGTCGATAATTTTTTTGATAAGTTACACTTGTTATAGCTATAGTTGAGCTTGAACTATTTAGTTTTATTTTGTGGTAATAAGAAAAGTTAAAAAAAACTAATATGTTTTGTTGATATGTTGTTACATATGCCTTGCTAGGTAGATATGTTGTTACAAATGTTTTGCTAGGTATATTTGAGACACACGAAGTGCTAGATGTGCGCATGTATGAATAAGTCGGTCTTCAAACATTTCTATCAATTAATGCCCCTTGGGGAAACATTGTTGACGGGACATTCTTGAAGAAACATTATTGGGGAAACAAGAAAATGTTCTACAAAAAAGTTCCGTCAATAATGTTCCTTGAATACTGTTTCCTCTAATAATGTTCTAAGAAATCACTAATTTTTCTGAAAACAAATAATGTTGTCTGAAGTTTGGAAATGTTCTTCAAGTCAAAAAAATTCCTCAACATCAACAATTATTTGGGGAACATTTTTTGGTAATTATAATTAAAGAAAAACATTATTGAGGGAACATTATTTGGTGAAACAGTATTATATTAATGAGGGAACATTATAGGTGGAAAAAATTGAACATTTATCTGGGAACATTATTAAAGGGACATTTTTGAATGGACATTAGAAAAATGATAATTGAATAATGTTCCCTTGGGTGAACACAATTTCCTTGATTAAAAAAAGTTTACTACAAGAATATAATAATGTTCCTTGAATAATGTTCCCTCAATAATGTAAAAATCATTAATTTTTTTTCGAAAAACACAATGTTCTCTGAAATTGTAAAATGTTCTTGGAGTCAAATAATTACTCCCCAACATCAACAATTATTTTGGGAACAATATTAGGATAACAATATTAAATAAAAATTATTGAGGGAATATTATTGGGGGAGCAAAAGAAATTGAACATTTATTTGGGGAACATTATTTTGAGAATAATATTAAATAAGCATTATTGAGGGAATATTCTTGTACTAAATTATTTGAGGAACATTATTTGGGGACCATAATGAAAGAAACATTATTCAGGGAACATTAAAAATGATAATTGAATATTTATTTGGGTAAAAGTATTAAAGGGACATTTTTCAATGTACATTAAAAAATGATAATTTAATAATTCTCCTTTGGGTCAACAAAATTTCCTTGAAGAAAATTCTTTTACTACAAGAATATAATAATGTTCCTTGAATAATGTTCCCTCAATATTGTTCAAAAAAATCACTAAATGTTTTTGAAAAAAAATAATGATCTTTGAAATTTAAAAATGTTCTTCAAGTCAAATAATTTTTCCTCGGAATGAACAAAGACCATTATTAAAGAAACAATATTCAGGGAACATTATTGAGGGAACAAAAAAAATTAAAATTTATTTGGGGAATATTATTAAAAGGGACATTTTTCTATGAACATTAGAAAAATGATAATTGAATAATGTTTCTTTGGGTCAACCAAATTTTGTTGGAGAAAAAAATATTTACTACATTATGAATATAATAATGTTCCCTCAATAACGTTCAAAAAAATCAGTAAATGCTTAACAAAAAAATAATGTTCTCTGGAGTGTAAAAATGTTCTTCAAGTCAAATAATTTCATTGGCATCAACAATTATTTGGGGACCATTATTAAATAAACATTATTCAGGGAACATTAATGGGGGAACAAAAGAAATTGAATATTTATTTGTGGAACATTATTAAAGGGACACTTTTTTAATGAACATTAGAAAAGATAATTAAATAATGTTCCTTTGGGTCAATAAAGTTTCCTTGAAAAAAAGGTTTACTACAAGAATATAATAATGTTCCTTGAATAATGTTTCTCAATATTATTCTACAAAAATAACGAAATGTTTTTGAAAAAAATAATGTTCTTTGAAATTTAAAATGTTCTTCAAGTCAAATAATTTTTACTCAGCATCAACAATTATTTGGGAACATTATTTGGGGACCATTATTAAAGAAAATAATTTCAGGGAACATTATTGGGAGAACATAAGAAATTAAAGATTTATTTGGGGAACATTATTAAAGGGACACTTTAATGAACAATTAAAAAATGTTAAATGCATAATGTTCCTTTGGGTTAACAAAATTTCGTTGGAGAAAAAATGTTTACTACATTCGGAATATAATAATGTTCCTTGAATAATGTTCCCTCAATATTGTTCAAAAAATCACTAATTTTTTTTTGAAAAAAATAATGTTCTTTGAAATTTAAAAATGTCCTTCAAGTCAAAAAAAATTTCCCCAGCATGAACAAAGACTATTATTAAAGAAACAATATTTAGGGAACATTATTCGGGGAACAAAAAAAGTGAAGATTTATTTGGGGAACATTATTAAAAGGGACATTTTTCTATGAACATTAAAAAATGATAATTGAATAATGTTCCTTTGGGTCAACCAAATTTCGTTGGAGAAAAAATGTTTACTACATTCTGAATATAATAATGTTCCTTGAATAATATTCCCTCAATAATGTTCTAAAAATCAGTAAATGCTTAACAAAATAAATAATGTTCTCTGGAGTGTAAAAATGTTCTTCAAGTCAAATAATTTCGTAGGCATCAACAATTATTTGGGGACCATTATTAAATAAGCATTATTCAGGGAACATTAATGGGGGAACAAAAGAAATTGAATATTTATTTCTGGAACATTATTAAAGGGACATTTTTGAATGAACATTAGAAAATGATAATTGAATAATTTTCCTTTGGGTCAACAAAATTTCCTTGAAAAAAGTTTCTACAAGAATATAATAATTTTCCTTGAATAATGTTACCTTAATATTGTTATAAAAAATAACTAAATGTTTTTGAAAAAAAATAATGTTCTTTGAATTTAAAAATGTTCTTCAAGTCAAATAATTTTTACTCAGCATCAATAATTATTTGGGGACCATTATTAAATAAAAAAATATTCAGGGAACATTATTGGGGGCAACATAAGAAATTAATGATTTATTTTGGGAACATTATTAAAGGGACATTTTTGAATGAACATTAAAAAATGATAATTGGATAATGTTCCTTTGGGTTAACAAAATTTCGTTGGAGAAAAAATGTTTACCACATTCAGAATATAATAATGTTCCTTGAATAATGTTCCTTGAATAACTTTCTAAAAAACTAGTAAATGTTTAACAAAATAAATAATGTTCTCTGCAGTGTAAAAATGTTCTTCAAGTCAGAAAATTTCCTCGACATCAACGATTATTTGGAGAACAATATTAAAAAACATTATTCAGGTCAAGATTGTCCTCATGTTAGACCTATGTCCATTTGTATCCTTCGCTCGAGTCCATGATTTCCAATTTGTTAGATACGAACGGTTTTGACCAAAAAAACATTGCCATGAAGGAGCAAAAAAAATCTATTCCAAACAAACTATAGTCATAACTCGTGTGTGGGTCCAAAAACAGATTTCCCAATAAATAACCCGAGCAAGTGCATAATGACGTTATGAGATCCCCTGAGAATTCACAATTTTGAGGGACACAAAATAATTAGTGAACAAAAATTTAGCAAACATTCTCTTAGAGAAACATTATTTGGGGAACATTACTTACAGAACATTATTTGGGGGGACTTTTTTGTTTTTTGGGAAATATTTTTGAAGTAGACATCCTTTTGAAGTAAACAATTGTTTGACAACAATTTTAATGGAACATTTTTTACGAAACTCTTTTGAAGTAGACATTCTTGATGCAAAAGTAGAGAGTATGGTACTGAGGCCGTACCTCCTAAATGCCAAATTTCCTAATAGAATTAACTGAATATATGTAACATATTATGTGAAGTTCAATTCTGAAACATCTTAGATATATTTTACAAGAAAAAATGTGCATTTTTCGTAGAAAACGAGACGAAAGGCAACATTGTCATTATATTTACAAAAGCAATAGTGATCCCTTTCATGGAAATCAATCACACATCTGCTTTGGAAATAAAATAACAACACACTTCATTGAAAAAAAAACCTTGAAGACACTCATGTTGGTATTGAAAAGCAAAAACACCTTTAATTATTCCTCATTGTTATTCTGCAGCTAAGTTTCTTTGACTTTCTCTCCCACAAGAACAGAAAAGTAAATTGTGCTGGTGACACTACTCTCAGAAAATATAAATGTACCGAGTCTCCAACATAAATGTTTTCCACACAAAAGAGTGATTTCCACACAAAGGGAAAAAAGGAACTTAAAAGTTTTCCAAGCAATGACACCGGTGAGTTATAAGTAGTTGTGGTGCACATTCAAGTGGCAAATTGGACAAATCAATTCTAGAAACTCAAAGTATTTGCTTTCTGCACACAACTAGCGGCGCTTCTTCCTCTTCTTGGTTGAAACATCATCTTGAAGTCCCTCAACACCTTTTTCGTTGATGGTAGACTTTTCCAGCTTGTAAGCAATGACCTGACGAAATTGAGGAATAATTTCCTGGGATAAATGAAATAGTAAACAACACATTAGCACGCATAAAAACATGAGGGGGAATAATTTGTGAAAGAAAGTATAGAGCAAGAAAGAGGAAGAGTGATTTGCTGGTGACATACATCATCAAATTCCTTCATGTTCTTCCCATCAAAGTTATCCATATACATGATAGCAAATAGAGCACAATTGTGGTTGTACAAAGGTATACATAAAATTCAGCAAAGGAACTTCTTGGGTGACAGGATATTAATTGATTATAAGAGTTAAAGACAAAAAATGCATGGAGCATAATGATGGTTGCTTTACTCACAGGTTGTCTTGCTGGGGGTAGTCCTCAAGGGAAATACAGTCGAAATTCTCAGTATTCTTGTATGTGCATCCAGAAGACTTGAAAATGGTGCCCATGTTGATGATCTATATTAAAAGAAGTATAAGAATTCAACCAGTGCAGAACTTTTATAAAAAAGAACAGTAGTTCAATTATCTGCGAGGAACTACTGACATACGGATGATGACAGGGTAAAAACTAAAAGTCACAAAAGACTTAATCTTACAAAAGGCACAAGAGTAAAAACTAAAAAGAGAAGAAAACAAGCCAGATTTGATGTTAACTTATTGACTTGGTTTTGAGGAACAGAACTCCTTGAATCAAAGAAATTGACAGTTTCAAACAGATTGTTAATGCAGAACAAAGTCCAGTGGAATGAATCAACTTTGGGGAAATATAGCTGGAGGGCAAACAAAGAAGTGAAATCAGTAGAGATGAAGAGAGGATCTGCTAATTTAGAGTTTCTTCCATTTTGATAACTGATGTTTACCATATCACGCTTAAAGTTCTTCCCACAGTTTAGTTTCTTGAATTCTCTTACACAAGAGCGAGAGTTGAAATTCTTGGGATCGATAAGTAACTTCTCCTGCACATCCAATGAAAAGAGATAACAACACTAAGAACAGAAGTTACAAAAAGTTCAACACAGAACAAAAAAAGGAAATACAATAGATGATGAATAGAGAATTACCGTGAAGTAGGAAGTAAAGCAGTATTTTGAAGGTTCCTTACTTTTTGGATCTGGATTTTCATTCTCATAATTGAAAACTTGGACATAAGCATTGAATACTTCATTGTCAACATTTCCTATTGCCTTGAGTGAATTATAGAAATTATCATACTCCACAGTAAATCCATTGATGTCAATAATGGTTGGACTGCATTTTTAACAATTGAATGTAACATCCCAAAATTCTAAATTTTGGAATGTTATAATAAATAGATAGATTTGACTGATTGTTTGATTGATTTTCTGAAAGTGAGTGAATTCGAAACTTTTGAAAGTTAAATGAGAGGGAATAAAAGGACTTTCCCAAACTTTCATATTTGCTTTCTGATCTCCATGAATTCAAATGCTTTTCAAACACAAAACCCCGGAGAGAAGATGACATGACTTCTTCCATTTATTTAAATGACAAGGGGTGTTGAAAATATTTGAATTTCATTTGAAAATATTTTCAATTCTGAAACTTTATGCAACTCAATGATTTTCACGAGAGAAGATAAAATGACTTCTTCAAATTATATGAAATATGAGTTGGGAGTTTCAAAGAATTAAATTCAAAGTTCTTTTGAATTTATTTTCAATTTGGAATGTTATACATTAGATCATCAAGCATATCTTATTTTCTTGCATTTTGGTCGATCCTAGAAATTTCACGCAACTCAAGGACCTTCGGAGAGAGTTGGAGATTTCGTTATTTTCATATTTGAGAGTTTTCTCGAATTTGAAAAGAGGATCATTTGATTTATTTATTTCATCTTCAATAATTTTTCCGATATAAAAAATATAAGAGAGGGAATAATATGACTTTCCCAAAATTGAGGAAAAATGAAGATTTAATAAATAGATCAAGTTTTGGTTTTGCCGGAGTTTATTTGCATTTTATTTGGATAGGGAAAAATGCGCGTTTTCAAAAATTGCATTTTAGGTCCGGAGTAAAGTTCATTTTGTTCGACTCATTTTTAGGAGTCGGGGAAAATTTACTTTAGATTTTTCGGAGTTCGTTTAGTTAGTTTTCCTTTGTTTTTCTACGCGCGAAATCAGTTAAAAAAAAAGAAGGAGCCAGGCCAGCCGGGCCAAGGCCCAGGCCAGCCGCCGCCCAGCTTCCTGTGCGCTAGCGCCAGGAGCCTCGCTCGCCGAGTCCTAGCGGGACTCCAGGAGCCGGCCGCCCCTTCCTTGCCCCTTGGCCAAGTATCTAGCCCCCCCTCTTTCCTTTGTTCCGTTTTTCCTTTTTTCTTCTAGGACTCTTTTTCCTAATCTATTTCTTGTCCCCTACCCCAAGAAACCCTCTCCCCTCACCAATATAAATACCCCCATAGACCCCCCCTCCCCTCACACCAAAAACCCAAACCCCCTCTCCTCCCCAAGCCGCGCCCCACCCCGCGCACCTCACCCGCCGCCGCCGCCGCCCCTATAGCGCCGCCGCCGCCGCCCTAGCACGCCGCCGTCGCCACCGTTCGCCCCGCCTCGCCGGAGGTAGCCCCGCGCCTCTCTTTTTCTTCCCCGCGGTTCGGTTCTTTTAAAAGAAACCGTTCCGGTTTTCTTTTCCGGTTTTTCTCTCCGATTTTTCGTTTCGGTTTATTTTTCGAAACCCTAGATCGGTTTTCTGTTTTCTTTTTCGGTTTCTTTTCCGAAAACCCTAGATCGGTTTTCCGTTTTCTTTTTCGGTTTCCTTTCCGAAAACCCTAGATCGGTTTTCGTTCTTCTTTCGGACCGTTCGTCTCAACGAACGTGATCACCGATTATTCCCGGTTAACGACGCCCGTTCGTTTAACCGTTCTTCTTTTTCTTCTCGTCGGATTTATTCCGCGATCGCGATCTCAGATCCGATCTTCGTTCTAGTTTATCTTCTCGCCCGTTTATCGGAATCAGGTGATTCAAGCGCCTGGAGTTTCGTTTCGAAACCGCCGTTCCGTCTAATCAACTTAAACAAGTTTTTGCCCCGGTAAAATTTGACCTAGTTTCAACTTGCTAGAACCGAGTTGTTTTCTTCCGCCGTTTGTTTTCCGTCGTTTGTTCGATTCGTTCTTTCTTTGCAACCGAAGTTCTTAAGTTGAACTTTCTGGTTCGTTCTCTCACTTGTGCATTAGATGTGTACTTATTGTGTGGTTACTATTGTTTGCTTACGATAGATTGACCAGAGTGTGACGAGTAGATCTATCAAGAGTTTTAAGTGCGAATCATCTTCATCTACATTGCAGGCAAGTTCACACTTTGATCATACCTTTTCTACAACCCATGTTTTCTTGCATTAGATCTATCCTCTCACATTGCATGATTAGGATCTAATTAAACTGTGGGATGGGAAGTAGATGAGGTAGTACCTATTACCTGTATTATTATGAAACCTTTGGGAGTTACTTCTACGTTTGCTTATTATGCCATGCTATGCTAGTAGACGTGGATTGGGCGAGTGATATCCATGACAGATGTGAGTTGATAATTTTAATGGTTTATCTAAGGTGGCAACTTAAACACACATCTGGGTGGATTGAGGCACCTGATGTCTATCAGGACTTGCCTGTTTTTTTTGGACCGCCACCCAGGCTCAAAGGGATCATGAGATTATTCATACTAGAAACTTCCGTGTGCAGCCACAAGCCATTATGGGCTCTGGCATAGTTGACTAAGTTGTGCGAACTCTTACAGTGGTAGACTAGCAGATGTAGGGGATGTAGGTGTACCGGTCTACCCAATCGTAAGGTGCTAGCGCTTCTGAAAGACTATGTCTCGGTCATCCGTTTCTCAAACACCATGTAGTGCGAGAAATCCAACGGAGGCGATCGAGTCTTGTGGGGAAAAGTGCGCAAACCTCTGCAGAGTGTATAAACTAATCATGATTAGCCGTGTCCCCGGTTATGGACATCTTGAGTATCTAGTACTTGAATATCAAGTGAATGTCATCATGTTACTTCTAATTAATGTTGTTGGGTTTTAACTACTTAATTGGGATTGAGAATGCTGTCAACCATTCTCAATGTTCAACAACCACCATGATAGTTAAATAAATTTATTCCTTTGCAGTAGGGAAAAAAATTGGCTTTGCGCAAAAACCTTATAACCATAGAGCTTTTCCACCAGCCAAATATGCATGTAGTGATAGCCATTGTTCATCATTCTCTATGGTGTGAATTTGCCAGTACATTCAATGTACTGACCCGTTTCGGGCTGCAACGTCTCATGTTGCAGGTTTCTTACGACGAGTAAGTGATACGTTAGGGTTACGATTTCTACACTCAACTTTGCCGTTGGTGTTGATGGGAATCCACAACCTTGTTGCTTCCGCTTTATGGATTGAGGTAATAGTGTTTACGTTACTTTATACATGTGATTTACCTCTGTTATAAATCCTTCGAGTACTGTGTGTGTCAGCATACTGATCCAGGGATGACACATAAGCACAGAGACTTGATCCATTCGGGTCGGGTCGCTACATTGAAACAGTTAACATACAGAATATACAACAAGATAGATTGTTTCATGCCTATAAAGTAAGAACTCCTGAAATAACTTACTTTTCATTCTTGAAGAATTTGTTTCCAAGGTATTTCTTATAAAACTCCTGAACATGAGGTTCAATCGTTATATTTGATATCTTTTCTTGAGCAGGTAGATCTTTTGCTTTCCTTTTTTCCGACTTCTCTTCTCTATAGTGTTGGGACCAGATATATTCAGTGCTGCATGAGATGATTTCTGCTCAGGTACCTCGGGTACTACAGGACCTATCCAATGAACCAATTGCATATAGTAAGCTTTGGTATGAAAAACAATGAAGCATGTAAAAAGAAGGCAGGACATGTCAAAAACTAAAACAACCAAACTGGAAGTAAAAACTCAATACAGTGAAAGCAAACAAAATGAACAGAAGGAAAGAGCGGTTGATTTAAAAAAGGTGGGAAGTACCTTTGGGGACTGTCTTATCAAGTTCTGGGATTATAATACCATCAACATACTTCATGGCAATTTCAATGCCATCTCCCAGATTGTCATTTGATTGTGAGATCACGTTCCTTAGCGTAATGCCATCTTCAGTTAGAATGTTTGATGAAGCAGGCAGTTCTTTTGTTGGAGACTCATTAACTAACTAAGTTTGTTTGCTCACAGAAACAGGAGTTTCCTGAATATGGAATGTTGTAGGGTTCACATGCTGAAATTCCGTTTCATATGGCTCACTATTGACTGCATGTTCAACGGAGTCCACTGGTTGTAATACTGACAATCGGTGGAGTCCAAATTGGCTCAGAAAAGGTACCTGAGATCTCAATAAGAGTGTTAACAGAAAATTGAGTGACATCGCTTGTTTGACTATAAGTGTGTTGTCAGTATGAATACCATTGTTCCCAGGTGAAATTTCTTCATTCTGAACAATGTTTACAGCTGAAGGTGCTTGTTCAGTTTCCTGTACTTGCTGAGGAACTGAATCTTGTTTTGGAACTGGAACTGCATTTTCAACTTGGATGTCCTTGGTGCTGTGCCTTAAGGTAACATCAGGAGTAGGACTAACTTGTACATGATCTTGGAATAAAGATGCTCTAATTGGTTCATTGTTTATCTGGACTGGGCGATGGTTGGTGTTCGATGGTTCATTGTGATTATTCATGTTGCTCCGTGCTGAAAGAACAACATGATTCGTGGTTGAAGTGCCAGCAATGTTTACTTGGCTGTTTGTATTTGGCTGAAGAGACATGAGAGCTACTTTGAGATCTGAAAACATATTTTGCACATGCTGTTCATGAAGTTTCTTCCAAATTTCATCATGCTTTGCAACAACCTGAGATATTATATTCATAACCTATTAGTTCAGGACAGAAAAGTTACATGTGTATTAGTTCTGCTATGAGACTCAAATGGCAAGACTAAAATCTATTGGTAAATAAAAGGTTGAAAATAAGCAGATAAACATAGAATGAACAAATCATTATCTAGTAAAATCATTATATGTTCAAAGCAAGGAACAAATTATGCATTGAAGTACTCATATGTTGTACTGGGAACACTACAACTCATTATATTTTGAGTACTCATATGTTGCACTAGGAATAGATCATGCATCCAAATATTCATGTGAGATGTCATTGGTAAGCAACGAAAATTGGTTAGACTCTGTTCCTTGTGTTTGATTTTAGTCTTGTCAATTGCTGATACTTTCTTTTTGGGTCTCAGTTCTTTTCAATATCAATACAATAGAGAACCGCCTAATTGACAAGGAGGAAATTACCTCTAGCAAAATTCCTATCTCAGTTGACAGTACAAACACAGCATGTTCATTTTATGAATGCAAAACTCATTCTTTTTTTGAGTTATCATATGTTATACTAGGAACATATTATGCAATCTGTTTTGTTGCGAACAGACTATAGACATATGGCAACTGATTTCCTAGTTCGCTATGACACTAAAGTGAGACGACTAAAATGTATTGGTAAACAAAAGGTTAATAACAACCAGATAAACATACTTCTAGATTACTGTTCGAGGTAGATGCAACATTTGAGATGTCATTGGACTTTGGAATGAGAATTTCCTCAACATCATAAATCTATGGGGCTTTGGACCACTTCTCTTGAGCCAATACAATTGCACGAGCACTGTAAGGTGTCCTAGAAATGTCTTTCAACTGAAAAGAAAAAACAAAGTCAACAAATAGTTCTGAATATTCTTAAAACAAGACTACGAAACCAAGAAAAATGGCATTCCAAAGAATTAAGAATGAAAACATTTGCTCCTTATTGTTTGAAACTATTTTCTGCAACTTTTGTCATCAGTTAAACAAATGCCAAAAAAAGGATATAACAAGCTTACTGGTAAGAATCCCAATGCAAATGGCTTCTTGGATCTTGTGTTTAAGTCCACTGTAGCTAGATAGTCAAAGTTGTCATTCTGAATATAGGCCATTCTAGGGACTCCATAATTGATACTTCGTTGTTGAGAAGCTTTTGTGAAGTCCACAAAGTCCAGATAGACAATCTAAGAATATTGGGAATCATAAGAGAACATGAAAACAACAAATCAGTGACTATAAACAAAAAATTGCATAACTTAACAATACATTTAAAAAAAAGTAGGGAAAATTATAAAACTTACAGCAGCTAAAGGTAAGCATTCACCAACATAGATTGAATTGTTCAATGGAGTTTCAGTTTTATTGAATAGATTGGTGCTGAAATTATCAATTTCTTTGTTCAAGAGTGATCAATGCAAAGTTGAGGCAAATCCAACGTCTTCACCTTGCTAATGTCATGGAGCCCATAAAGAATTTTCCAATTTGCAAAATTCCGAGTGGTTGGGCAGAAAACAGAACTTATGAACAAAAATAAGAAAGTCCGGATGAAACCTTCCTCAGTCTCGTCATTCTTCATGATAGTGATGATACTATCAAATTGAATGTTCTTCTAGCCATTACCGAGATACTAAGACCTAAACTGTAACACTCTAGCCACGACAACTGGATCTGTGTTGTCCAGAGGAAAAGGCACAGAACCAGAATGGATCCCAAAAACCTGAATTACCATGTCTCTTCTTAGATGAATTATTTTATCACCCTTTCTGAAAACTCCAGTCCCATTGCAATTTAAGTGGTCCGCAACCCATTGAAGAATTGGTATTGGAACCATTAAGTGAGGATGAATATTCAAAAGATTATCAAGCTCATATTTCCTAACAAACGAATTTTGATTATCACTTAAATCAGAAACTGCCTTATGCCACCTGATGGTAGAAAACCTGTGCTTGATGGTACCAGTAGGATATTTGTAAAGTCAAGGCATGTTTTGAGTTGAGGGAGACCTGTATAATAATTAAAAAAAGTAAGGCCATGAAACAAAGACTAATTAAACACACATAAGAAAGTATGACAATTAAAAACATGTAAACACATTTGAAAAATAAATAAAAAGAGCAAAAAGCAATAAAAATGAAAAAAAACTATCAACATGAAAAAGTGCCACATCTTGCAAGTTTCATCTTGCATTACTGGGTTAACATCATATATGAAAAACTACAATCACATCCTATATGAATATCTATCACATCACCTAATAACACTCGTCTAAAATAACAAAACTAGTGCGAGAACCATGCATATGTGAAAAAAGGTAGCACACAAAAGTTATTCTCAAACTATCATTCAAACATATCTTATTCATATCTTATTTCATGGTTTATTGTAAAAAAGAAAAGAAGAGTGATTCTCCAATCAAATATAAAGCAGTGAATTAACAAGAATCAATGTATAAAAAAATGCCACAACTTCAACAACCTCGAAAACAGCAAGCACTCATACCCCGGGAATGCATTAATATTATTATCTATTACTTATTCAATTCCTCATAACATCACTCTTAGGCAAAAAGAAAGGGAACAATAAAAAGTAGCCACTGTAGTAAGCATCAGATTAACAAAAAATGACATATAACTTCACAGCAAACAACAATAAAAGTAGCCACTGATCGTTGGTTCCACCTATTCCTACCGTTCGCGTTCGTTTCGTTTCCCCACACCCCACGCGCCGGAACCCTGAAAGTCACTTTTCCCACTCACTAGGCCAGGCTAGGCTAGGGTTTTGTGGATGCATCTATGAATTAATCGACAAGGATAGGTGTGGAATCAATAGAAGTATAAAACACGTGACCCAATAGTTGAATGCATTCAGTTAAGCAGTTAAACAGATTTCCATGTTTGCGTATCAATTACAAAATACTCTTATCTGCATAGGCACATATCAATTGTCTATCAGTCCTACAGCAGAAAAATTGATTTTACATCATGACACTGTCAGATTAATGAGAGGGAGGATGATTTAAGGGACAATTTCCTGGATGGTGCAAATGTAGGAAAATTATTTTCCAGCCTGATTAAGAAATTAACAAACTGAGGGAATCACAAATATCAAGAACCTTCACTTTAGTTGCACAAATCTTAGTGGAATCAAATATTTGGTTTGTCAAAATATCATCCAGCAAAGAAACAGTACTAGTAAATAGTTACACAAGCATATGCAAATAAATTCCACATGTGTCATCTTCAGATGCTACTACAAAATTCAGAAAAACACAGGGACAACCATGCTACACAAAGCACCTATCATCATCAACAAAACAAACAAAAAATCCCAAGGACAAGTACCAGAACACACAACCCCCTAACAACATCATGCTGAAATCATACCCTGAATCCAAATCTCGAAACACAACCCCCTAACATCATCATGCTGAATCATACCCCTAATCCAGATCTCTGAACACACACCCCTTGTCTAATCTCCAAAACATCCAAAACACCACCACTACGACCAAAGCCCCCTACAAAACCCTAGAAACACTTGACCAACGCTAAATGGAACAAAAACGGCTAGATCACGCGGTATCACACAGGGAGCAAGGAACACAATGGGGGGGGGGGGATTGGGCGCGTTACCTTGTTGATGCCGAGCTTCACCGGGACCTAGATGACGCCGAGCTTGACGGAACCCTAGCAGACGCTGAGCTTGGTTGAACCCTAGTCGACGAGACACAGAAAACCTGCAAAAAAACATCCAATGCGACGAGCTCAGCAAGATCTAATGCGATGGCGCAGATGAATAGGGAGTAGAGAGGCCCGCCGACTGCTTACAAGGGCCGCAGTCTCTTGCAGAGTAGGATCCAGGCGGAGGTAGCCGAAGAAGCAGCGGCCGACGGAGGAAGCATAAGAAGCAGCGGGCGGTGGAGGAAGCAGAAGAAGCAGCCGCCGGCGGAGGAAGCAGAAGAAGAAGCTGCCACCAACGAAGGAAAAGGGGATCCAGGCGAGGCGAGGGAGGAAGTGAAAGTTGTGGCTTCTCTATCGATGAACGAGTCGGGGAAAGGGTGGAAAAGGGACATGGAAGAGGAAATAAAAAGGCCGGCCCACTCGAGACGAGGGGGTGTGCGGCACCTCGACATTTTGCCGCAATAAGCGGCAAATAGGATTTTCCCTGGTCCTGAGGAGGGCCAAGGGGAGGGGGTGCGGCTGCCCCGGGCCCCCAAAATCCAGGGGGGCACCCAGGTACGCAACAACTAAGCCTATGGGCCTACGTCACGAAAAAAATGAAAGGGCTGGGCGCTGGGCTTTAGTCTTTCATGTAGCAACAAGCAGCAGGACGATCGCCCACCCTAGCGATCGATTCAGCCGGGAGCGAGTCCTTCGCGTCATCCTTTCCAATTCCATCAAGGCAATCATGCAGGCACAACTATTGAAGCCCTAAGCCGCCGCCCGATGTTATTCATACTGGTATTGCCGCCTCCTCCCTCCCGCATCCTGGTAATTGCCTTCCTAATTAGCTTCTGATTTCAATTTCTAGGGCCCCCATCTGTAATTTTGTATAGGTAGTTAGGGACACGTCTAATCTAGTTTGCCACCGATTTCAACTCCACGCCCCTCCCATATGCAATGCTACTCCCTCCATAGAGGAAGAGTAGTAACCTATTGGGAATTCAGAATATGACCATGGAGAAGAACATATCGACACCAACATCGAAGGTAACAATGTAAGTGGCTTTGATCAGAATGTAAGTATTTCATTGGATGCACACACATAGTCTGCTAGTATTGATGAACAACATGTTGATACTCCTAATATTTATGATCCAAGAAATTGGGATAATCTTGATACTAAATCAAGAGACATTTTAGTTGAGAAAGGGATGTGAAAGAGGAAAAAATGGAATATCATGTAGATGAAGCAGGAAGACATTTTTCATATGCTCATTATCATAGGAAATTAAGTAATGGAGAGAAACATCATAGAAAGTGGCTAGTTTATTCAAAAGATCTCGACAATTTTTTGCTTCTCTTGTAAGATCTTCTATTGTAGTGTCTGCTATGGAGATTTTCGAGCATGCCAGAGAAGTTGATTGCTATTCTAATATCCCCATTGCTTATCGCATCTTATTTACTATGCCCGTCATGGTCGCATCGGCCGAAAGAAGCTTTTCAAAGTTAAAATTATTGAGGAATTATTTGAGGTCAACAATGACTCAGGAGAGGTTAAATGGCTTTGCTGCATTTTGCAGCGAGAAGAAATTATTGGATGAGATTGACATCGACCCTATCATAAGTGACTTTGCATCTAGGAACATAGAAGAAAGTTTTAAGGTAATATGTATAAATTATTTGATTCAAATACTAATTTTGAATTCATTTAATTGCTATTGATAATATTTCATATATACATATTTCATTGTTATTATTATGATGTCTATATTAAGGGCCCTGAGTTTTAGATTCGCCCCGGGCCCGCAAAATCTCAGGACCGGCCCTAACGACGATGTCGACTTCCTCGAGCAGTTGCCGCAGGGCGATGAACCCGGTGATCGTGCTACGGGGCGGCTCGCTCTCTGGCTTCGAGCTCTACTACGAGGACGGCTCCGGCGATAGGCTGCGGGCGCCGCCTGGTGTAGTGCCGACTCCGATGGTGGCCGCGACGTCGAGCCCGATGACGGTGTGATGAACTAGTTTCTTGCAGCATCAAGAACTCTACTTTAAGTTGTGTCATGTGTAGGTGTTATCTCTTAATCACGTTGCCTGTATGCAACCAAACACCGAGCACTTGCATCTGCCAAGCCAATGCATGCAACCAAACGAGAGGCAAAAAAAATCCCCTAATGTAGGCAGCCTATATGCAAGCAACCAAACTAAGTGCAGATGATGGTTTTTTGCCTGCATTAGCTCAACCAGGCCCAACTGGGACAAGTATGCAAAAGGGAAAAAAATGATGTAGGTAATCAAACGCGCCCCAAGTGAATATGAAAGTATGTTCTTCTCCCTCCGACTTAAATAGAAGGAAAAATTAATGATGCTAAGAGCATCTACAACCGGACATGGCAAATCCGGGCCCTCAAACGCCCGCAGACATGCTCGGACGCGTCCGTGGACAGTGACCGAGCACTTCTCAAAATCACGTCGTCCACATCCGTGTCTCTCGTATCCGAACCTCTATATCCATACTATATCATGCAACATCGATGAAACTGCGTAGATCAGCTCCGGACATAGAAATAGCACAATAGTTCACCAAAAGAACCACCAAAGTTCACATAAACGACGGAAAACTTTATACTACATCTAAAACTTGAAATTAAAATCAACTTTTACCACTTCCTGGCCGGCCCTTTCCCCTTCTGGTCGCCGGCGTAGTTGCACCCGTAGGCGGCTGGTGGAGGATCGCCCGATTCGTCCGAGGAGGAGCCATGTTCGTCGGAGGAGGAGGATTCGACGATGACGAGGCCCTTGAGGCGCTGGACGACCCGGTCCTGCTGGCGCCTGAGCTTGGCCAGCCGAGCCGCCTCCTTCGCCTTCTCCAACCTCTCTTGCTCAGACTGCTCGATGGCAAGCTGAAGAGCCTTGGCGTTCTTCCGGCGGAGCCGCCCAGCATCTGTCATAAGCGACCGATGGTAGACCCACGCGAGGAGCCACCGGTCCTCGTCGGGCTCCGCCGGTAACCCACGTCGGCGGAGGACGGAGCTCTTCACAGCCTCCCTCTCCCTTTTCAGCTGCCTCTCGCAGCGGACGGCGCACGCCTCCGACTCCGGCATGCGCGTCCGGGTCGGCTGGGCGGGCACAAGCATCCACCGCTGCCCACGAGGGGGAGCAGCAGCCAGCATGGCAAGGGGGTGGCGTGAGGAAGCAATAGCCAATGGGGCAAGGAGTGAAGGAAATATGCCCTAGAGGCAATAATAAAGTTGTTATTTTATATTTCCTTATATCATGGTAAATGTTTATTATTCATGCTAGAATTGTATTAACCAAAAATTTGATACATGTGTGGATACATAGACAAAACACCGTGTCCCTAGTAAGCCTCTACTAAGACTAGCTCGTTAATCAAAGATGGTTAAGTTTCCTAACCATAGACATGTGTTGTCATTTGATGAACAAGATCACATCATTAGCATAATGATGTGATGGACAAGATCCATCCGTTACCTTAGCATGTTGATCGTTAAGTTTTATTGCTATTGTTTTCTTCATGTCATATACATATTCCTTTGACTATGAGATTATGCAACTCTCGGATACCGGAGGAATACCTTGTGTGCTATCAAACGTCACAACGTAACTGGGTGATTATAAAGATGCTCTACAGGTATGTCCGAAGGTATTTGTTGGGTTGGCATAGATCGAGATTAGGATTTGTCACTCCGAGTATCAGAGAGGTATCTCTGGGACCTCTCAGTAATGCACATCATAATAAGCTTTGCAAGCAATGTGACTAATGGGTTAGTTGCGGGTTGACGCATTACGGAATGAGTAAAGAGACTTGCCGGTAATGATATTGAACAATGTATGAAGATACCAACGACCGAATCTCGGGCAAGTAACATACCAATGACAAAGGGAATAACGTATGTTGTCATTATGGTATGACCGATAAAGAACTTCATAGAATATGTGGGAACCAATATGAGCATCTAGGTTTCGCTGTTGGTTATAGACCGGAGAGGCGTCTCAGTCATGTCTACATAGTTCTCAAACCCGTAGGGTCCGCACACTTAACGTTCGATGACGATTTTGTATTATATGAGTTACGTGATTTGGTGACTGAATGTTGTTCGGAAGCCCGGATGAGATCACAGACATGACGAGGAGTCTCTAAATGGTCGATAGGTAAATATTGATATATTGGACGATGATATTCAGACACCGGAAGTGTTCCGGGGGTACCGGTGAATATCGGGTCACCGGAAGGGGTTCCGGGCATCCCCCAGCAACTGCATGGGCCCTAATGGGCCAAGAGGGGGACAGACCAGCCCCTAAGGGGCTGGTACACCCCATTAGGCCAAAATAAGGGGAAGGAAAGAGGAGGATGGAGAAAGGAAGGGGAGGGATTTGGCCTCCCCCTTCCTTCCCTCATCCCTCCTCCTTCCTTCCCCCTCCGGATGGATATGGAAGGGGGGAGGCCGAATTGGGAGGCGCCCAAGTAGGATTCCTCCTACTTGGGGCGCCCCCTTGGCTATATATATATATATATAGGGCAGGACTATTCTGTTACTAGTAACAGAATAATATTCTGTTACCCTCGATCCCTATAAGGGCGCGACACGCACACCCGTAGAATCTCCCCCGACCCGCCCCCAACCTACCCACCTCCTTCCGCCGGAGGCAGTCGTCGCGGGCGAGCGAGCGACGGCGGCAGCCGGAGCGAGGGAGCCCGCGGCGCCGTGACGGGTCGCTCCTCCGACCCACGTGCTGCCGCCGGCTGGCCGTCTGCACGCCTCCCCGCCGACGGGCTCGCCGGCACCTCCCCGCGCGCCTTCCCTCCGACGGGCGCCGACCCCTCCCCGCGCACCTCCCCGTCGAACGGGTGCCGGATCCTCCCCGCTCGCCCCCTCCGACGAGCTCGCCGGCCCGTCCCTGCCTCCGGCGGCTGCCACGCGCCATCCCAGCCTTCCTCTGCCGCCGCGCACCGCCATCCCCGCCCGACGGGGCCGTGATCCACCGCCTCCTGCCTCCCTCCGTCGCCGGGGCTCCTTCTCCGGGGCAGTGATCCCCGCAAGACGCTGCATCAATGGCGCCGCCTCCCAAGAACATGCCAGTACGCCGACCACGAGAGGAAGAAGAAGAAGAAGTTCAACAACCATCGATGCAAGTTCAACTTGAGGTAATGTCTACACAGTAAGTTCAATGATACATAATCTAGGAGTACTTCTAGTGTAGTTGCATAAGTTATAGATGACCAAAAGAGAAGACATGCATCAGTTATATATATATATGCATATCCATACATCTCTGAAGTTCAATGTTCAGTTTACAAGCAGTGCTAAAAAACAGTACATCAGTACATCAGTGTGTAACATGTACGGTTATACTATTCGACTGAAAACGGAACCATATACAAAATAGAGAACAACAGTTTAAATAACAACCATCGATGCAAGTTCAACTTGTACAATGCCTTCAGTGCATGACATGTTACCCATAGCATGTATACGAGAAAAATGCAGAAAAAGATTAATCCCAAAACTGTTGAATGTCATTGCAAAAGCGAGCAAGGTGGCGCATGCAGCGAGAATTTGATGAGCCAAGCAGATATGGGGCACCACCTGGTTGGGTAACACCAGAAATACCACCTGGATACTTCAACAATACAGGCAGATTTCAAGATACACCGGAATCATCAGAAGCACGGACAAGTTCTTCTATGCAGCAACCACCAATATCTGGGAATACAAGCTATGTCACTCATGGGTTGCAACAAGGCCAGCAATATCCCCAACAACAAATGTTTTCCTTCCCTAACTTATGCAGAAAGCCAAGGACAGGAAGCCGTGGACGGGTTGCAACAAGGCTTCCACCAGTCGCTCCGTCAACATCAATCATCCGTGCTGCAAAAGAGGTTGCGACGGGAAGACCAGGCCAAAGAGACAGAAATTTTGGCCGGTCTAGCAGGTTCCAAAGTACAAGATATGAGCCATATGGACAGGAGCAACGTCACAACGAATCTGAGGGGAGACAGCCGTACAATGAGAGACGGAGACCTTCGTCAACATTGCTCCCTCCAAGAGATGCATTGTTGCATGTGCCAAGGGTGACACCACCCATGCCCATACACCAGGGTGAACAGCAAACACCGGAGGCAGCACAGAGCTATACACATGTAAGTATCCACATTCAGAAAAAAAACCATACAAGCACAGTCCATACCATGGTACTGTGACCACCCCATCTAAACATTTTCATAACTGCGTTTTTGTTTGCTCACTGTTGCGTGCAGCCACCTAACATTGAAGCTTATGTTCTGACAAGGCTAGAGATGCGCTTTGAAACTTTTGAAGAAGCAAAGAACTTCTACAACCTCTATGTGAAGCACGCGGGTTTTGCTATCAGGGAAGGCTCCAAGTTTAAGACCAGAGCCTACCTTTATTGCACGTGCTATGGAGTCTATCATTCAAAGGTGTCTGAAGCAAATAGACAGTGGAACAAAACGACAGCCAGGACTAACTGCAGGGCTAAAATGAGGCTGAAGATTGAAAAGGATGGAACTCTTGTCATAAAAGAGATAGTTTGGGAACACAACCACATGCTACAGCTCACTCTGCAAATGCTTGTCTTCTTGCACTCCCACAAAAACTTTGACAAAACAATCTTGGAGTACGTCAAGTACCTGCAGTTCAAAGGCATTGAACACGCGCAAATCATGAGCATACTGGGCGGTGATGACCCTGGTAGCTACTTCCTCGAAATGAATGCCAAAGACCTGATTAACCTGTAAGTACAAACTTGTTCTCCTCCCATAAACCGCCTATGTCTTTTTTCCTCTGTCAGTACAAACATATTACGCAACGCATGACCTGACGCTAGTTCAACATGCATTTTGAATGACTGTTCACTTTTAATATCCAGGAAAGCAAAAAAATTCAAGGATGGATGATGTGGACGATGTCCTAAAGACTATCAACTTCTTTAGGGAGATGAAAGCTATAAACAGGGAATTCTTTTGTGACATGCAACTCAACGAGTCCAACAGAGTTAAGAACATATTCTGGGCGAATGCAAGCTGCCGAGGGGCCTATCGGGACTTCGGTGACTGCGTAACATTTGACACCACATATAAGACCAACAAGTACCATATGCCACTTGGGGTGTTTGTCGGTACTAACAACCACTTCCAGACTACATTCTTTAGTTTCGCCCTGATAAGAGATGAGGATGCAGAATCATTCAGATGGCTGTTCAAGACGTTTTAAGGTGCATGAGAGGGAAGGCTCCTACATGCATCCTCACAGGTACAACCGCGAAAACCACCCCCAACCACCACCACCACCCCCTTCCCCCAAAAAACCAAAAGGAAAATAAGACGTTAAAAAATGTTTGTGTCAGTTCTATTTGTATATATGCACCAACATATGCTGACCACTCAACGACAATGGCTTTGGCGATACCACAAGTTTTCAAGAACACAGTACACAAGTTGTGCCGCTGGCACATTATGAAGAAGTACATGGAACACCTTGCATACCTGTACTACCTGCACGAAGACTTCAAAGAAGAATTCACATCAATCCTCAACTGGCCCCTCATGCCAACTGAGTTTGAGGATGCCTGGAAAGGACTCATCGATAGGTACAACCTCCATGATGATGCCACGATGCTGGCCATGTGGAACGAGCGTGAGAAATGGATATCAACCTACTTCAAAGAAATTTTCTGCACCAAAATGACATCCACACAGCGAAGTGAGAGCATGAACTATGTGCTCAAGAAGAACTTTGTAAGTGAGAGACAAAACCTACACCGGTTTGTCAGCCAGGTAAACTCCTGCGTCAAAACCAGGAGGCAGACAGAGAACCAAGAGACAATGGGTAACATGGTATAGCTCTATCACCTGTCGTGAGACAAAAAACATGCTTACTAAAGTAAAACTTTATTAGTTAGACAAGTTTTTGCTGCGAGAAAACTAACAATTTGGTCATCATTCTTGCATGTGCAGAAGGAACAAAACACGCTGACCTTCTATGGGTTTGACACCCAGATGGCAAAGGTTTACTCGCGAGCTGTGTACAGCGAGATCAGAAAAGGCTAAAACTGAGCACACTCTTCACGACGACAGAGACGGAAGAGCCCACAAAGTACCTCGTGCGCTACAACAACCCGCAAAAACTGTCTGCATGGTCTCAGCACGCGTTACAGGTGGTTGTAGACCCTGTGGGAGAAACATATGAGTGCGAGTGCAGGCTATGGGACCACATAGGTGAGGACTGCAAAAAAGATGTTACATACTGTACTACTTTATTTGCAAAGTTTTTGTTCGAATGAAATGACAAAATACATGCACCTCTTCCAAAAACAAAATACATGTCTTTTCTGCGTGCATGTCCTGTGCATGATGTAGACAATTAAAGCTCCCAGCGTTCTAGAGAAATATATCCTCAGGAGATACACCAAACGCCCGAACATCCAGCCAACATTCGACAGAAATGACTTGAGGACAGTAGCGTCAAACAAGGCATCCCAATACTGCATTGAAAGCTCACTGCTGACGCTCAACATGAGGGTGCACAGAAAAAGTTTTAGAAGCCAAGAGCAAATGGCGAGGTCGCGGGTCGTCGTGGACAAACTTGAACAAGAACTCGACGCCATGCATTCTGCTGAAAATGGAGGTGTGGCGGACAATGATGCCATTGAGAAGGATATTGCTACAATGTTATTCGAGATGAATCATATGGGAGCTGTTGACCCATTCGACAACGAGGAAGAGGAGCATCAGCAACCAGAGCTTTCCCATGTGCACACTCAAGATCACCAACAAGCTCACATGCGAGATCATGAGCTTGATGGTGTTGTAGGCGAACGGCATGACAACAGCACATCCTACCAGCAGCACCAGGAAAGAGTGATTAAACCACCCATATTCTCAAACACAAAGGGGAGGAAGAGCAAGACGCAGGCAGCGAAAGCAGCGAAAGAAGCAGCCAAAAAGCCGCCACGCCCCATCAAGTGTGTGGAATTTGGCCCGGACGGCAAACCTCTCGGGATAAGGGCATGGGGATTCTGCAACGTCGTGAGCAACCATAACTACCGCACATGCCCACTCCGCACAGATGGCACTGCCAACAAGCACAAGCAGATTGGAGCTACCCAGGTTTCTACCAATGGAGACAACACACGTAGCAGCTACACTTGCCGCAAGTGTGGGGGAACTGACGGGCATAATGCCCGCACGTGCAAAGTGGGCAAGGAGGTCATTGGCACTGAACAAACACAGGGCAAGGTGCAAAGTTCTAAAAAATCAAATGAAGACGATGAAGAAGAAGAGTTTGACGCGAATGACGACCAATCAGACGAAGACAATGAAGATGCCACTGTCGGGGACGAGGAAACTGAGACTGACGATGAAGTTGCCAAGGCTCAACCAGGAAAGGGCGCTGGCAAGGCACAACATTTGGGGCCAGTTAGGAGAAGCTCAAGGCTGAACAACTGAACAATACATAGTGGTCTTCAGTTGCCTCGGCACACAATGAGGAAACATTTCAGAAACACTGTCGTTACCAAAACTTATTTAGCTTTATCGTCGATTTCTCGATTAGTACTATAGTTAAGATATAATTTGTGATTTGTGCCCGCTAAACCAGTGACATTATTATGTAAACCAATTGATGATCCTTTTGAATGCAGTCAGAAATACATTTGAAAAAACTTATCTGGATTTACCTGACGCAAACGCTACTGTCGACCAGTAACTCAGCAGCAAAAAAATGTCCAAGGAAAAATTTAAACTCCTATAGTACATCAGTACTGATAGTTCTGAGTCGTCAGTACAAAGACAGAGTACACATCAGTACTGATATAATTTGTGATTTGTGCCCACTGGAGCAGTCACATTATTACGTAAAACATTTGATAATCCTTTTGAATGCAGTCACAAAATACATTTGTACCGACGAAAAACACTATTGTCGACCAGTCGTCAGTACAAAGGCGGAGTAAAACAAACACACCGGTGAACACCTAAAAAACATCGTTTTGAAAAAACAAATCTATGTCTGCTTCTACCAGTTCCAATTCAGAAAGACCATCAGTACATAAAGATAATTACCTCAAACAAAAATGCGAATATAATACATTCTGTACTGATGAAAATCTAATTTATCTGTAAAAAATACTCAGAGATTATCTTGATATAAACAATCCTTTAAAAAATACAAAAATTGTTTTAAAAAACATTAGCATCACACATAGTCTCATTGGTATTTGGTAAGTTCAATTACACTTCAATCACCAGTCCCAAGTACCACAGTAGAGGAGTACAGACCTCCATCATCACCAACCCTAACATATGCAAATGGGATGAGCAGCCGATAAGTACAGCTTGACAAGAAAAATCAGTGCGACAGTAAAATGCCGTCATCACCACCCTTGAGACATGTAAGTGGGATTTAGCAGGTCATAAGTACAGCTTGACAAGACTAGTAAGTGCAGCAGTAAAAACCATTGTACTTGGACGGTTACTTCTTCCAGGCCACCACCCGCGCCACCCATTGAGCGGTTGCCACAACGGACTGCAAACGGCGACCCCACGCCACTACACCCACGCCACTACACCCACACCCCCAACGAACCGCCTCCCACAAATCCCCGTCGACGCACTGCAAAAAACCCCATTCTCTTCCATCTCTCCATCATCCCCACAAACAACCATTGCCCTTCCATCTCCCCTGCACACAAACCACAAACTTCTCTCTCACAAGCCCACAGCCGCCGGAGCAGGGCGATGGCGGAGGAACCGTCCACCAAGCGTCATCAAGACGAGCCATCGGACAAGAGCAGCAACCTCATCGACGTTCATGTCCCCGGCGAGAAGCGCGAGTACACCAAAACCCTCAGAGAGGTTGAGCTCCATGGCAAGGAGACGCTGGAGATCGTCTGCACCAGCGAACCAGACAAGGCCGACAAGGTGATCTCCAGGCTCTGGAGGAAGGCTGGCAGCATGGTTCATAGGATCGTCGGTGTTGGTGTGCACTACACCAACGGAGATGAACCTCCCCAGATGGCAGCAGTCCTGCAGTTGTGCGTCGACGACCTCTGCTTGGTGTACCGCATCGCAGTGGCCACAAAATGGTGAGCCATCCTACTCATTTGCCTTGTTTTGGTTTATCTGTTTTATTAGTACTGTATCCTGAAAATTTCATCAGACTTGTTTCCCAACTAGATGTACTAGTGTGGCTTCTGAAAAGTGGATGCACTACTGCATTTTCTCAAGTAGATACACTATAAAATGTATTTTTGAACCTGATGCACCGGATTACTATTTGGAAAATCTTGCGGAAGATTAATTTCTGAAGTTGACTGACTAGTCTAGTTTCTGAACTTGATCCAATAGTGTAGTTTATGTACTCAATGTATTAAAAAGATGCTTCTGAACTTGATGTAGTGAAGTATTTTCTGAATTTGATCTAATGTTATTCTCATAAGAACAAAAACTAAGGACTTGGTGAAGCACTGTTTATGTGTTATCCTATTCAACAAAATTAAACTAAACTAGTACCAAAGCAGAACTTACAACATTGACTGAAACTATGTATAATCCAAAAAAGAAGAATAACATGGTGTACTTAATTTAATTTCAGAACTTTGTTTACTAGTTTATGAAGTACATTCATCTCATTATTTATGCTACATAAACATATAATTAAATGGATTCATCGCTTGTAAGACAAAACAAAAATGAATGATTCAAACATCAAAAGTAATGCTGATTTTCAAAAATGTCTCTCCCTTGCAGGCCCAAGCGCCTGAACGAGTTGCTGCAGCATAAGAAGTTGTTCACATTTGCCGGTTTCAGCATTGAAAGCGACAAAGAGAAGCTGAAGTTGTCCGGTTTGGAGATCAACCCCAACAAGTTCATCGACATTCAGCGCAAGTGGAGAGTACCATACACCGGAAAAGAGTACGACTCCTTGACTGATGTTGCAGCCAGCGTCATCCATCCATTCTACAAAGGCATGAAGAAGAACATCAACACGCAGGAAGACTACAAACTGTGGGGGACCAACCCGCTGCCAGACAACCTCATCGAGTATGCAGGAGTGGATGCATACGCCACGTACAAGGCATGGAGCATCATCGACTACATCACAGATGGTTCGGAAATTGCAAAATATCGGGAGGCTGAGAATTACTACGACCAACCATATTGCCCCTATGCGGGATGAAGATACATCAGAGCCTGCCTTCGTTTTACGTTCGCTTGTGCTTGCCTTTTATCTTGTTGTTTCAAATTAGTAGTTTGCTCTTGTTGGGTTGAACCAGTATGATTATGTCGTGCTTGTCATTGTTGAACTAGTTTATTTATGTCATCAAGTACAATGTTTTGCTTATCTCATTATATAAGTTTGGTAGCTTCGTATGTTGTTAATCCATCATTTCAAATTCAAAAAGTAGCTTCTGAATAGAACTTTGTAGCTACTCTAAAGTACTAGTTATGATGCAACTAATCACACAACGTTGCTCTATGTCTAGTTTCGATTCAGTATTGTATATAAAACATAACGTTGAGAACGATCAGCACAATTTGAGTTGCTTAACAACGCTTCAAAAGTTGAAGCAAAAATTCTTGGTACTCCATCTAGTGTTCTCATTCATATGTAGCTGCTAGATAATTAACAAGTGCTACAAAACAGAAAAAGTTAAGAAAGCATCAGCACACACTTATGCTGGTCGCTTGCAGATTAAGAATCACAGTACTAGTACACTTGATCGGACAGTACATACTTACTACAATAAAAAGTACATAGAAGCATCAGTATGTAAGCGCTACTATGAATGGACTATCTGTACAACTTAATCTAAACGCAAGTACATCTTAAAATTACACTTACACAAAACTGACAAGAACTAGAACAAAAAGTTTCAGTCCAAGTTACTGCTGGAGTCAAGTACTAGATTCAAACAAACAAACAAAAAGAAAAAATTAACCTCCCAAGGTCAGACGCAGGCCCTGACGCTGCTAGATACTTGAACTCGAGCCCATAGGCGGATCCCTAGTAATCCGCACAACACAGGGCCCGCCAATCAGGTCCCACAGGTCAAGAGAGAGAGCGAGCGCCGTGTATAAGCGCTCAGGTAAGTATTCAGAGGAGTTCGACCAGTGAGCCTCGGCTGCGCTTATAAACAGGTTCGGAGCCCCCTCGACTAGCAAGGTGGGACTAAACCCAGAGAGCATGCGCACGCCGCACTGCACAGCGTGCGGACGAGCTATCTGGGCCGGAAAACGGCCCAATAGCCTGAATCGTTTACAAACACCAAACCAAACCCAGTTAAACAAACCAGAGCGCAAGGCAAAAAAATATAAACTACAAGAAAAATGTTCGAAACTAAAAATATATAAACTACAATGAACCTCTAAAAAGAAGGGAACTTAATAGCCTATCTGTTAAATGTACATAATTTAAAAAACCGAATTAAATATTACTTTCAAGTTCAACTACTAAAATGCAAAAAGTTCAAACATATAATGTTTGTCAATTATGCTAAATATCTTATTACATAAAATCTAACAAGTTCAACTACTAAAAATGCAAAAAGTTCAAACATATAATGTTTGTCAATTATGCTAAATTTCTTATTTACATAAAATCTGACAAGTTCAACTACTAAAATGCAAAAAGTTCAAAATAGAAATTTATTTGTCAATTATGCTAAATTTCTAATTTTTATAAAATCTCACAAGTTCAACTACTAAAATAAAAGAAGTTCAAATTAGAATTTATATGTCAATTCTGCTAAATTTCTAATTTATATAAAATTTGTACACACCTCAACGAACGGTCTGGTCATAAAATAATCTCAATCCCCACAAGACACCTAAAAAACCAAAAAAACTCAGTTCAATCATACATATGACATAAGTACTAAAAAAGCAGGATCAGTCAGGCCACTCACACCACCACGACACCAAATTTCAAAACCGCACGCTGTATGAAATTACATTTCAGTTCACACAGCACTAAACCATAAGTGCACTAAAATGAGAATCCAAAAACTATAAAGGCCTGACTTAGGTAAGTACAGATGAAAATAAAATAAGTACCAGTTTTGAGCAACTCCCGGGGCACTGAAAAATGTATTCAGATAAACTAGTCTATAAAACTTCAGTGGAAAAACAAATACTTAACATCCTCAGGGAGAAACATCACAAAGAATACGTCACCTAAACAGTCCAAAATGCCGTCATCACCACCCCTGAGACGTGCAAGTGGGATTTAGCAGGTCATAAGTACAGCTTGACAAGACAAGTCAGTGCAGCAGTAAAACCATTTGAATTGGACGGTTGCTTCTTCAAGGCCACCACCCGCGCCATCCACTGAGCGGTTGCCACAAGGGACTGCAAATGGGCACCCCCACGACCACCACACCCACGCCCCTAACGAACCGCCTCCCACACATCCCCGTCGACGCACTGCAAAATACCCCATCGTCTTCCATCTCTGCCTCATTCCCAGAAACCACCATTGCCGCTTCAATCTCCACTGCACACAAAACACAAACTTCTTTCTCCCAAGCCCACAGTCGCCGCAGGAAGGCGATGGAGGACGAACCATCCGCCAAGCGTCATCATGGCGAGCCGTCGGACAAGAGCAGCGACCTCATCGACGTTCACGTCCCCGGTGAGAAGCGCGAGTACACGAGAACCCTCACAGGGGTTGAGCTCCACGGCAAAGAGACGCTGGAGATCATCTGCACCAGCGAACCAGACAAGGCCGACGAGGTGATGAGCAGGCTCAGGATGAAGGGCGGCGGCTTGTATCCGAGCTTCATCGGAGTTGATGTGGAGTTCACCAGGGATGATGAACCTCCACAGATGGCGGCAGTCCTGCAGTTGTGCATCGAGGAACTCTGCTTGGTTTACCACATCGCAGCAGCCACAAAATGGTAACCCATACTATTGTTCATTCATCTATTGTACTAGTACTACTCACTAGAAACTTCATTAAAATAGTTTCCCCAACTAGATGAACTACTATACTTTGTGAAGTGTATGCACGAGTACATGTTTCTCAACTTACATGCAATTCTGAAACTGTGAAGTGGATTGTTTCACCAGATTAGCATCTGAAAAAATGTTTATAGAATTCTGAACTTGATGCACCAAATTAATTTCTGAAAATGATGTGCTAGCATAGATTATGATCATGATGCACTAGTATAGTTATATAGAATTGATGTATTAAAAGATGTTTGGTGAAGTGGTATAGGTCCATATCTTGATGCACATGTTTCTCAAATTAATTCCTGAACTTCATATAGAATTGATGCACAAAGATGTATCAAGCACTGGTATAGGTCTTTTATTCAACCAAAAAAGAAAACTAAACTTGAATCAAGCATCACATATATCATTTAATCTGTTAAAATGATTCTTGAATTTGGTGAAGCATTTGGTGAAGCACTCAAGACAGCAAAAAAGAAAAATAACATGGTGTAGTTGAATTTAATTTCAGGACTTTGTGTACTAGTTTCTGGACTACATTCATCCATGACTTATACTATATAAGCATCTACCTCATGGATTATCACTTTCAAAAACAAAAAACAGAAGAATTAAATATTCAAAAAAGAACACTAACCTTCAATGTGTGTATCCCCCCTTGTAGGCCCAAGCGCCTCAAACAGTTCCTGCAGGAGGAGAAATTGTACACATTTGTCGGTTTCAGCATTGGAGGCGACAAGCGGATGCTGAACAGGTCTGGTTTGGAGATCAACCCCAACAACTTCATCGACATGCAGCGCAAGTGGAAAGATCCACACACCACCAAATACTTCGACTCCTTGGCCGATGTTGCAGGCGGCGTCATCCACCCATCCTACAAAGGCATGAAGAATAAGATGGAAAAGGGAGAACACAAAAAGTGGGGGACCAGCCCGCTGCCAGACAACCTCATCACGTACGCAGGAATAGATGCGTACGCCACGTACAAGTCATGGAATACAATCGACAACATCGTGACAGGTTGGGATATTTCAGAAGAGCAGGAAGCTGACCCCTACTACCACTACAACTTCGATGGATGAGGATGCATGAAAGTCTGCATTCGTGTTGCTCGCACTTCTGCCTGTCCTTAATATTGTTGTTTCAGATTTGTAGTTTGCTTTTGTTATGTTGAACCAGCTACCTTATGTTATGTGTGTCAGGGTTTGAACAAGTTTGCCTATTTATATCATGTACATCGTTTGCTTATGTCCGTCAACAAGTTTGCTAGCTTCCTATTTTTGTTCATCCATCATTTGAAGTTGAAGTAGGTTGAAGTTGAAACTAGTCATGCAGAAACAAAAAATCATACATGGATATTTTCACAAAAAAAAAGCAGTGGCAGACTAACTAAGGACAACAACAAAATAGTAGAATTGGACGCTCAGTACAACTTAGACACTTACGGTAGTACTATCACACTAAGAAAATTCAGTTTTTAGTTTCAGAAGAACACTAAAAATACTAAGTTTCAGCCGAGGACTACTAACAGCATCGTGCTAATAGTAGTTAGAAATTTACTAAGTACTACAACAGGAAAAGCAAAGAACAACCAGTACACATTTCCAAGCCACTAGCATGCTAGGACTAAGAGTTCTGGTACACTTGAACAAACGGTACATTCATTCTATAAAATATAAAAAGGAATGGGAAGCTTCAGTTCACATTCCATAAAAACATTGAGACACTCAAGAATAACACTAATAGTACAACTGAAATGTCAGTACAACTTAGTCTGTAAGGCAAGTACTATGATTATACAAAACATTGCCTTGAGAAGAACCACAGCCTAGAAAATAGGGCCCCCCGGAGACATATTTAAATGTAGCTAATTTAAACCAGTATTTAAATTTTACTATGAAGTTCAACTACTACAATTCAAAGAAGTTCAAACAAAAAATTGGCTCTCAAATCTTGCTAAATTTCTTATACTTGAATAAAATCTGGCTAGAGATGACATAGCTACTTGGTCGTAAATAAGTTCAATTACAAAAAAACTTCAGTTCTAATACATTATATGAAATTAGTTCTACATAACAAGGAAGCGTCACTCCACTCACGCTAGATCCACAAGTGCCATCGTGACACCAAAATTTTAAAAGACTAACGCTGAACGACATTACAATTCAGTACCAACATAACTATACTATAAGTACAGGAAAAAGAGGGTACAAAAACTATAAAGGTCCAACCTAGGTTGGGACAGATGAAAAATAAATGATAAATCTCACTTTTCCCAGCAACAACTCGCAATGAACTTGGGAAGACATGTTTTCAGTTCAACTTGTTTACAAGACTTCAGTAGTAAAAATAGAACTTAACCAGAACGAATTCCCAATGAAACATACACAAGTGATATATCACACAACTATCAAAAATCATAGACATCCAAACACTACAATCAAAGCCTACAATGCTTTCAAGAGATATATCACACAACTATCCATTTCACTACGCGAATGATGACCATTTCTTCTATGCACCAGGAGCCAAAGGCTGAAACTCCTTGGGAAGCTCCGTCACCATAAGCTGGTTATTTCAGTTGAACACAACTCTATATAGATCCTCAGCCTTCCAATCAACAATACGAGGCTGCAAAACAATGAAACAAATTATCAAAAAAATCATGACACATTAAAAAGAAGAACACACAATCAGCCAAACACGGAAAAGTGAAAAGCTCAACTAGAACCCACATCTTTATCTCGAATGTTCCCAACGATCTTTTCACCATCATAGGATCCTGCATACTTCAGAGTATAATGGCCACATTCATTCGCCCCTTGAAGTGGAACCTTCACAAACGTTGGTTTCTTTGCAAAAAGCTCCCATTTGGGCTGCTTACTCGCATTGTACTGAGCATCACCATACACATCCTTCATTACTTGGACCATCCTGGAGATCTGTAAGAAAAGGAAAGAAACCACACAATTTTCAGGTCTAAGAAAAAAGCAGAAACAAAGATGCAGAAAAATTAATCCAGTACAGATAATAAATGTCACTCATAATCTTCTCGCAGTCTTTATGATAGGTGTTCTTTGAAGGACGATGGTTCTTCGGATAAGGTAAAGGGTCAAGGATGTCGACGCTACTTCGGTACCGATTCATGACATATAAGGAAAAGTGGTTCACTTTCTTATCCTTTGGTAAAACCATAGGCTTGAATAGAGGCATCATGATCTAAAAACAGATGACAAAAAAGAGATGTTAAATATTCAAAATAAAAACCAGCATGGCAACAAACAAATAAAACCAAAAATCAGCTAGTAGATCTCACAAGGTCGGCACTGAGCAAGTCTTCATTATCTTTAACATAGCTCTTGAAATCTCTCGCTGCACTCTTCACATTAAACTCTTTATTTTCATCACCGTAAAACGTACAGTCAAGCACAACCTGCAAAAAAAGACAAAAAAGAAATACACAGGGGAAAAGGATAAACAAAGCAAGGTATTATCAAAACTCGTAAAACAAAAAAGCGTTCTTGTCTAAGAGAAACAAACGATCTGGTTGGTTACCGTGATGAAATATGGACTCAGCAATACCCTTTTCCCAGACGCAAAATCAACATTTCTATCGGGATCTTTCTTCCAATCATCAATAAGGAAGTCCATTACATCACCCTTCGTCATTTTCCCAGGTGCAAAAACTTCCCAGAGCGTTTCCCAGTGAAGCTGCTTACGCTACCATCAGGCTGAGGTATCATTGAGAATGTATTGCTGCAGCACGGACAAGAACAAAAAGCAGGGGAAGCAAAGATAAGGCATTCATAGCAGTTCAAGTTGTATACAAAGTAACAGTTCAGGTCATATCTATCTAGCAGTTACAGACAAAAGAGGAAAAGAAGATGAAACGTAATGAGGGATACTCACTCGGCATACTTCTCACATGCTTCATCGCTAAGCAACAGATTATACAACTTGCGAGCCTTGTCCAGGTGAGGGAATATATGTGGCTGAAGCTGCTGCACAGGGGAGCAAAAATTTATAGGAGCTCTGGGTGCACGCTTTGTGCTTGTAACATTGCTAGAATCCAAAGCAGGATCCTTCCTAGCACCACCAGCTCTGCGAGCCACTATTCCAGCAAGTGGGGATAAACCCTTGGCAGCAGCAGCGCTCCTGGTGACTCTTCCCATGCCAACAATCTTGGCAAACGCATCATCATCGCTGTCTATCAATTCCACAATGGGATTCTTGGGTGTAGAGGGGCTCTGTGCACAAGCAGCCGTAGAACCTTTCAGAGCTCCCAACCGCCCCTTAAGAACACTAGACCTTCTCTTTTCTGGAGAACGCCACTGGCTAAGATCAATAGATACGCGCTCGAGCTCCGAGAACTGACTGCCAAAGATCCTGTAGTCATGCTCATTAAGATCCAGCCACTCACCTGCAAAAAAAAGAAAGCATCAAGGGTAAAGTTCAAATACATAAATCATGATAGTACCAATCAAAGAAGTACAAGTTGCAAAAAATTACAAAAGGTCATGCATTACGTACAGGGTTCGATGCCAAACAAACCAGGGAAGTCAACATCAAACACATCGCTAGTTGCGCAGGTGTACAGAAAAGTCTTCCTAATGTCAAGAATGTCTTCGTGGCTGTAATCTAACATTTCAATCACACCATCCTCCCGGTAATGATAGCTCTTGCAGCTTTGTAGCATAAAGAATCCACAATCATGCCTGTTAACAACAGAAAAAACAGAATGGGTACATCATAAATCTGAAAACACAGTAACACCACCCTCCCAGCAACAAAAACAACTAACAAAAACTCATTAAAAACGGATACTCACGTGTTTTTCTGCTGCGGCACCCACACAAACTCGCAAGAGAAACCATCAATATGCGCCGGCGAGAACGGTTTTGCCCTGTCTACGCTAGACTCCCTCCAAACCTTCTTTATGTTATCTGTCATATTCCTTAAGAATCTAACTGCATCACTCCAAGTTTCATCGCGCAGTGAATCAAGACACTCAAAATGACGGAACCTCAAATTCAGAACAATCAAGCAGCAATGCCCAGATTCTTCGCTAGGCTTCATGGTAGCCTCAATGGATGGCGGATCAAAAGAAGGGAAGAGAAGCTGACAAAAAAATCACAGAGGAAAAATGAATTTAACAAAACATAATGAAACAAAAAATTCAGCCTCCAAACAATAAAATAATAGAAGAAAAGTGAAATTCTGAAGTACAAACAAAAAAAATAAGATAATCATAAGTTTTAATTGAGTAAGCAAAACACTACAAAAAAAATATGCTACTCTAGTTAAAATTGCAACAAACATATCAGTTCAATTTCCTTGCGACAATAAGTTCAGCTTCACACAAAAGAAGCACACATCATTCATAAGTGCATGGCTAAAAGCAGGCTGCTCAAGTTCTTTCCACCACCTCCCAAACTTGCAAGAAAAACATGACAGTTCTAGTTCATGAGTACAAAAAGTACAAGTTCACCTACTTGGTCAAAACCATCAGCGCACGATCTCGTAAACCAATTTAGCACATTGGAATCAATATTTCCATCACGGATCTTGGTCCGTTGTACAAAAAGAACAACAACAGTTAGAAAATTGGCAAAAACAAGTTATCATCCTGTCTACAAAAGCAAAATACTCACTGTCACCCATCTGGGAACTATCAACTTGTCAGTGTCTCGGTACTTCTGACGTAGAGAATATAAAACAACGTCAGCACTGTCTGAGTTGAGCATGCCCGTGGGGACAAACGCTTTAGCAATAGAACCAACACTGGCATCACACTCTTTATTTTGAAACATCGGCTTGTCACTAAGAAAACACAAAAGATTACATGAATTAAAACTACTGCAATAACAACAATAATCATATGAGAGAAAGAAAAGGATACGAGCAAAATCCCAAACTAACCATTTTGCACGGTTCTTGCGCAACCTCGTAACAGCGAAGAAAAACATATCAACCTTAACAACATTTCCACTTTCTGCTTGCACAAAAAGAAGAAAAATAATAAGTTCAAGCACTACAAGTGAACATGCCCAAAATGCCAAAATTGAGAAGTACGCCTCATTTACAAGTCCTTACCTGCACTATCAGTGTTTGACGACGATGGTAGTTCCTGCGATGAGACCAATATGCCTCCAGTTTCAGGGTTTGATGATGGAACAGGCACATCCTGAGAGGACACCAATATCGCTGCGCTTTCAGGGTCTGTGGAAAGAAAATCCTGGGACGACACGAGCGCCTCCTGCGTCAAGGGGCCATAAGAAATCGGCAGAAGTAAATCATCATCCTCGGATGGCACCTCCTCCATGCTAGAAGCATCTTGCAATGCATCACGATAATCAAGCCCTCCAGGCGGGAAATTTTCCGGTGGCAAATCTTCAAAATCAGAAAGATTTTCATTCCCAGCAATACCAACACCAGACGGTTTGCCATCAAGTATGGTAGCAGCACCAAAATCCTCATCAGCAACTTTGGCACCAACATCGCGCCCACTACTCAATGGAACACCATGAGCATCATCTCCACCACTAACAACAGCCTCACAATCAACATCAGTCATCTGAAGAAATAAAAATTCAGAAAAAGTGAATAATATGAGCAAAACTAATAATCAAAAATAAGCTAGCGAGAGGTGCACAGAAAAACAAAACCTTAGAAGCATTCACAGAAACATCATCGATCTTGCTGTTGCTAACATTAAAAGCAACATCACCAACAGGCGAACAAGGCTCGTCGCCAACAACAGCACCCTGATTTCATATGTAATGAAAACAAAAAAACAATGCTATTATTAGCAACAATAAACACAAGGAATTAAACCACATTGGTGCACATGAAAATTCAAGAAATATGAATAAACACACTAAAACACAAAAAATAACCTTGCATTTATTAGTAGATGGATCATTAACTCCATGGTCAACAACAGCGTCAACATTATGACTGGTCTCCTGCATCAAAACAAAAAATTGATAAACAGATGAAGATCAGGAAGTTAAACTACAATACTGACAGCAGAACAACATAGTAAAAACATACAAACACAGAGGACTGACTCACATCAACAACAGGCTGCTCCAAGCCAACATCGTTCGTATGGTGATCAGAAACATTAACCTCAGTACCATCATCAGCCCTGCTGTCTGTGGCGGCAGCCTCATCCTGCTCAATCTGCATGGAAGAAGAATTAATAAACAGATAAAGATGAGAAAGTTCAACTACAATACTGACAGCAGAACAGCATAGTAAAAATTGCAAACACCGAGGACTCACTCACATCATCAACAGCGCGCTCCAAGCCAACATCATTCGTTTCATGATCGGGAACATTAGCCTCAGTACCATCACCAGCCCAGCTGTCGGTGGCAGCAACCTCATCCTGCTCAATCTGCCTAATAACAACTTTTGCACTTTCTTCATATGGCTTGCAGCGAGAGTCTTGCATACTTTTGAAACGCTTCATGTTGTTCAACAGACGAACCGAGCTCTGAACTAGATCAACAGCACCGTCACACATATCACCAATTAAAATTCTCTCCATCTCAATATAGTCCATTGCTTCCTCAGCGTTAAATTGATGACCTTCAGGAAGGATACCACTGATACAGCTCATACGCTCAACTATCGTTGGGACCTTTTGCAGCTCAAAACACACATTTCTAAAAATATGCTCAGCGCGCTCCAACGCAGAAACAGCAACATCAATACCAAAACCCTGTCTCTGTGAAGTACTAGCATTACTAGGGCCAGGGGGAACATAACCATCACCCTCAACACCATGATCACCTCTCAACTCATCGTGCAGAGATGAAGACTTGGGAACCTGAGACGATGGCATCTCCAGGACTGGCCGTTTATACTATCGGAAAAAACAACCTCCTCTTGAGTTTTCCACTACAAAACAAGGGGAAAAAATAGTTAATTAAGCAATGCAACACACAAGGGAAAAATAAAAACATGATATTAACAAATTTAAATCAACAGGACTATCAATCTTTAGCTGTCAGTGCCAATTTATTAGTATTTACTGACATGACAATTTAGCAAAGATATTCAGTTCAACCACACATGAAACAACCGTACTAAAAATCATACCTAAACCTCACAAAGCTTAAGAAACAACAGTACTCTGCGGGACACATGTTCACTCCAGCAGAAAAAAGCTATACCTAAATAAAAAAAGGTCTGCAAGACACGAAAGAAATAAAAACTCACTGGAAGCTTCCCAAACACCCAAGTCTTTGGATCTGCATTGCCTTTTTTTTATCAAATCTGCATCAACCAGATCAGAAAGCTTGACAGGATCCATGAAACATATGCGGGGGACTCGCATGTCAGGCTCTGCAGTCTTGCCATGGATAAGGCAGTCAAGGTACATTAGTACAGGCCCTATAGCACAGCCTGTGATTGCCTTCCCCATCGTAACACCATCTTGGTACCTGACAACAGCCCTTCTAAGCTCATCAACCATCAGCTGACAATAATCCATATTAGCCATGTCCTCAAAGACAAGACCCTCAAACATTGTTGCCTCTCTGAAAAAACGCGGGGCGGCACCAGGCAACACAACCTTCATAAACACAATAATGAAGAACACTTTCAGAGCAAGGTCATCTTTGCTAGGATCCTTGACGAGCACCTTGAGCTTATTCCTCAAATCCTTTGTCTTGATATCTATGTTCCTGCTAATGTCTAGCTCCGATCTTAACTTCATCAGAGCATCGTCATATCCATCCTCTGACGGCCTTGGCGGAGAACGACCACCACGAGGGAACCCAAATAATTGTTGTATACCATCGCTAGTGATGCGAAGCTTCTTATTAGCCTCACCCATGTCAAGAGTCATCATATCAGGATCTATCCTCAGGTACAAAACTCCCATCAGAGGGCGGGAAATGTTAGACTTCACCCTCCAATTGAAGATAGAACCAAAACTAGCTGCACGAACCTTAGCCACATGCCGACTCTCAAGCAATTTAGCACAAGCTTCAACCTCTCTCAACGAACATCGCACAGTCAAGTTCAATTGACGTTGTCACCTTCATCCAAGGCAACTTTTCCGGCATTGCGTCACACCGGCTTGACCGGACTCATAACGCTAACAGGCTGTAAAATGAAAATAAAGAAGCCACACCTTAAATAAATGAACATAGAAAACAAAACAAGCATATGAAGGCAAGTAGAAAAAAAGAAAAGATTGCACAAGTTCAACTATTGAAACAACATAAGTACCACCCTCGATTGATGCAAACAATGACCAGCCTCCCCTGGCCAACATAAAAGCCCAGACACAATTAAATAATTGCAAGTACAACTAGTCAGTCACATACAATACAAAAGACGTACCACTACAAATTTATCTTCAGAATCAACTTCGATATCATCTTCTTCAGATACAATATCTTCAGCTTCGACACGAGCATGCTTCTTCACACCTTTGTTCACCTTCGCAGGATGAAACTTTACGCTTATTATTTTCTTTCAACAAAGAGCGCTCTCAAAGAAGAGAAGAAGAAGGCTTCTTGTTTGTCAAAACCTCTGGACTACGACGAACAGGGGAGCCACCAAGTTTGCTTGGACCAATTTTCACAGCAGCACTATACCCATCAGCTTTGCTATTACCAGGTTGGGAACCAGCTTTCACACGTGGGCTACGCCTCTATGTGCCATCAGGATTTCGATCTGACATCTTCCTCTTCAAAACAACTTTCTTCTCCTTAACTGCATCACGAGTAAACACTTGCATCAAACGAGTTTGCAACAGGTTTGTCTTCACAGGCATGTCACTTCCATGAGATCCAGCATCAACAGTTGAAAAGGCCGCGTCACCACCTTCATCACCTACGCCTTCAAGAGCTTGAGCAACATCCCGATCACTTCATTGAACACATGCAGCCTTTTGACACCGTTCCAACTCCTTTCTCCTCTGGAAATCACACTTCTTCTTTCTTATCCTTTCATCCTCGAGCTGTAACTGCATAGGAACATCCTCAGCCTGAGTAACAGGCTCAGTGCCATCAACACTCTATGACTGAGTAACAAACAACTGCAAGCTGCCATCAACATCATCAACGTCAAGAGAATACATTCCATCATTTATATCCTTGACAACATCAGCAATGTCCTCAGCAGCACCATGGCTGTCATTAACTACATAAACCAACAAACATAAGCATGCACGTATAAGATCAAAACAAAATCAACATTGTAGAGACAAGATAAATAAAGTGCATAGCATTAGACACAAACAAAAGGAACAACTGATGTAGCTAAGCATCTTAATGTATTCAAGGCTGATAAAAAAATAGCAAATATAAGGGAAACACCAGCAACATCCGCAAGTTCTTCTAATGGATTTGGTGTCTCAAAAATAACATTCACAAGATCTTGAAAGCGTTCTGATTTTTCAGAATCAGGAGGCACCGGCACTCCAACATCTGCAACAACATCATAATTACATGAACAAGCATTCAATTCAACTATATGAACACTACAAGTACACCCAATAAAACAATATGAACCCACCACTGATGCAACAAAACTTAAGAATGAAAACTCTTTCAACATCATATCAGTTCTTCTCTGACTACTACAACCTATTCAAATGCCAGGACTACAGTTCAAACTACAGAAGGTGATCAGTACTACAACATGTCTGCAGGTCACGTCAACCACCAAACCTATACACACCACACAATCCAGGGCAAATTTAACAGCTATGAAAAAACATACAACTTATAAAGTCGATACGACCACACCTATACAGCCTAAAAACCAGATCTATTAAAACATCATCCAAATTACAAGGAAAAATCACATGCATTCAACTTGTCCGGACTGGATGATGTACCCATTGAGATCTACAGACCTAAAATCTGCCGAACTAGATCTGCAAGACACATGAACAAAAATTAGGGCTCTGTCCTATTTCAGAAAAAGAAGCACGCCATACAAAGTAAAACTCTTACAAGCAAACACAAAATCCGCCACGGAATCGAATATCACTGTCGCCAACCACTCATTCAAGAGCAAAGGAACCCTAGCGAATCCAGCCTGAAACAGCAAAGAGAGCAAGAGCTAAGAAATAGAGGGAAAATCTGTACATAAGAGAACGCAAGGGAAGTCTATCGCACACCAAAAGGATCAAACAGAGCACCCAGACCACCACCCCTGGGATTCAACCCGCCGGGCGACGCTCCTGCGACGAAACAGGAGAAGCAACTTCTCTGCAAGAAGAGGGGAACGAAGAAGGAATCAATTTGGAGAGGGGAGCGGAGCGGAACGGGGGAGAGCGGAGGTTAAAAGGTGAGTGGGAGAAAACCGATGGCTAAAGCCCAGAACCGTGGCGAAGCCCACTATCTCTGGGCAGTTACCAAAAATAATAGCAAAAATTAAAAACAAAAAAAATACAATAAAAAAATTTAATATAGAGGGAGAAAACAAACAACTAAAGTACAGATAATAACTCACAACAGTACAATAAAAAATTATCAAAAAGTACAAATGAAATAATAATTCATAACGGTGCTGGTTTTTCACCCAAAAAAATAAAGATAAGATAACGGGCGCAAATACTATGCCCCTCGGTGCACTGCGATGCGTGAGCAAGTCCATACAAGGATGATGCGTGAGTACAACTATGCCCCTCGGTGCAATACGGTGCGGGGGCAAGTCATGTTATGGAATCGCCTCCGCATGCGATGCCGCGGCACGGAGCGTCGTCACCTGCTACGGCTCGTTCCTGGCTCGGCCTCGCCGGGATGGGGGAGGGCGGGTCCCGACCCCCTCCCCCCCGGCTCGGCCTCGTGCTAACGCGACAGTGCGCTCGTTTGACAGGCGCAGTGCGGTTATTCTGTTCCCCCCCCACATGCACCCACACACCCCCTAAAAAGATAGATAATGGGGGCAAGTCCATACAAGGAAGATGTGTCAGTACAACTATGCACCGAGGGGCAGTGCGGTTATTCTGTCGCCCCCACACACGCACCCACATGCACCCACACACCCCTAAGATAGATAATGGGGGCAAGTCATGTTACGAACTCGCCTCCGCATGCGACGCCGCGACACGCCGCCTCGTCGCCTGCTAAGGCTCATTCCTAGCTCGGCCTCGCCGGGATGGGGAAGGGGGGGTCCCTCCCCCCGGCTCGGCCTCGCGCTAACGCGGCAGTGCGCTCGTTTGACAGGCGCAGTGCGGTTATTCTGTTCCCCCCCACACGCACCCACACACCCCCTAAAAAGATAGATAATGGGGGCAAGTCCATACAAGGAAGATGTGTCAGTACAACTATGCACCGAGGGGCAGTGCGGTTATACCTAGGAAAAATTATACAAGCCATGCAGCTTTTGACCACAAATCAGTTCAACTTAAGATAAAACATCAGTTCAAAAACTGCACATTTCAAAAACATATGCAGATAAAACAACACATTCAGAGGGGAGACAGTTCAATTCATTTATTCATTTCAAACATCTGCTACCTCACAACACAAATCTTAAAAACATATCATTCACTACTTCAATCATAACGATCAAAGAAACGACGCCATTTAGCCCTAGTGGATGGATGTGGAGCCGTGGCTGCTCTAGCCCTAGCCCAACTAATGATCTGAACATGGTTCCTTCCCCTGCCCTCTGGGAAAAGAAGCTCCAGTTCATTGGAGTTGCAGGTATCCATCACCTTGCACGCAAGGAGTCTGTTGAACACTGCATCCACTTCCTCCTCGGCAGCAGGTTGTGCCATCTGCCCACGCCTGTGCCTCCTCCTCCTCTACTGCAGCCCTCGCATCGACGGCTTCCCCCTCCTCCTCTGTTACCTCTCCCAACTCAGGATCCATTCTAGCTTTTCTCTTTGGTTGCAGCTGGTGGAACGAAAGTGACAGAAGGCTCGGCCTTTATACTCAAAGTGCAGAGGGTATGGGGGTAGGCAGCCAGTACAAGAAACTTGCTCCAATGTCAACTCACAGTAATTGCAAGCTTTGACGTTGAGCAGTCCAACTACACATACGGTGGCAGTAATTCAAAACAACACTGAAAAACACACAACTTAATTACGCAAATTTGACCAGATTACAAGAAATCGTAGGCTTCAGTCAGCCACCAAACACCACCTCGGCCAACGACCAATTCCTAGTCTACCGGACACGTTTGAGCTAACGGCCACGCCATTACACGGGAACGAACACTGCAACACTAGCTACTGCATGCAGAAAACATAGACTATGAGCATGTACAAGAACAACTCCTGGTGCATTCTTATTCAGACGAAACTGAATAAATCGACACTTAGCTTAACAGAGAAAGGAAGTAGCAGGATTCTCTGTCTAACAGAAGCGGCTGTGGCACTGGCAGTAGCAGCGGAAGCAATAGGGGCCACGGCAGGGCAGAAGCAGGCGCACACAACAGCAGAAGGCATGGGTTTGCATGCATGCATAGGCAGGTGTGGTCGGAGCAGGCACGATGGGGCGACGCGAGACGGGCAGAGGGCGCGGGCTGGACGGGGCGGCTGCGGGTGCGCGCGCAGGGCGCGACCAGAGGAGCGCAAGCACGGTGCAGTGAGCGCACGATCACGTCGGCGACGATCTACGACTACCAAAGCAGAGCACGGGGAGAGAGGGAGGATGCGGGGCTCACTGCCGTTGCAGAGAAGGCCCATGTCACATCCCTAGCTTCTGGCATTGCACTAGGGTAACTTCATGTGTGCATCATATTTAAACTTTGAAAGAAACTTGAAATGGGGATTGCCGAAACCCTAGCATTAAAGGAATTCACTAGGTTCAACCAAAATATTTCCACTAAATCCAAATGGCTTTAAAAAATGTTCATCATTCTTGGAAAAAGCTGGAAACAGTAACCAGAGGTGATGCACATTTTTGCATGACATATTTGGGCTCTGGATTAAATCATACTCTATTTGCATTTGGGCATTTAAATGCTATTAAATATTTTAAATGCTCAAATAATCATAAACTAAAATGTTTACTGTGGGATATATTCCCAACAGTGATCATGAGTAGTTTCAAAGCCCTAAAGACTACAGAATAATAGAAAACAAAATTAAAACAGAAAGCAGAGAGAGAGAAAGCAAACCTGGCGGCCCAGCTGTGGCCCAGCACTGTTGGCCGAGCCCACCTCCTTCCCTTGTCTTCTTCCAGCTGCTGCCAGGAGGACGCCGGGCGTGTGCTCGCCGCGCGCGTGCCACCTCCACCCTGCCTGGCTGCCCCCCTCGTCGCTCTGGCCCTCCCTCACGACGCCACGCAGCCCTTGGAACTCTCTCACTCTCTCCCGACCTCTTCCCCCTCCTCTGCTCCCTCTCCCTCTCGATCTCGTTTCCGGCGAGCTCCGGCCGTCCCCGCTACTATTTCATGCCACCCTGGATGCGGGCGAGCCCCAGCTCCCCGCGCGTGCCCTCCGCTGCTCGATTGGGCGCCGGAGGAGCAATCCCAAGCCCTCCGCCGCGTCTGCTACCGCCGGCGGCTAAACGCCGGCGCGTTAGCCCAGTTGACCAAGGAGTTTGACCTTCCCTGGCTCAATGACAGGTCGGGCCGCCCTGCTAACTAACCTAGATTAGGATTAACTAAGCTAGCTAATTTAGCTTAGCTACTGACATGCGGGCCCCACCCAGCTAACTAAGTTAGTTAGGGCTGACCCTATTTAGGTTAGTTAGGTCAGCCACTGATGTGTGGGTCCAGGGACTAATTAGCCTAGATTAACTTTTAGTTAATGTTAATTAACCTTGTTAGTTGACCGAGTCACTGACTAGTGGACCCCACTGGTCAGGTTTGACCTGGACCGCCCCGTTGACCTGCTGACGTCATAGTGACTTAGTGCTGACGCAGTAACTCTTTTTCTGGTTTTATTCTTTTACAGGAAATTCCAGAAAATAGCCAAAACTTCTAAAAATCATAGAAATTCAACCGTAACTCCAAATGAAATAATTTATATATGAAAAATTATCAGAAAAATATGAAGAATCTGTTTATGGCATTCTCATGCATGTTTGACCAACTTACAGCCACTGTATATGACAATTTGAATCAATGGTATTTGAAATGCCTCATGTGGAGTTCAAATTTGAATCTAGTGTTCAAACCAACTCCATTTAAATCGTTGCTAGCTGCATTAGCTCAAATCACAGCATATTGCCATGTCACATTCATGCATCATATTGTTGCATTGCATTGATTGTGTTTCCTCTCTGTTGCCGGTAATTGTCCCCTCTCAATAGACATTGCTTCGATGATGTGATCGGTGACACCGATGGAGAACTATACTATCTTCGAAAGTGTCAGGCAAGCAAAACCCCCTTGTTCATTCCGATACAATCCCACTCTCTCGCTCCTGCTCTCTTTTATTGCATTAGGACAACAATGTTTCATCTGTTACTTGCTACGGAAGTTGAACCCCTTATCCTCTGCATGACCTGTCATTGCCACAGTAAATAGATGAAACCCACTAGCATGAGTAGGAGTTGTTTGAGCCCTGATGTGCCTACTCATTCATGCTTGCTTGTCATGCCTGCTATTGCTTAGAGTTGTGTTAGGTCTGATTCATCGGGGATGAATTGGAACAGTGATGAACATGTCCTACTGTGTGTGAGCTAAGTGTGTGAACATGATTTGGTAAAGGTAGCGGTGAGAGGCCATGTAGGAGTACATGGTGGGTTGTCTCATTGAAACCGTTCTTAGGAACTGAGTTCTGTGTTTGTGATCCATGAACAGCTACTACCACGCATTGGGCCTGAAACCAATGGACCCTCTCGACTTATTAACTGCCCTTGCCCTCTGTCCAGGAGTTGCAACTAGTTTCTGGTGTTTGTAGGATATGTGTTGGCGGCCGTGCGCATCGCTGACCCTAGGGGTGGGCTATGATGCGGTAGATACACCGTGGCACAGTGTACCGGGTGCCCGTTTGGTGTCTCGGGAACCCTGCACACATCGTTTGGGGCTGTGAGTGAAACTCCGGCCGGATCTCCTCGCGGATGGAATACGAATAGGCGATAAACCGGGACTAGAGACTTGTGTGGTTAGTCAGGTCGTGGCCGACTCCCTCGCCAGGCTTCCGCTTGAAGGTTGCCGAGATACACGACGTGTACATGGTGGTAAGTGGCGAGAGCGTGTGTGAAGAAGTATACCCCTGCATGGTTATAAATGATCTATTTGAATAGCCGTGTCCGCGGTAAAGGACTTCTGGGTTGCCTATAACAGTTCATAGACAAGTGAAAGTGGATACTCTAAAACTCGCAAGATAAGTGTGAGTGCTATGGATGGCCTTCTCGTAGGGAGACGGGAGCGGATCCATAGTAGTGTATTGAATGGTGAATATGTGGACTCGTGTGCGCCACCCAAAAGAGTTGCTTGTAGTCGTAGTTCAGGTTAGCCACTGAGTCAAAGCTGGCTTGCTGCAGTTAAACTCCACCACCCTCTTTATTGATACCGATGCATATGTAGATAGTTCTGATGTAAGTCTTGCTGGGTACATTTGTACTCACGTTTGCCTATTTTATGTTTTGTAGAGAGACGTCAGTCTCGCTAGTAGTTCCGTGTGGACTTCGACGTTTAGCTTGATACCTCAGCTACGATCTTGTGCCCTCAGCGGGATCTGGTAGATAGTCAGGCTTCTTAGCCTTTTTCATTTGTAGATGTCTGTACTCAGACATGTTAAGCTTCCGCATGTGCTTTGATTTGTATGCTATGATTGTTGGGTCATGGGACCCATGTTTGTAATATCTCGCTCCTCGGAGCCTAATGAATAAATACTTGAGTTGTAGAGTTATGTTGTGATGCCATGTTGTATTTACACATATCGAGCATAAATTGTGTATGATTGAAATGCTTGGTATGTGTGGGATTCGACAATCTAGTTGTTTATCCTTTGCAGCCTCTCTTATGGGGAAATGTAGTCTAGTGCTTCCATGAGCCATAGTAGTCCGCTACAGCCCGGTTCACTGGAGTCCTGTTAGCCCAACACTACTGCTCAGGACACTTGACTGGCCGGCATGTGTTTCACTTCATTCCTGTGTCTGTCCCTTTGGGGAAATGTCACGCGGTGACATCCGGAGTCCTGCCTAGCCTGCTACAGCCTGGGTTCCCGGAGTCCTGTTAGCCCAGTGCTATAGCCCGGATTCACACGCTGCTGATCGACATGCTCGATGTGATTCAGGTATGCCTGTCCCCATAGGTTAGTGACGCTTTGGGTTCACGACTAGCCATGTCGTCCCGGGTTCTCTGTCATATGGATGCTAGCGACACTATCATATACGTGAGCCAAAATGCGCAAATGGTCCCGGACCATGGTAAGGCGACACCCGTGGGAATACCGTGTGTGAGGCCGCAAAGTGATATGAGGTGTTACCGGCTAGATTGATGTGACTTGGAATCGGGGTCCTGACAGCTTTGGTATCAGAGCCTGACTACCTGTAGGATTACCAAGCCAAACCGGTTGAAGTTGTATCTAGAAATGCTTTAGTTATGTAGGGGAATTGATTGTCGGAGGGAACGTAAGGCTCTTTTTACTCCTTTACCTTATGCCCTCTGATCTGAGTCATTCTCTTCTCATTCTACACGGGTTAAGAAACTAGGCCTTCTCATCTATCTATCAGGATGACGTGTTACTAAACCGTAGTTGCCTAGGATTGTTGAGTTCAAGCCCCAGTTTAGTTCCTACTATATTCTGTATGTTCGTAGTTGGTCTCTGTACCTCGATATTGTGATTCTGAGTGGCTATGCCACCATTTTTGTAGCATGTCTCCAATCTTTTTGAGCATTACAGCCGTTATGCTGTCCGAGTCATCCTAGGTTTCTAGATAGTCTGATGCACTTGCAATCATTCCTCCATGTTCCTAATGTCCATTTGGGCCAGATTAATCACACTAATCGATGAGTTGAGGTACTCTATTGCCTCGACATATACGTTGGAGCTATTGTTATGATCCTATGTGTTTAGGGAGTCACCTAGTAATCTAGCCATGTTTTATGTTTCCGGTGTGATGATTCTAGCCATTATTCTCGAGAGCATCCCGTGATGCTACTTAGTAGTAGGTATTCTACTCCTGGGTTTTCGAAACCCGAGATTCACCCTACTTCATGTTGATAGTGTTTGCTAGTTCCTTTAGGATATTAGTAACCTTTGCGATAGACCTCGATATCCGTGGTATTTTCCTCTTCCAAATACCATGAACTACTTATGGCAGAAGTTCCTCGTTGAACTGAAAGATCACAATAAGAGTGCTCTTGAGGAGTTCTCCATTCTACCTTGTGAATCTGCCAGTTCTACCTTTCTGCATGGGTTATCCGGAAGAAATATTGAGCTTTGCTCGACACACTAATCTATGCATCCACAACTCAGAAAATCAGATGTTCTTTTGAGTTGTCCCTCTTTAGTTGTCTTCTGACCTTCGTCTATCAATTGATAGTCAGGAGTAGTTGTGCATTCATGTTCATCGATGCCTTTTACTCTTGGAGTCTGTCAAGCCATTCTATTCCAGAATGACTAGGAGAAACAAACTCCAGTACCTCGTCCATATCCAGGATTGGGTCAAAATAGTTGTGTATGGCAGATCAAAATGCCAATCCAGCTTTTGATTCTGTTCCACCCCGAAGTATTACCGTCTTATGTCAAGAATGTCATGGGAATTGCACACCATCTTATGAATTCTTGATACAGTGATACCTCTCGCCATCGTTGTTCATTCCTCGGTTCCCGTGTTGCTGCAACCGGAATACTGACAAGTGAATCATGATGTGTGAAATCAATACTCCTAGCAATTGCGTTGTTTGGTAGTTAAAGGACAATATTCTCATCCTTAGCGTGTTGGTTATTGAATCACCATCCTAGGACTGATCGTACTACCTAGTCCATTTTTGTTGGTGCACTCTTCGATCGATGAGTTAGGATTTTGTCAAACCCTTGCTCTTTTGATCACATCGTCTTGCCTTGAAAAGCAAGAATGTTCTCGAGCTTAGTAACATATCGGTGGTTCGTGATTTTCCGAATATCTTCTCGGAAGTGTTACCAGGTTGTCACCTGACCGCTATGTTGAGTTCGTGATCAAGTTAGTTTTCTTGTAAACCACTCCTTCTCCAAGAGTCCGTGTTGGATACACCGGAACTAGTTGGTTGAGCTAAACAACAACTTGGAGAGTTGGAAGATAAAAGCTTGCCAGCTTAGTTCATTTCAAGGGATATAATTGCGTGTGTTGAAGATAGATGATATCTTCATCGATTGGTCCCTGTGATCAGTTGTTGGATCTATTGTCGTATCAAAACTTTGATTTGAGTATGGGCTATCATCAAATCAAATCAGAACCAACAATGTTCATAATGTTGTCTTACTCGTGGTTGATCCCTCGAGCATACACCATTATATCTTTTGGGTCTGACCAATGCTATCACTTGATCACATAATTATGGAATTCCATCACCATGGAAACCTGGATGAATTGTTGTTGAACCCATCAGCAACACTGCTACCTTCTCCATGATTCGTGTTGAACAACTAGCTAGTATTGGAAACTTATAAGCATTATCTTCGTGTTCCGTTCATGAAGCATATGTTCGGATGAAAGAAGTGACTTCCTCTAATTCATGTGCATTTGATGCAAGTTGCCGCCGTGAATTCGAGAAATTCAATGTTGCTTTCTCTGGAATCATCCAAAATCGGTCATGCATACGTGCAAAATATTCTATGGTTTGGAGACTTGCAACCTTCATTCTATATGTATCCCTAGCACACCAAGCCACTGATTGATTTGTTCACGGATAATAAGTTCTAAGTGCTAGTCCTGAAGGTACCAGATGGATTTGTACAGGATTCCGTTATCCTCAATGATGGTTCCCAATCAAAACTCGGTAGTGTTGCGTTGTAAGACTACTATGTGGTCATGCTTGTCTAGGACAGCGTGTTCACATGTGTGTAGCAGAACCATCTCATGTTTTGGAGCTTACTATTGTAGTTCATTCCCCGAGAATATCGCAACATCATCTCATTGATTTGTGTTGCAAACTTTCTTTTCCAGACATGCCGTTTGAAATATCCTGTTTCCAACCAGATCTGAATCTCAGGCAGATATGATGATTGGAACATTCCCAACATTTGCATTTTGTCCCCAGCTTGCACCCCATCGTGCCAATTTTCCATGGGATGTCCTTCACAGCAGTTGCTGTCCAGGATCATCTTCAAAAGTGGTCCTGTCATGGGTCACATCCATTTCCGGTGATAAGCAAAGGCATCCATTGCGTTGTCTTCAACAAGGTAGTCCACATCATCCATTCTAGCCCGAGTGTGCCGTTCTTCCGAACTTCTTCAAACGGTTGTTTGTGAATTTCCTTAGGCTGGTATAGAGAGTTCCAATGATCTTTGTATCAAAAGTAATTCTTTTTGCCACTTAAGGGAATAATTCTACGAGTCGCCCTCCCTGAGGTGCCCCTTTATGGAATCATGGCAATCAACTCCTCGCTACCTTGAAACCTATGCACCATCCTACTTAAGCGTGGGAGTGTTTCCTACCAAATTGAACTTTCATCATTTGTTCTCTCCATCCCTCTTGATGTGTGTTTGTCTCTTAGATCAAGAGATGATTCATCGTCTCATTCCATGAGTTGATCGTGTATCGCTTGATTTTTGAGAAGATCGTTTTCTATAGAGTTTCCTTTTGTCGTCATCATGTTGGATGAAGATCTCGAAAGCAAAGACGTCAAGATCAATTTGAAGCAATGAATCAACATCTTCGAGAGGGATAGCTGGATCATGAAGATCATGTTAGCTTTGTGTCCCCTCTGTCTTCTTACCTCACGTCTTGAATCTCGGGACGAGATTCTTGTTTAGTGAGGGTGAGTTGTCACATCCCTAGCTTCTAGCATTGCACTAGGGTAACTTCATGTGTGTATCATGTTTAAACTTTGAAAGAAACTTGAAATGGGGATTGCCTAAACCCTAGCATTAAAGGAATTCACTAGGTTCAACCAAAATATTTCCAGTAAATCCAAATGGCTTTAAAAAATGTTCATCATTCTTGGAAAAAGCTGGAAACAGTAACCAGAGGTGATGCACATTTTTGCATGACATATTTGGGCTCTGGATTAAATCATACTCTATTTGCATTTGGGCATTTAAATGCTATTAAATATTTTAAATGCTCAAATAATCATAAACTAAAATGTTTACTGTAGGATATATTCCCAACAGTGATCATGAGTAGTTTCATGATTTTTGGAAGTGTCTAAGTATTTTTAATAAAGCCCTAAAGACTACAGAATAATAGAAAACAAAATTAAAACAGAAAGCAGAGAGAGAGAGAAAGCAAACCTGGCGGCCCAGCACTGTTGGCCCAGCCCACCTCCTTCCCTTGTCTTCTTCCAGCTGCTGCCAGGAGGACGCCGAGCTTGTGCTCACCGCGTGCGCGCCACCTCCACCCTGCCTGGCTGCCCCCCTCGTCGCTCTGGCCCTCCCTCGCAACGCCACGCAGCCTCTGGAACTCTCTCACTCTCTCCCGACCTCTTCTCCCTCCTCTGCTCCCTCTCCCTCTCGAGCCCGAGCACAGCCGCAGCCGCGCCGTCATAACGCCGCAGCTACCGGCCCTACCGCGCCTCGCTGACGTGTCCATGACCTCCGCCTCGACGCCCTCGTCCTCCTCATAGACTCGCTCAATGCCGGATGCCCCAAAACGCCGCCCCCGACCTCGTCTTCATCGTTCGACCGCCGAGATCGTCGGCGACCTCCCGTCTTGATCAGCTCCTCCCCGACCTCGCCGACCCGCTCGTCGTGATCCTGGTGAGCTGCTGGCCGTTCCCCCCTCTCCGTTCTCTTTCTCGCATGCCGTAGCGACCGTACCAAGCTTGACTGCACCCGCCGCCGCTTGCGCCTGCCGCCGACGTGGCCCCGGCAACCAAATGGCCCAGGCGTCGTGTCCAACATGCTCGCCGCCTCACGTAGCTGCTGTAGGTGCCATGAACACGCTACCACGGCCACTGCAGCCCCGTAACCACAAATACCTGAACGCCGGTGCCGCCCCGAGCTTGTTTTTGGCGAGCTTCGGCCGTCCCCACTGCCGTCGCATGCCACCCTGGATGCGGGCGAGCCCCAGCTCCCCGCGCGTGCACTCCGCTGCTCGATTGGGCGCCGGAGGAGCAATCCCGCGCCCTCCGCCGCATCTGCTGCCGGCGGCGGCTAAACGCCGGCGCGTTAGCCCAGTTGACCAAGGGGTTTGACCTCCCCTGGCTCAATGACACGTGGGGCCGCCCTGCTAACTAACCTAGATTAGGATTAACTAACCTAGCTAATTTAGCTTAGCTACTGACATGCGGGCCCCGCCCGGCTAACTAAGTTAGTTAGGGCTAACCCTATTTAGGTTAGTTAGGTCAGCCACTGACGTGTGGGTCCAGGGACTAATTAGCCTAGATTAACTTTTAGTTAGTGTTAATTAACCCTGTTAGTTGACCGAGTCACTGACTAGTGGACCCCACTGGTCAGGTTTGACCTGGACCGCCCCGTTGACCTGCTGACGTCACAGTGACTCAGTGCTGACGCAGTAACTCTTTTTCTGGTTTTATTCTTTTACAGGAAATTCCAGAAAATAGCCAAAACTTCTAAAAATCATAGAAATTCAACCGTAACTCCAAATGAAATAATTTATATATGAAAAACTATCAGAAAAATATGAAGAATCTGTTTATGGCATTCTCATGCATGTTTGACCAACTTACAGCCACTGTATATGACAATTTGAATCAATGGTATTTGAAATGCCTCATGTGGAGTTCAAATTTGAATCTAGTGTTCAAACCAACTCCATTTAAATCGTTGCTAGCTGCATTAGCTCAAATCACAGCATATTGCCATGTCACATTGATGCATCATATTGTTGCATTGCATTGATTGTGTTTCCTCTCTATTGCCGGTAATTACCCCCTCTCAATAGACATTGCTTCGATGATGTGATCGGTGACACCGATGGAGAACTATACTATCTTCGGAAGTGTCAGGCAAGCAAAACCCCCTTGTTCATTCCGATACAATCCCACTCTCTTGCTCCTGCTCTCTTTTACAGCATTAGGACAACAACGTTTCATCTATTACTTGCTGCGGAAGTTGAACCCCTTATCCTCTGCATGACCTGTCATTGCCACAGTAAATAGATGAAACCCACTAGCATGAGTAGGAGTTGTTTGAGCCCTGATGTGCCTACTCATTCATGCTTGCTTGTCATGCCTGCTATTGCTTAGAGTTGTGTCAGGTCTGATTCATCGGGGATGAATTGGAACAGTGATGAACATATCCTACTATGTGTGAGCTAAGTGTGTGAACATGATTTGGTAAAGGTAGCGGTGAGAGGACATGTAGGAGTACATGGTGGGTTGTCTCATTGAAACCATTCTTAGGAACTGAGTTCTGTGTTTGTGATCCATGAACAGCTACTACCACGCATTGGGCCTGAAACCAATGGACCCTCTCGACTTATTAACTGCCTTTGCCCTCTGTCCAGGAGTTGCAACTAGTTTCTGGTGTTTGTAGGATATGTGTTGGCGGTCGTGCATAGCGCTGACCCTAGGGGTGGGCTATGATGCGGTAGATACACCGTGGCATGGTGTACCGGGCGCCCGTTTGGTGTCTCGGGAACCCTGCACACATCATTTGGGGCTGTGAGCGAAACCCCGGCCGGATCTCCTCGCGGATGGAATCCGAATAGGCGATAAACCGGGACTAGAGACTTGTGTGGTTAGTCATGTCATGGCCGACTCCCTCGCCAGGCTTTCGCTTGAAGGTTGCCGAGATACACGACGTGTACATGGTGGTAAGTGGCGAGAGCGTGTGTGAAGAAGTATACCCCTGCATGGTTATAAATGATCTATTTGAATAGCCGTGTCCGCGGTAAAGGACTTCTGGGTTGCCTATAACAGTTCATAGACAAGTGAAAGTGGATACTCTAAAACTCGCAAGATAAGTGTGGGTGCTATGGATGGCCTTCTCGTAGGGAGACGGAGCGGATCCATAGTGGTGTATTGAATGGTGAATATGTGAACTCGTGTGCGCCACCCAAAAGAGTTGCTTGCAGTCGTAGTTCAGGTTAGCCACTGAGTCAAAGCTGGCTTGCTGCAGTTAAACTCCATCACCCCCTTTATTGATACCGATGCATATGTAGATAGTTCTAATGTAAGTCTTGCTGGGTACATTTGTACTCACGTTTGCCTATTTTATGTTTTGTAGAGAGACGTCAGTCTCGCTAGTATTTCTGTGTGGACTTCGACGTTTAGCTTGATACCTCAGCTATGATCTTGTGCCCTTGGCGGGATCTGGTAGATAGTCAGGCTTCTTAGCCTTTTTCATTTGTAGATGTCTGTACTCAGACATGTTAAGCTTCTACATGTGCTTCGATTTGTATGCTATGATTGTTGGGTCATGAGACCCATGTTTGTAATATCTCGCTCCTCGGAGCCTAATGAATAAATACTTGAGTTGTAGAGTTATGTTGTGATGCCATGTTGTATTTACACATATCGAGCATATTGTGTGTATGATTGAAATGCTTGGTATGTGTGGGATTCGACAGTCTAGTTGTTTATCCTTGGCAGCCTCTCTTATGGGGAAATGTAGTCTAGTGCTTCCATGAGCCATAGTAGTCCGCTACAGCCCAGTTCACCGGAGTCCTGTTAGCCCAGCACTACTGCTCAGGACACTTGATTGGCCAGCATGTGTTTCACTTCGTTCCTGTGTGTGTCCCTTCGGGGAAATTTCACGCGGTGACATCCGGAGTCCTGCCTAGCCTGCTACAGCCCGGGTTCCCGGAGTCCTGTTAGCCCAGTGCTACAGCCCGGATTCACACGCTGCTGACCAACATGCTCGATGTGATTCAGGTATGCCTGTCCCCATAGGTTAGTGCCGCTTTGGGTTCACGACTAGCCATGTCGGCCTGGGTTCTCTGTCATATGGATTCTAGCGACACTATCATATACATGAGCCAAAAGGCGCAAACGGTCCCGGGCCATGGTAAGGCGACACCCGTGGGAATACCGTGCGTGAGGCCGCAAAGTGATATGCGGTGTTACCGGCTAGATTGATGTGACTTGGAATCGGGGTCCTGACAGCCCAGGGACGACTTGAGACGGCCGGAGTCAACGACTGCGGTTGGCGGTCCGAGGAGGATGACGGAGGTCGGGGATGAGGACGACGTGCGACGGGGCGGGGCCGATTAGGTGACAACCACGAGCAGCGCACGACGACGGGGACGAACACACGACGATGAGGAGCAACGAATGGCCCGCAGCATCGCGCCGGAGAACGCCCGGAATCTCCACGTTGCATCCCCTGTCTCCGCCGTCGTACACCCAGGAAGATCGGTTCAAGTAGAAAACCTCGTCAGTCCAACCTGTACACCACATCAGTTCACGAAGGGTAATAGAATAATATTCTGTTACGTGTAACAGAATAGTCCAGATGTATATATACATACATACATACATACATACATACATACATATATATATATATATGAGGGGGGCACCGCTAGAACATAGAACAACGATTGTTAGCCGTGTGCGGCGCTCCCTCCATAGTTTACGCCTCCGGTCATATTGTCGTAGTGCTTAGGCGAAGCCCTGCGCGGATCACTTCACCATCACCGTCACCACGCCATCGTGCTGATGAAACTCTCCCTCGACACTTTGCTGGATCAGGAGTTTGAGGGACGTCATTGAGCTGAACATGTGCAGAACTCGGAGGTGCTGTACGTTTGGTTCTTGATCGGTCAGAACGAGAAGAAGTTTGACTACATCAACTGCGTTGTCAAACGCTTCCGCTTTCGGTCTACGAGGGTATGTGGACACACTCTCCCCTTCTCGTTGCTATGCATCTCCTAGATAAATCTTGCGTGAGCGTAGGATTTTTTTTGAAATTGCATGCTACGTAACCCAACAGTGGCATCCGAGCCAGGTCTATGCATAGATGATATGCACGAGTAGAACACAAAGAGTTGTGGGCGGTGATAGTTGAAGGAAATATGCCCTAGAGGCAATAATGAAGTTGTTATTTATATTTCCTTATAAAATGATAAATTTTTATTATTCATGATAGAATTGTATTAACCGGAAACTTAGTACATGTGTGAATACATAGACAAACAGAGTGTCCCTAGTATGCCTCTACTTGACTAGCTCGTTAATCGAAGATGGTTAAGTTTCCTAGCCATGGACATGTGTTGTCATTTGATGAACGGGATCACATCATTAGAGAATGATGTGATGGACTAGACCCATCCGTTAGCTTAGCACTATGATCGTTTACTTTATTGTTATTGCTTTCTTCAAGACTTATACATGTTCCTATGACTATGAGATTATGCAACTCCCGAATACCGGATGAACACTTAGTGTGCTATCAAACGTCACAACGTAACTAGGTGATTATAAAGATGCTCTACAGGTGTCTCTGATGGTGTTGGTTGAGTTGGCATAGATCGGGATTAGGATTTGTCACTCCGATTGTCGGAGAGCTATCTCTAGGCCCTCTCGGTAATGCACATCACTATAAGCCTTGCAAGCAATGTGACTAATGAGTTAGTTGCGGGATGTTGCATTACGGAACGAGTAAATAGACTTGCCGATAACAAGATTGAACTAGGTATTGAGATACCGACGATCGAATCTCGGGCAAGTAACATACTGATGACAAAGGGAATAACGTATGTTGTTATGCGGTTTGACCAATAAAGATCTTCGTAGAATATGTAGGAGCCAATATGAGCATCCAGGTTCCACTATTGGTTATTGACCGAAAGTGAGTCTCAGTCATGTCTACATAGTTCTCGAACCCGTAGGGTCCGCACGCTTAACGTTCGATGACGATCGGTATTATGAGTTTATGTGTTTTAATGTACCGAAGGTTGCTCGGAGTCTCGGATGTGATCACAGACATGACGAGGAGTCTCAAAATGGTCAAGACATAAAGATTGATATATTGGATGACTATATTCGGACACCAAATGAGTTCCGGGGGTCACCGGATATATATCGGAGTGATGGAAGGGTTATCGGAACGACCGGAGAAGTAATGGGCCTTATTGGGCCTAGGGGAGACAAAGAGGGGCTGCCAAGGGCTGGCCGCGCCCCCCATGGGCCTAGTCTGAATTGGACTAAGGGGAGGGGCGGCGCCCCCTCCTTCCTTCTCTTCCCCCTCCTTCCTTCTTCTCCTAGTAGGACTAGGAAAGGGGGGAGTCCTACTCCTACTATGAGGAGGATTCCTCCCCCCTTGGCGCGCCTATGAGGGCCGGCCGGCCTCCCCCTTGCTCCTTTATATACGGGGGCACGGGGGCACCCTAGAACACACAAGTTGATTGTTTAACCGTGTGCGGTGCCCCCCTCCATAGAATTCCACCTCGGTCATATCGTTGTAGTGCTTAGGCGAAGCCCTGCGTCGATAACTTCATCATCACCGTCGTCACGCCGTCGTGCTAACGAAACTCTCCCTCGGCCTCAGTTGGATCAAGAGTACGAGGGACATCACCGAGCTGAACGTGTGCAGATCATGAAGGTGCCGTGCGTTCGGTACTGATCGGTTGGATCGTGAAGACGTTCGACTACATCAACCGCGTTTCATAACACTTCCGCGTTCGGTCTATGAGGTTACGTAGACATACTCTTCCCCTTTCTTTGCTATGCATCTCCAAGATAGATCTTGCGTGATCGTAGGATTTTTTTTGAAATACCACGTTCCCCAACAGTGGCATCCGAGCCAGGTCTATGCGTAGATGTTATATGCACAAGTAGAACACAAAGGAGTTGTGGGCGTGGGTATATACATATTGCTTGCCGTCACTAGTTGATTCTTGATTCAACGGTATTGTTGGATGAAGCGGCTCAGACCGACATTACGCGTATGCTTACGCGAGACTAGTTCTACCGATGTGCTTTGCACATAGGTGGCTAGTTGGTGTCTGTTTCTCCAACTTTAGTTGAATCGGATTCAATGAACATGGTTCTTTCTGAAGATCAAAAAACAATCACTATACCGCGTTGTCGTTTTTGATGCGTAGGTAAGAACAGTTCTTGCTAAGCCCGTAGTAGCCACGGAAAACTTGCAACAACAAAGTAGAGGACGTCTAACTTGTTTTTGCAAGGCATGTTGTGATGTGATATGGTTAAGACGTGATTATATAAATTGTTTTATGGGATGATCATGTTTTGTAACACAGTTAGGCAACTGGCAGGAGCCATATGGTTGTCGCTTTATTGTATGAAATGCAATCGCCATGTAATTGCTTTACTTTATCACTAAGCGGTAGCAATAGTCGTAGAAGCAATAGTTGGCGAGACGACAATGATGCTACGATGGAGATCAAGGTGTCAAGCCAGTGACGATGGTGATCATGACGGTGCTTTGGAGATGGAGATCAAAGGCACAAGATGATGATGGCCATATCATATCACTTATATTGATTGCATGTGATGTTTATCCTTTATGCATCTTACTTTGCTTATTATGGCGGTAGCATTATAAGATGATCTCTCACTAAATTTCAAGGTATAAGTGTTCTCCCTGAGTATGCACCGTTGCTACAGTTCGTCATGCCGAGACACCACATGATGATCGGGTGTGATAAGCTCTACGTTCACATACAACGGGTGCAAGCCAGTTTTGCACAAGCAGAATACTCGGGTTAAACTTGGCAAGCCTAGCATATGCAGATATGGCCTCGGAACACTGAGACCGAAAGGTCGAGCGTGAATCATATAGTAGATATGATCAACATAGTGATGTTCACTATTGAAAACTTCTCCATCTCACGTGATGATCGGACATGGTTTAGTTGATATGGATCGCGTGATCATTTAGATGACTAGAGGGATTTCTATCTAAGTGGGAGTTCTTACGTAATATGATTAATTAAACTTACATTTATCGTGAACTTAGTCCTGATAGTATTTGCATATCTATGTTGTAGGTCAATTGCTCGCGTATAGCTTCCTCGTTTTATTTATGATATGTTCCTAGAGAAAAGTATGTTGAAAGATATTAGTAGCAATGATGCAGACTAGTGATGTCTACTACACAACCTTCTTATTGTAGACGTTGTTGAGCCTCCAAGTGCAGAGGTTTGTAGGACAGTAGCAAATTTCCCTCAAGTGGATGAACTAAGGTTTATCAATCCGTGGGAGGCGTAGGATGAAGAAGGTCTCTCTCAAGCAACCATGCAACCAAATAACAAAGAGTCTCTTGTGTCCCCAACACACCCAATACAATGGTAAATTGTATAGGTGCACTAGCTCAGTGTAGAGATGGTGATACAAGTGCAATATGGATAGTAGATAATGGTTTTTGTAATCTGAAAATATAAAAAACAGCAAGGTAACTAATGATAAAAGTGAACACAAACGGTATTGCAATGCGTGAAACAAGGCCTAGGGTTCATACTTTCACTAGTGCAAGTTCCCTCAACAATAATAACATAATTGGATCATATAACTATCCCTCAACATGCAATAAAGAGTCACTCCAAAGTCACTAATAGCGGAGAACAAATGAAGAGATTATTGTAGGGTACAAAACCACCTCAAAGTTATCCTTTCTCATCGATCTATTCAAGAGTCTGTAGTAAAATAACACGAAGCTATTCTTTCCGTTCAATCTATCATAGAGTTCGTACTAGAATAACACCTTAAGAAACAAATCAACCAAAACCCTAATGTCACCTAGATACTCCAATGTCACCTCAAGTATCCGTGGGTATGATTATACGATATGCATCACACAATCTCAAAGTCATCTATTCAACCAACACAAAGAACTGCAAAGAGTGCCCCAAAGTTTCTACCAGAGAGTCAAGACGAAAATGTGTGCCAACCCCTATGCATAAGTTCACGTGGTCACGGAACTCGCAAGTTGGTCACCAAAACATACATCAAGTGGATCACATGATATCCCATTGTCACCACAGATAAGCACATGCAAGACATACATCAAGTGTTCTCAAATCCTTAAAGACTCAATCCGATAAGACAACTTCAAAGGGAAAACTCAATTCATCACAAGAGAGTAGAGGGGGAGAAACATCATAACATCCAACTATAATAGCAAAGCTCGTGGTACATCAAGATCGTATCACCTCAAGAACACGAGGGAGAGAGATCAAACACATAGCTACTGGTACATACCCTCAGCCCCGAGGGAGAACTACTCCCTCCTCGTCATGGAGAGCACCGGGATGATGAAGATGGCCACCGGAGAGGGATTCACCCCCTCCGGCAGGGTGCCGAAAATGGTCTAGATTGGTTTTCGATGGCTACGAAGGCTTCTGGCGGCGGAACTCCCGATCTATTCTGCTCCCCGAAGTTTTTAGGGTATATGGATATATATATATAGGAGGAAGAAGTACATCGGTGGATCTTCGGGCTGTCCATGAGGAAGGGGGTGCCCAGGGGGGGGGGTGGGTGGGCGCGCCCCCCACCCTCGTGGGCAGCCCGGGACTCTTCTGGTCCATCTCCGATACTTCGTGGGCTTCTTCTGGTCCAAAAATAAGTTATGTGAAGTTTTAGGTCAATTGGACTCCATTTGATTTTCCTTTTCTGCGATACTCTAAAACAAGGAAAAAAATAGAAACTAGCACTGGGCTCTAGGTTAATAGGTCAGTCCCAAAAATCATATAAAATAGCATATAAATGCATATAAAACATCCAAGGTTGATAATATAATAGCATGGAACAATCAAAAATTATAGATACGTTGGAGACGTATCAACTAGATCCGTGATATGAGGTTTATCCTCATTGTTGCACAGAAGAATTACGTCCTGGAAGCACCGCTGGGTGACAAGCCTACTGCAGATGCTGCTGATAGCGTTAAGTACGTCTGGCAGAGCAAAGATGATGACTACTCGATAGTTCGGTGTGCCATGCTTTACGGCTTAGAACAGGGACTTCAACGACGCTTTGAATGTCATGGAGCATATGAGATGTTCCAGGAGTTGAAGTTAATATTTCAAGAAAATGCCCGGATTGAGAGATATGAAGTCTCCAATAAGTTCTACAGCTGCAAAATGGAGGAGAATAGTTCTGTCAGTGAACATATACTCAGAATGTCTGGGTACCACAACCACTTGACTCAGCTGGGAGCTAATCTTCCTGATGATAGTGTCATTGACAGGGTTCTTCGGTCACTGCCACCAAGCTACAAGAGCTTCGTGATGAACTATAATATGCAAGGGATGGATAAGACAAATCCTGAGCTCTTCGCAATGCTAAAGGCTGCGGAAGTAGAAATCAAGAAGGAGCATCAAGTGTTGATGGTCAACAAGACCACCAGTTTCAAGAAGAAGGGAAAAGGGAAGAAGGGGAACTTCAAGAAGAACAGCAAGCAAGTTGCTGCTCAAGTGAAGAAGCCCAAGTCTGGACCTAAGCCTGAGACTGAGTGCTTCTACTGCAAAGGGACTAGTCACTGGATGCGGAACTGCCCCAAGTATTTGGCGGATAAGAAGGATGGCAAAGTGAAAGGTATATTTGATATACATGTTATTGACGTGTACCTTACTAATGCTCGCAGTAGTACCTGGGTATTTGATACTGGTTCTGTTGCTAATATTTGCAACTCAAAACAGGGGTTACGGATTAAGTGAATATTGGCTAAGGACGAGGTGATGATGCGCATGGGAAATGGTTCCAAAGTCGATGTGAGCGCCCTCGGCACGCTACATCTACATCTACCTTCGGGATTAATTTTAGACCTGAATACTTGTTATTTGGTGCCAACGTTAAGCATGCACATTATATTTGGATCTTGTTTGATGCAAGACGGTTATTCATTTAAATCAGAGAATAATGGTTGTTCTATTTATATGAGTAGTATCTTTTATGGTCGTGCACCCTTGATGAGTGGTCTATTTTTACTAAATCTTGATAGTAGTGATACACATATTCATAGTATTGAAGCCAAAACATATAAGTTTAATAATGATAGTGCAACTTATTTGGGGCACTGCCGTTTAGGTCATATTGGTGTAAAGCGCATGAAGAATCTCCATGCCGATGGACTTTTGGAATCACTTGATTATGAATTACTTGATGCTTGCGAACCATGCCTCATGGGCAAGATGACTAAGACTTCGTTCTCCGGAACAATGGAACGAGCAACAGACTTATTGGAAATAATACATACTGATGTATGCGGTCCGATGAGTGTTCATGGTCATGGCGGGTATCGTTATTTTCTGACCTTCACAGATGATTTGAGCAGATATGGGTATATCTTATTGATGAAACATATGTCTGAAACATTTGAAAAGTTCAAAGAATTTCAGAGTGAAGTGGAAAATCATCATAACAAGAAAATAAAGTTTCTACGATCTGATCGTGGAGGAGAATATTTGAGTTACGAGTTTGGTCTTCATTTGAAACAATACAGAATAGTTTCGCAACTCACGCCACCTAGAACACCACAGCGTAAGGGTGTGTCCGAACGTAGTAACCGCACTTTATTAGATATGGTGCGATCTATGATGTCTATTACTGATTTACCGCTATCGTTTTGGGGTTATGCATTGGAGACAGCTGCATTGACGTTAAATAGGGAACCATCGAAATCCGTTGAGATGACACCTTATGAAATGTGGTTTGGCAAGAAACCCAAGTTGTCATTTCTTAAAGTTTGGGGCTGCGATGCTTATGTGAAAAAGCTTCAACCTGATAAGCTCGAACCCCAATCGGAGAAATGTGTTTTCATAGGATACCCAAAAGAAACTGTTGGGTACACCTTCTATCACAGATCCGAAAGCAAGATATTCGTTGCTAAGAATGGATCCTTTCTAGAGAAGGAGTTTCTGTCGAAAGAAGTGAGTGGGAGGAAAGTAGAACTTGATGAGGTAACTGTACCTACTCCCTTATTGGAAAGTAGTTTATCACAGAAATCAGTTCCAATGATTCCTACACCAGTAAGTGAGAAGCTAATGGTGATGATCATCAAACTTCTAATCAAGTTACTACAAAACCTCGTAGGTCAACCAGAGTAAGATCCGCACCAGAGTGGTATGGTAATCCTGTTCTGGAAGTCATGTTACTTGACCATGGGGAACCTACGAACTATGAGGAAGCGATGACGAGCCCAGATTCCGCAAAATGGCTTGAGGCCATGAAATCTGAGAAGGGATCCATGTGTGAGAACAAAGTGTGGACTTTGGTTGACTTGCCCGATGATCGGCAAGCCATAGAGAATAAATGGATCTTCAAGAGGAAGACGGACGCTGATAGTAGTGTTACTATCTACAAAGCTCGAATTGTTGCAAAAGGTTTTCGACAGGTTCAAGGTGTTGACTACGATGAGATTTTATCACTCATATCGATGCTTAAAAGTTTGTCCGAATCATGTTAGCAATTGCCGCATTTTATGAAATCTAGCAAATGGATATCAAAACTACATTCCTTAATGGATTTATTAAAGAAGAGTTGTATATTATGCAACCAGAAGGTTTTGTCAATCCTAAAGGTGCTAACAAAGTGTGCAAGCTCCAGCAATCCATCTATGGACTGGTGCAAGCATCTCGGAGTTGGAATATACGCTTTGATGAGTTGATCAAAGTATATAGTTTTATACAGACTTTTGGAAAAGCCTGTATTTACAAGAAAGTGAGTGGGAGCTCTATAGCATTTATGATATTATATGTGGATGACATATTGTTGATCGGAAATGATATTGAATTTCTAGATAGCATAAAAGGATACTTGAATAAGAATTTTTCAATGAAAGACCTCAGTGAAGCTGCTTACATATTGGGCATCAAGATCTATAGAGATATATCAAGACGCTTGATAAATTTTTCAATAAGTACATACCTTGACAAGTTTTTGAAGTAGTTCAAAATGGAACAGTCAAAGCAGGAGTTCTTGCCTATGTTGCAAGGTGTGAAGTTGAGTAAAGACTCGAAACCCGGACATAGCAGGAAATAGAAAGAAAATGAAAAGTCATTCCCTATGCCTCAGTCATAGGTTCTATAAAGTATGCTATGCTGTGTACCAGACCTAGTGTATACCTTAGCATGATTTTGGCAAGGGAGTACAATAGTGATCTAGGAGTAGATCACTAGACAACAGTCAAAATTATCCTTAGAGGACTAAAGAAATATTTCTCGGTTATGGAGGTGATAAAAGAGTCCGTCGTAAAGAGTTACGTCAATGCATGCTTTTTACACTGATCTAGATGACTCTAAGTATTGATCTAGATACATATTGAAAGTGGGAGAAATTAGCTAGAGTAGCTCCATGCAGAGTATTGTAGACATAAAAAATTGCAAAATACATACGGATCTGAATGTTGAAGACCCGTAGACTATACTTCTCTCACAAGCAAAACATGATCACTCTTTGGGTGTTAATCACATAGCGATGTGAATTAGATTATTGACTCTAGTAAACCCTTTGGGTATTAGTCACAGTAAGATGCGAACTAATCACACAAATATGTGAACTATTGGTGTGAAATCACATGACAATGTGAACTAGATTATTGACTCTAGTGCAAGTGGGAGACTGAAGGAAATATGCCCTAGAGGCAATAATGAAGTTGTTATTTATATTTCCTTATAAAATGATAAATTTTTATTATTCATGATAGAATTGTATTAACCGGAAACTTAGTACATGTGTAAATACATAGACAAACAGAGTGTCCCTAGTATGCCTCTACTTGACTAGCTCGTTAATCAAAGATGGTTAAGTTTCCTAGCCATGGACATGTGTTGTCATTTGATGAACGGGATCACATCATTAGAGAATGATGTGATGGACTAGACCCATCCGTTAGCTTAGCACTATGATCGTTTAGTTTATTGCTATTGCTTTCTTCATGACTTATACATGTTCCTATGACTATGAGATTATGCAACTCCCAAATACCGGAGGAACACTTAGTGTGCTATCAGACGTTACAACATAACTGGGTGATTATAAATATGCTCTACAGGTGTCTCCGATGGTGTTTGTTGAGTTGGCATAGATCGAGATTAGGATTTGTCACTCCGATTGTCGGAGAGGTATCTCTGGGCCCTCTCGGTAATGCACATCACTATAAGCCTTGCAAGCAATGTGACTAATGAGTTAGTTGCGGGATGTTGCATTACGGAACGAGTAAAGAGACTTGTCGGTAACGAGATTGAACTAGGTATTGAGATACCGACGATCAAATCTCGGGCAAGTAACAAACCGATGACAAAGGGACCAACGTATGTTGTTATGCGGTTTGACCGATAAAAATCTTCGTAGAATATGTAGGAGCCAATATGAGCATCCAGGTTCCGCTATTGTTTATTGACCTAAAGTGACTCTCGGTCATGTCTACATAGTTCTCGAACCCACAGGGTTCGCACGCTTAACGTTCGATGACGATCGGTATTACGAGTTTATGTGTTTTGATGTACCGAAGGTTGTTCGGAGTCACGGATGTGATCACGTACATGACGAGGAGTCTCGAAATGGTCGAGACATAAATATTGATATATTGGATGACTATATTCATACATCGGATGAGTTCCGGGGGTCACCGGATATATATCAGAGTGCCGGAAGGGTTATCGGAACCACCGGAGAAGTAATGGGCCTTATTGGGCCTAGGAGAGAGAGAGAGAGAAGGGCTGCCCCCATGGCCCTAGTCCGAATTGGACTAAGGGGAGCGGCGGCGCCCCCTCCTTCCTTCTCTTCCCCCTCCTTCCTTCTTCTCCTAGTAGGACTAGGAAAGGGGGAGTCCTACTCCTACTAGGAGGAGGATTCCTCCCCCTTGGCGCGCCTATGAGGGCCGGCCGGCCTCCCCCTTGCTCCTTTATATACGGGGGCAGGGGGCACCCTAGAACACACAAGTTGATTTTTTAACCATGTGGGGTGCCCCCTCCACAGAATTCCACCTCGGTCATATCGTTGTAGTGCTTAGGCAAAGCCCTGCGTGGGTAACTTCATCATCACGCCATCATGCTGACAAAACTCTCCCTCGGCCTCAGCTGGATCAAGAGTACGAGGGATGCTACCTCTTGAGCATTGCGTTGGTTTTCCCTTGAAGAGGAAAGGGTGGTGCAGTAAAGCAGCGTAAGTATTTCCCTCAGTTTTTGAGAACCAAGGTATCAATCCAGTAGGATACCACGCGCGAGTCACCTCGTACCTACACAAACAAATAAGAACCTCACAACCAACGCGATAAAGGGGTTGTTAATCCCTTCACGGCCACTTGCAAGAGTGAGATATGATAGAGATGATAATAATAATGTGGCGACCCGACCCGAATGGATCAAGTCTACTGTGCTCCAGTGTCATCCCTGGATCAGTAATGCTGACACCACACAGTACAGCGAAGGATTTATAGCAGAGTGGCAATCACACACTTATTACATCATTGTCTCAAAGAGAACTTATTACAATAAATATGGCTTAAGGCCATCTAATGTCGATAACAGCGGAAGACTCGGAAGATAAATGGGTCCATCAACTCCAACGGCATCACTGAGTATAGAACCACGACCTAAAAGCACCTTACTCGTCGTCTGAAAAGTCTGCAACATGAGAAGTTGCAGCCCGAAAACGGGTCAGCACATGGAATATGCTGGCAATGTAACACATAGAGAGTAATGGAATGAAACAGCTATACTATATGCATATATGGCTGGTGGAAAGCTCTATGGTTACAGTTTTGCGTAAAGCCAATTTTTCCCTACTGCAAAGGAATAAATTTATTTAACTATCACGGTGGTTGTGAAACATCGAGAATGGTTGACGGCATTCCGGTCCCAATTAAGTGAACAATTAAAACCCAACAACATTAATTAGAAGTAACATGATGAGATTCACATGATATTCAAGTACTAGATACTCAAGTTGTCCATAACCGGGGACACGGCTAATCATGATTAGTTTGTAAACTCTGCAGAGGTTTGCGCACTTTTCCCCACAAGACTCGATCGCCTCCGTTTGGTTTCTCGCACTACATGGTGTTTGAGAAGACGGATGACCGAGACATAGTCTTTCAGAAGCGCTAGCACCTTACGATGGATAGACCGGTACACCTACTTTCCCCTACATCTGCTAGTCTACCCTGTAAGAGTTCGCATGACTTAGTCAACTATGCCAGAGCCCATAATGGCTTGTGGCTGCACACGGAAGTTACTAGCATGAAAGATCTTATGATCCCTTTGAGCCTGGGTGGCGGTCCAAAATAAAACAGGCAAGTCCTGATAGACATCAGGTGCCTCAATCCACCCAGATGTGTGTTTAGGCTTCCACCTTAGATAAACCATTAATTAACAATACTCACATCTGTCATGGATATCACTCACCCAATCCACGTCTACTAGCATAGCATGACATAATAAGCAAACATAGAAGTAACTCCCAAAGGTTTCATAATAATACAGGTAATAGGTACTACCTCATCTACTTCCCATCCCACAATTTAATTAGATCCTAATCATGCAATGTGAGAGGATTGATCTAATGCAATAAAACATGGGTTGTAGAAAAGGTATGATCAAAGTGTTACTTGCCTTGCTGATGATCCGCGAGTCCTAGGGTTTCGAAGTAACAAGCGGCGCAATCCGGGTGATCTATCACAGACAAACAACAAGCACACAATAAGTACTCATCTAATGCACAGGTAAAACTCGAACAAGAGAACGAACCAGAAAGTTCAAATTAAGAACTCCGGTTGCAAAGAAAGAACGAACCGAACAAAGAAACGGAAAACAAACGGCGGAAGAAAACAACTCGGTTCTAGCAAGTTGAAACTAGGTCAAATTTTACCGGGGCAAAAACTTGTTTAAGTTGATTAGACAGAACGGCGGTTTCGAAACGAAACTCCAGGCGTTTGAATCACCTGATTCCGATAAATGAGCGAGAAGAAATACTAGAACGAAGATCGGATCTGAGATCACGATCGCGGAATAAATCCGACGAGAAAGAAAACGAAGAACGGTTAAACGAATGGACGTCGTTAACCGGGGATAATCGGTGATCACGTTCGTTGAGACGAACGGTCCGAAAGAAGAAAGAAAACTGATCTAGGGTTTTCGGAAAAGAAACTGAAAAAGAAATGGAAACCCGATCTAGGGTTTCGGAAGAAAACCGAAACAAAAACCGGAAGAAAAAGAAAAGAATCGGAGAGAAAACGAAACGGTTCTTTTAGGAGAAACTGGACCGAGGAAAAGAAAAAGAGAGGCGCGGCTACCTCGACGAGGCTCCGGGCGGCAGCTAAGGGCGGCAGCGGCGGCTAGGCGGCGGCGGCTTAGGCGCGGGGCGGCGCGGCTAAGGGCGGCGGCGGCTTAGGGCGGCGCGCTGCTGCTTGCTGCGGCTTAGGAGGAGAGAGGCTTGGGTTTTTGATGTGAGGATAGGGGGGGCGGTAGAGGGGTATTTATATTGGTGAGGGGAGGGGGTTTCTTGGGGTAGGGAACAAGAAATAGAGTAGGAATAGGAAAGAAAAAGAAAGGAAACGGAGTAGGACTAAAGTCCTACTAGGACTCCAAAAGGGGCGGCGGCGGCGGCCTCCTGGCGCCTGGCGCGCGCGGCGCGGGCGATGGCCTAGCCGGCCGGCTGTTGGCTGGGCCTTGGCCCAGGGCACTGCAAGATTTTTTTTAAACGGTTTCGCGCGCAGAGAAACACAAGAAAAACTAACTAAACGAACTCCAAAAATTCTAAAGTAAATTTTCCCCGACTCCTAAAAATGAGCCGAACAAAATGAACTTTACTCCGGACCTAGAATGCAATTTTTTGAAAACGCGCATTTTTCCCTATCCAAATAAAATGCAAATAAACTCCGAAAAATCCAAAATTTGATTTATTTATTAAATCTTCATTTTTCCTAAATTTGGGAAAGTCATATTATTCCCTCTCTTATATTTTTTTAATATCGGAAAAATAATTGAAGATGAAATAAATAAATCAAATGATCCTCTTTTCAAAATTTGAGAAAACTCTCAATTATGAAAATAACGAAATCTCCAACTCTCTCCGAGGGTCCTTGAGTTGCGTGAAATTTCTAGGATCAACCAAAATGCATGAAAATATGCTATGCATGATGATCTAGTGTATAACATTCCAAATTGCAAAATTTGGGATGTTACAAACCTACCCCCCTTAAGATGAATCTCGCCCTCGAGATTCGGGTTGGCTAGAAAATAGGTGAGGGTGGTCCTTGAGAAAATCTTCTTCTCTTTCCCAGGTGGCTTCATCCTCTGAATGGTGGTTCCACTGAACTTTGCAAAACTTGATAACCTTGCTGCGAGTAACTCTGCTGGCAAAATCGAGAATCCTGACTGGCTTCTCCTCATACGTTAAGTCGTCCTTCAACTGAATTGCTTCAAGCGGCACGGTATCTCTTAGCGGTATCTCCGCCATCTCGGCGTGACATTTCTTCAGCTGAGACACATGGAATACATCATGAACTCCTGACAGTCCCTCTGGTAATTCCAACTTATAAGCGACTTCTCCCATATGTTGCAAGATCTTGTACGGTCCAACGAAACGCGGTGCTAATTTTCCCTTAACTCCAAAGCACTTAACTCCTCGAAGTGGGGATACTCGGAGATAAAATTGGTCTCCGGTTTCGTAAACTGTCTCCTTGCGTTTAGAATCTGCGTAGCTCTTCTGCCTGGACTGGGCTACCTTGAGCCTATCGCGAATCAACTTAACTTTCCGTTCAGACTCCTTAATCAAATCTGGTCCAAAGAATTGACGGTCTCCAACTTCGTCCCATGACAACGGTGTCCTGCACCTCCTTGCGTATAAAGCTTCAAAAGGTGCCATCTTCAAACTGGTTTGGTAACTGTTGTTATAAGAAAACTCCGCATACGACAAGTTATCGTCCCAGCTAGATCCACAATCTAGTGCACAAGCTCTCAGCATATCTTCCAAAATCTGATTGACTCTCTCGGTCTGTCCATCTGTCTGCGGATGAAAAGCTGTGCTGAACTCTAGTCTGGTTCCTAAAGTTTCATGCAACTGATTCCAAAATTTTGAGGTAAATTGGGTTCCTCTATCTGATACGATACTCCTCGGAACTCCATGCAAACAAATGATCCTAGTCATGTATATCTTCGCCAACTTAGCACTGGTGTAAGTGGTCTTAACTGGAATGAAATGTGCTACCTTTGTCAAACGATCAACTACTACCCATATCGAGTCATAGCCTGCTTTCGTCCTGGGTAGTCCTGTGATAAAATCCATGCCTATCTTATCCCACTTCCATTTGGGTATCGGCAATGGTTGTAACAATCCTGCTGGCTTTTGATGCTCTGCCTTTACTCTCTGACATACGTCACAAACTGCTACATATGCTGCAATATCCTTCTTCATTCCGGTCCACCAGAATGTTTCCTTCAAATCCAAATACATCTTGGTATTCCCTGGGTGGATCGAATACGGTGAATCATGTGCCTCTTGCAAAATCAACTTCCTGATCTCCGGGTCATTGGGCACATAAACACGGTCCTCAAACCATAAGGTATCATGCTCATCCTCACGAAATCCCTTTGCTTTTCCTTTGCTCATTCTCTCTTTTATAGCAGCAATCTCCTTGTCAGATTTCTGAGCTTCTCTGATCTTATCCATCAATGTTGACCGAATCTCCAATGCTGCTACATAGCCTCTCGGAACTATTTCCAAACATAGCTCACGAAGGTTTTCTGCTAACTCCTTTGGTACTTCTCCCGTCATTAGGGTGTTGACATGGCTCTTACGGCTCAATGCGTCAGCTACTACATTAGCTTTTCCGGGATGGTAATGCAATCTCATGTCATAATCCTTGATGAGCTCCAACCATCTCCTTTGTCTGAGGTTCAACTCCTTCTGCGTGAAAATGTACTTCAAACTCTTGTGATCCGTGTACACCTCACAATGATTTCCAATGAGGAAATGTCTCCACGTTTTCAATGCATGCACTACGGCTACTAACTCCAAATCATGAGTGGCATTGTTCAACTCATGAGGCTTCAGTTGCCGTGAAGCATACGAAACAACTCTCCCTTCCTGCATAAGCACTGCTCCAAGTCCTCGACGTGAAGCGTCGCAATACACCTCATAATCCTTGGTCTGATCTGGCAAAATTAATACTGGTGAGGTGACCAAACGTTTCTTCAAATCCTGGAAACTAGCCTCACACTCCTCAGTCCATTTGAACTTAGTATCCTTCTTCAACAACTCCGTCATAGGCTTCGCAATCTTTGAGAAATTCTCAATAAATCTCCGGTAGTATCCTGCGAGTCCAAGAAAACTCCGGATCTCTCCAACTGTTGTTGGTGCTTCCCATTCGGTTACTGTCTCAACCTTAGTGGGGTCAACTGCTATACCTTCTCCAGATATAACGTGTCCGAGGAATCCAACTTCCTTCAACCAAAACTCACATTTGCTGAATTTGGCATATAACTGATGTTCCCTTAGTTTCTCCAAAACCAAACGCAAATGTTCCTTATGCTCCTCTTCATTCCATGAATAAACTAGGATGTCATCAATGAACACTACGACGAACTTATCCAAAAACTCCATAAACACTTTGTTCATCAGGTTCATAAAATAGGCAGGTGCGTTAGTCAATCCAAATGACATAACGGTATACTCATACAGTCCATATCTTGTGGTGAATGTTGTCTTAGGTATGTCCTGCTCCCGAATCTTCAATTGATGGTACCCTGATCGCAAATCGATCTTGGAAAACACTTTAGCTCCTTGCAAACGATCAAACAGATCATTAATCATTGGCAGTGGGTACTTATTCTTGATGGTTACTTCATTCAATCCTCGATAATCAACAACCATCCTTAATGATCCATCCTTCTTTTCCACTAGAAGTATGGGTGATCCCCAAGGCGAAGAACTTGGGCGAATGTAACCTTTATCCAATAACTCCTTAATCTGATTCTTAATTTCCACCAAATCCTTTGCTGGCATCCGGTACGGTCGCTTCGATATTGGGCCTGTACCTGGCAATAACTCAATCAAAAACTCAATGTCCCTATCTGGTGGCATGCCTGGTAATTCCTCAGGAAATACATCAGGAAAATCCTTTACCACTGGTACTTCTTCTTGCACAACTCCTGATAAGGAATTTACTTGTGTCCTGTTTGGCACATGCCGGGATACATACTTGATCCTTCTTCCTTCTGGTGTGGTAAGCAAAATTGTCTTACTGGCGCAATCGATGTTTCCTCCATACATAGTCAACCAATCCATACCAAGAATCACATCCAGACCTTGGGACTCCAGAATAATTAAATCCGTTGGGAAAACATGCCTTTCTATACTTAATGGCACTTGAAAACATCCTTGTCTGGCCATGTACTCTGCTCCTGGTGAGCTTACTAGCATAGGTGTTTTAAGAATCCTAGTGGGCAGGCTATACTTTTCCACAAATCCCCTTGATATGTATGAATGCGATGCACCAGTATCAAAAAGAATGAGTGCAGTAAATGACTTAACCAAAAACTTACCTATTACTGCATCGGGCTGATCTTCAATCTCCTCCACATTAATGTGGTTCACTTGTCCCCTGTTGAAAGGGTTCGGCTTCTTCCCAGAGCTTCCATTGCCATTTCCATTCTGGCCTTCAGGACATTCATTTGCATAATGCCCTGGCTTCGAACACTTATAGCAAGTGATGTGGCTCAGGTCCTTCTTGGCTGGGGTGGATGGGGTGGTCCGGTTCTGGCCGTTGCTTCCTCCATTCCCATTACCATTCTTGTGGCCATTATGGTTGTGCGAGCTACCTCCTCCATGGGTGTGCTGAAACTGAAATCCCGGTTTAGGGGCAAAACGGGGCTTCTGCTAGGCTCCAGAGTTATACTTCCCCTGTCCATATTTCCTCTTGCGGTTCTCAATCTGTTGTTGCTTCCCTTCAATCATGATGGCACGATCTACCAACTCCTGGTAGTTGTTGAAACTCGCTACCATCAACTGCATGCTTAGTTCATCATTCAATCCTTCCAGAAACTTCTCCTGCTTAGCTGCATCCGTAGCAATGTCATCTGGGGCATAACGTGCTAACTTGCTGAAGTCGTCAACGTACTGGCCAACTGTCCTTCCTCCTTGGTGTAAGTTGCGAAACTCACGCTTCTTCAGGGCCATAGCTCCTGTTGAAACATGGGCAGTGCGGAAAGCTTGCTGAAACTGATCCGATGTGACAGTGTCAACTGGGTAAGTGGCTGTGAAATTCTCCCACCATGCTGCCGCAGGTCCGTCAAGCTAGTGAGCGGCAAACTTCACTTTCTCACCATCCGTGCATCCTGCAGTGGTCAACTCCCTTCCTATCTTGCGGAGCCAATCGTCTGCTACTATCGGCTCGGTGCTACTGGAAAACACCGGCGGATTCAGCCTAAGGAAATGGGCTAAGTGGTCAACAGGTGGTGGTGGTGGGTTGTTGTTGTTGTTCTGTTGGTTCTGGACTAACATCTGCATCAATTGATTCTATTGCTGGATCAACTGAGTGAGCTCCAGTGGAAATCCATTGTCACGTCTCGGAGGCATCTGAGGGTTTAGAAAAGACGAGAATTGAGAATAGAGTGAGGTCTAAAGGGAAAACACTCCCCCAATGCACATGAGGCAAAACCACACAATATCACTTCCATCAATCAAACAAGGGCTTACAAACGGTCTAAAACTATCGCAAAAGTGCTCGACTATAATGTTTACATGGGGGAAATACTACTACTATCTGGTGGTCATCTAGAAATTTGAACCGGTGGAAGACTCCATGATATCTGCTCCAGCTTCGTCCTCAAAGTCGGGTTCACTTGGATCCAAATCGGTGTCGCCGATGATGATGTAGTTGTCTGGACATGCGACGTACTCGTCTTCCTCCGTGGATGCTAACTTCCTCTTGAGTTCTTCAATCTCCTGCTTAAGATCGCCATTGTACCTTGCTAGAGCTACGATCTCGTCCATGTAGTCCTTGCGTGTAGACTTCAGTTCTCCTTCTAGCTCGATGATCCTTGCCTTCGCATTCTTCAACTCTATCATGTCATTGCACATCTGGTTCTCGTGGTGTCGAATGTGCTGGTTTAACTCCTAGATGAATGATGCAATGGATCTATCCTTCTTGGTGCTGACTAACTCCCATTGTTCATCTCGGCGTCCGCAAATCTGGTAGATAGTGTCCTTGAGGTCTTCCTGATAAACTTCTCCAATGCGTCCCATGGTGATATGAGCTGCCATGCTCCTTCCCAAACTCCAGGTTGGTGCATTGAAAACACTATCTATGGGCTTCGTGATTGGCGCGAATGTTCTTCCCGGAACGTGAGCTTGAATCTTCCAGCGCTCCTCTTCAGGCAGAGTGGCGTTGAAGGTTCCCGTGAAGCTTGGTAATCCAATGTTCAGGTACTTGGTGACTTCCTTCAGGTGAAATCCAAATGGTGTGCCTTCATCCGGTTGAGCGTACTAAATCTTCGCGTTTGTCATCCTAAAAGAGTAGAAAAGATGAGGAGTTATAAAATGAGAAGAGAATGGTAATCTATGGCTTTAACTTAGTGGTCGTGTCCTACAGTCAGCGTGTGCTCTGATACCATCTCTGTGGCGACCCGACCCGAATGGATCAAGTCTACTATGCTTCGGTGTCATCCCTGGATCAGTAATGCTGACACCACACAGTACAGCGAAGGATTTATAGCAGAGTGGCAATCACACACTTATTACATCGTTGTCTCAAAGAGAACTTATTACAATAAATATGGCTTAAGGCCATCTAATGTCGATAACAGTGGAAGACTCGGAAGATAAATGGGTCCATCAACTCCAACGGCATCACTGAGTATAGAACCACGACCTAAAAGCACCTTACTCGTCGTCTGAAAAGTCTGCAACATGAGAAGTTGCAGCCCGAAAACGGGTCAGCACATGGAATATGCTGGCAATGTAACACATAGAGAGTAATGGAATGAAACAGCTATACTATATGCATATATGGCTGGTGGAAAGCTCTATGGTTACAGTTTTGCGTAAAGCCATTTTTTCCCTACTGCAAAGGAATAAATTTATTTAACTATCATGGTGGTTGTGAAACATCGAGAATGGTTGACAGCATTCCGATCCCAATTAAGTGAACAATTAAAGCCCAACAACATTAATTAGAAGTAACATGATGAGATTCACATGATATTCAAGTACTAGATACTCAAGTTGTCCATAACTGGGGACACGGCTAATCATGATTAGTTTGTACACTCTGCAGAGGTTTGCGCACTTTTCCCCACAAGACTCGATCGCCTCCGTTTGGTTTCTCGCACTACATGGTGTTTGGGAAGACGGATGACCGAGACATAGTCTTTCAGAAGCGCTAGCACCTTACGATGGATAGACCGGTACACCTACTTTCCCCTACATCTGCTAGTCTACCCTGTAAGAGTTCGCACGACTTAGTCAACTATGCCAGAGCCCATAATGGCTTGTGGCTGCACACGGAAGTTTCTAGCATGAAAGATCTTATGATCCCTTTGAGCCTGGGTGGCGGTCCAAAATAAAATAGGCAAGTCCTGATAGACATCAGGTGCCTCAATCCACCCAGATGTGTGTTTAGGTTGCCACCTTAGATAAACCATTAATTAACAATACTCACGTCTGTCATGGATATCACTCACCCAATCCACGTCTACTAGCATAGCATGGCATAATAAGCAAACGTAGAAGTAACTCCCAAAGGTTTCATAATAATACAGGTAATAGGTACTACCTCATCTACTTCCCATCCCACAATTTAATTAGATCCTAATCATGCAATGTGAGAGGATTGATCTAATGCAATAAAACATGGGTTGTAGAAAAGGATGATCAAAGTGTTACTTGCCTTGCTGATGATCCGCGAGTCCTAGGGTTTCGAAGTAACAAGCGGCGCAATCCAGGTGATCTATCGCAGATAAACAACAAGCACACAATAAGTACTCATCTAATGCACAGGTAAAACTCGAACAAGAGAACGAACCAGAAAGTTCAACTTAAGAACTCCGATTGCAAAGAAAGAACGAACCGAACAAAGAAACGGAAAACAAACGGCGGAAGAAAACAACTCGGTTCTAGCAAGTTGAAACTAGGTCAAATTTTACCGGGGCAAAAACTTGTTCAAGTTGATTAGACGGAACGGCGGTTTCGAAACGAAACTCCAGGCGTTTGAATCACCTGATTCCGATAAACGAGCGAGAAGAAAGACTAGAACGAAGATCGGATCTGAGATCACGATCGCGGAATAAATCCGACGAGAAAGAAAACGAAGAACGGTTAAACGAACGGACGTCGTTAACCGGGGATAATCGGTGATCACGTTCGTTGAGACGAACGGTCCGAAAGAAGAAAGAAAACCGATCTAGGGTTTTCAGAAAAGAAACCAAAAAAGAAACGGAAAACCGATCTAGGGTTTCGGAAGAAAACCGAAACAAAAACCGGAAGAAAAAGAAAAGAATCGGAGAGAAAACGGAACGGTTCTTTTATAAAAAACCGGACCGAGGAAAAGAAAAAGAGAGGCGCGGCTACCTCGACGAGGCTCCGGGCAGCGGCGGCTAGGCGGCGGCGGCGGCTTAGGCGCGGGGCGGCGCGGCTAAGGGCGGCGGCGGCTTAGGGCTACGCGCTGCTGCTTGCTGCGGCTTAGGAGGAGAGAGGCTTGGGTTTTTGATGTGAGGATAGGGGGGGGGGGTAGAGGGGTATTTATATTGGTGAGGGGAGGGGGTTTCTTGGGGTAGGGAACAAGAAATAGAGTAGGAATAGGAAAGAAAAAGAAAGGAAACAGAGTAGGACTAAAGTCCTACTAGGACTCCAAAAGGGGCGGCGGCCTCCTGGCGCCTGGCGCGCGCGGCACGGGCGATGGCCTGGCCGGCCAGCTGCTGGCTGGGCCTTGGCCCAGGGCGCTGCAAGATTTTTTTTAAACGGTTTCGCGCACAGAGAAACAAAAGAAAAACTAACTAAACGAACTCCAAAAATTCTAAAGTAAATTTTCCCCGACTCCTAAAAATGAGCCGAACAAAATGATCTTTACTCCGGACCTAGAATGCAATTTTTTGAAAACGCGCATTTTTCCCTATCCAAATAAAATGCAAATAAACTCCGAAAAATCCAAAATTTGATTTATTTATTAAATCTTCATTTTTCCTAAATTTGGGAAAGTCATATTATTCCCTCTCTTATATTTTTTTAATATCGGAAAAATAATTGAAGATGAAATAAATAAATCAAATGATCCTCTTTTCAAAATTTGAGAAAACTCTCAATTATGAAAATAACGAAATCTCCAACTCTCTCCGAGGGTCCTTGAGTTGCGTGAAATTTCTAGGATCAACCAAAATGCATGAAAATATGCTATGCATGATGATCTAGTGTATAACATTCCAAATTGCAAAATTTGGGATGTTACAAATAAGATAAGTATTTTTGGTATTTTTATGATATAGATTGAAAGTAAAGATTGGAAAATAAAATAGATTGGAAACTTCTATGATGGAAAATAGACCCGGGGCCATAGGTTTCACTAGTGGCTTCTCTCAAGATAGCATAAGTATTACGATGGGTGAACAAATTACTGTCGAGCAATTGATAGAAACACGAATAATTATGAGAATATCTAGGTATGATCATGTATATAGGCATTACGTCCGCGACAAGTAGACCGACTCCTGCCTGCATCTACTACTATTACTCCACACATCGACCGCTATCCAGCATGCATCTAGAGTATTAAGTTCATAAGAACAGAGTAACGCCTTAAGCAAGATGACATGATGTAGAGGGATAAACTCATGGAATATGATATAAACCCCATCTTTTTATCCTCGATGGCAACAATACAATACGTGATGTTTCCCTTTCTGTCACTGGGATCGAGCACCGCAAGATTGAACCCAAAGCTAAGCACTTCTCCCATTGTAAGAAAGATCAATCTAGTAGGCCAAACCAAACTGATAATTCGAAGAGACTTGCAAAGATAAACCAATCATACATAAAAGAATTCATAGAAGATTCAAATATTGTTCATATATAATCTGGATCATAAACCCACAATTCATCGGATCTCGACAAACACACCGCAAAAGAAGATTACATCCAATAGATCTCTAAGAGAATCGAGGAGAACTTTGTATTGAGATCCAAAGAGAGAGAAGAAGCCATCTAGCTAATAACTATGGACCCGAAGGTCTGAGGAAAACTACTCAGACATCATCGAAGGGGCCGTGGAGTTGAGGTAGAGGCCCTCTGTGATCAATGCCCCCTCCGGCGGAGCTCCGGAAAAGGTCCCAAGATGGGATCTCTTGGGTACAGAAGGTTGTGGCGGTGGAAATAGGGTTTCGTGGTGCTCCTGGATGTTTGCGGGGTATGTGAACATATATAGGAGGAAGAAGTAGGTCGGTGGAGCTATGAGGGGCCCATGAGGGGGAGGGCGTGCCCAGGGGGGTAGGCGCGGCCCCTCCCTCGTGGCCGCCTCGTTGATTGCTTGATGTCCACTCCAAGTCCTCTGGATCACGTTTGTTCCAAAAATCACGTTCCCGAAGGTTTTATTCCGTTTGGACTCCGTTTGATATTCCTTTTCTATGAAACACTGAAATAGGAAAAAAAAACAACAATTTGGGCTGGGCCTCCGGTTAATAGGTTAGTCCTAAAAATAATATAAAAGTGTAAAATAAAGCCCATTAACATCCAAAACAGATAATATAATAGCATGGAACAATCAAAAATTATAGATACGTTGGAGACGTATCAGCATCCCCAAGCTTAATTCCTGCTCATCTTCGAGTAGGTAAATGATAAAAATAGAATTTTTGATGTGGAATGCTTTCTAGAATATTCTTCAATGTATTTTTCTCTATTGTGGCATGAATGTTCAGATCCGAAAGATTCAAGATAAAAGTTTATTGTTGACATAAAAATAGTAATACTCCAAGTATGCTAATCAAGCAATTATGTCATATCAAAATACCATAGCCAAAGAAAAATTATCCCTACAGAGTCATATAGTTTGGCCATGCTTCATTTTCGTCACACAAAATGATCTCATCATGCACAACCCCGATGACAAGCCAAGCAATTGTTTCATACTTAGCCTTTTCAAACTCTTTCAAGTTTTATGCAATATAAGAGCACGAGCCATGCACATAGCACTATGGGTGGAATAGAATATGATGATTGAGGTTGTGTGAGAAGAAAAGAAGGGAGAAAGTCTCACATTGATGCGGATAATCAATGGGCTATGGAGATGCCCATCGACTGATGTCAATGCAAGGAGTAGGGATTGCCATGCAACGGATGCACTAGAGCTATAAATATATGAAAGCTCATCAAAGAAACTAAGTGGGTGTGCATCCAACTCGCTTGCTCACGAAGACCTAGGGCATTTGAGGAAGCCCATCATTGGAATATACAGGCCAAGTTCTATAATGAAAAATTCCCACTAGTATATGAAAGTGAGAAAATAAGAGACTCTCTATCATGAAGATCATGGTGCTACTTTGAAGCACAAGTGTGGAAAAAGGATAGTAACATTGTCCCTTCTCTCTTTTTCTCTCATTTATTTATTATTATTATTATTATTATTATTATTATTATTATTATTATTATTATTTTATTTGGGCCTTCTTTCTATTTTTGGCCTCTTTTCTTTCTTTCTTTTTTTCGTCCAGAGTCTCATCCCGACTTGTGGGGGAATCATAGTCTCCATCATCCTTTCCTCACATGGGACAATGCTCTAATGATGATCATCACACTTTTATTTTCTTACAACTCAAGAATTACAACTTGATACTTAGAACAAAATATGACTCTATGTGAATGCGTCCGGCGGTGTACCGGGATTGCGATGAATCAAGAGTGACATGTATGAAAAAATTATGAACGGTGGCTTTGCCACAAATACGATGTCAACTACATGATCATGCAAAGCAATATGACAATGATGTTGCGTGTCATAATAAATGGAACGGTGGAAAGTTGCATGGCAATATATCTTGGAATGGCTATGGAAATACCATAATGGGTAGGCATGGTGGCTGTTTTGAGGAAGATATAAGGAGGCTTATGTGTGATAGAGCGTATCATATCACGGGGTTTGGATGCACCGGCGAAGTTTGCACCAACTCTCAAGGTGAGAAAGGGCAATGCACGGTACCGAAGAGGCTAGCAATGGTGGAAGGGTGAGAGTGCGTATAATCCATGGACTCAACATTAGTCATAAAGAACTCACATACTTATTGCAAAAATCTACAAGTCATCAAAAGCAAGCACTACGCTCATGCTCCTAGGGGGATAGATTGGTAGGAAAAGACCATCGCTCGTCCCCGACCGCCACTCATAAGGAAATCAATCAAAGAACACCCCATGCTTCAAATTTGTCACATAACGTTCACCATACGTGCATGCTACGGGACTTGCCAACTTCAACACAAGTATTCATCAATTTCACAATTACTCAACTAGCACACTTACCACTGATCATTTGTAGGTGCGGTGGGATATTTCGCCCAAATCGCGAGTGTCGTGTTCCCCACAGGGACTAGGAGACGACAACTATGCTCGGCTAAATCTAGGTAACACAATTCCGATTATGAATGCAAGAAAATAAACCTAAACTAAACAAGGTTGTTCCCGAAGATCGTCAAAAAAGGAAATACAAACAGAAAAGGAAGATACAAAACATACTCACTATCTTTTTGCTATTTTTATTAGGCTTGAGAAATTAAAACAATAACACAGACAAACATCAATGATGAAAGGGAATCAACAGGACATGAACACTTTTAACTATTGACATGCAAAAGAGGGAAGAAACAAAATTATAGGACAGAATAGAAATGTTTCACATCACATTCACACACACATATTCATATATCACAAGTACTTGAGCAACAGTCTATAGTAAACTGGACACTAATTAGCAAGTGCAGTACATTATTAATATATTTAACTAGTTCTCATACATAGAAATGAGTGTCACAATGCAACAGTACAAACTCTACTGATCAACAAAGTAAGTAAGAACAACACATGTCTTCGGACTGAACAAATATCTTCTTCACACAACAATATTTCTTTACGAATCACACAAACCCACACACACACACACACACACAAAGAGAACAACAACAGGTTTGGTTTGGTGGAGAAGAACGGCAGATTTGTGGTTCAGAAATACTAGGAGCAGCAGCAAGAGGCGTGGGGAGAAAAGAAGCAGCAGTGGGTGTGAGGAGAGGGCTTCAGAAGAAGTGCAGCAGCAACGCTAGGAGAGATGGGACATCAGCAAGGTACAGAGAGAAAGAGAAGAACAACAACAAGGTAAGGGAAGAAGGAGCAGCAGCAGGGTCGCAAGAAGAGCAGCAGCAGGAAGAGTAGAAGGGCGGCAGGGAGCGGTGAAAGAAGAAAGGAGCAGCAGCAGAAGGCGTTGAGGTTCAGAAAAGAAGGGAAGCGGAGGAAGTGGATTAATGGCACTGGTGGTGAGGGGTGCTGGTGATGTGATGGCGTGGTGGATGGATAGATGGATGGATTCGGGGAGGAGAAGGAGATGGTGCTGGTGGTGCATGGTGGAGATGGAATGGATGGATAGCTGGGTGGCGCACCGCTACACTGGCCTGGCCGCGGTGGCGGCCAATGGTGGAGAGGAAGGGGTGAGGGAGAGGAAGAGAGATGCCAGGCCCCTTTGCAATGAGGTGCGGCTAGGGATTTCATTCCCCTCTCTGATCTGCCACATTTGCACATTAGCCCTCCTCTTCTCTTCATTTCTGCCCAAGAAGATCCTCCTCTTCTTTTAGTTTGCTCCCCTACATTACTTCTTTCCTTCACGCTCAGGCCTTGACGTATTTATTTCATAACCTTCTCTCTTCTCGTTAGCCACATAGTAGAAGTCTTGACGATTATAGTGCCTTTGCGCACTTTTCTACAAAATAAACAATTCACTAGTCAACATTCTCTTTTATGATTATCATTCGAATATTCAACAAGTCGTAGCAAGAATGGATGGATATATTTCAATAAATGGTGAATTTGTGTGCCCAAATTGTATATAAGAAATGTGCTTATCAACCACCTTTATATCTCAAAACCATCTATCAAGCATCCAACTTCTCTTAGCATTTAAAATTTATAACCAAAGTGAATTACCATGCTATTCTAAAGGACTCTCAAAATCATATAAGTGAATCATGAGGGATCAATTATTTCTATAAAGTAGAACCACCGCCGTGCTCTAAAAGATATAAGCGAAGCACTAGAGCAAAAAACTATATAGCTCAAAAGATATAAGTGAAGCACAAAGAGTATTGTAATAAATTCCAATTCATGTGTGTTTCTCCCAAAAGGTGTGTACAGCAAGGATGATTGTGGTAAAATAGAAAGCAAAGACTCAAATCATACAAGACGCTCCAAGCAAAACACATATCATGTGGCGAATAAAAATATAGCTCCAAGTAAAGTTACCGATGGAGAAAGACGAAAGAGGGGATGCCTTCCGGGACATCCCTAAGCTTAGGCTTTCTGGTGTCCTTGGATTTTACCTTGGTGTGCCTTGGGCATCCCCAAGCTTAGGCTCTTTCCACTCCTTGTTCCATAATCCATCAAATCCTTACCCAAAACTTGAAAACTTCACAACACAAAACTTAGAAGAAAATCTTCGTGAGGTCCATTAGTAAAATAAAACAAACCACCACTTCAAGGTACTGTAATGAAATCATTCTTGATTTATATTGGTGTTAAACCTACTGTATTCCAACTTTTCTATGGTTCATAAACTCTATTACTAGCCATATATTCATCAAAATAAGCAAACAACACACGAAAACAGAATCTGTCAAAAACAGAACAGTCTGTAGTAATCTGTAGGTTTCGAATACTTCTAGAACCCCAAAAATCTAAAATAAATTTCTTGACGTGAGTAATTTATCTATTAATAATATGCAAAAATAATTAACTAAATATCACTCTCCAGTATAAAATGGCAGCAATTCTCGCGAGCGCTAAAGTTTCTGTTTTTTTACAGCAGGATCAAAAAGACTTTCTCCAAGTCTTCCCAATGGTTCTACTTGGCACAAACACTAATTAAACACAAAAAACACAACAAAAATAGAGGCTAGATAAATTATTTATTACTAAACAGAATCAAAAAGCAAGGAACAAAAATAAAATTGGGTTGCCTCCCTGCAAGCGGTATCGTTTAACGCCCCTAGCTAGGCATCAAATTTCAATGATGCTCACATGAAAGATAATAATTGAAACATAAAGGTAGCATCATGAAACATGTGACAAACACATCTAATTCTAACATACTTCCTATGCATAGGCATCTTATAGGCAAACAAATTATCAAGGCAAGCAAAAACTAGCATATGCAAGGAAGCGGAAAAAAACAATAGCAATCTCAACATAATGAGAGGTAGTTTAGGAACATGAAAATTTCTACAACCATATTTTCCTCTCTCATAATAATTACATGTGGGATCATAAGCAAATTCAACAATATAGCTATCAAAAAACATATTCTTAACAAGATCCACATGTATGCAAAGTTGACACTCTTCCAAAATAGTAGGATTAACATTAACTAAATTCATGACCTCTCCAAACCCACTTTTATCAGAAATTTCATAAGATTGAACATTCTCCAAATATGTGGGATCTAAAGTTGACACTCTTCCAAACCCACTTTCAATAATATTGCAAACACTATTATCAATCTCATATTTATCATGGGTCTTAAATAAATTTTCAAGTTCATAAGAAGAATCACCCCAATCATGATCATTGCAACAAATAGTAGTCATAGCAAAACTAGCATCCCCAAGCTTGAGGTTTTGCATATCATTAACACAATTGTCATTAAGAGAATTTATGATAACATCATTGCAATCATGCTTTTAATCGAAGGAACTATCAAGTATGGGTGCAATAGCAATGATCTCATGTTTAACATAAGGAACTATAGCAAATTTATCTTCATAAATATTGTCATCATGGCCACAAGAATAGAAATCATCATGTTCATCAAGGGATATTTCAATCAAATCATCAGAATCATAATTATCTATAGATTCATGCATATCATTATTATTTTTCCGAAGCAACGGTCATTCTTTCAATAAATTCTTTGACATAGACATTATGAGCATAGTTTTCATAGCAATACTTAAGTATGTCAAAATTTTCAGATTCGTAGAGAGTAATATCATACTATTAAAACAAAGAAGCAACTTCATAAGCACCCTTAAAAGCAACAAATTCTTCAATTTGTTCGATATCGTAGTAACTATAAACACCCTTTGCATAAGAAGATAAGAATTATTATCATTAAACTCACATAGGTAGGGGAGGTGTTTTTATGGTTCTTAGAGCAACAAGTAAGATCACAAATTTCACAAAGATTCCAAGCATAACATAGCAATCTGTTTATTTGATCCCATAAGAGTCTCCCTTTTTCAGACAAACGGTGACGCAAAAAATGAGCATGCTCATCTAAAGATTTTCCATCAACTAGGCTAGTTGGGGTTTTAGCACAAGCGCATAAGGATAGAAGATGATCCAAGTAGAACACTTTAAGTGGATCCATAACAATAGATTTTTAGCAAGCAAAGATGCAAGCAAAAAGAAGGCACATGGAAACACAAAGAAAGATACATACGGGAAGAAGGTGAACGGAAAAAGGGCGAATAAAACGGCAAGGGTGAAGTGGGGGAGAGGAAAACGAGATGCAAATGGAAAATAATGTAATGCGAAGGATAAGAGTTGTGATGGGTACTTGGTATGTCTTGACTTGGCGTAGATCTCCCCGACAACGGCGCCAGAAATCCTTCTTGCTACCTCTTGAGCACCGCGTTGGTTTTCCCTTGAAGAGGAAAGGGTGGTGCAGTAAAGCAATGTAAGTATTTCCCTTAGTTTTTGAGAACCAATGTATCAATCCAGTAGGAGACCACGCGCGAGTCACCTCGTACCTACACAAACAAATAAGAACCTCGCAACCAACACGATAAAGGGGTTGTCAATCCCTTCACGGCCACTTGCAAGAGTGAGATGTGATAGAGATGATAATAATAAGATAAGTATTTTTGGTTTTTTTATGATATAGATTGAAAGTAAAGATTGCAAAATAAAATAGATTGGAAACTTGTATGATTGAAAATAGACCCGAGGCCATAGGTTTCACTAGTAGCTTCTCTCAAGATAACATAAGTATTACGGTGGGTGAACAAATTACTGTCGAGCAATTGATAGAAACGCAAATAATTATGAGAATATCTAGGTATGATCATGTATATAGGCATCACGTCCATGATAAGTGGACCGACTCCTGCCTACATCTACTAATATTACTCCACACATCGACCACTATCCAGCATGCATCTAGAGTATTATGTTCATAAGAACAGAGTAATGCCTTAAGCAAGATGACATGATGTAGAGGGATAAAATCATGCAATATGATATAAACCCCATCTTTTTATCCTCGATGGCAACAATATAATACGTGTCGTTTCCCTTTCTGTCACTGGGATCGAGCACCGCAAGATTGAACCCAAAGCTAAGCACTTCTCCCATTGCAAGAAAGATCAATCTAGTAGGCCAAACCAAATTGATAATTCGAAGAGACTTGCAAAGATAAACCAATCATACATAAAAGAATTCAGAGAAGATTCAAATATTGTTCATAGATAATCCGGATCATAAACCCACAATTCTTCGGATCTCGACAAACACACCGCAAAAGAAGATTACATCGAATAGATCTCCAAGAGAATCGAGGAGAACTTTGTATTGAGATCCAAAGAGAGAGAAGAAGCCATCTAGCTAATAACTATGGACCCGAAGGTCTAAGGTAAACTACTCACACATCATCGGAGGGGCCATGGAGTTGATGTAGAGGCCCTCCGTGATCAATGCCCCCTCCGGCGGAGCTCTGGAAAAGGCCCCAAGATGGGATCTCTTGGGTACAAAAGGTTGCGGCGGTGGAAATAGGGTTTCGTGGTGCTCCTGGATGTTTGTGGGGTATGTGAACATATATAGGAGGAAGAAGTAGGTCGGTGGAGCTACGAGGGGCCCACGAGGGGGGAGGGCACACCCAGGGGGTAGGCGCGCCCCTGCCTCGTGGCCGCCTCGTTGATTGGTTGACGTCCAATCCAAGTCCTCTGGATCACGTTTGTTCCAAAAATCACGTTCCTGAAGGTTTCATTGCATTTGGACTCCGTTTGATATTCCTTTTCTATGAAACACTGAAATAGGTAAAAAACAGCAATTTGGGCTGGGCCTCCGGTTAATAGGTTAGTCCCAAAAATAATATAAAAGTGTAAAATAAAGCCCATTAACATCCAAAACAGATAATATGATAGCATGGAACAATCAAAAATTATAGATATGTTGGAGACGTATCAAGGGACGTCACCGAGCTGAATGTGTGCAGATCACGGAGATGCCGTGCGTTCGGTACTTGATCGGTTGGATCGCGAAGATGTTCGACTACATCAACCGCGTTTCATAACGCTTCCTCTTTCGGTCTATGAGGGTACGTATACATACTCTTCCCCTCTCATTGCTATGCATCTCCTAGATAGATCTTGCGTGATCATAGGAATTTTTTTGAAATACTGCGTTCCCCAACAATAGTCATACTGCTTACCACCAATGTCTTATTTTGATTCAGCGGTATTATTGGATGAAGCAGCCCGGACCAACCTTACATGACCACGTTCATGAGACCGGTTCCACCAACAGACATGCAACTATTTTTTCATAAAGGTGGCTAGCGGGTGTCCGTTTCTCGAACTTTAGTTGAATCGAATTTGTCAACTTTAGTTGAATCGAATTTGTCTGTGGCTAGTCCTTATTGAAGGTTAAAACAACAAACTTGATAATATCACTATTGTGGTTTTGATGCGTACGTAAGAACGGTTCTTGCTAGAAGCCCGTAGTAGCCACGTAAAACTTGCAACAACAAAGTAGAGGACGTCTAACTTGTTTTTGTAGGGCATGTTGTGATGTGATATGGTCAAGACATGATGTGGTATACATTATTGTATGAGATGATCATGTTTCGTAAAAGTTATCGGCAACTGGCAGGAGCCTTATGGTTGTCGCTTTATTGTATGAAATGCAAACGCCATGTAATTTCTTTACTTTATCGCTATGCGTTAGCGATAGTTGTAGAAGCAATAGTTGGCGAGATGACCAAGACACTACGATGGAGATCAAGGTGTCAAGCCGGTGACGATGGAGATCATGACGATGCTTTGGGGATGGAGATCAAAGGCACAAGATTATGGTGGCCATATCATGTCACATATTTTGATTGCATGTGATGTTTATCTTTTTGCATCTTATTTTGCTTAGTACGGCGGTAGCATTATAAGATGATCCCTTACTAAAATTTCAAGGTATAAGTGTTCTCCCTGAGTATGCACCATTGCGATAGTTTGTCGTGCTGAGACACCACGTGATTATCGGGTCTGATAAGCTCTACGTTCACATACAACGGGTGCAAAACAGTTTTGCACATGCGGAATACTCGGGTTAAACTTGACGAGCCTAGCGTGTACATACATGGCCTCGAAACAATGGAGACCGAAAGGTTGAACGTGAATCATATAGTAGATATGATCAACATAGAGATGTTCACCATTGAAAACTACCACATCTCACGCGATGATCGGACATGGTTTAGTTGATATGGATCACGTGATCATTTAGATGACTCGAGGGGTGTCTATCTAAGTGGGAGTTCTTAAATAATATGATTAATTGAACTTAAATTTATCATGAACATAGTCCTGATAGTATTTGCATATCTATGTTGTAGATCAATAGCTCGCGTATAGCTCCCCTATTTTACTTTTGATATGTTCCTAGAGACAAATAAGTTGATAGTAGCAATGATGCGGACTGGGTCCGTGATTTGAGGATTGTCCTCGTTGTTGCACAGAAGAATTATGTCCTTGATGCACCACTAGGTGACAGACCTATTGCAGGAGTAGATGCAGACGTTATGAATGTTTGACAAGCTCGGTATGATGACTAGATAGTTTAGTGCACCATGCTTTAAGGCTTAGAACCGGTACTTCAAAAACGTTTTGAACGGCACGGAGCATATAAGATGTTCCAAGAGTTGAAATTGGTATTTCAAACTCATGCCCATGTCAAGAGGTATGAGACTTTTGACAAGTACTTTGCGTACAAGATGGAGGAGAATGGCTCAGCCAGTGAGCATGTACTCATAATGTCTGGGTAGTACAATCACTTGAATCCAATGGGAGTTAATCTTCTAGATAAGATAGTTATTGGCAGAGTTCTCTAGTCACTATCACCAAGCTACTAGAACTTCGTGATGAACTATAATATGCAAGGGATGGCGAAAACGATTCCAAAGCTCTTCGTGATCCTGAAATCGGCGAAGGTAGAAATCAAGAAAAAGCATCAAGTGTTGATGGTTGACAAGACCACTAGTTTCAAGAAAAGGGCAAAGGAAAAGAAAGGGAACTTCAAGAATAATGACAAGCAAGTTTCCACTCCCATGAAGAAGCCCAAAGGTAGACCTAAGCCAGAAACTGAGTGCTTCTACTGCAAAGGGAATGGTCACTAGAGCGGAATTACCCCAAATACTTGGCGGATAAGAAGGATGACAAAGTGAACAAAGGTATATTTGATATACATGTTATTGATGTGTACTTTACTAGTGTTCATAGTAACCCCAAGGTATTTGATAACGTACAGTTGCTAAGATTAGTAACTCAAAACAAGAGTTGCAAAATGAACAAAGACTAGTTAAAGGCGAGGTGACGACGTGTGTTGGAAGTGATTCCAAGGTTGATAAGATCACCATCGCACACTCCCTCTACCTTCGGGATTAGTGTTGGACCTAAATAAATGTTATTTGGTGTTTGCGTTGAGCATGAATATGATTGGATCATGTTTATTGCGATACGGTTATTCATTTAAGTCAGAGAATACTTGTTGTTCTATTTACATGAATAAAACCTTCTATGGTCATACACCCAATGTAAATGTTTTATTAAACCTCGATCGTAGTGATACACATATTAATATTGATGCCAAAAAGATGCAAAGTTGATAATGATAGTGCAACATATTTGTGGCACTGCCGTTTTGGTCATATTGGTGTAAAGCGCATGAAGAAACTCCATACATATGGGCTTTTGGAATCACTTGATTATGAATCATTTGATACTTGTGAACCATGCCTCATGGACAAGATGACTAAAAGTCCATTGTCTGGAACAATGGAGCGAGCCAATGACTTATTGAAAATAATACATACCAATGTATGCAGTCCAATGAGTGTTGAGGCACGTGGCGGGTATCGTTATTTTCTGACATTCACAGATGATTTGAGCAGATATGGGTATATCTACTTATGAAACACAAGTCTGAAACATTTAAAAAGTTCAAAGATTTTCAGAGTAAAGTGGAGAATCATCGTAACAAGAAAGTAAAGTTTCTACGATCTAATCGCGGAGGCGAATATTTGAGTTACGAGTTTGGCCTTCATTTAAAACAATGTGGAATAGTTTCACAACTCACGCTACCTGGAACACCACAACGTAATGGTGTGTTCGAACATCGTAACTGTACTTTGTTAGATATGGTGCAATCTATGATGTCTTTTACCGATTTTCCACTATCGCTTTGGGGTCATACATTAGAGACAACTGCATTCACGTTAAATAGGGTACCGTCTAAATCCGTTGAGACGACACCGTATGAACTATGGTTTGGCAAGAAACCAAAGTTGTCGTTTCTTAAAGTTTGGGGTAGTGATGCTTATTTGAAAAAGCTTCAGCCTGATAAGCTCGAACCCAAATCGTAGAAGTGCATCTTCATAGGATACCCAAAAGAAACTGTTGGGTACACCTTCTATCATAGATTCGAAGGCAAGATCTTTGTTGCTAAGAATGTATCCTTTCTAGAGAAGGAGTTTCTCTCGAAAGAAGTGAGTGGTAGGAAGGTAGAACTTCATGAGGTAATTGTACCTTCTCTCGAACTGGAAAGTAGTTCATCACAGAAAACCGTTCGCGTGATGCCTACACCAACTAGAGAGGAAGCTAATGATAATGATCATGAAACTTTATATCAAGTTACTACTGAACCTCGTAGGTCAACCAGAGCACGTTCCGCACCAGAGTGGTACGGGAATCCTATTCTGGAAATCATGTTACTAGACCATGACGAACCTACGAACTATGAGGAAGCGATGATGAGCCCAGATTCCGATAAATGGCTTGAGGCCGGAAATCTGAGATAAGATCCATGTATGAGAACAAAGTGTGGACTTTGGAGGACTTGCCCGATGATCGGCAAGCCATTGAGAATAAATGGATCTTCAAGAGGAAGACGGACGTTGATGGTAGTGTTAGTATCTACAAAGCTCGACTTATCACAAAAGGTTTTTTGACAAGTTCAAGGTGTTGACTACGATGAGATTTTCTCACTCGTGGCGGTGCTTAAGTCTGTCTGAATCATGTTAGCAATTGCCATATTTTATGAAATTTGGCAAATGGATGTCAAAACTGCATTCCTTAATGGATTTCTTAAAGAAGAGTTGTATATGATGCAACCAGAAGGTTTTGTCGATCCTAAAGGTGCTAACAAAGTGTGCAAACTCCAGCGATCCATCTATGGACTGGTGCAAGCATCTCAGAGTTGGAATATACGCTTTGATGAGGTGATCAAAGCATATGGTTTATACAGACTTATGGTGAAGCCTGTATTTACAAGAAAGTGAGTGGGAGCTCTCTAGCATTTCTGATATTATATGTGGATGACATATTGTTGATCGGGAATGATATGGAATTTCTGGATAGCATAAAAGGATACTTGAATAAGATTTTTTCAATGAAAGACCTCAGCGAAGCTGTTTCTATATTGGGTATCAAGATCTATAGAGATAGATCAAGACGCTTGATAGGACTTTCAGAAAGCACATACCTTGATAAAGTTTTGAAGTGGCTCAAAATGGATCAGTCAAAGAAAGGGTTCTGATACGTCTCCAACGTATCTACTTTTCCAAACACTTTTGCCCTTTTCTTGGACTCTAACTTGCATGATTTGAATGGAACTAACCCGGACTGATGCTGTTTTCAGCAGAATTGCCATGGTGTTATTTTTGTGCAGAAATAAAAGTTCTCAGAATGACCTAAAAATCAACGGAGAATATTTTTGGAATATATAAAAAATACTGGCGAAAGAATCAAGGCTAGGGGGCCCACACCCTGTCCACGAAGGTGGGGGCACACCTACCCCCCTGGGCGAGCCCCCTGCCTCGTGGGCCCCCTGGTGCTCCACCGACCTCAACTCCAACTCTATATATTCACGTTCGGAGAGAGAAAAATCAAAGAGAAGGATTCATCGCGTTTTATGATACGGACCCGCCGCCAAGCCCTAATCTCTCTCGGGAGGGCTGATCTAGAGTCCGTTCGGGGCTCCGAAGAGGGGAATCTGTCACCATTGTCATCATCAACCTTCCTCCATCACCAATTTCATGATGCTCACCACTGTGCGTGAGTAATCCCATCGTAGGCTTGCTGGACGGTGATGGGTTGGATGAGATTTATCATGTAATCGAGTTAGTTTTGGTAGGGTTTGATCCCTAGTATCCATTATGTTCTATGATTGATGTTGTTATGACTTTGCTATGATTAATGCTTGTCACTAGGGCCCGAGTGCAATGATTTCAGATCTGAAACTATTATGTTTTCATGAATATATGTGAGTTCTTGATCCTATCTTACAAGTCTATAGTCACCTATTATGTGTTATGGTCCGTTAACCCCGAAGTGACAATAATCGGGATACTTACCGGTGATGAACGTAGTTTGAGGAGTTCATGTATTCACTAAGTGTTAATGCTTTGGTCCGGTACTCTATTAAAAGGAGGCCTTAATATCCCTTAGTTTCCAATAGGACCCCGCTGCCACGAGAGGGTAGGACAAAAGATGTCATGCAAGTTCTTTTCCATAAGCACGTATGAGTATATTTGGAATATATGCTTGCATTACATTGATGAACTGGAGCTAGTTCTATGTCACCCTATGTTATAACTGTTGCATGAGGAATCGCATCCGACATAATTATCCATCACCGATCCAATGCCTACGAGCTTTTCACATATTGTTCTTTGCATAGTTACGTTTCCGTTGCCACTGTTACAATCACTACAAAACCAATATTGTTACTTTTGCTACCGTTACCGCTACTATCATATTACTTTGCTACTAAATACTTTGCTGTAGATATTAAGTCTTTCAGGTGCGGTTGAATTGACAACTCAACTGTTAATACTTGAGAATATTCTTTGGCTCCCCTTGTGTCGAATTAATAAATTTGGGTTGAATACTCTACCCTCGAAAACTGTTGCGATCCCCTATACTTGTGGATTATCAAGACTATTTTCTGGCGCCGTTGCCGGGGAACATAGCTCTATTCTTTGAGTCACTTGGGATTTATATCTGCTGATCACTATGAAGAACTTGAAAGATAAAAGAACCAAGATTTTTCCCTCAACTACGAGGGGAGGTAAGGAACTGCCATCTAGCTCACTTGATTCACCTTCTGTTTTGAGTAAACTTGTGACATCGACTCCTGCTATTCATTCTGATATGTCGCATGTTATTGATGATGCCACTTCTGCTTTGCATGATACTTATGATGAAACTACTTCTATGCTTGATAATACTCTCTACGAATTTCTTGATGAACAACTTGCTAGGGTTAGAGAGAATGAAATTATTGAAACTGATAATATTGATGAAAGTGATGATAAAGATTCCCCCCCTAGATATGAATTGCCTGCTGTGCCTGAGGGTTATGTTATGGATGAAGAAACTGCTAGAGACTTTTTAGCTTGCAATGATGGATATGATCTTAAGAAATTATTAGCTAAGATGAAAGAAAAATCCTTGAATCCTAGAATGAAACATGACCCTGCTTTTGCTACTTCACCTATTTGTATTTTCGATATGGATTATGATTTCTCTATCGATCCTGAGTTAATTACGTTGGTTGAATCTGATCCTTTTTATGGCTATGAATCTGAAACAGTTGTGGCACATCTTACTAAATTAAATGATATAGCCACCCTATTCACTAATGATGAGAAAACTCGCTACTATTATATCCTTAAGTTATTCCCGTTCTCATTAAAGGGTGATGCTAAAACATGGTTTAATTCTCTTGATCCTGGTTGTGTGCGTAGTCCCCAGGATATGATTTATTACTTCTCTGCTAAATATTTCCCCGCTCATAAGAAACAAGCTGCCTTAAGGGAAATATATAATTTTGTACAAATTGAAGAAGAGAGTCTCCCACAAGCTTGGGGGAGGCTTCTCCAATTACTTAATGCTTTGCCTGATCATCCTCTAAAGAAAAATGAAATACTTGATATCTTTTATAATGGACTAACCGATGCTTCCAGAGACCACCTGATAGTTGTGTTGGTTGTGTTTTCAAGGAAATAACAGTTGATAAAGCTGAATTGCTATTGAATAATATGTTGACTAATGAAAATGATTGGACACTTCCTGAACCAACTCCTAAGCCAACTCCAAAGAAAAGGGGTATTCTATTTCTCAGTCATGAAGATATGCAAGAGACAAAGAAATGTATGAAATAAAAGGGTATTAAGGCTGAAGATGTTAAGAATTTACCACCTATGAAGAAATACATGGTCTTGATAACCCGACACAGGTAGTGAAGGTAAATTCTCTCTATAGATTTGATGAAGGTGATATTCCTCGTTATAAGTCTGCTAGCCAATGCTTAGATGAGTTTGATAATTTTATTGTTAAATAAGAAAACTTCAATGCTTATGTTGGTAGACAATTGAAACGTAATGCTTATATGATTGAACACTTGAGTGCTTATATGTCTAGAGTTAAAGGTGAACTTAAACTTATTAGTAAACATGCTTCTATGGTTACCACTCAAGTAGAACAAGTGCTTAAGGATCAGAATGATTTGCTCAATGAATTAAATAATAAGAAAAATGATAATGCTGTTAGAGTTATGACTAGAGGGGGTAAATTGACTCAGGAACCTTTGTATCCTGAGGGCCACCCTAAGAGAATTGAGCAAGATTCTCAGAGAACTAACATTGATGCACCTAGTCCTTCTAAAAAGAAGAAAAAGAAAAATGATAGGAGTTTGCATGCTCCTAGTGAACCTGTGCAGGATCGAAAGTATGTCTAGAGGGGGGGGTGATTAGACTACTTGACCAAATAAAAAATCTATCTTTTTTCCCAATTTTAGTCTTTGCCAGATTTTAGCTATCTTAGCACAAGTCAAGCAATCTTAACACAATTCAAGCAAGCATGCAAAGAGTCTATGAGCAGCGGAAAGTAAAGCATGCAACTTGCAAGAATGTAAAGGGAAGGGTTTGGAGAATTCAAACGCAATTGGAGACACGGATGTTTTGTCGTGGTTCCGATAGGTGGTGCTATCGTACATCCACGTTGATGGAGACTTCAACCCACGGAGGGTAACGGTTGCGCGAGTCCACGGAGGGCTCCACCCACGAAGGGTCCACGAAGAAGCAACCTTGTCTATCCCATCATGGCCATCGCCCACAAAGGACTTGCCTCACTAGCGGTAGATCTTCACGAAGTAGGCGATCTCCTTGCTCTTACAAACTCCTTGGTTCAACTCCACAATCTTTGTCAGAGGCTCCCAAGTGACACCTAGCCAATCTAGGAGACACCACTCTCCAAGAAGTAACAAATGGTGTGTTGATGATGAAATCCTTGCTCTTGTGCTTCAAATGATAGTCTCCCCAACACTCAACTCTCTCTCACAGGATATGGATTTGGTGAAAAGAAGGTTTGAGTGGAAAGCAACTTGGGGAAGGCTAGAGATCAAGATTCATATGGTAGGAATGGAATATCTTGGCCTCAACACATGAGTAGGTGGTTCTCTCTCAGAAAATGTGTATTGGAAGTGTAGGTATGTTCTGATGGCTCTCTCCACGAATGAAGAGTGGGTGGAGGGGTATATATAGCCTCCACACAAAAACTAACCGTTACACACAATTTACCAATCTCGGTGAGACCGAAGTGAAAAACTCGGTCGGACCGATTTAGCAAACCTAGTGACCGTTAGGATTTTCGGTGGGACTGAGATGCAACTCGGTAGGACCGATATGGTTAGGGTTAGGGCATAACGTAATCTCGGTGTGACTGATTACACAAACTCGGTGGGACCGATTTTGGTAATAAGCTAACCAGAGAGTTGGCCAGGTAAACTCGGTGAGACTGATCGCTCATTTCGGTGGGATCAAAATGTTACGAAAGAGAAATAGAGAGTTTACATTGCAATCTCGGTGGGACCGATCGCTCATCTCGGTAGGACCGAAATGTTACGAAGGGAAACAGAGAGATTACAACCCCATCTCGGTGTGACCGAAATCCCTATCGGTGAGACCGATTTGCCTAGGGTTTGTGGCAGTGGCTATGGCATTTGAAACTCGGTGGCGCGGATAGAAAGAATCGGTAGGGCCGAGTTTGATTTTTGGTTTAGGTCATATGTGGATGTGGGAAGGTAGTTGAGGGTTTTGGAGCATATCACTAAGCACTATGAAGAAAGAACCTCATTAAACAACACCTCATCCCTCCTTGATAGTATTGGCTTTTCCTATAGACTTGATCTTGGATCACTAAAATATAAAATGTAGAGTCTTGAGCTTTGAGCTTGAGCCAACCTTTTTGTCCTTAACATTTTGAGGGGTCCACATTCCTCATCCATGCCATGCCATTCATTGAGCTTTTCCTGAAATATTAATCTTGGAATAGCATTAGCTCAATGAGCTATATGTTGTTAGGAATTACCAAAACCACCTAGGGATAGTTGCACTTTCAATCTCCCCCTTTTTGGTAATTGATGACAACATATAGATCAAAGCTTCGACAAATGACAATAAGAGTGAAAGACATTGTCGCTTTGAGAAGTATGTGAAAAGCAAGAACTCCCCCTAAATTTGTGCATAGTTTATGGTTTGCTTTGGACTGCAAATGCACAAAGAGTTAGGCTCATGGGTTACTCTTCCATGTCACATACATCTTGGTGGAGCGCTCAAAATGATAATAATTAAATGCATGCACTCATCACCAAGCATTATATAGGGATAAAGGGATAATGTCATCCAACAAGCATTAATGTAGCATATGATCAAACACATGATCATCCAAGTATCACGCAGACAGAAAGTATATCTCAAACAAGCAAAGCAAACAAAGTTCAATCACCAAAGCAAGAGAGAATAAAAAGCAACGCTCTCTCTCGAAGCCTATGATCTATACATTTTTCTCCCCCTTTGGCAACAAGTTAACAAAAAGTTCCTAGAAAATGCATAGCACTAAATCGTCTCTCAGGCTTGGTCTTCAAGTGGTGGTGTCCGGATAACTCCAAGAAAGAAGGCTTCAATCGAAGTAGATGGAGCTGATGGAGTAGGTGCTGGAGCTGGTGGCACTGAAGCTATAGCTGGTGCAGATGACGTGGCTCTGGTGTCTAGAACAGGCACTGCAGCAGACCTCTAAGCTCTAGGCACTCCGGCAAATGCATCAGTGGTTGTCTTTCCCATCCTCTCCTGCATATCATCTTGAAGTTGCTCCACAACAGACTGAATCTCAGTTACCTTCACATCCAAGTCATAGAACTTTTGCTCCATGATTCTTTCCAAGCTCTCATGGTTTTGAGTCAGGGTGGCCAGTCCCTTCTCAATCCTTAGAGTGGATGCAATCAGGTAGCCAAGCTGATCTTGCTTGCTCTTCAGGAGATACTGAGATGCTTCTTCAGTAGTTGGCATCCTTGCAGCCTTTTCAGCTTTTGCCTTCTCCTTCTTGGCTTGTGCGTGCACAGATGATGGTTCATCCTCATTCATAACCATATTGTTTTCCTCGAAGTCTGGATAGATAGGCATGTGCTCCTTGTCCAGCAGATATGTACCAGTGCCCATCTTGGAGTTGATCAGCCCCTGGATCTGTGGGGCATACCCACAACTCCTCTTCTAATCTGCAACTGTCCTCTTGATAGTTTCAACTATTAGGCTCATGACTTTGAACTTCTATGGGACATCAAAGATGTGAATCAAGTTAATTGCATGGCCTCTAATCATCTTGTGATCACCTGACTTTGGCAAGAGAGTGTGCCTGAGGATCCAGTTGATGGTTGGCAAGCCTGACAGAAGGTAATGTACAGATCCAAACTTATGTGTCTCAAGAGCAGCATCTGGGATCTCCTTGTACATGTGTGTGTCGGATTTCGGGTTCCGGCAGACCCTTGAGGTTCGAACACTGGGGTGCACGCGGAGATTTCGCCTCCTACCTACCTGCACCCCTCCGCCTTGCTAGGATCTGAACTATGGAAAGAACAACACAAGAGACGCAGGGTTTATACTGGTTCGGGCCACCGTTGTGGTGTAATACCCTACTCCAGTGTGTGGTGTGGTGGATTGCCTCTTGGGCTGATGATGATGAACAATACAAGGAAGAACAGCCTCGCGAGGGTCTGTTCTTGGCTGGGGCGATGAACTGCTGGGAGGAGCTCAGTCACCCTTCTCTCTCTCTCTCTACCTGATCTTCTCTATCCTTCGATCCCTCTCTTTTCTTCCAACCTCCCAGCCCCCTTTGCTCGGTGGGTGGCTGGTCCTATTTATAGAGGCCCTGGTCCTCTTCCCAAATATCGAGCGGGAAGGGAGCCAACAATGGCGGGCTAATTTGAAGGGGGACAGCTAGTATCAACTATCCTGACAAAAGTAGTCTTCGCCTACGCAAAGCTCTGGTGATGACGCCGTCTTGGGCTCCACGGTGACCTCCGTCTTGTAGTCCTCCTGTCTTGGTCTCGTTGCACCGAAACGGCAACCTTTGCCTGATGCCTCGGTACTCCGTGGCTGCGCTTGCCCCCTTTGCACCAAAGAGGAAGGGAGGACACTGCGCGGGCTGGCACCCGCCTGGCGCCCCCGGTCGTCATGGCTTGCGTCACGGGCACCTCGTGAGGTACCCCGCCTTGATCTCTCCGTCTCCTCGTGAGCCAGCCTGACGAGGCCGTGCCTGAGGAAGCTCCGCGCCGTCTGCCTCGTGAGGCTTGGCCCCTCGCGAGGGTCTTGGGTTTGTGTTGGTGAAGATGGGCCGCGCTGGGCCCCCCTTTGAGCCACGCCGCAGGCCGCAAGCAGGCAAGTCTGGGGACCCCCGTTCCTAGAACGCCGACAGTAGCCCCCGGGACCAAGGCGCGCCTGGACTTGGCCGTGCAGGGAGGCGGAAGGGCAAGAGCGAAGCACCGCGGGTCTTAACAGCCTGCGGCCTTGGGCGTCGCGTGGCGGTTGATTGGACGTGGGCGCCTCCACTTCCCCATGGCGCCTCGGCAACTGCACGGATTGGACGAGTCCCTGCATGCAAAGTGGGTCATGATTACCTGCAATCATGGAGGTAGGCGGTTGGCCTTCGCCGGCCATAAGTACGGAACAGCGCGCGCCCTTCCAGTCCATCCCTCCTTGCTTCTCCTTCTTCCCGATCCTTGCTCCGTCTTGCTGCGATGGCTCCGATCCGCCGGTTCTCGATGGCAGAGAAGGGAAAGGCTCCCCGAGGGGAACCCACTCCCACCGAAGAAACGGCTCGCCCCCCGTGGCCCGGACGAGGGGGGCCCTTCAGGTGGTGTCGAGGCCTTGGTGCGAGCGGGTGCCGCCGGGGTTCCCGCTGCCATTGTACGCCCACGTCGAGGGCCCCGAAGGAGCTGATGCTGACCGCCATGGGTGGCGCCGCCATCGGCGCCGACGGGTCACGAAGGTGTGGGTCGTCCCCCCTGGGGTCCACACTGAGGGCTCCTCCCAAGAGTTCGTGCTCCACGTCACCATTCCTCTTCAGTCTTGGATCCGCCTTCCTCCCTTCTTTGCCTCCATCATCCCGCAGGGGGAGCCCCTGGAGCTCTGGCTGCAGCACGCCAGCTGCAGCACCCTCACGACCGAGGCAGAGGTCGCGGTCATTTCCCCGGGCGAGGTCTTCATGACTCGGGGCTGGAGAGAGATCGCCCGGGTTTGCAGGGTAAGGGGCGTCTTCGCGGTCCACTTGGATTACGACGGTGCTTCGGTGATGCTCTTCAAGGTCTTCGATGCGAGCGGGCGCCGGCTGGAGTGCTGCCCCGGAGAAGGTGGCCAGGACCCTGCCGTGACGAGGACTGGGCCCGCCAACCGCTCCCTTGGCGGCTCCTCAGGCGGTGGAGGCGTCGGAGGCTCCAGCGACTTCGGCGAGCTCTTCGCGACTCCGGAGACGAGCGACGACAGCTACGAGCCCCCGAGCCAGTGCCGCTCCTGGAGCAGGGCGGGCTCGTCAGGCCGCCGCCGACTCTGATCTGGATGGGGTTGGCGTCGGTGCTTGACGGCCACTGTTGATGATGGTGTCTTTTGCAGGGTCGCGCGTAGTTTGTGTCCCTTTAGGATCTGTTCCCTGCGAGGAATCAAAAACGCGCCCCGTGGGGGCTTGTAAGGTGCCTGTGATCCTGTTTTGTTAATATAACCCTTGTCGTAGAATTGCACGAGTTGCTCATTCCGTCTTAGCTCAGTCCTCCCTATCGAGCCTCACGAGGGCTTGGTGCTCTGCGCCGACAGGTCCCAGTCCCAAGGCGGCTTCAGCCGTCGCTGGTATGCCAGGTCGCGATGCCATGGTCAAGGCCAGGAGGTGAGCGACCTGGAGTCCGGTAAGAGCTCCTGAGTCGCGATGCTCAGGAGGTCCCCTTTGGTGCCCAAGCAGCCATCGTTTGGTGAGAAAGGAGAGCGGCGTCGCTAACACGGGATAGCATTAGGTGCGGGGATGGTGCCACGGTAGCTGGCGCTTCCGGGTGATGACTTATCTCGAGGATCAGGGGCCGCTCTCTAGTGTGTCACCGGGTCCTTGCATCGGCACGCGCGAGGTTGCTCGGCGAGGTCCTCGTGTGTCTCTCCCCTCTTGCCTTTGCTCCCATTTCTGCTCTATGTCCTTGGGTCCCGGCCCTCGAGCGAGTCTCAGCCGTCCCTGGTATGCCAGGTCACGATGCCGTGGTCAAGGCCAGAGGGTGAGGGCTGGAGAGCAAGTAGGAGCCCTGAGTCGCGATGCTCAGGCACCCCCCCCTTTAACGTGCAAGCGGTTCACGCGGACGAGAGCGAAGGAGACACCGCAAGGGCCTCACCTGACGCAGCTCCTTCAGGAGGTCCTGCAGGTCCATCATAGAAAAAACAAGGGGTTGCCATGACAATTGACAGTCAGCCGTTGGTTGCTTCCGAGGGGTAGTGAGGCACTGAAGGCTTGACGAGGTGACGCTATGCGGGGCTGCCGCGGCCAGAGCTCAGCCATCTAGGTTTGTCGGCGTTGCAGGGACGGACCCATGCGCAAGCGTCATGCCGTTTGGGAGCAGCTCCGTTAGTTGGCGTCAGCTGAGCAGGCAACTAGGTAAAACACATTAGCCACGAAGGAGTGGATTCGTTCAAATAAATGCTGGGAATGCGGACATCACTGGGTCAGGCCCGAGCGACTTGGGGGGTCATGCAGCCCGAGGGGCGCCCCCAACAAGGTAAGCTAACAACATGGAATAAAAAGGGGATACACGCCGCAGGGACGGACCCACGCGGCCTGGGAATAATGCAGCCCTGGGGGCACTCCTAGCTAGAAATAAAACTCGAAAGATGTCACCTGATGATGTCGAGGACGAAGGAGCGTTGATGTAGCAGGCTTGGTGGGCTGCGGGAGCCGATCCTCATGAGCCCCCAGGCCCAGGGGCCTCGGGAGGCTCCGGAGGCGCTGGCGGCTCCTCACGGGCCATCTCTATCCCTGCCAGGGCTGCACAACGCCTGGCCTCTCGTGCCCCCGTGATGCCCCTCATGAGGCGCCGGTACGTGTCAGTCGCGTTCGGCAAGCCGTAAGGCATGCGAACGTAGCTGTGGGGTGGGCCTCCGTAGCGCCCCACTCGCGAGGGCCAGAGGCGCTCCAGAGAGGCGACTCAGTTGAGCCCTGGTATGTCGATGCAGACGCGCAGCCCGCCATCCTCGCCTGGATGGGGAGCCACTGGTGGTAGGCGGCGGCCACCTTTCATGACTCTTGACTCCTGTAGCTCCTGAATGGCCTTGCTGACGAACTCCTGAGGGTCTGGGTCTCCTTGCCTTGCTCCTTCTTGAGGGAAACGTGCTTCAAAACACGCCTCCATGTGGTGCCCAAGCGCCTCCCTCGTGACCCTAGCTAGGTCGGTAGCCTTCTAGGGGAGAGCCCCCGAGCCCTGCCTGAGGAGGGCGCCGGGCGCGCTTTCCTATGCGATGGAAGGAGGTTCCCCCTGGGTAGGCGCGGGCCCAGAGGGGCCTGCCTCCTGAGTGGTCGGGCCGGACGATGTCGTCTTCTTCTTAGGGGCGGTCTCGGGAGGCCTCCTGCTTCCATGATCCGGGTCTTCCAGTGACACGGCCTGAAAGGCTCGTTCCAGGGAACACACCGCGTCCTTCTCTTCACATGGCACCGTGATGACTCCGCGGCTTCCTGGCATCTTGAGGACGTTGTAGCCGTGGTGAGTTACGGCCATGAACTTGTCCAGCGCTGGGTACCCAAGGATGGTGTTGTACGGCAGGCGAATGTGAGCGACGTCGAAGTCGATGAGCTCGGTGCAGTAGTTGTCGCGTGCCCCGAAGGTGACAGGGAGGCAGACCTGCCCAATCGGGACCGTGGAGCCGTCGGTGACACCGGAGAAAGGCTTGGTTGGCTGAAGCTGGCTGTAGGGCACTTGGAGGTTGTTGAATGTTTCCACGGACAGGACGTTGAGCCTTGCACCGCCATCGATGAGGGTCTTGGTGACCACCACGTTGCTGATGATTGGGGAACAAAGCATCGGGAGAACTCCGGCTGTAGCCGCATACTTGAGCTGATCTGCTGAGCTGAACGTGATGGCGCACGCCGACCACCTGAGAGGGCACGTGGCTTCGAGCCTAGGGAGGACTTCGTTCACTTCGCGGGCGAACTGCTTGAAGATGTGCTGAGAGGCTGGGGCTTGTGCCCCGCCCAGGATGCAGGCGATCGCGCGCGGCTCCTGGAAGCCCCCAGCCCCTTCGTCCTGGTGGCGGTCCTCGTTTCTCCTTGGCTGCGGCGGCAGCGGTGGGAGGCCTGCGTTGCCTTGCGGGCGATCCTCGCGAGGCTGATCCATCCAGTCTCCCTCGCGAGGCGGGTCTTGCCAGCTATCCTCGCGAGGTTGATCGCGCCACCCTTGGCGCGGGCCACGGTCTTCCCAGTGTCCTACGTTCCTTCCTCCTCCCCAGCCGTAGCCCCGGTCACTGCGGTCAGGGCGACGGCCGATCCTTCCTTCTCGCACGGCTCGGAGCTCTTGACATTCGTTGGTGTTGTGGGTGTGGAGGTCGTGCTACACACAGTACCGGCTACCCTTGGAAGGTTCGGGCTGATATCTACCCCGCTTGGTGTCTGGTTCTGCCGCGAGCACGGCAGCCCCCTTGCGCTTCACATCCTTGGCCTTGGGCTTCTTGTCTTCTGGGTCTGCGGCAGGCAGCTCGAGGAGGGAGAGACGCCCTTCCTCGGCCCTGGCGCACTTGGTTGCCAGGTTGAACAGTTCCAAGGAAGCGCACATGTCTTCATGCATCGCCAGCTCCTCCTTCATCTTGACGTCACGCACGCTGTCGGAGAAGGCCGAGATGATGGCCTCCTCAGTCACCTTGGGAATCTTGAGGCGTGCGTTGTTGAAGCGCTAGATGTACTTCTGCAGGGTCTCCCCGGGCTGTTGCTTGATGCGGCGCATGTCGCTCACGGCGGGTGGCCGGTCGCGAGTGCCTTGGAAGTTGGCGATGAAGCGGGTGCGCATCTCGTCCCAGGAGGAGATTGTGCCTGGAGCCAGGTTCAGGAGCCAGGTGCGGGCCCCGTCCTTGAGTGCCATGGGGAACCAGTTCGCCATGACCTTCTCGTCTCCGTTGGCAGCTTCGATGCCCAGCTCATAGAGCTGGAGGAACTCCGCAGGGTCAGCCGTGCCGTCGTAGCGAGGAGGCAAGTCTGGCTTGAACTTGCCGGGCCACGCGATGTTGCGTAGCTCGGCGGTGAAGGCGCGGCAGCCTGCTGTGGCCACGGGAGGCCTTGGATGACGGGGAACTTGGTCTTGCATGTCCCCACACGCTGCAGTTGGGAGCACCGCGGGGGCTTGACGCGCGGGAGCAGGAGCATGGTTGCGACGTGCTAGAGCAAGGAGCGTCCGGGTAGCTTCCTGCGGGCGAGGGACTTCTTGATAGCTCTGCTCTTGCTACGCTGGCGCCTGACGGAGCGGGTTCCGCCCAGGGGCCACGCGCCTTGGAGCCATGGCGCCTTCCTGAGGAGGAGGCGGCCGGGGCGCCGCCGGAGCTTCATTGCCTGCGCGGGGCAGGGTGCGGTGCAGCGGAATGGACAGCGCAGGAGAGCCCCCTGCGGCGCGGACGAGCTCGGTGACGCGGTCGAGCCATTCTTCATAGACGTCATCGATGGGACGGTAGCGCAGGAGCTCGTTCGCCGCGATGAGTGCAGCCCGAGCCTTCATGGGCGCGCGGAGCGCGCGGGACGAAGAACCAGCTGGGGTGAGCAAGGGAGTTGCGGTGCGGCCATCTTGCCGCACGGACGGATGCTGGGACGATGCTTGCTGGTCGTCCCCCACCGGGCCGGTGGTGGCGTTGACGGCATGCGACAGGGAATGGCGAGGACGCCCGCCAACAGGGGCCATCTGGGCGACGCGAGAAGTGAGCGCGGCCCGGCGCTCAGCGCGGGCCCGACGAGCGTCAGACATGGGCGTGATGGTCGGAGGAGAACGGGGTGGTGGAAGATGAATCCCGGCGCACCCCTACCTGGCACGCCAAATGTCGGATTTCGGGTTCCGGCAGACCCTTGAGGTTCGAACACTGGGGTGCGCGCGGAGATTTTGCCTCCTACCTACCTGCACCCCTCCGCCTTGCTAGGATCTAAACTATGGAAAGAACAACACAAGAGACGCAGGGTTTATACTGGTTCGGGCCACCGTTGTGGTGTAATACCCTACTCCAATGTGTGGTGTGGTGGATTGCCTCTTGGGCTGATGATGATGAACAATACAAGGAAGAACAGCCTCGCGAGGGTCTGTTCTTGGCTGGGGCGATGAACTGCTGGGAGGAGTTCAGTCACCCTTCTCTCTCTCTCTCTACCTGATCTTCTCTATCCTTCGATCCCTCTCTTTTCTTCCAACCTCCCAGCCCCTTTGCTCGGTGGGTAGCTGGTCCTATTTATAGAGGCCCTGGTCCTCTTCCCAAATATCGAGCGGGAAGGGAGCCAACAATGGCGGGCTAATTTGAAGGGGGACAGCTAGTATCAACTATCCTGACAAAAGTAGTCTTCGCCTATGCAAAGCTCTGGTGATGACGCCGTCTTGGGCTCCACGGTGACCTCCTTCTCGTAGTCCTCCTGGTCTTGGTCTCGTTGCACCGAAACGGCAACCTTTGCCTGATGCCTCGGTACTCCGCGGCTACGCTTGCCCCCTTTGCACCAAAGAGGAAGGGAGGACACTGCGCGGGCTGGCACCCGCCTGGCGCCCCCGGTCGTCATGGCTTGCGTCACGGGCACCTCGTGAGGTACCCCGCCTTGATCTCTCCTCCTCCTCGTGAGCCATCCTGACGAGGCCGCGCCTGAGGAAGCTCCGCGTCGTCTGCCCCGCGAGGCTTGGCCCCTCGCGAGGGTCTTGGGTTTGTGTTGGTGAAGATGGGTCGCGCTGGGCCCCCCTTTGAGCCACACCACAGGCCGCAGGCAGGCAAGTCTGGGGACCCCCGTTCCCAGAATGCCGATAGTGTGCCATTGTGTTGTGATCCTTCTTCCTGTTGGCATAGACATCCAAGTCATCTTCACTCTCTTTTGGGGCATTGATCAACTTCGCCCATTTAGCAACTATGGACTGGTACCTCGTACCTTCAGACATCCAGACAATCTTTCCATCTGGGTAGAAATGAGTTGTGGAGTAGAACTGCATGATGAGCTCATCATTCCATTTTGTGAACTTCTGAGCCACAAACTCATCGACTCCACAAGCCTTGAAACTGTCATGTACACCTGGATAGTGATCCTCATTCTCCTTGATGTAGTCCCAGTCGACCCATCTCATGTCACACACTATGGGCTTCTTTCAAGCAACACTGTCTCATAGAAGTCCTGATGTTCCTTTGTATGGAACCTGTAATCCACAGCAGTCCTCCTCCTGGTGGCATATGGATCTGACTCTCTCCATAGCCTCAGACCTGAGTCCTTCCTTATCTTCATGTTCTCAGCTACTGGATGAGCATCATTGTGATCTGGAATTTTTGGCTTCAGCTTCCTCAAGACATGTGACTCATCATCTTCATCTTCCATTTCAGCTTTAGGCACTGGGCCTTGTTCTTTTCCTCAGCAGGGATGTTCCTGGTGCTCCTCTTCGGTTTTAGCTTTGGAGCTGGAGCAGCAGCCTTTGGAGTAGTCTTAGGCTTAGATGGAACAGCCCCTGCCCTGATGGCATCACCCATAAGCTTCTGAGCTTTGGGTGCTGGTGCAACATCTTCTTCCTCTTCCTCTTCAGAATCTCTCATGATTGAGGACCTCCCAAGCACTCTAGCAGTGGTCTTTTTGACCCTCTCCTTCCTCTTCTTCCCTTCTGCAGCAGCCTCTTTGGGTTCAGATTCCAAAGGGACTTGAGTAGACGCTCTGGCCTTAGACATTGGAATTCTCTTTGCAGGCATCTTGGTTTTCATGCCAGGCTTAGTGGCAGCAGCAATGCTATATTCCTTCTTAACCATTTTCTTCTTGGAAGTGGCCTCATCCTCAACTGCCACATAGTCTTCATCCTTAGATTCAGAGGTCTTCTTCTTTCTGGCCCTGGTGGCAGCTTTGGGTAAGTTGCTTGGGATGCTCCTGCTACCATCATCTGAGTTGCTAGAGGGACTAGTGCCCTCACTCAGGTGAACCTGCTCCTCTGACATGTTCTGGCTGTCACTCTGATCAGACATATTGCAAACACTGACAGCAGACCCTGTGAATAGATATAGATGAGATAGAGTTGATGAGCATCACAAAATGCAGAGGTTTTTGCAAAAGAATGAGTCAAAAACTTAGTTTTAGTTTTCCACAGAAAGCATTTCGGATCAACCGATTTGTAAACTTGGTGATATCGAAGCAGCTGTTGGAACCTAAACTGGTGAACTCGGTCAGACCGAGTCACAGTTCGGTGGCACCGAGACTGCTAGGGTTTCACAAAGTCCTGAACTCGGTCACACCGATTTGCAATTCTCGGTCAGACCGGAAATTACATGTGCAATGGCCTGAGCCGAATTGGTGGTACCAAGTTCCACAACTCGGTTGGTCCGAGATAGTTTCAGCGAAAACCTAACCCTAAATTCTCAATTCATGACTAAACTACGGAGTGTTTTGACTGGATAAGAATGATCTCAATCGTGGCAAGATACATGGCGAACACAATGTGCTAGGAATCAGATAGGGATAGCACAGTGATCGACTTCATACCCTAGTTCGGCGGAGAACTCGCTACGGCAGCAACGGCGGGGATGATTCCCGTTGACGGCGGCGGAGACCAGCGGCAGGAGGCGGCTGGCGACGAGGAAGACGATCCGAAGACCCTGGAGGCAGAGTGGGCTAAGCGCGGGTCGACGAGGTTCGGAAAGTTTTCCAAAATTTGACCCGTGGATATATATAGCCCAACCCTGTCGGTGTGGCCGAGCGGAACAACTCGGTGGCACCGAGATTCATAACTGCAAGCAGTTACTGAAACTCGGTGTGACCAAAAGGTTTGAATTGGTTGCACCGAGGTTGAAAACCTAGATCGACTAAGTGATCTCGGTATGACCGAAATGGGTGAATCGGTCAGACCGAAACGCACAAAGAAATTTTGGAAGTTTAAGTCTATGACGAATCGGGGACTCCGAGTGCTCCTCACACAGAGTGGTTTGAATCTGACTTGATCAAATTTTGTGATGCAGCATGAATAGAGTTTGAGACGAGAAAAGCATAGATAGCTAGAGAAGGTTCTTAGGCATTCTTGTCCATCCACTTGGCCAAAAGAAAGGAAACCAATCAATCAAAACAACAAGTGGATGTCCTCGAATGAGTAAATCATGCAACCAACATGCTCCCACAATAAAATGGGAAATGAAATATGTGGCAAAGCATGCACAAACAATTCTAGCATCTATCAAGCAATTGGCGATGACTAGGTCATCTATATATGAGTATAATGACTTAGGAGTCAAATGAGAACATTTGATCATAGGTCATACTCATCGTTTAAGCACAAGTGGGGTTACCACTTTTACATAAAGTGTTGTTGTGTTCACACCATTAGAGTTGCTTTAACTCAATTGTTAGAGTAAAGCTCCCCCTAGATGTGAGATCCCCCCTAAGAGGGATGAACTAACCTTGGGTTTTGTCGTTGATGACTTCATGTAGGTGTTGAAGATGTGGATGCTCTATGTTGATGTAGATCATTTGGAGCTATCCTTTGGAGTGAATTGCACTTTCAATACCTACACGGGTTAGTCCCACAAGGAACAAGCAAGGGTATCCATAGACATAGAGTGATGCACACACAAGATGATGTCTATGAAAGCTTTAGGTTACCTTGTCCCTTGTCTTACCAACAAGAGGGTTTGTGATTCCTTGAACTAATGCAAGATGTGGAAGTTGATTGCACTTGTTCTTGCCAAAATGATAAGAGTGAAGTATGTTGGCGGAGTCACCCTCGAGAACTCTTCTAGTTCTTCTTCTTTGAGATCCACACCATCTTGATGGGAATCCTCGGAGTTGTAGTTGTACTTGATGAAGTGGAACTTGATGTAGTCTTGGGAACCCACTTGACCAAGGCCTTAGGAGCTTCTTCAAATGCATCAATTTCCTCTTGAAGCTTGTCCTTGCCTTTTTGCTTGTGGTCTTATGGTGGAAGATCATCTTGAGCTTGTGTCCCTTTAGATGAAGTAGGATCATACTTCTCTTGTTGAGGAACAAACTTCGTCTTGGGGTATTGATCTTCTTCCCACTCAACTCCATTGGCATTGAACTTTCGTTCAAAACCAATACCTTGATTCTTCTGGTGTCTCCCTTGCTTGTGTACAATTTCCTCGAATTGCTTACTCCCGGCAAGGCTCTTGTAAACACCTTTCTCTATAATTCCCTTCAATAAGCTATTTTCTTGCTCAAGTGTAACTTGGCTAAGAGAATCATTAGTGGAATCAAGAGAACTACTAGAAGCAACAACATTGGATATATCATGATTATTGTTACTACTAGAGGAAGAATCTTTCTTGTTCTTGTTACTAGACTTGACTTGAGGCATGTAAGTGGATAAGAGTAAACGCTTGGCAATGTAAGAAGAACTTTTCTTGTGAAGATCATCATTGATTGCCTTTAAGAACTCATGCTCTTGCTCAAGGTTTAGCTTTTCAAAACGTAATTTCTCATGAGTCCTTAAAAGTTCTCGATGATCTCCTAAGATAGTTTCATGAGCTAACTTAAGAGTGTTTAGTTCTTTAGTTAGAGACTCAATCTTCTCCTTATCATTGTCATTCGTTTCATTATAGTATTCATCACTATAGTTGTCAACAAGTAACTCATCATCACCTAACAAGTCATCTTCATCACTATTGAAATCAACATACTCGGGGTGTGATACCTTTGGACCTTTGGCCATGAAGCATCTTCCAATTCCTTCATTTGGTGAATCAAATATGTCGTAGGAGTTGGTTGACACAAGTGCTAATCCGGCAACACCTTCATCTTGAGTATATTCGGAGTCGGAGTGATAGCTTCTCTCAGAGTCATTGTCGGAGTCGGAGCCGGATACCCATTCACCAACATGAGCTTGATGTCTTCGTTTTGTGTAGCTCCTTGATGACTTGTCCTTCCTTTCCGAATCCTTGCTTCTCCGAGGGTGTCTTCATTCATATCAATCATCCCTACTCCTTCTCTCTCTTGATGGTGATTCTTCTCTTCTACTTATTCTTTTGGGAGAATCTTCTCTTCTCTTGTGGGGAGCCGTACACTCATTAGAGTAGTGTCCGGGTCTTCCACAATTGTAGCAGTTTTGCTCTCGACTAGAAGATCTTTTGTCATTGTAGGACCTTGACTTGGAACTTCTCTCCTTGCTTCTACTTTTGTAGAAATTGTTGAAGTTCTTCACCATTAGGCTCAATTTTTCATTGAAGGTTTGTTTCTCACTTGATGATGTGGGGGCTTCACATGAGGCTTTGTAAGCACCACTTGACTTGTTATGGAGCTCCTCCTTATCCTTGAGTGACATCTCATGAGCAACGATTCTTCCAATGACTTCCGTTGGCTTGAGATCTTTGTAATTTGGCATCATTTGGATCAATGTGCATACGGTATCGTATTTTCCATCCAATGCTCTTAGGATCTTCTTGATGATGAATTTGTCGGTCATCTCTTCACTTCCTAAGCCGGCAATCTCATTTGTGATAAGAGCAAGCCTAGAGTACATTTCAGCGACACCTTCACCATCCTTCATTTTGAACTTTTCAAGTTGACTTTGAAGCACATCCAACTTGGATTCCTTGACGGAGTCGGTACCTTCATGCATATCAATCAAAGTATCCCAAATTTCCTTTGCATTCTCAAGACGGCTGATTTTGTTGAATTCTTCGGGGCACAATCCGTTGAAGAGGATATCACAAGCTTGAGCATTGTATTGTAGCATCTTCAACTCATCTGCGGTAGCTTCACGATTCGGTTCTCTCCCATCAAAGAATTCACCTTGCAAGCCAACACACACAATAGCCCAAATGGCGGGGTTATGTCCAAGAATATGCATTTTCATCTTATGCTTCCAACTAGCAAAATTAGTACCATCAAAGTAAGGACCTCTATGGTGATAATTTCCCTCGCTAGACGCCATACTCTCCTAGGTTGTGAAACCAAGGCTATGACCACCAAAAGCTATGGAAATCAAAGCAAATGGAGACCAAAGCTCTGATACCACTTGTAGGATCGAAAGTATGTCTAGAGGGGGGTGATTAGACTACTTGACCAAATAAAAAATCTATCCTTTTCCCAATTTTAGTCTTTGGCAGATTTTAGCTATCTTAGCACAAGTCAAGCAATCTTAACACAATTCAAGCAAGCATGCAAAGAGTCTATGAGCAGCGAAAAGTAAAGCATGCAACTTGCAAGAATGTAAAGGGAAGGGTTTGGAGAATTCAAACGCAATTGGAGACACGGATGTTTTTTCGTGGTTCCGATAGGTGGTGCTATCGTACATCCACATTGATGGAGACTTCAACCCACTGAGGGTAACGGTAGCGCGAGTCCACGGAGGGCTCAACCCACGAAGGGTCCACGAAGAAGCAACCTTGTCTATCCCATCATGGCCATCGCCTACGAAGGACTTGCCTCACTAGCGGTAGATCTTCACGAAGTAAGCGGTCTCCTTGCCCTTACAAACTCCTTGGTTCAACTCCACAATCTTTGTCGGAGGCTCCCAAGTGACACCTAGCCAATCTAGGAGACACCACTCTCCAAGAAGTAACAAATGGTGTGTTGATGATGAACTCCTTGCTCTTGTGCTTTAAATGATAGTCTCCCCAACACTCAACTCTCTCTCACAGGATATGGATTTGGTGGAAAGAAGGTTTGAGTGGGAAGCAACTTGGGGAAGGCTAGAGATCAAGATTCATATGGTAGGAATGGAATATCTTGGCCTCAACACATGAGTAGGTGGTTCTCTCTCAGAAAATGTGTATTGGAAGTGTAGGTATGTTCTGATGGCTCTCTCCTCGAATGAAGAGTGGGTGGAGGGGTATATATAGCCTCCACACAAAAACTAACCGTTACACACAATTTACCAATCTCGGTGAGACCGAAGTGAAAAACTCGGTCGGACCGATTTAGCAAACCTAGTGACCGTTAGGATTTTCGGTGGGACTGAGATGCAACTCGGTAGGACCGATATGGTTAGGGTTAGGGCATAACGTAATCTCGGTGTGACCGATTACACAAACTCGGTGGGACCGATTTTGGTAATAAGCTAACCAGAGAGTTGGTCAGGTAAACTCGATGATACCGATCGCTCATTTCGGTGGGACCGAAATGTTACGAAAGAGAAACAGACAGTTTACATTGCAATCTCGGTGGGACCGATCGCTCATCTCGGTTGGACCGAAACGTTACGAAGGGAAACAGAGAGATTACAACCCCATCTCGGTGTGACCAAAATCCCTATCAGTGAGACCAATTTGCCTAGGGTTTGTGGCAGTGGCTATGACATTTGAAACTCGGTGGCGCCGGATAGAAAGAATCGGTAGGGCCAAGTTTGACTTTTGGTTTAGGTCATATGTGGATGTGGGAAGGTAGTTGAGGGTTTTGGAGCATATCACTAAGCACTATGAAGCAAGAACCTCATTAAACAACACCTCATCCCTCCTTGATAGTATTGGCTTTTCCTATAGACTCAATGTGATCTTGGATCACTAAAATATAAAATGTAGAGTCTTGAGCTTTGAGCTTGAGCCAATCTTTTTGTCATTAACATTTTGAGGGGTCCACATTCCTCATACATGCCATGCCATTCATTGAGCTTTTCCTGACATATTAATCTTGGAATAGCATTAGCTCAATGAGCTATATGTTGTTAGGAATTACCAAAACCACCTAGGGATAGTTGCACTTTCAACCTGTTGTTGACACACGTGAGAATCCCAATGATATTTCTATTTCCAATGCTGAAACACAATCTGGTAATGAATATGAACCTAGTGATAATGTTAATGATGATCTTCATGTTGATGCTCAACCTAGCAATAACAATGATGTAGAGATTGAACCTGCTGTTGATCTTGATAACCCACAATCAAAGAATCAACGTTATGATAAGAGAAACTTTGTTGCTAGGAAGCATGGTAAAGAAAGAGAACCATGGGTTTAGAAACCCATGCCCTTTCCTCCTAAACCATCCAAGAAAAAGGACGATGAGGATTTTGAGCGCTTTGCTGAAATGATTAGACCTATCTTTTTGCATATGCGTTTGACTGATATGCTTAAAATGAATCCTTATGCTAAGTACATGAAAGATATTGTTACTAATAAAAGAAAGATATCGGAAGCTGAAATTTCCACCATGCTTGCTAATTACACTTTTAAAGGTGGAATACCAATGAAACTAGGAGATCCCGGAGTACCAACTATACCATGCTCCATTAAAAGAAACTATGTTAAAACTTCTTTATGTGATCTTGAAGCCGGTGTTAGTGTTATGCCTCTCTCTTTATACCATAGACTTGATTTGAATAAGTTGACACCTACTGAAATATCTTTGCAATGGCTGATAAATCAACTGCTATACCTGTCGATATTTGTGAGGATGTGCCTATTGTGGTTGCAAACGTTACTATTCTAACAGACTTTGTTATTCTTGATATTCCCGAGGACGATAGTATGTCTATTATTCTTGGTAGACCCTTTTTGAATACTGCAGGGGCTGTTATTGATTGTAACAAAGGCAATGTCACTTTTCATGTTAATGGTAATGAGCATACGGTACACTCTGAGGAAACAACCTCAAGTACACAATATCAATTGTATTGGAAAAAATTGAACGATTATTATTGGAGGTTTTGAATTTCCTCTTCCTACTGTCAAGAAGAAATATGATATTCTTATTGTTGGGGATGTGCATATCCCTGTTGAGGTAACCTAGTGTTATTTGAAATTTCTCCGGTTTCATGCGATTCGGAATGAGTTTGTTAACAAGACTTGATCAACCTTGTTAGTGGATTCCTTTTGATGAGCATGAGATGGATGAAGTTAGAAAGCACAACTCTTTGTACCCTCTTTTTACTTTCTGTTATTTAGATTAAATAAAGTAAAAATAGTTATTTTGTCTGTTTTCTGAATTATCCTTGCAATAAAAAAATACCTCGAAAATAAAAGTTCTCCAAATGTCCTGAAAATGAAGTATGATTTTTTGTAGAATATTTAAGAATTATTGGCACTGAGAACACACCAGGGGGACCCACCATGTGCCCACGAGGGTGGAGGGCGCTGTTGGGGAACGTAGTAATTTAAAAAAATTAGGAGGACGGAGGCATCTCGCATCCAAGTTGCAGCTCGTCAAGTAGTAGCTGCTGCATGTCAGTACGACCCTAGCTACAATTTTGGTTTTCCGCCAGGCCAGCCGTGGCCATAGACCAACTTAGGCCAAAAGCCTAAGCTTGGGGGAGTACGTATTTCTCACCAACATTACATTCATGTTCACACACTCATGCCAGTTGTCGGTGCTCATACTTTTTCATTGTATTATCCATGCTAGTTTATTTTCTTTTCTAGCTTTCTTCTTGTGTGTTTGAAAAACCTTAAGAAAAGCAAAAAAAATAGTTGAAGCTTTTAGCTAGTTTACTTTCCATGCTTGTAGCAGTAATAATTAAAAGAAAACCCAAAAAGATTTCTCGTTCTTCTTTTGCTTGTTGGGAGCTTTCCCGTGTAAATAGTTTTGTTTCTTTTCTTTTCTTTGGGGTCGAGAGGAGAAGACCATGATGAAAATATTGAGTGGCTCTTATATGCATTGTTGATGATTTAACAAAGAGCCCATATTACCTTGTCTTCTCCATTGAATTGAATGCTTGTAGATTCCAGCTTAGTCCAATGCACGTGCACTATTATTATGATCTACACCGTTCGGTTGTGCAAGTGAAAGGCAATAATGACGATATATGATGAACTGATTGAGATGAGAGAAGCTGGTATGAACTCGACCTCTCTTGTTTTGTAAATATGATTAGTTCATCATTCCCGATTCAGCCTATTATGAATCAAACATGTTTGCAATGACAATTACATATTATAGTTGCTCATGCCATGCTTAATTTGCTAGGAGTTTATAATGGTTTACCTTGCGTGCCAACATGTTATTAAAATGGTTGTGATGTGGTATGATAGGGTGGTATCCTCCTTTGAACGATTCGAGTGGCTTGACTTGGCACATGTTCATGCATGTAGTTGAAACAAAATCAACATAGCCTCCATGATATTTATGTTCATGGTGATTTATATCCTACTCATGCTTGCATTCAGTGTTGATTAATTTTAATGCATGTTCATGATTGTTGTCGCTCTCTAGATGGCCGCTTCCCAGTCTCTTTCTAGCCTTCACTTGTACTAAGCGGGAATACTGCTTGTGCATCCAACTCCATAAACCCCAAAAGTTATTCCATATGAGTCCACCATACCTTCCTATATGCGGTATCTACCTGCCGTTCCAAGTAAATTTGTATGTGCCAAACTCTAAACCTTCAAATGAAATTCTGTTTTGTATGCTCGAATAGCTCATGTACCAACTAGGGTTGTCTATATCTTCCATGCTAGGCGGGTTATTCTCAAGAGGAGTGGACTCCGCTCCTCACCCACGAGAAAATGGGTGGTAACCGGGATGCCCAGTCCCATGCTCAAATCAAATCAAAATAATTGCAAACAAAACTCCCCTGGGATTGTTGTTAGTTGGAGGCACCCGTTGTTTTGGACAAGCCATGGATTGATGTTTGTTGGTGGTAGGGGGAGTATAAACTTTACCATTCTGCTTGGGAACCGCCTATAATGTGTGTAGCATGGAAGATATCGAGATCTCTCGTTTGTTATGTTGACAATGAAAGTATAGCACTCAAAATATTATTCATCTCTATTTAAAAATCGAGCTCTGGCACCTCTACAAATCCCTGCTTCCCGCTGCGAAGGGCCTATCTATTTACTTTTATGTTGAGTCATCATCCTCTTACTAAAAAGCACCAGTTGGAGAGCACCGCTATCATTTGCATGTATTACTATTAGTTTACATTGAGTATGACTATGACTGGATCTATTCTACCATGAATTACAATTTCCAGCCAGCCCTTGATCTTCAGAGGTGCTCTGCATTTATGCTTTGTGGTCTCAGAAAGGGCTAGTGAGATACCATCTTGTTATATCATATTATGATTGTTTTGAGAAAGTGTTGTCATCCGAGATTTACTATTATTGCTCGCTAGTTGATTATGTCATTGATATGAGTAAACATGAGACCTAAATGTTATTGTGAATATGGTTAGTTCATAATCTTTGCTGAAAACTTGAATGCTGGCTTTACGTATTTACAACAACCAGAGCAAATAGAGTTTGTAAAAGTTTTTCTTTATCACTTTCAGTTTGTCAATTGAATTGCTTGAGGACAAGAAAAGGTTTAAGCTTGGGGGAGTTGATACGTCTCCAACGTATCTACTTTTCCAAACACTTTTGCCCTTGTTTTGGACTCTAACTTGCATGATTTGAATGGAACTAACCCAGACTGACGATGTTTTTAGCAGAATTGCCATTGTGTCATTTATGTGCAGAAACAAAAGTTCTCGGAATGACCTGAAACTTCACAGAGATTATTTTTGGAAATAATAAAAAATACTGGCAAAAGATCAAGACCAGGGGGGCCCACACCCTAGCCACGAGGGTGGGGGCGCGCCCCCCTACCTCATGGGCCCCCTGAAGCTCCTCCGACCTCAACTCCAACTCTATATATTTGTGTTCGGAGAGAAAAAAAATCAGAGAGAAGGATTCATCACGTTTTACGATACAGAGCCGCCGCCAAGCCCTAAACTCTCTCGGGAGGGCTGATCTGGAGTCCGTTCGGGGCTCTGGAGAGGGTAATCCGTCGCCATCGTCATCATCAACCACCTCCATCACCAATTTCATGATGCTCATCGCCGTGCGTGAGTAATTCCATCGTAGGCTTGCTGGACGGTGATGGGTTGGATGAGATTTATCATGTAATCGAGTTAGTTTTGTTAGGGTTTGATCCCTAGTATCCATTATGTTCTGAGATTGATGTTGCTATGACTTTGCTATGCTTAATGCTTGTCACTAGGGCCCGAGTGCCATGATTTCAGATCTGGACCAATTATGTTTTCATGAATATATGTGAGTTCTTGATCCTATCTTGCAAGTCTATAGTCACCTATTATGTGTTATGATCTATTAACCCCGAAGTGACAATAATCGGGATACTTACCGGTGATGACCGTAGTTTGAGGAGTTCATGTATTCACTAAGTGTTAATGCTTTGGTCCGGTACTCTATTAAAAGGAGGCCTTAATATCCCTTAGTTTCCAATAGGACCCCACTGCCACGAGAGGGTAGGACAAAAGATGTCATGCAAGTTCTTTTCCATAAGCACGTATGACTATATTTGGAATACATGCCTACATTGCATTGATGAACTGGAGCTAGTTCTGTATCACCCTATGTTATAACAGTTGCATGAGGAATCACATCCGACATAATTATCCATCACCGATCCAATGCCTACGAGCTTTTCACATATTGTTCTTTGCTTAGTTACTTTTCCGTTGCCACTGTTACAATCAGTACAAAACCAATACTATTACTTTTGCTACCGTTACCGCTACTATCATATTACTTTGCTACTAAATACTTGTCGGATGTGGGGTTTCGGCAATGTCGGATGTGGGGTTCCGACAAACCCTTAAGGTTCGAACACTGGGGTGCGCGCGAAGTCTTTCCCTCCTACCGATCTACGCTCTAGCTCGCTAAGGTCTTGCGGACGAACTCGACCAACTCACAACACAGAAAGACACGGGGTTTATACTGGTTTGGGCCACCGTTGTGGTGTAATATCCTACTCCAGTGTGGTGGTGGTGGATTGCCTCTTGGGCTGATGATGAACAATACAAGGGGAAGAACAGCCTCCTGAGGTTGAGGTGTTCTTGTGCGTATGAACTTGTGGCGTGTAGATTCCCCCAAGCTAAGATGAGATTCCCCTACTATGGTGGTGGCTAGTCCTATTTATAGAGGCCCTGGTCCTCTTCCCAAATGTTGAGCGGGAAGGGAGCCAACAACGGCGGGCTAATTTGAAGAGGGACAGCTAGTACAAGCTATCCTGACAAAAGCGGTCTTCGCCTGTGAAAGGCTCTGGTGGTGACGCCGTCTTGGGCTCCATGATGACCTCCACCTTGCCGTCCGCCTGGTCTTGGTCTTGTTGCACCGAAATGGAAACCTTTGCCTGAGGCCTCGGTACTCCGCGACTGCGCTTGCCTCCTTTGCACCAAAGGGGAAGCAAGGACACTGCGCGCGCTGGCGCCTGCCTGGTGTCGATCGTCATGGCTTACGTCACAAGAGCCTCGTGAGGTTTGCCCTGCCTTGATATCTCCACTCCTCGTGAGCCTGCCTAGCTAGGCCACTCTAGAGGAGGTCTTGCGTCGTCCGCCTCGCGAGGCTTGGCCCCTCGCGAGGGTCTTGGATGCTTTGTTGGTGAAGATGGGCCGTACGCCCTGCTGCTTGGCCACGCCATGGGCCGCAGGCAGGCAAGTCTGGGGACCCCCATTCCCAGAACGCCGACAGTAGCCCCCGGGCCCAAGGTGCGCTCGGGCTTGGCTTCACGGTGAAGCCAAGGGTCAAGTTCGGAGCACCACGGGTGTCGGCGTACTGGGAACCAGGGTACCCAGACTTGCCTGTCTGGAGCCCACGTCGCATTCCTGGTACGGCCTGGTAGGGCACAGTTGATCGACCATCTGCTCAAGACCCTCGCGAGGGGGCCAGCCCTCGTGAGGAGAATGACCAAGACCCCCTCAGGAAGCGGCCTCACCTAGGATGCTCCAGAGGGGCGACCAAGACTTCTCCCTAGAGTGTCCTCGGCTAGGCTGCTTTGGGAGGGCGGAGATCTCAACGCAAGGGCTGCCTCAGGAGGAGGCAGTGACGCAATCCATGACGAACCGTGCCAGCGGGCGCAGTTTCCATATCAGTGCAAAGGAGACCGCACAGGCGCAGGTTCCCGAGGGGCGAGACAAAGGTTTCCCCTTTGGTGCAACAAGACCGAAGACCGCAAGGATGACTGGAAGGATGTCATCGCTGAGCCCACCGCCGCGTCACCGCCTGCCCTCTTTGCAGGCGAAGACCACCTTTTGTCAGGATAGGAGGGTCCTTGTGTTCCCGCTCAAATGGCCGTTGTTGGATTCCCTTCCCGCCTAAACATTTCAGGGGGAAGAGGACCCTGGCCGCCTATATAAGTAGCTAGGGTTCCATCATAGAGAGGGGGGCCCGTTGGGACTTAGACTAGCAAAGGAGCAAGAACATCCGCCTCCTCACCCTTCTTGAGATCGCCTCCTGAGCTCAGGAAACCATTTTACTTGTTCATACTCGAGCCCTCGTGAGGTCAATCCACTAAAGCAGGATGTAGGGTTTTACACCGCAAGGTGGCCTGAACCTGAGTAAACTCTTGTGTGCTCTACTTGTTTGCTTGCTTGCATTCCATTCCCACCACCAGGAGAAGAGCGAGGCGCTAGGTAGACATGTAGTGGGAGAGATCTTCATCACACCCCTGTGTTCGAATCTTAAGGGTTTTGCGGAGCCCGAATCCGACATTTGGCGCGCAAGGTAGGGGGCGTGTCGAAATCTCGCTTCTCCGACGACCTCGCTCCGCTCTTCTCCGTCGACCTTGTTTCACCGCCATGGTGGACACTCGCCGAGCACGTGTCGCCCGCCGCGCCGCCAACGTCGCTCAGATGGCGCCCGCGGGTAACGGCGCACCACTCCGCCCCAACTCGCCGGTCGCCAACGCGGCCACGGACCCAGCCGTTCACGAGCAGCAAGACTCGTCGCTATCGTTGTCCGTGCGGCGCGAAGGCTGCACGGCGACCCCGTCACCTTCGCCGGCCGCGGCGTCGTCCTCGCTGGTCCGCCGCGGGCCGGTCTACTAGCAGCCTGCGCTACTGATGGCGCGGGAGCTCCTACGCTACCGTCCGGTGAACGACCTCTACGACGAGTGGCTCCACCGCATCACCGAGCTCGTCAACGCCGCCGGAGAGGCGCCCGCACCGACCCATTCCTCTCGCCCTTCGTAGCCCATGGCGCGGAACGAGGACCACGGTGCTCCACCCCCACCTCCACTGTGCGGCGCTGGCCAGGGGCTCAGGCGCGAGGCTCCACGGCGCGAACAACCCCGCAGGGCCCCCGCGCGCGACGAGGAGAGCTGCCAGGTGGTCCCGCGCCCCAGGCAGAAGCGCGCGTGCTCCCTGCTCAGCAGCACCAGAACCGCGTCCCATAGGAGGTGGTGGCGCCCGCACCCCAAGAGCCAGCACCGCAGGCACAGGGGGCGCCAGCAATCATGAGCGTGGCTGGATGCCGCGCCCTAGCTCCTGAGCTACAGCGCCTCGTCTGGCCCGGCAAGTTCAAGCTGGATCTGCCTCCGCATTACGACGGCACCGCTGACCCGGCGGAGTTCCTCCAGCTCTACGAGCTCAGCATCAAGGCGGCGAACGGCACCGAGCAGGTCATGGCGAATTCGTTCCCCATGGCCCTCAAGGACGGTGCGCGCTCCTAGCTCCTGAACCTTCCTCCAGGATCCATCTCCTCCTGGGAGGAGCTTCGCGAGCGCTTCGTCGCCAACTTCCAAGGTACCCGCGACCGAGCTCCAGCGGCCGCAGACCTGCGCCGCGTGAAGCAGCAGCCTGGGGAGACCCTGCAGAAGTACATCCAACGCTTCAACACCGTGCGCCTCAAGATCCCCAGGGTCTCCGAGGAGGCCATCATCTCGGCGTTCTCCGACGGTGTCCGTGACGTCAGGATGAAGGAAGAGCATGCCATCCACGACGACCTGTGCACGGCCCTCGAGATGTTCAATCTCGCGGCGAAGTGCGCCAGGGCAGAGGAAGGCCGCCTCTCCCTCATGGAACTGCCTGAGGCGGAGGCCGACGACAAGAAGACCAAGGCCAAGGAAGCAAAGCGCAAGGGACCAGCCCTGCTGGCCGTGGAACCAGAAGTGAAGCGCGGCTGCGGCTACAATGACCCTCCAAGAGATAACCGTTCGTAATGCGTCTTCCATGATGTCCATAGCCATAACACCAACGACTGCCAAGAGCTCAGGGCGATGCGCGGTGGGCGCGGCGGGCAGCGCCCTGAGCGCGACAACCGTGGCTACGGCCGCGGAGGAGGCCGTGGCGGAGGATGCTGGGACGGCAGGAACTCGCGCCAAGGATGGCGTGATCAGCCTCGTGAAGACCGTTGGCAGGAGCAACCTCGTGACGCCCCCGGCGTGACCAGCCTCCTGAGGGTCGCCCTCAGGGCAACGCGGGCCTGCCTCTGATGCCGCCACCTCCAAGAAGGAACGACGACGACCTCCAGGGAGACGAAGCGGGGGGCTTCCAGGAGCCACGCGGGGTCGCGTGCATCCTGGGAGGAGCCCACGCTCCGGCTTCTCACTGCATCTTCAAGCAGTTCGCTCGTGAGGTGAACGCGGCGCTCCCCATGCCCGACGCCGCGTGCAACCTCAGGTGGGCCAAGCAGATCATCGCCTTCGACCCCAAGGATCAACTCAGGTGCACCGCTGCGCCGAGCACTCTCCCGATGCTTTGCACCCCGACCATCAGTAACGTCCACGTGACCAAGACCCTCATCGACGGTGGGGCAGGGGTCAACGTCCTCTCCGTCCAGATCTTCGAGACTCTTCAAGTACCCTACGATCAACTGCACCCGACCAAGCCATTTTACGGAGTTACAGATGGCTCCACCCTCCCGATGGGGCAGGTCCTCCTCCTCGTCACCTTCGGCGACCGCGACAACTACCACACCAAGCTCATCGACTTCGACGTCGCCAACATCAACCTCCCGTACAACGCCATCCTAGGGTACCCGGCCCTCTCCAAGTTTATGGCGGCGACCCATCATGGCTACAACATCCTCAAGATGCCTGGAAGCGGTGGAGTCATCACGATCGCCTGCGACGAGAAGGAAGCAGTGCGTTGTCTGGAGCGCGCCTACCAGACTACGGCGATCGAGAGCTCCGACGGAGACGGAGCCGTCTTCGCCGTGATGACCGCCCCCAAGAAGAAGAAGCAACTGCCCGACTCTCAGGCCTCGGGGGCTCCCGATGGCACCACTTCAAGCTCTGCGCCTGCTGACGAGGCGCCCTCCGCCCCTGCATAGGGAGGCGCGCCCGGCGCCCCTTTCAGGACGGGCTCGGGGGCTCCCCCCAGGGGGACCCTGGACCTGGTTGTGAGGGAGGTGCCCGGGCACCACTCATGGGCGCGCCCCTCCTCACGTCATCATGAGCCCAGTGTGAGCCTCGTAACGCTGGGGGCTCGAGACCATATCGACCAAGCTACCAAGGACCTTACCCACCTACTCAAGACCCAAGCAACCAGTTTCGCGTCTGCATCGACATCCCAAGCCTCAACAGGGCTGCCGCCCAGGGCCTCTTCCAGCCAATGGTGGTCGGCTGGAGGAGGGCCTTCCCATCTGGCCTCCGCAACACGGCCGCCACATACCAGCACTTCATACAACAGGTCGTGGGGTCCCAGGAGGCTCAGCGGCAGGCGGACCTGACGGAGAAGGACCAGGACCCCCGCGACCGCTGAGGGCCTCCAGAGCCCCTGGGCCTTGGGAGCTCGGCTCTCCTCAGGAGCAACCTGCATGGCTCGCGTCTCCAGCTACCCCAACTCCTCTTCAGCGGCAAGTACCAGGTGATGTCTCAGGTATTCCGTCCAGGGAGCCCCTCGGGCTGCATCATCCTCGAGCTGCTGGGGGCTTACCCCCCCCCCCACACACACACACACAGTTGTCTCTTTTTGCGCATGAATCAGAACTGGTTGCTTCCTTTTGCATCATCTATATGGTTGTCACCCTCACCGCCACTAAGGTCATGAGCCCTTGTGAGCCCTCCGCGACCGCCCCATGATTAAGGACTGGCACGGCGTCTGTGCTCGGGTCCGTCCCTGCAGCGTCGCTAAACCTAAGGGCTGAGCTCTATCTTGCGAGCCATTCCCGTGACATCACCTCCTGTGGTCCTTGGTGCCTTGTTCTCGCATGGGCTAATCGTTGGTGGGTAAGTAGGGGGCCGTGGCAGGTGCCTCGCTCCCGCGGGAACCGCGCGCTGGTTGTTTATCTTTTGGACTATAGCATGAGAAGACTGGGCACAGCGTCTGTGCTCGGGTCCGTCCCTGCAGCGTCGATAAATCCAGCGGCTGAGCTCTGTCTTACGGGCCGGTCCCGCTAACGTCACCTCCTGGGGTCGTTGGTGCTGCGGCCTTCTCATGCAATGCCCTCTGGAGATGCACTTGGCGCAGGTCTAGGCAACCCATCTATTTTCACGTTTTGCAGAAGAAGACTTAGGAGCAACCCGCCTCAGGCGCAACCCGCCTCAGGGTAGGGTCTCGTGAGTGATGCGTAAGCTCACGAGAACTTCCTCAGAGTCGTTCAGCTCGGCCTGAGGAGGGCCCATATACACCCTGGCTATCCCGCCGTGCAAACCACGTGTCCGGACAGGCTGTACACGCCCGAGAGTCTCTCCCGATGGGAGGCTCCCCTCCCATGATCCAGTGGAAGTGCTTAGCTCCACGCTGGTAAGACTGAGGAGCGGTTGTGCCCACAAACCAGTGGAAGCACCAAGCTTCGCGCTGGCTGATACGACCGAGGAGCGGTTATGCCCACACTCCACACAAGTGTGGTAGCTCTATGCTCCGCGCTAGTTATAAACAACAGAGGGCGGCCCCCAGCGGTCGCACCAACCTCAGGGAGCTTTTCAGGTCACGACGCTCACAGCTTCTCCTTGGAAGGGTATCGCGAGGGGGGCTAGGCATGGGGGCTATGCTCAGGTCACGCCTGGCAGACGCCACCCTACCAGGTGCCCAGACACCTGGCTTTCTCGCGCCCCCATCCTAGGCGAAGGCTCGTGAGCAAGGTGTGGTGCTCGTTCTCCCTCATGAGATCCGTTCGTACGTCAAGGGGGACCCCTGGGCATCACGACCCAGGGGCCTCACTAGTCACGTAGCCCCTCACTCCTTGGGCCCGGTGCTCAACGATGGTCGAGGTATGCGCGGGGCTGGGCCCTGCGGACGCAGAACGCAAACGGGTCGCTTGAGCGTTAAGGGGGACCCCTGGGCATCACGACCCAGGGGCCTCACTAGTCACGTAGCCCCTCATTCCTTGAGCCTGCCTTGGTGACCTGGAGGGCTCAATGGCGATCGAGTTATGCGCGGGGCTGGGCCCTGCCGATGCAAAGCACTTAAGCAAACATGAACGGAAGCAAGCACGGAAATCACAGAATTCAAAGCCTAGCTATTACAATAAAGCTCAAGTTCATCAAATTCAAACAAATCTCACGCCTCCTCAAGGCACTCGCATTCTCCTCAGCAGGAACAGGTCAGGCATCGCCAGACGCACCGGCATCAGCTTCCGCCTCTTCAGACGCATCAGCAGCAGCCGGAAGGAACGCCTCCACCAGCTCTTTGACCTTCTCCGCCACACACTCAGCAGCTGCGCCCCCTAGGCTCGTAGCCAGCGGCTGGGATAGCGTGGCCAGGTCGAAGCTGGGGTCACGAAGGAAGAAATGGCCGCACACCTGTGCCAAGGCAGAGGTAAGAAGCGACCGGCCCTCAGTATCAGCTAACTGACCGATTGCAGATGCCACGTTGCCCAGGGCCTTCACGAGTGCAGCTAGGAGCCCAGTGGCGCCATCCTCCGGGGTGGCCAGTGGCTCTTCGAACCCCTCCCCGTAGGCGATCCGCAGCAGCCTGCGGGCCTCGAGCTCGAAGGCAGCGAGGGCCTCACAGCCCACCGTCGCCGTCTTCTCCGAGGTTGCGAGGGCGTCCTCCCTGGCCTTCAGCTCGTCCTCGTGCTTGGCTTGGGACGCCTTGGCTTCCTCGGCCTCTGTCTTCAGCTTCTCCAGGCTCGCGCAGTCGGCGAGCTGCTCCTCCTGCAACCGCGATGTCTCAGCCTTCTCGCCCTGGAGCTCCTTCTCCAACCTCTCAAGCTCTAGGGCGTGCTTCGCGCTCTCCTCACGAAGGGTCTTAAGCTCGTCCTCCGCCTCCTGACGACGCTTATCAGAGGACGCTGCCTGGGCTTCCGCGGTCTCCCGCGTCCATGCAGCCGAGGCAGCCTCCTCCCGACCCTCGGCGACGGCCGCCGAAGCCTGACTCCAGGTGGCCTGCACGGACTCCTCCGCTTGCAGCCACCCCGAGAGTAGGCCCAAGTGGGCGTCCACCGCACGGTCATCACCGTCCTGAAAGACAACGCGGAGCTGGTTCAACGCAGCAAAGGCCGCCTCCAAGGCCTCGGGACCAGATTCACCCGCTGACGAGGGGGCGCCACCACGATCGCCCGCTTGGCTGAGGGCTCGGGGGCTCTTACCAGATTCTGGGCCGCTCACCTCCTAGCCTTGACCACGGCATCACGACCTGGCATACCAGCGACAGCTGAAGCCTGCATAGAAAGTGGGTCTCGCAGGCGTGGGGAACTAAGCTACCGCAGGGACGGAAGAGAAGGAAGGTCTTGCTTTAACAAAAGATCTCATGAGGAACCCGGGTTTATGACGCTTGTTCGACAACAAACAAAGGTTGCAAACATTTACACACCCTCGGGGGGCCGTTCATGGTTGCCTCGCAGGGACCAAGCAAAAGAAAACCACCTCCAAAGGAGTGACGCCCAAGCTCCTTCAGCGGCGACGATGGTCGGAGGATGCCGCATCCCTCTGGCGGCGAGGGCGGCGGCTCGGCGGCTCGTAGCTCTCGTCAGAGCTCGAGGCCGTTGCAGGAGAAGTGAAGCTGCTACTAGGGGAGTCGGGGCGGAGCCAACGGCGAACACTTCTCCCCAGGCCTTGGCGCCTAGGTAGCACCAGAAATGGTCGTCGGCAAGCCCCTCCTCTTCGCTGCACGCTCGTCGCCGGCCATCCTCCCTGAAGACTTTGAAGGTCAGTGAAGCCAGCCCATCCAGCCTGAAGTGAAGAACGTGCCTCCTGGAAGGGGCGCATGCACGGCGCACCACGCCCCGACCCCGGGTCATGTAGACCTGGCCGGAGGAAATCACCTCCACGTCGGCATACGAATGGGGGAGATGGCATCCATCATGCCGAAGCTGCATCGTCACTCGTCCGCGGGCCGGAAGCACCTCCCTCAGACACGGGGGGAGGAGGATCCAAGTGTGCGGGGGAGCTCCCGCCCACATGACATACTCACGGACGTCATCCTCAGCATGGGGCAGCGGCGAGAGGCGTGGCGTCACTCACCCTGCCGGGCGGTCACCTGTTCCGCCCCCATTGCCGTCGCCCGCGCCGCGCACGACCGTCGCCGGGGCGGCCGTACGAGGCGGAAGCCCTGGTGGTGCCCGCATACACCACGTGCGAGCATCCGCCGGCCTCCGAGGTGCCCTCGGTGAATCGCGGCGCCTCTTCTTCGGCGGGAGCTGCTTGGGCTCCACCACTGGGTCCTTCCCCTTCTCTACGGCGGAAAACCTGCGAATCGGTGCCATCGAAAAGCCCTCGCCGGAGGAGGAGGAACTGGGGTTTTCGCCTGGAACAGTCAAACGAGCGGGGGTGGCGTTTTGTCCCCCATTTATAGACTGAGAAGGCAAATCGCCAGCCACTCGCGCGTGGGCACGCCGGTTCTGTCGCCCGCGCCAAGGAGTTGTCAAGTCACACGCTTACCAAGGCTGCGTGGGGAGTGGAGTCGACACGTCCCATCCAACCATCACGCGCCGGCCTGGCCCGCAGTCTTTGGGGCCCGCAGTGCTTCATCATCACCTAGGCTTCGCCCAGAAGCCAACTCCGCGCGCGCCTAGGGCCCGGGGGCTACTGTCGGCGTATTGGGAACCAGGGTACCCAGACTTGCCTGTCTACGGCCCACGTCGCGTTCCTGGTATGGCCCGTTAGGGCCCAGCTGATCGACCGTCTGCTCAAGACCCTTGCGAGGGGGCCAGCCCTCGCGAGGAGAACGACCAAGACCCCCTTAGGGAGCGGCCTCACCTAGGCTGCTCCGGAGGGGCGACCAAGACCTCTCCCTAGAGTGGCCTCGGCTAGGCTGCTTCGGGAGGACGGAGATCTCAAGGCAAGGGCTGCCTCAGGAGGAGGCAGTGATGCAAGCCATGACGAACCGTGCCCGCGGGCGCAGTTTTCATATCGGTGCAAAGGAGACCGCACAGGCGCAGGTTCCCGAGGGGCGAGACAAAGGTTTCCCCATTGGTGCAACAAGACCGAAGACCGCAAGGACGGTAGGAAGGATGTCATCGCCGAGCCCACCACCATGTCACCGCCTGCCCTCTTTGCAGGCGAAGACCACCTTTTGTCAGGATAGGAGCGTCCTTCTGTTCCCGCTCAAATGGCCATTGTGGGATTCCCTTCCCGCCTAAACATTTCAGGGGGAAGAGGACCCTGGCCGCCTATATAAGTAGCTAGGGTTCCATCATAGAGAGGGGGGACCCGTTGGGACTTAGACTAGCAAAGGAGCAAGAACATCCGCCTCCTCACCCTTCTTGAGCTCGCCTCCTGAGCTCAGGAAACCACTGTACTTGTTCATACTCGAGCCCTCGCGAGGCCAATCCACTAAAGCAGGACGTAGGGTTTTACACCGCAAGGTGGCCTGAACCTGGGTAAACTCTTGTGTGCTCTACTTGTTTGCTTGCTTGCATTCCATTCCCACCACCAGGAGAAGAGCAAGGCGCTAGGTAGACGTGTAGTGGGAGAGATCTTCGTCACGCCCCTGTGTTTGAATCTTAAGGGTTTTGCGGAGCCCGAAATCCGACAGCGGGCACCAAAAGCCTGCGGCCTCGATTGACGCGTGGCGGTTGATTGGACGTGGGCGTCTCTGCTTCCCCATGCTGCCTCGACGACTACACGACTTGACAAGTCCCTGCGACATGCAAGGAAAACCATCATTACATGCGATCATGGGAGACGCCAGTTGGCCTTCTCTTGCTATAAATGGGGAGGGGCGGAGCCCCCGTTGCCCATCTCTTCCTCGCTTGCTCGCTTCTTCTTTGCTTCATTGCTTGCAGTGCCTCCGATAGCGCCACGAAGGAAGTTCTCTGCCGCCGAGAAGGGGAAGGCCCCTCGCGAGGGCCCCGGTTCCCCGGCGCCCAAGCACGGTCGCGGCCATCCACGCAAGCATGATGCGACCCCTGCCATGACCCACCGTCGAGGCGGCGCCGCGGCACGCGGAGGGGACCGTCCCAACCATGGCGGTCTAGCTGACGAGGGGAGGCGCGTGATGGTGCCCCCCCCCGCCCGTGCTTCCATTCAGCGGAGGTGCCACCGGAGTTCATTTTCTGGTCGGAGAACCCGGCCGGCAACTGGCTCCAGCTTCCACGCTTCCTTGTTGATGAACTGTCGGACCCTGGTCCAGGCGGACTCTGGTTGCAGGCAGATGGTTGCTGTAGCAAGGCCTCCTGGGTCGCGGTCGAGACTTCCGTCGCGAGCAACATAGCCCTGGCCCGCGGCTGGCAGACGTTCGCCCGCGCGCGCGGCCTGGGCAGGCGGTTCACGCTCCACTTCAACTATGACGATGGGTCGACCCTCTATGTGAGGGTGTTTGGGGAAGATGGTCGCCACGCCGGGTGCTGCCCCGAGACGAACGACGGTGAGGAGGTGCTCGTCCTTGGTGACGGTCGTGACGAGGATGAGGGCGAGCATGCCCTTGGCGGCGACCGCGTCTCTTCCAGCTACGGTGGCTCTTCCTCTGGTGACAGCTCCAGCAGCGGTGGCTACGACCAACCGCCGCGCCGCAGCGCCTGCTTCGAAGGAGGCAGCGGTTCATCTCATCACCATGCCTCCGTGAAGCGCGAGGAGGGGTCTGGCTAGGCTCGGGGCATCTCTAAGGGCCTTCCTCCGCGGATTGCTGAAACGCCGCTTTGTTTAGCTTTTTCCTTTTTTCCTACATCAGAAAATGAAACCAGTATGGGCCCAGAGGGGCGTGTATCGAACTGTGGTTCTTGGTTAATGCAACGTGTGTGTTATTCCCATGTTGTGTTGTTATTTTGCACAAAGATAACTTAGACTGGCGTGTTTGGGACGCCCTTTCCTTCACGAGATGTCTGCGTTTGCTCAGAAACTACAAAACATTTGTTAGGGGGTGCGTGATAACCCACAAGTATAGGGGATCGCAACAGTTTTCGATAAGTAAGAGTGTCGAACCCAACGAGGAGCTAAAGGTAGAACAAATATTCCCTCAAGTTCTATCGGCCACCGATACAACTCTACGCGCGCTTGACGTTCGCTTTACCTAGAACAAGTATGAAACTAGAAGTACTTTGTCGGTGTTGTTGGATAGGTTTGCAAGATAATAAAGAGTACGTAAATAAAAAGTAGGGGCTGTTTAGATAAAGAAACGATAAAGTAAATATAGCGAGTGTGGAAAAGTGGTGGTAGGAGTTGCGAAATTGTCCCTAAGCAATTGACTACTTTACTAGACCGATAGCAAGTATTATGTGGGAGAGGCCACTGCTAGCATGTCATCCCTTACTTGGAATTCTATGCACTTATGATTGGAACTATTAGCAAGCATCCGCAACTACTAATGTTTATTAAAGTAAACCCAACCATAGCATTAAGATATATTGGTCCCCCTTCAATCCCGTATGCATCAATTTCTATGCTAGGTTGAAGCTTCTGTCACTCTTGCCCTCCAATACATAGTCCTATCAACATACAACTAACCCTATGGTGTGATCCACGCACGCGCTCATATGATGGGCACCAAAGGACAGCAACATAACCACAAGCAAATTAAATCAATCATAGCAATTCATCAACCACTGATAGGACAACGAAAATCTACTCAGACATCATAGGATGGCAACACATCATTGGATAATAATATGAAGCATAAAGCACCATGTTCAAGTAGAGGGTACAGCGGGTTGCGGGAGAGTGGACCGCTGTAGATAGAGGGGGGAAGGTGATGGAGATGTTGGTGAAGATGGCGGAGGTGTTCGTGTAGATCACAGTGATGATGATGGCCCCCGGTGGCGTTCCGGCGCCACCGGAAGCGAGGGGGAGAGAGCCCCCCTCCTTCTTCTTCTTTCTTGACCTCCTCCCTAGATGGGAGAAGGGTTTCCCCTCTGGTCCATGGTCTCCATGGCGTGGGAGGGGCGAGAGCCCCTCCGAGATTGGATCTGTCTCTCTGTCTCTTTCTGTTTCTGCGTTCCCAGATTCTTCCCTTACACCGTTTCTTCTATTCCCGGAGATCCGTAACTCCGATTGGGCTGAAATTTTAACACGATCTCTACCCGGATATTAGCTTTCTTGCAGCGAAAGAAGGGCTCCAACCGCCTTACGGGGTGGCCACGAGGGTCAGGGGCGCGCCTAACACCCTGGGGCACGCCCCCCTACCTCGTGCCACCCTTGGACACCGTCTCACGTTGATTTTACTTCCCAAAAATCATAAGTATTCCAAAATAATTCTCCGTCCGTTTTTATCCCGTTTGGACTCCATTTTATATTGGGTTTCTATAAAACAAAAAACATGCAACAAACAGGAACTGGCACTGGGCACTGGATCAATATGTTAGTCCCAAAAATAGTATAAAAAGTTGCCAAAAGTATATGGAAGTTGTAGAATATTGGCATGGAACAATCAAAAATTATAGATACGACGGAGACGTATTAGTGCGCTAGAGGATTTGCTGTTCACCCAAACCTTGACTTGGCGCTTTGTATCGCGGTACCCGAGGGGCACGGATTAGGAGAGATGTGCCAGCTTTCAGGCTCGAACGAGGGTGACTCGCGAGATGGCAGAGAGAAGAAAAATGCTCGCGAGGGCACCTGCCTAGCCCCCTCACGAGGTATGTGAGAGAGAGATCATGAGCAAACCAAAGCCGAAAAACGTGGTAAAAGGCGAAGGAACCAAATCAGCAAGGAATGCCAAAGGCAAACTTGATTAAGGAGAAGCGAGCCAACTACGGAAAGCAAATGAAAAGACACGTCCGGCACCT